>NC_140954.1:69843689-70443689 GCF_014529385.1 Adiantum capillus-veneris
CATCACATTTATGAAGAGCCACCTTTACTTGTAGGTCAAGAAGAGCAACTCATCCCTAAACAGATAGTTGATCATGAGACCACTACCACATGCACTTGCACAATTTAGAACCACTATCTTTTGACTTTTAAAGGCCACCCTAGAGAAGATGCTTCTTAGCGGGTTGCCACAATAGACAAATGTAGCATAGCTATTTGGCACTAACATAATGTCAATACTTGAGGAAGTGACTTGGATGGGGCACAGAGACTCTTTGAGGTTCTCAATGTCAAGAAGTGAACCTAACAATCAAACACACCAACTCAACAAGCAAACCACCACTCAATGATTAGACAAATTTTCCTATGTCATTAGGAGAAAGTTGGACTCACTTTTGGACTCTGTAAGAAGTTCCACGTCGGCTTAGAGAGAGAAAATGAAAATGTTAAATTGTGCATTTTATGTGATACTTTTTTGCGCCAACAAAAAGCCAAAATGACATTCTTTGGTAGGTAGCCGCCGTCTTTATCATTCTTATCCTTCGTTCTCTTGTCAAGAATCCAACTAACCGTATGACTAATGATTTGAAATGCCAACTTACAAGCGTTCCCTCCAGAAACATAAGCCACACGAACTCTATCAACTCTAAACATGAGAATATGGTCTTCCCTCCCAAAACTTGAGATATTTCATGAGTTTCAAGTATCTGTCTTTTTCTCTATCAACTCTAGGAATGGAGAACGCTTCTTCTTTTGATGAAAATACCAATTTGAACTTGCAATCCTCAGTCCCTTCATCTTTAACACTTACCCAAAGAACAAACACACATCATCTTCATGTTGATGTATTGCAAGAGTACACACCGTTGCAGAAACGTAGGAGGGATTCTTTCTTATCTCAACGGAAGAAAGAACTTAGAAGGACAAACAAGGAACATCATTTGGATTTGTGGACCGATGGGTCTATTTTTCCAAATGATCCTACGACAAATGCACCACTCCCTTTGCTAATATCACTAACCTCTTACATTTCACAGGTGATGGCAAGGATGGGCTATTGGGATACACCGAACATTTGGAAATGAGAGGATTGAATGCGAAAACTTCCTGGCGATGGAGAACATGCAGCTGAAGAAACTTAATGAAGCATGCTCTCAAAAGATTTCATCAAACAAAGAGACAATCCAAGGCCTTGAGAAGAAGATCACAAGTTTGCGAGAGAAAGACACCGTGCTTGGTAGTCGGAAAAGAAAATGAGATCTGTGCAAAATTGAGAACATGAAGATTGGTAGTGGTGGCCTGAAAAAACGAATACGAGCTTTAAGGTAACTCGAAGTTTGTTTCTGCTTTTGTATCTTCAATGTGCTTCACTAAGAAATGGATATACTTTTCTATACATGATCATAGCGCATAGTACTTTTTTGACAGGTCTTTACTGCATCCAAACTTGAATGGTGCAGGCTTCAATGCCAGAGTGCATTATAGCCGTCTAGTTCCAAAAGAAGTAGTTTAAGAGTTGATAACTTAGAAAAAAAATTGTAAGTTGAAAGGGAGGCTCCTTACCTCCTTTATGAATGAGAATCAGTTGGAACCAATGGCAGTGCAAGCAATACTTAATGAGAGTGGCATCTCACAGATGGGATACAGGGCACTCTTCAAAGCAGTAGCTAAAAAGTCTCAAAATAAACTACAGAGAGGATCATTGTTGCCAAAGCCATCACATGTAAAGGTTGCTCGCCGGCATGTAAATAATGAGGTGTTTGAGAAACTTGGGTCACCATTCCATATTGAAGCAACGTTCTTAAGCAAGGGCGGTAGAGAGGTACAGTTTAAAGAGCACAACAACCTCTTCGTTGATCTTGAAGCATTGCAAAGGTATGTAGTTCACTTCTTTGACATCAGTCAAGAGGAGTGCGGTGGGGTTCTCAAGTTTGTTTTGAAGTTCGACGAGTGCGAGATCCTGAAGAACAAGAAGCTAAAGAGAGTCACCATTACCCTCATGAACAGAGCTCTGGATCCATCAATAACAAAAGAGGATCCACGATACTTTAGCGTGCAATCCGAAAACAACATTTTAACTCTAGGATCGTTTCAGGTATACTTCGTTCACTTAACAAAAATATTGATTATTTGGTTATTGATTTTGTGTTTTTTTTTTTCACTACAGGTTGATAAGGAGAATTTTGAAATCCTTGATTAGGTTTTTAGTCAAACCAAATTCCTTCTATTATCACTGAACAAAGAAACGGAGTCGTTCTTTCAGTGGAAGGATTTGGTGACTATACAGTGGAATGGCACATGGCAGGTGACTTAAAGACTCTTAAGTATATGTACAACATAACACATGAAGCAGCTATGGAAAATCCATGCTTATATTGCATGGCTGATGCACAATCTCTTGAGAGTGTGCAATGGAATAGAGCTCCCAACAGACATCTTCAAGACAAAACTTTTAGGCCAGTGCTTGATATTCCTCTGAGTAGAGTTCACGTCTGTACACTTCATGCACTCTGTCCAATAATTGAAAAGGTGGTTCATTTGTACATATGTTTTGCAGGGACATTAAAGCCAGAGAGTGAGCCAAAAAAAGTCATCAAAGCATTAGAGGGAGTGCTCTCAGACATTGGTTTGCATGGAGGCAATGTCAAAATCAAAGAGGACCCTAAGATGTCTCAAAGTTGTTACAAGGTACCTAGGAAAGCATCGATAGGCGGCGTGAAGGCCATAAGGTTTCTTGGGTTTAGCCTCAAAGATTCAGATAGAGAAGAAAGGAGAAACATGTTCAACAAATGGAAACAGTTACATAAAGTGGTTAAAGACAATCTGGTGGTGGGGCAATCCAAAATCACAAGGCGAACGTGTGGAAATCACTAGATAAAATTTTCCACTACGTTGAGCAGCATTCTTGGGACCAAAGTAAGTTCACATCATTTCAAGCAGCCTTCCTGGATTGGAAGAAGGCTTACCTTACAGGGTGGGGTGGGCAACATATCACACATTACATGGTGGGTTAACATTCTACGTATACAAAACAAAATTTTAAATTGTACTCTACTGACCATTTTGTTTTATTTCAATGTAGCACATATTGTTCAACCATGGTCCATATTTTGCCAATACATACGGCTCACTATCAATATGGTCCACACAAGGCATGGGAAAAACCCACAACATGGCAAGAACAGGTTATTTTAAGCACGCTAGACATGGGGGAGGAAAGGAAAAGGCAAATAGCCTATTAGAGTTACACCAATGGACTTATAGATGACTAATTCATAGAGCAAGGCAAAAGGAGCTTCTTAAGAGTTCAGAAACTACACGGTCTTTACAATACATCCACAAAGAGAAGAAATAGATGGCGTGGGGAGATTCAAATGCGGGGGAGTGCCATGCGAGGTGGTGACAGTCACGAGTCAAGAGCAAGAGAAGATGGACCTGAGGGAGAAGATGGACGTGAGCCCGTTGTTTTTATCCTCTTTGATGCACCTCCTTCTTCCTGACTTTGTACCTCTTCGATGTGCAAGCTCTACAGATGAGCTCGTTCCTCTGTTGATGGCAGCATCCCCACGGGCATCAGGCGTCTTCTTTCCCTCATAAACAGCCGCTTGTTGTCTGGATCTAAGCTCTCCGGGTCTTCAACCCTCGCAGCCAGAGCCTGAGCTGTGTAGGACATGAAATAGGGGGATCTGAGTGCTTGGCACCCATACATAATGCCAAAGACGTGTAGAGCAAACTGTTTCTCAATCAAAATTAGCCTTTCTGTGTTTAGTGGGAGGGGGTGCCCACCACACAATCTTGTAATAACTTTCATTGCAAACAGTGGGAACTTTGCATTGTCCTCGGAGTATTCCTTGTGGTATATTATGATCTACAAAAAAATAGTAAAGAATTTATGGGCCGTAAGTGAGATGAGTACAATTGCCAAGTACTTGAATTGTTTCTACAAACCTTTTTGTGGTTGAAACGCCCGATGTAGTGAGAAAATTCCTCATCCTTGCCTTGTACTCCAGCGACAAGCCCTTGTCGTGACCCTCCCGCTCTTCTAAGGAAACTATCGTCATACACTAGCACCTGTCAACAAAAAGATTGATCGTGATATTTTATCATTGGGCCATCTCCAATACCATCTGAATGCCTTTAAAAATTACCATCTGATTCTTGTCCATTTCCAGCATTGACCTTCCCAACAAGTGAATAGACTGACTATTCATTACCTGAGCTTTGGGTGCCACGGGCCTACCCATGTTTTCCAAGCCGAGTTGTTTTGTTGTCGATTGAAACTGCTCATCTGTTGGCAAATTAGAATCTCTGAACTATGCTTCATTGAATGCATCTTTGATCAGTTGCCACCCTGAAGTAAATTGTGAGTCGTGGGCAGTTGTGTCAACAATAAGATGTTGGTCCACTCCATCATCATCCACAAATCCCATGTCTGCCTCACAGAAATTCACAATTGCAGCTAGGCAATAGTCCTCCCGTATATTCAGCTCATGCATGATATTTGTGAGCAGAACGTAGTGGGTGTCGCCCGCCATAGCAAAGCTGGGAGCGCAATTCAGAGGCAAAGTCACTTTCTTATTTGGTCTTTCTTGCTTACACCCTCTTGTTGCATCCACAAGAGAAGCAAGAGTTAAGCTCGCATCAAATGTTTCCTTTAATACCTCTACCCGCTCTTCTTCTGGGTCAAACTGCACCTCCACATCCTCTACCTCTTCCTCCGGCACCAATGGACAACTACCAAAAGTTGTTGACTGGGAAGTCTCTGACCCACCATCCGTCTGCAAGTATAAGTAATAGACAAACCCGGTAAGTTCCATTGGCAACGCTCTGCGACGACATTGTTTGGACACCAAAATTTTCTCATCTGGAAGGCATACACTATCCTCCAAGTGTGAAAATTTTGGTGGCCAAACAACATCGTCTCCGAGGGGGGCAAACCAAACTTGCCGCAATTTTTCTCGCATGGCCATAAGACGTCAAGTGAGAAAAAATTTGGCAAGTTCGGTTGGTGTCACTATGAGATGATGCCATCTTGGTTCCAAAACTTACACACATAGGGAAGATGTACTATCTGCCATACGAGCAAATTTTGGTGGCGAAATGACATCGTCTCGGAGCGGCACCAACCAAACTTGCCGGAATTTCTTTCGCATGGCCATAAGATGTCAAGTGAGAGAAATTCGGGCAAGTTGGGTCGGCGCCGATATGAGATAATGCCATCTTGGTACCAAAGTTTGCATGCATGGGCGGCGTGCTTTATCCCCCATGCCTGCAAATTTTGGTGGCCAATTGATGTCGTTTCGGAGTGGCACCAATGAAACTTATCGGAAAGTCAATGTGTGAATGGAGTGTAGCTACTTTGTTTACTACCATGAATGCTTTGGGGCAAAGGTCCACCACCCTTCCACCTACTATGCATTGTTTTATGGAGGTTTTAGCCCAGGATTGTTTGAAGGTCCACCACATGTTCAAGCTAGCTCCATTGAAAGAAGTTATCTCTATAGTTTCAAAGTCAATGTGTAAATGGAGTGTACCTACTTTGTTTACTACCATGGATGGTTTGGGGTAGAGTTCCACCACTTGTCCAACCTACTATCCATTGTGTCATGGAGGCTTTAGCACAAGGTGATTCCAAGCTAGCTCTATTGAAAGAAGCTATCTCCATTATTTGAAGATCAATGTGTGATTGGAGTGTAACTATGTTTATTACCATGGATAGTATGGGGCAAAGGTCCACCACTTGTCCAACCTACTATTCATTGTGTTATGGAGGTTTTAGCCCAAGGTGGTGTGAAGGTGGACCACCTATTCAAGCTATATCTATTATTTCAAGGTCATGTGTGAATTGTTAGTGTCTCGTAGATCCACCACATGGCCCTTCTAACCATGTCTTAAAGTTACGTGCATTCAACACTTGGCCATCATAACACTTGGAAATTTACACAATGTTCGTGGCATGAGTAGATCCTAGATCCACCACTTGGCCATTTAAACTAAGAATTGGGAAGTAAGTGTATCAAAGATTCACCACTTGGCCATTATAAAATGAAGGCTTGAATTTGTGGATCCAATTGTTGGTGTCTCCTAGATCCACCACTTGGCCATTCTAACTATGTCTTAAAGTTAGGTGCATTCAACACTTGGCCATCATAACACTTGTAATTTTACACAATGTTTGTGGGACGAGTAGATCTTAGATCCACCACTTGGCCATTATAACAAAGGCTTGAAATGTGGATCCAATTGTTGGTGTCTCCTAGATCCACCACTTGGCCATTCTAACCATGTCTTAAAGTTATGTGCATTCAACACTTGGCCATCATAACACTTGTTATTTTACACAATGTTTGTGGGATGAGTAGATCCTAGATCCACCACTTGGCCATTTAGACTAAGAATTGGGAAGTAGGTGCATCAAAGATCCACCACTTGGCCACTATAATGAAGGCGCGAGTAATAACGATGCCAGAGAGGTTAGTCGGCATGCGAGCTACTAATAGAATAGGAGTGGATTACATAGCATGAATAAAGCATTAATCAGGGTAGGTACTTTTAATTGATAAAGCTACTCAACTAGAAGGTATTTAAAAAATACCTTGTTTTGGCAGACCACTTGGGTGATATGGGGAGAGGGAAGATTTGGTGCATGCACCAAGTGGACTTAGAGTGGAATTGAGGGAAGTAAAGCCGCTAAGCACTGCTTACAGTGTTTTAGGTAGGACCTCAATATTAATATCAGAGTAAGTGTATGTACATGCACATACCCATGTGTGGACAAGACAATGTCCAAGGTCTTCATACATCTTGATTGATTTATGTTTGATGAGAGAACGCATCCACTTTATATTGAAAGAAAAAGAAGCTCGGTTTATATATTACAAAATTAAATTAAGGCCCGTGTAGTTGTGTGTGTGTAAGTTATGTGTTCATGATAAGTACTTCTCTGATAAGTATATATATGCAATACATCTAGTCTAAAATGTTGTCATTTGTACAATCTTGTCTCTGTCATTTTTTACTATAAAGATGTATTTTTTCATGCAAACCTTGTCCAGTCTCTAGTCCCATTGTATGGTTCAATAGTTTGTTAAATCAAACTATTGTTAGATAATCAAACATAAACACACACTCCTGTTTCTAGCTAGCCTTTGGTCATAGCCTTTGGTCGGGCTAGCACCATACAATGGACCTAGACCTGCTATAATGTCTTTGACTTGACCCACCTAATCCAAGCCACGGCTCCTAATCTGGTCAAGCACATATATCATATAGTTCAATTACCTTTAGATTGGTAGAGTCTCTTTGACTCTAAACTTGACTAAGTATACTTAATCAAATGGTTGTTTTATGAATTTGATGCGTTTATAATTTAGCCCTATTGGCACCACTTTACCAAAACAATCATTTATCTCTTGACTTGACCTACCTAATCCAAGAGGAGGGGTTGGGGCCAATGGCTCCTCATCTGGTCAAACACATAATAACTTATAATATTATATTCTAGATAAACAGCTT
This sequence comes from Adiantum capillus-veneris, assembly GCF_014529385.1. NCBI lineage: Eukaryota > Viridiplantae > Streptophyta > Polypodiopsida > Polypodiales > Pteridaceae > Adiantum > Adiantum capillus-veneris. The sequence goes on from NC_140954.1 coordinate 69,851,183, forward strand.
GCGGATGATTGATTTAGATAGAGTAATGCTCAAGAGGAACTCTCTTACCTGTATCCATATTATTGGCACTGATCCTTGCTCTAAATATGGTATTAGTGACGATATACAGTCTGCCTATTACAATATCGGTTATGTATGTTACCATGATCTGACCCTATTTGGTGTAGATATATCTATAGGCCCCTTGGGGCACCACTGTTACCGAAAGGTACCCTTTGAAAATGTTTTTGAGAATTTCTTGTGAACACAAGATAATATTTTTTGCGAACGATCTAAACTTACATTTGATTCTACTTGGTTGAGGTAGGGTTCCACATGGTGGGCCCTACCTCCCACCATGTGGAACCTCTCCTATGGTTGGGGGAGGGCCACACACACACACACACACTCTAGTATAGCTAGGAGAAGTACTATTTATCATGAACACATAACTTACACACACACAGCTACACGGGCCTTAATTCAATTTTGTAATATGCCTATCATGGAAGGGCATATTGAATGTTTTTTGGCAGCCATACATCAGGGTAACAGACAAGGTGCAGTGCCAACACAAATTGTGCGAATGACAACCTCGACCTTTCAGGTCGGCTTCCTGTCTACCGAGAGAATGTCTAGCCAAAATTTAGAATAACATCTTATTGGTTTTTTTAAAACACTAAGTTTATAAAGCAAAGTAACTTGTGTAATTGGTATTGGTAATGGAAAAAAGGGATAGTCTTATACTTCAAAGTTTGATCCAATTACTTGGAAAGGAAGTTGTTTTTATGCTTATTGATATAACTTTTGGGAAAGGTTTTCAAAATTCTTTTTTCCTCATGTGAGGCTCCTCAGAGAGGAGGGCATGTTTATTTTGAAAAATAGGTCTAATTGAAACAAAACTCTGCCAAAATTTTGACAAAAGTGAAAAGATGTTTCTTGGTGTTAAAAGTCTGACATAACCGTGTCCTTAAACGGCCGATACCAGGTTATGTACTCGTCTATTGCGCGTGCAAGTAATAACGATGCCAGAGAGGTTAGTCAGCATGCGAGCTAATAATAGAATAGGAGTGGATTACATAGCATGAATAAAGCATTAATCAGGGTAGGTAGTTTTAGGTGATAAAGCTACTCAACTAGAAGGTATTTAAAAAATACCCTGTTTTGGCAAACCACTTGGGTGATATGGGGAGAGGGAAGCTTTGGTGCATGCACCAAGTGGACTTAGAGTGGAATTGAGGGAAGGAAAGCCGCTAAGCACTGCTTATAGCGTTTTAGGTAGGACCTCAATATTAATATCAGACTAAGTGTACGTACATGCACATACACATGTGGGGACAAGGTCTTCATACATCTCGAATGATTTATGTTTGCTAAGAGAACACATCCACTTTATATTAAAATAAGAAGAAGCTCGGTTTATATATTACAAAATTAAATTAAGGCCTGTGTAGTTGTGTGTGTGTAAGTTATGTGTTCATGATAAATAGTACTTCTCCTAGCTATACTAGAGTACACAACCGTGCACAACTTGACAAATGCTACGTCTACAGGGCGGTGTGTCACTCACCTCCTACAATGCTGCCGCCGAGGGACTTCGTGTGCGTGCACAGAAGAAGAAGCCACCGTGTCGTTGCTCTTCCTTCTCCATGCTGTCGTGCTCACCAATGCTCTCTCTCTCTCTCTCTCTCTCTCTCTCTCTCTCTCTCTCTCTCTCTCTCAGATATGCAAGAAGAGGTGAAGCAAGAGCAAAGCTTGCACGTTGAGAATTCCTTGAAAGCTCTAGTTTACAGCCTTATCTAGGGCTTGCCATCCTTTTCATATGCAGGTTCCCATATTTTGTTAGTCGGTGCTAAATGGGTCTGGTGCGCCTTTCATCGACGATCACCAGCCTTTTATTATAAACCTCTTGGACCGACAACCCCGACCCATGACTAAACATATGCACAAAAGAATAATGCGGCATCCTGGGTTAACAATAGACATTTCATTATTCAAGTCCTCTTTATGAGCTATGGTCATTATAATGTCCTGGCGGACAGTCTGTATTCATTTTGAGCATTTAAGAAATCTATAAATAAATACGTGCAAGAGAAAAATGTTCACTCTTGCACGGAGGAAGATTGCACCCAATGCATATGTCTTTCTTCTCCTCTCTCACGTCTCCTCTCTTATCATGCTTGTGTAGAACTCCACTCTAGGAGGTGCATTTGCATGTTCTCTTTCCCTCTCACTCTCGCTATTGATAGCCGTTTTTCGGCTTTTCATAATTGCCATAGTAAGTTACTCCACACTACCAAATTCACCCAAACGCTATGGCTATCCCTACCATTTCACTGTACATAGGCGTGTGTGAGTTAGGGGCTTTTCCCATATCTTCTTAAAAACCCTCAGCTAGCTAGTCACTGGGCTAGTTGAGCCAAAAAAATAAAAATAATAAAAAATAAAATTATATTATGGCCTCTTTGTGTGTAAATATTTCATTGTATATATGGCCTAAATATAGGGATTTTTTATAATTATTTTGGTATTTTATTTAAATATTTTTACTTAGGTGTGTGTTTTATTAAACCTATGTACACCTTCTTTCATCCTCTTACACCATAATTATATTTTTTGCCAATATGTACATACTCTAACCTCATATTTTTCCTTTATACAAATCACTCCCACATTTTTACCCTCACCCTCGTGAAAACAAAAAATTGATTTCTACTCATTGGTTACGTTTATTATATTATTTACTTGCATACCTTTTCCTCTTTCACCCAAAATAATTCAAAGAGGGACCATATCATATGATTCCAATATCTTTCCATATCCATAACTCCTCCATATTTTTATTATTATTTTTACTCATTATTCTAACACCATGTGCTCATTGAGCTAAAGTCCATGAATAGTCCATACACTAGTCCCACCATGTATATATTTCTTTATTCACCAATAATCCTCCTCCATGCATGTGTTACGGGCAACTTGGATGCTTTGTATTATGATATGACAAAGGAGGGGCTCACTCTTGGATGCATTGTACAAATTCAACAAAGGAGGGGGCCACTGAAGACTTTTTGTGAAGAAAAAACAGGTCTTTTGGTGGGATTTTTAATATCCATCTCCACTCCGAATTTGGAGCAGTGGTCAAAAGAGAAAATGTAGCCCACGCTTTGAATAATCACCTCAAATTTTTTCATGATTTTTGGAGCTACCAGTGGTGAGATATGATTTTTTGAGTGGACCCCAGTTTGCCCACTTTTCTCACAAGTAGCCCATAGTCTTCTCTCACCTCTTTCCACACTTCTACACACACACACACACACACACACATTCCTCTCAATCCCTCACTCAAACCTGCACCTTCAATGGTTTCTCTCACCTTCTTCACCATTAACCTCCCCACTTACTCCCATAGCTCTCATATGAGCTCTCCATGTACATACACCATCTCTATGCCTCTCTCTATTATCTCCAAAGTACAATTCCATCTTACTCCTTATATATATACATAAATTCAGCATGTGTACCATGCTTAATCTCTGCAAATCAAAAGATCTCATCAACGGAATTAGCATTTTCATCACGATAATCAACCTTGGCGGCGGTGGCGTAAAGAAGAGAAGACGAAGAAGAAGATCGATAGTCATTTTGAGAACCTACACAAGTAAGTCCAAAACTTCTTCAAGCTTCACCATCACAAGGATTTGCTCTCTTCATTCAACCATCTTACTTCAACCATCCACCCCATTCTACCCATTGTAAATATATCATTAACTTTCTAGTGATTACTAACGACTAACATACTAACACAAAATAGCATTGACCTAACCATAAAAGACACCTCACCTCAAGACATGTGTATAGTAACTCTCTCTCTCTCTCTCTCTCTCTCTCTCTCTCTCTCTCTCTCTCTCTCTTTCTCTCCTTACTTACTTTCACCTTATCTACCATCAATAATGCTCTCTTTTGAGCCCACACCCATGACTCAAGCAGACAAAGAAGGCCCGCAATGTTTTGATATTCAAAAAAATCATAATCCTGATTTGTTAGCTTGTAAATTAGGATTTCCAATAATCTTAATGAGGGGTCTCCAACCTATAAATAGGCCCCTCTCCTTCTTGTAAAACAACCTCCAACATCTCACATAGCACCCCAACACTCTATGCGTGAGGAGAGACTTAGGTGTAGCAACCACTTGTGAGCTTCACTCTTGGTGTGAGAGAAGCCTTCGAGCTACACATTACAAGTGAGAGAGCGTGAGTTTCTCAAATCTCAAAACCACTATTGTATATGCTCCTTTATCATCAATAAATTGAGGTTTAGTGCATCAAAGGCGTGATTCGACGTTCAAATCTTCGTCCTTCCATTTGTGCAATACGGTTTGGTGAATTCAAGGTGACTTGTGTATTTGAGTTTTTATCGGTTGATCTTGATTTTAGAAAGTGTTTTAGTGTGTTTTTTTCACTGCCAGTTTTGTGTCCATTGTAAGAGGGTATTGTGGTGAGAGGTCTCCCACACCCTAAGACAGTGTGTGTGTGTGTGTGTTTTGGCAATGATTAGCAATCACTAAGCATTGAGTGAGTTTGTACAAGTTCTACGATAGCATCATAACGAACCATCTCCATTTGCAAGTCACAAATAAGGTATTACGCAAGATTCTTTTCTCTCTCTCTTCCCTTTGCTCTAGCTCTCTCTGGTCCATTTCATGTGTGTCTTGGTGTGAGGTTGCTTATGTGTGTTGTGTGGTGCATCTTCTTGGTTGTGCCAAAATCTCTCTTGCGTCCTAGTTCGCATACCATAACTAGGTGGTGCCCCTATCTTGTTTGGGTTTGGCTGTGGGTTTGTTGTTGTGTTGTGCTTGTGGTTGCCCCAACCCCAATTGAGTAGCACGGGAGCCTTGAGGGGTGTTTAGAGGTCGCCTCTCTTGTTGCCCGCCCCGGACCGCCTCAATTTTGGTGCCCCCACTGAGGACAGGCTTGTGTATGTTTTGTGTAGGCTCAACCTTTAGCATAATCAAGTAGCTTGCATGAATCACGAGAATTTGTATGATCCCTTCATTCCCATTGCAAGGCAAAAGGTACACATAATTGTTAGTACTAAGTTGCAATTTCAACGTGTAATTCGTAGAATTTTAGGTCCTCTTAAGTTGGCAGAGATAAACGCATCAGTAAATCCTTTTATTTTGCCTCTCATTAGGTACGACCTTAGTTTGGACGTCTATATTTTTGTTTTGTTTTAAGCATAAGGTCATGCATAGACAATGGATAATGGCCCAAGAATAGAGGTTTTCCCTTTTCATTTCACTCCACACATTAGAATAAACATTGCAATTAGTAGAAAAATCCATTTTCAACAACGTATGGTGTTCATGTTTGGTGCCCAAAGAGTAGGAGAATTTCTCGCGTCACCAAATCCTGTCATCCTACCTCTCATTGATTATCATAGGTCATTTGATGTGAATATTTTTATTTTGTTGTAGAATAGATTGCAATTTAGAGAATATTATTGTGTAGATCTTTTAAAGAAAGAAAAAACAAAACGCGTCACTTTGAAATCAATTCAATGGAGAATCAACGCCAAATGTCTGGATATCCTCTTTTCTTTGGAGAGCCTGGAGAGGATGCAGAATTATTTTTTGCAAATTTCAAGATGTCTTGTCGTATCAAGAGGATAGTAACTGATCAAGAACGTGTAGAAATGTTTGAGGTAGTCCTTAGGAAAGATGCTAGCACTTGGTTTGACTCTTTGCCTGAGGAAGTTAAAGAAAATTACATGGAAGTTGTCAATCATTTCAAGAGATACTTCTTTGATCCCCAAAACACTCAAAAGCTATGGCAAGACATTGTTTCTCATAAGCAAAAAGACTTAGATGACTACTACTTGTACAAGCAAGAGTTCCTACGTCTTTGGGCTCTATGGATACGAAATGTTGCTAACCCTGGTGATGGTGCAGAATTTCTAAAGAAGGAGAGGTTCATAGCCGGACTCTTTCCTGACCTTAAGGTAAAAGTTGAGGCGGGTGCACCTGCTACCTTTGATGCAGCTGAAACTAGGGCTGCTGAGAAATATAGGAAACTCAAGTGCTTAAGGGGGGAGGTTCCAATAGAAGGTCTTAGACCCAAAGGTAAGTCACAAGCATCAACATCTAAGGAGCTTCCTGAGGTAACGGTTGAAGTGATTGAGAAGTTAAATGAATCCTTAAGCAGCCTGTCAATTCACCTTGCACAAGCCGTAGGTCCAAAGGGACAAGCAAAGAAGTCTGAAGAGCGAGACCCACGACCTAGGAGAGTCTTGCAATGTTGGAATTGCGGTGAGTCTGGACATGGGATGTATAATTGTCCTTGGCCCCGTGGGGAGCCAGGGAAACCTAACTTGAATTACCCAGTGATGAATGCAGGTGAAGGAAGTAGTCAGCAACCACGGCTTATACAAAGGCCAAATGGAGCAAGACCACCTCCACAAGGAGTGGAAGCAGTTCCACCTTTGCCAGATCCAAATGTGCATGTGGTAGAGGTGACAAATTCAAATGAGTTTGACATGGAAGCCAATGGCATTAAGCGTGGCCGAGGAAAAGGTAAAGAGAAAGAAGGAGTCACATCACAGAGTGACCATGGACAAGGCAAGAAGGCAAAAGAGACCAAGGAAGCTAAGAGGACTCGACGTCGTATCAATCTCCAAGACTTCCCTCTTTGACATGGTATGGCTCCATACAACCTGTTGGAAGACATGCGAGGTAAGGGTCCTGATATCTCATGGCCTCAGTTTCTTGCATTATGTCCACAAGTTAGGAGGGATTTAACAAAGGCAGTTAGCACTAGGAGAAAGGTAAAAGAGAGTTTTCCTGTTGTAAAAATTGCACATGCTGAAATGAACGAGGATATTACACCTGTGCTAGATTGTTACATAAAAGGAAGATTGGTTAGGAAAGGTCTAGTGGATGGGGGTGCACAAATTTGCATCATGACAGAAGGGCTCATGCAAAGACTAGGCATGCACATCCATGAGACACCTGAAATCAAAGTGAAAATGGCAAACAATAGCAAGGCTAGGTGCGTAGGCATTTGTAAAAATGTTTTTGTGGAGGCCTTTGGCATTAAGAAGGCAGTGGATTTCTATGTCATGTCTACCAAGGGAAATGGTTACCCATTTATCCTAGGAAGACCATGGCTAATGAAAATGCGAGCTTTGCAGGATTGGGAGAGTGGAAAGCTAATTTGCAGGAATGACAATCACAAGAAGGTTGTCTTTGACATGAAGGAGCAACGCCAAGAGGAGCTCCATGAAGAATCATCTCAAAGTGAGACGGAAGAAGGTTGGACCGATAGCACTTCAGAAGAAGAAAGTAGCGGCAGCATTACTGAAGAGGAGTCTTCCATCGAAGTCATGGGGGTAAGGTTTAAGCCAAGCAACCAAGAGACCTCTTGTCAAGGCTTGGAGGAGGTAGGTCCTCAAGAGAACGAAGGTGATCAAGATGAAGGGATGTTGGAAGGTATGCTATCAACAACACTTACAAAGGATGAAAGAGAGGAGTTCAAATGTGTGCTAAGGAAGTTTCCTAGGCTTTTTGCGAAAGACTACACCGACGTGCGTGGAGTAGATGTTGTTCAACACAAGATTGAGTTGAAGCCAGAGGCCACACCTAAGGCTCAAAAGCTACGAAGGCTAGGAGTCATTAAAGAGCAGGCTCTACTCAAGGAGGTAAGAAAGCTTCTAGCAGCAGGTTTCATTTATCCAATGGAGAATTCAGAGTGGGTCTCTCCCGTTGTTGTCACTCCTAAGAAAAATGGAAAGTGGAGGGTGTGTGTGGATTACCGTCCACTCAATGAGGCAACAAAAAGAGATCACTTTCCCCTCCCATTTCAAGATGAGATACTAAATGAGGTAGCTGGTCATGAGAAGTACACTGTGTGTGATGGCTACTCAGGCTACTTTCAAATAGGTATCGCATTGGAAGATCAATTGAAAACAACCTTTATCACTCCTTGGGGTTGTTATGCTTTTAGAGTCATGCCATTTGGTCTGACAAATGCTCCTGCAACATTCCAACGTTTCATGAACATGGTGTTTCAAGCATTCTTTGGAAAGTCAATTAGGGTGTTCATTGATGATTTTTGCATTTATAGCTCAAAATCATTGCATCTACAAAGGGTAGAAGAAGGTTTAAAGAAGCTCTATGACATGGGAGGTCAACTCAACCCTGACAAGTGCCATATAGGTGAGGATGAAGTAATCTTGCTTGGTCATAAAGTTTCTTACAAAGGCATTGAAGTGGATCCTTCGAAGGCAAAGGCTCTTATTGAGCTACCATCACCCAAGAGTCTTAAGGAGGTCATCTCATTCATTCAAAAGGTGAAGTATATGTCACGCTTCATTCACTTAGCCTCGGAGTTACTTCACCCTTTGCAAAAGTTGACACAACAAGTAGAATTTGCATGGTCTGATGAGCTTGAAGAGTACTTTTGTAACATTAAAGTCATTTTGTCAGAGCTACCAACACTCATGCCTCCTTGTTGGGAGTACACATTCTTTGTTAGCTCTAGTGCTGGGAAAGAAACAATTGGTGCTATGTTGCTACAACAAGATCCCCACAATACAAGGATGCGACCCATCTACTTTGCTAGTAGGGTCATGAATGCTTTGGAGAGAGACTACACAGAAGCAGAACTCCTGATGCTTTCTCTCATGTTTGCGGTGAGAAAGTTTAGATCCTACTTGCTCCCAAAACCTTTTGTAATCCTCACCGCAGAGAATTTGTTCCCTTGGGTGTCATCTCAAATGAATCTTAGTACTAGGATCTCAAAGTGGATTATGGAGTTGCAAGAGTTTCAATACTCTTTCAAGGTAGAAGATAGTGTGCGTGCACAATTGGCAGGGATTCTCACTTATAGGGTACATGAGAAGGAAATTAAGGTGCCTCAAGTAAAGACCCTACCATTGCCACCACCAAAAAGTATTCCTAATGCTTTTACCTTGTTCTTTGATGGAGCTTTTCGTCGAGCCACAGGGAAAGTAGGGGGAGGGCTAGTATTGCTCAACCCAAGTGGAGAGGTGGTCATGAAAGAGAAGGTCAATCTACCAGGTTCAACTAGCAACAATGAAGCAGAATATGACACACTACTTCATGGTTTGAAGATGTGCATTGGCCAAGGGATAAAACGTCTCATGGTAAAGGGAGATGCACTTCTCATCGTTAAACAGATTTTAGGCATTTGGGCATGCAAGAATGAAAGCTTAAGGACAAAAGTTCATGCCATTCGTAAGATGTTTAATCAGTTTGAAGAAGTGCAACTATATCATATTCCGAGGAAACAAAATGAAGATGCCGATTTACTTGCACAACAAGCAGTTACATGTGTTGAGAGAGAAGTGCGGGTCATCATGGTGGCAGCAGTAGTCAAGCAACCGAGATACCAGGGATTGGAGTCATTGGCTCCCATTATCGGCTACATTTTGGAGGGTGAGTTTCCACAAGACTTCACGAAGGCTTAGAAGAGGAGACTCATGAAGAAGGCAAGCATGTATCTCTTCCTAGAAGGCTCCCTGTATCAAAGAGGGAGGGATCAAGTGTGCAGAAGAGTACCAACTATCGAGGAAATTCCAGCCATTCTAAAAGGTTTGCATGAAGAGGCATGTGGTGGTCATTTTTCCCAAGAATCAACTATGAAGAAGATTTTGCTTGCGGGGTATGTTTGGCCAAGCTTGCATGTGGATGTTCAACATTGGTGTAAAAGCTGTCACAATTGTCAGATAAATGGAAATAGAAGGTTGGTGCATGGCCCGAGGCAAATAGTGCTTGCAAATGGACCCTTTGAAAAGTGGGGCATTGATGCTATGGGTCCTCTGCCTAGGACAAAAAATGGTAAACTCTACATTCTAGTGGCTGTAGACTATATGACTAGGTGGGTGGAAGCTCAAAGTGTGGCAAGAGTGAATGAGAGGACAGTTAGCAAGTTTGTGTACACTCACATTTGTTGCAGATTTGGCACACCTTTGGAGATTGTTTCTGATAATGGTCCAGGGTTTAGGAAGGGCTTGCTCACAGAAGTTTGTGAAGAGCTTCACATTCTACATCGTCATAGCACACCATACTACCCACAGTCAAATGGTTTGGTGGAGAAGGCTAATGGTGTCATTGCAGGAATCATTAGAAAGATGGTGCAAAACAAGACAAAATTATGGGATGACTTCTTGGATGGTGCCTTGTGGGCATATCGAACCACATATAGGGAAGCCACGGAGTTCACACCATTTCACTTGGTCTATGGTCAAGAGGCTTTGCAGCCTATCGAGCTCAACATTCCAACAATGCGACTTCATGGCAAAGGAGCACAAGATGATCAAGAGGTATGGATGGATCGACTTCTTACGTTAGTGGAGCTTGAGTGGAAAAGAGAAGCAGCATATGAGTGCTACAAGAGGAAAGCCACACAAGCGAAAGAAACGCACGACAAGAAACTGAAGGACAAAGGCATCAAGGAAGGAGAGCTTGTGCTAAGGTATGACAATCGACTTGACAATCGTTTTGATGCCAAGTTTGAAACTAGATGGCAAGGGCCATACATAGTCAAGAAGGCTTTCAATTCTAGTTACTATCAGCTTATGGACTTGAATGGTAAAGAGCACTCCAGGAAGGTAAACGGGTATCGCTTAAAGCCCTATTTGAGTCGTCTTCTACCAAAGGATCTACCAAAGATCTGTCCAAAGGCCGCTGTCTCATGTAAGTATTGTTACATGAAGCATGAGTGTAACTCCAGCCAAAATTTTGAGGGGCCAAACAATGAAGATCTCGTCAAGGACTCTGAAGCACTCTCTTTGGAAAAGATGCTCTATGATGGTACATGAATATACCATCATCCAGGGGGAGCCATAAGCAAGAGCACTATGCTATAGCTTGAGAAGCCAAGCTCAACCTCTCTAGAAGGAGCTCTTGAGTGGAAGCTCATTGTCTTATGCATGTGCATGTGTTGTAATAGGGGATTAGCAAGGGAAATCTATGCCATTGTAAGAGAGAGAGTGATCATTCAATTGAGAGTAGGAAATCTATCATTTCTCCTACTAGTGTAAGCCCAACATTCGCTGAATCAAGGAGGGTGGATTTGGACTAAGCTTGGATACTTTGTCTCCCTTCCAACGTGAAGTAATGGACAACAATGATGTGTAAGTGTCTTGGTGTTTTTTTTTTGTTAAGTTCTTGATAGCTTGTCTCTGGTGTTGTCATCAATCTAGCCATAAATCCCACATACTGTAAGAGGGCGACAGGGTGGAGAGGACTCCCCTGGCCTTAAGACAGTGATTGGGGTGGCTTTTCTTGTGATGTGTTGTGGTGAAATTTACGCAAGCTATTTTGAACAAGTACTAATCTCACTTTGATTTGTCATGACAGATTTGTAAGAAGGTATTAATGCAACAAGCACCCCCTCCCCCTTTCTCTCTCTTTCTTAAATATATAGTTGTGTTTGCTTGATCATCGCCGATACGTTTCAAAGCAGCCCGAGCACTATCTCTCTCTCTCTCTCTCTCTCTCTCTCTCTCTCTCTCTCTCTCTCTCTCTCTCTCTCTCTCTCTCTCTCTCGTGTTTTAGTGTGTGAGAGTATTCCATTGGTGTTAGGGTTAGTGTAAATTCCTTGCTTGTTTGTGGGTTGCTCTAACGATTCTCCTCTTTTGCGTCCTAGTTCGCTCTTAAACTAGGTGGTGCCCCTTGTGTAGTTGGGATTTGGTGGTGGGTTTGTTGTTTTGGTTTGTGTTGTATTGTGCCCCAGCCCCATTGAGCAGCACGGGAGCCTTGAAGGGTGTCTAGAGGCCACTCTTCTTGTTGCCCGCCCCGGACCGCCTCACTATCTACCTCTCTCGTATCGGTCTTGTTGTGGATTATGAGTGTACGCAGTAGTTCAAGTATGCAGATTTGTTAATTTTATCATGAGTTGCGCGCTATTTGTGTTGCAGGTCCTTTGTGCTCTTGACTGTTGCAACTTGAACTAGAAAATGAACTTTCTTTTCATCAAAAAAAACACAAAAATGGTGATGCTCGTATGTGAACGGAATGACCCACATAAAAGACATTGTAACCTAGTTTTTTGGGCCATTTTCAAAGGTATCAATGTAGAGTGCTCTTGCTATCCTTATCCTTTTCCTCATCCTCTGCTTGTCTATGTGAGTGTGTGAGTGTGTGTGTGTGTGTGTGTGTGTGTGTGTGTGTGTGTGTGTGTGTGTGTGTGTGTGTGTGTGAGTGAGAGAGAGAGAGAGAGAGAGAGAGAGAGAGAGAGAGAGAGAGAGAGATTGAACTATCGTCCACGGAGGTCAGATATGACCTATGGGACCGAGAACAAAACATTACAACTGCTTCATCGAGTTAAGAGTGTGGGATACATGTCAGTTAAGGACTGAGGGTCCATCAAAGGATAAAAGAGAGAGAAAGAAAAGCAAAAGGAAGGAGCCTAGGGAGGGTTAGGTGGGGAGGGGGCTGGTTTGGGAGATCGAAATTCTTGAATGATGGCTTTTTTTCCTTGATAGACTGCCCATTTTCCTTCTTTATGAGCATCGTGCATTTTCTTGAGTTCGCTTGCCTTAGCCTTGAGCTGATTTACAGTCAGTTCTTCGGCTATCCAAAGCTTTCTTCCTTTGAGAAGGCGGGATTGTCATAATAGCTTCGTTCGCTCCTCTTTGTCCTTGAATGTGAGGATGCACTGCTTGGGTGGAACACGTTGATGTGTGTCGTTTATCCAAGAAATGGTTTCAAAGCTTGATGTGGATGGGTTGAAGAATGTCGTTGAGCTTGGTGATTGCATCTTCAAGTGTATCTTCCTCGGTGCACCATGGTGTGTGAAGCCCCCCGATTCTAACTTGAAGACCTAGAGATTCTTGTTTTCTGCATTCTTGTAAGGCCACGTGTATCGTGGTGTTGATCTTTGTATGTGTCACCTTGTAAATCTGAACTTCCTTGACTGTCTCTATGAGGGAAGCTTCGACTGCGTTTGTTTTTGCAAGTAGAGCTTGGCTCTCTACTGCCTATTTGTCGATCCTCAAGCTTATGCACTCATTGCTTGAGTGTTTTTTTCTCCTTGATGAGCTCTTGAATATGAGTCTCCAAAGCTGTGATCTGTGCATCTTGGCACGCAAGGGGATCTTTCCTTGGCGCATCCGCCATTGCAAGAAAGCTCTTGCATGTGGGGGTTGGGGTACCAAGGGAAGACATTTTCTCTGTCTGCTGATAATAATCTGTTGCTCTGCTTGTTTATTCTTAACACAGGTGCTATGTTGTTTAGCTCACCACCCGCCCGTTTAATGGGGGGAGAGAGAGAGAGAGAGAGAGAGAGAGAGAGAGAGAGAGAGATTGAAGGAGATAACGCTGTCTGTCATTGCAACCTTGAAACTGGCCTTGCTGAATCTGTTTGGGGTTGAGGCCTGCAAAAGTTCATGGACCTATAGAGGATGAATCCGACTGGGGCACAAGCGCGAGCAGGGTGAACTCTATTTGGAGAACGAGTAGGGCCGATCGCGGTTGGAGCATGAGCAGCAGGGCCGACTGTGGTTGGAGCTTGAGCAGGGTTGCATGTCTATTCATGCGCCCCCCCAAGGCAGCCCCTTGCCCAGGGGTGGGCTGAGGCTGAAGGACAAAGAAGGTGCTAGGGTTTCAGAGAGAGAGAGAGAGAGAGAGAGAGAGAGAGAGAGAGAGAGAGAGAGAGAGAGAGAGAGAGAGAGAGAGAGAGAGAGAGAGAGAGAGAGAGGGAGAGAGAGAGAGAGAGAGAGAGAGAGAGAGAGAGAGAGAGAGAGAGAGAGAGAGAGAGAGAGAGAGGGCGATCGAGCATCAATGGCAATATGACTACAACAAGATGGTTGAGCAAAGCATCAGAAGCGAGCTCCCTCTTCACTACATCATGAGACTCCCTTGTGGATGGCGACACGGTGAGGTGAGTGACACACTGTTTGCATTTGTAGATCTTATCTGTAGTAAGGATGTGTCTTTGTAGCCTTCATGGCTCTCACATAGTGCATAGCAAGGCCCCTCTAGCTGACAACACTCTTGCCATTTCTTTGGTTGACACGTATGTCAAGTGTGGTATGTTCAAGCATGGACATATGAAACAAGCTCTAGGCTATTCTTAACTAAGGTAGAGAAAGGGAATCTCCCTAATCACAAATCTCTCTAATGAGAATAATGTGTGCTCAACTCTTGATGACATGCAACATTGGCATGGGTAGCTTGCTAAGGTCAACATTGTTAACTAGGCGCTGTTGAAAAGCCGTTCTGTTTGGCAATTCTTTGAGTGACATGTATGCCAAGTTTACAACCAAATTTTGGATGAGCTTGATAGTCAAGGGATGTTGAAAAACATTGGAGCTTTGGTCAACACATATGCTAACTTTCATGTACTTTTGAAAGAGAAAGTTTTTGTCGCACTTCTAGTGTGGAATGCTATCTTGGATTGCATATATTGCAAGATGTTCCCAATGAGGTTAGGTGATTGCATTTACAAAAAATCCTTGGTTTAGTGCGGATATGAATAAAGAATGACAGGTGAGAGTGCTAGTCAGGGGCTATTGAAAAACAAAGTCATGGTAGACAATGCTTTTCATTGATGTGCATGCTAAGTGGTGTCGAATTGAAACCAAAACAAGCCCTTGACGTGGTTACTACCTGGTAAATTATCTTTCAAAATCCACTTAGTGCAAGGCATGTTTAACATGGGTAGGGCATGACCTAATAATAATAAAAAATGTGCTAGACAATGCTTGAATTGACATGCATCCCAAGAGGCCCATGTCGGACAGTGCCAGCATAGAGCGGACATGCCTTTTTCATAAGCTCCACCGGTTGCACCTCCAAAAATCTAATTGTATCTAGCCAATTCAAAATAAGGGAACTTTTACTTGCTAAAAAAGATAAAAATTTATAGGATTATATTCACAAAAGAGAATTTTAGTTATATATTGGAAACAAACTTTTTCATGAGAAAAAGGGATCATTCGTTACCTCATAGCATGTAAAAAACCCTTTGAATGCATGTGATATAGATAATTTCCTATAAGTGAACCCCCTGAGTTCATGAGGAGCCATGACAAAGTCACTAAGAAGAAGATTAAGGGCAGTCATGAAGAGTGGCAACAGACTTGACATGACAAGAATGATGCCATCCTAAGACAACTTTCCAGTGCTAAAAAATGGACTCAATTTGGGATAAAAGGGTTGTTAGAATCAACATGCAGCTTGATATGTACTTCAAGTGTGGACACATTTAGAAGGCACAATTGGGTAGTTTCTATTAGAGCAACATGCCTTTTGTAGCTGAAAAGAATACATGAAAGCACATGGCACACCTCACAACATGTTTTTAGCATGTTTCAATGTTGACTGGGATTTCATGTATATGAGGATCATTTAGCCAATAAAGCTTTGAATTGTTTTCAATGAAAGTATTGCACTCAATCCAAGGCAAAGAATCTTTGGGTGGTTTATAGAGGATGGAAAGGGAGATTTTCTCTACAAAAGGCAACCTTTGGTTGACATGTATTCCAAATTTGGTCTATTTTGAAAAGTGCAAGAAGATGTTGACTAGATTTCTAACTGGAGTGTTGTCTCTACTACATTTATTCCATAATATTCTTGACACGGGAGGGCCATGAAGCATTGGGCTATTTGCAAAGAAAATGGAGCAAGGAATTCTCTCCAAATGTAGTCTCTTAGAATGCATACACAGGAGGAAGTGCCCAACAAAGCCAAAAAGAGCTCTTGACTATTTTCAAAGGATCCTTAAGGAGAGAATTTCCCTAGACGCAAGGCAAAAAGGCACTGGGTAGTTTCTAGAGGATGCAATGGAAGCTTGAGGGACATTCCCAAGCTTGAGAGAAGGGTGTATTGAAAGTGTGTATGTTTTTTTACAGCCATACTTGCAAAAAGAATGCAGATTTTCATTTCCGCATGTCATTTTTTGGGCTCCAAAACAGTGTTTTTTGTGTAAGTTTTGCATACGGAATGCGATTTATGCAAGGTTAGGATGTAACCTGGGGTTTTGGCATGCTCCGGACGCAATGGTGATGTCCATTTGGACTGATTTTGACCTTTGAAATTTTTTATGCAGCAGCTGTTTGTTGTGTGGCGAGGATTCCACACATGGTTTGCTCTCGGATGTGAGAGTGGTATTGGCTACAAGTTTGCTCACAGGTGGGAGGATATGATGTATGCCTTATGTGGTTTGATGCTCAGGGAGATGTGATTGCAATTTGAGCTCGGCAATGTATGCCTCGAGCATGTTTTTTGGCAGTCATAGGTAGAGCAGGTATTTGTGTACTAGATTTACAAGTGTTTGCAATGATGTATGCAAAGTGTGGAGATTGGTTAAGGTCCCCACCCCGCCGACACCAAAAATGGGATGGGACCATTGACAGGTCTCTAGGCCTACTAAAGTCAGAGTCCTTAAACAAGAAAAATTCCAGGGAATTCGCCCTTACCATTGACAATGGTTTAGGTTTATAGCCCTAGAAAGAGACCTAGTCCCATCTCGCAGTGGAAACAGGACTAAATTTTAGAAAAGATATTCCAACCCTATAACTTCGTCATTTAGATTATGGTTTCCTTAGCCAACTCTTTTTTCCCCCTAACATATGTGAGGGCACAGCCGTTGGTGGATTCCTCTTCCAAATGAAGAAGTTTTTAAACGTTTTAGTGTGCGGGAATAAATAGTTACCTGACTAATCAGGTCCACCCGTCCATGATTGATAACCTTAGTCAATCCCCACTTACCACCCCGCACTCACACATGATTTCTGTGTTGTTTAATTTCTACCACATTCTTTTCACAATTAAAACAATGATTCCTTTTAACTTTCACAACTAAATTTCATTAAGACAACCTTTGAAAACAGTATTGAAGACATTCTTTCAGCAAACAAACATCTTTATACTTAAGACAAGGTACTGTCATTTTGAAGTATCTTTGACCAGTACTGGCTTGTCTCAAGACTACCTATACAGGGGTGAAAAAATGGCACCCATTCCTTATTTATAAAAACCGGGGTGGAAAAAGCCATCACCCAAAGTCCGGGCGTCCATACGCCAATCGGCTACCCATACAACCGGGCGGTTCCTGTAGGATAAACTTGAAATCTTAAGTAATATCCATAAACACAAACAAGCACAGGGTAAAGACTCCACACGCGCTGAGGAAACCGACTCATCCATGGCGGTATCGCCATCATTACTCATTACCTGGAGTAAAATATTTCCAAGGAATCAGAGGTGTCTTGAGACAAGCTGTCTTAAGGATGGTCAAACATTTCTTTCCTAAGTCAATCAGTCATAACCCAATCATTTCTTTCCTATTTACAATCATTGCTCGTTGGCTTCGTGGAAGTTACCTTCCGTTTATAGCTAATTTATCCTTTCTAACCTACGTATGCAATGTAACTTAAAAATGAACTTTAAAAGATTTTAAGTGAACAAAATAGAAATCCACCTGGGACTGCTCGTCCATGTGCTGTTGGACGGGAGCCCGTAGACTTTCCTCCGTCGGCCTATGGCTAGGCCCAGCCTCATGATCATTAGTGGCTTTATTTCTTTTGTTGCTAACATCCTCTTCCTCGGTAAGAGGATTTCCCCTGGTTCTCTTTGGAGCCATGTCGACAGCCTTATAAAAAGACTTAATCGATTAGAAGTTTAATTGAATAATCTTTTTTTTTCTTTTTTACCCAAAAATAAGAATTTTTGGAGTAAGTAGGTATCCTTGATAGTTAATTTGATGAGATATTCCTCTTGTAACCTCCTTATACTATAAATAATTTCCCATAATTACCATTTAATTTAGGAAGCCCTTTAACTAGGTTTATCCATAGTCTATATTCCATTTTAGCCTTAGTAAATTATAAATTTCTATCGGCTAATGGATTACTCACCCTAAACTGTAATTGGATATCTTCTATCTTTAGGAATTTCCATGAAGTTGATTTATAACCTTTCCCTCTTATACTTATGGTCTAATTTATGCAGAATTTTGCTGATAGTAATTTACAATATTAACCATTTATGCTGAGGTAATTTTTCCACCCTTCAATAGTGATTTTAGACCTTAGGTATTTATTTGGTAATTAGATAAATTCACTTACTAATTTTCTTTCTCTATTTCGTACGCAAATTTGGTTACTTTTAATGAGGATAAATATTTAAACTATTTATTTGAGGTTGAGGTATTTATCACGGATTCTTCAAGATATATTCTACTTTTGATAATTATATCAAAGGTTTTTGAATCAATTTATTATTTTCCCCCTTTTATTTTCTCCTAAAAATAATATAATTTTATTGAGATAATTAGGTAAACCAATTATCTAAGGTTAACATAATTACCCCAGGTTTTCTAACATGTAATTTAACTCTGATAAATAACTCAATGCATTTTGAATCAATTTACTAATTTCTATCTTTTAATCTGTCTTAAAAACTGAGTAATTTTGCTAAATTAATTAGTTAAATTAATTATTCAACGTTAAAATAATTATTACGGGTTTCCTAACATGTAATTAACCTTTGATAAATAACTGAAAGCATTTTGAATCAATTTACTAATTTCTCTCTTTTAATTCGTCCTAAAAAATAGAGTAATTCTGTTAAAGTAATTAGGTAAATTAATTATATGAAATTAAAATAATTATCACGGGTTCTCTAACATGTAATTAACCTGTGATAAATAACTCAAAGCATTTTGAATCAATTTACAAATTTCTCCCTTTTAATTTATCCTAAAAACAAAGTAATTCTATTAAAGTAATTAGTTAATTAATTATCTGAGGTTAACATAATTATCAAAGGTTTCCTAATGTGTAATTAACTTTTGATAAATAACTCAAAGCATTTTGAATCAATTTACTAATTTCCCTCTTTTAATTTGTCTTAAAAACAAAGTAATTCTACTAAATTAATTAAGTAAACTAATTATCTGAGATTGAAATAATTATTATGGGTTTTTCAACATGTAATTAACCTCTGATAAATAACTCAAAGCATTTTGAATAAATTTATTAATTTTTCCCTTTTAATTTGTCCTAAAAACAGAGTAATTATGCTGAAGTAATTAAGTAAATTAAATATCTGACGTTAACATAATTATCTCTGGTTTTCTAATATGTAATTTACTTTTGTAAATAACTCAAAGCATTTTGAATCAATTTACGAATTTTCCCCTTTTAATTTGTCTTAAAAACAAAGTAATTCAACTAAAGTAATTAGGTAAATTAATTAGCTGAGGTTAACATAATTATCATGGGTTTCCTAACATGTAATTAACTTCTGATAAATAATTCAAATCATTTTAAATCAATTTACTAATTTCTCCTATTTAAATTGTCTTGAAAATAGAGTAATTCTACTAAAGTAATTATGTAGATTAATTATTTGAGGTTAACATAATTATCACGGGTTTGCTAACATGTAACTAACTTTTGATAAATAACTCAAAGCATTGTGAATCAGTTTACTAATTTCTCCTTTTTAATTTATCCTAAAAACAGAGTAATTCTGCTAAAATAATTAGGTAAATTAATTATCTAAGGTTAACATAATTATCACACGTTTTTTAACATGTAATTAACCTCTGATAAATAGCTCAAAGCATGTTGAATCAATTTGCTAATTTCTCCCTTTTAATTTATCCTAAAAACATAGTATTTCTTCTAAAATAATTAGGAAAATTAATTATCTGAAGGTTAACATAATTATCACGGGTTCTCTAACATGTAATTAACTTCTGATAAATACCTGAAATCATTTTGAATCAATTTGGTTATTTTCCCATTTATTTTTCTCTAAAAAACAATGTAATTGTGCTAATTTAATTATGAAAATTACTTAGAAAATTATAAGATAATTTTTCTAGCTTAATGATAGTCCAATGCAGCTCTGATAATTATCTCAACATGATCTAAACTTAATTTATATAATTTCCATTAATTTATGGTTAATATGAACAATTTCAACCCTAATATGATATAATCATTACTTAATAACCCTAAGCTTAATTACAACATTCAACAGAGAATATTTAATTAAGAGAGGATTTTTTAGTATACATAGGTCTATTCTTTAATTTATTAAGAAAATAGATTAATCTAGCCTTACTAATTAAGAAGGATTAGGCCAATTACCGTTTAATTTAATCAACTAGAGCTTAATCTCTAGTGATTTTTGCGTAGCGGTCTCTCTAGATGAGAGAGAGTGTGTCAAGGCTCCGAGTCTAAATTTTTATGAAGGAAAGGGGGTCTTTTTATAGTTTTTCTGGGGCCCGAGCTGTTCCTGGCAGGTTTTGACACCCCAAGCAAGCCCCCAACTTCAAGATGGCGCCAACTCCTACTATTTCAGTCCCTAGCAGGTTCCCCCCAGCTCCACACTGCCCCCACATCTTCCAGAATCGATTTTGGTTGATTTTACTGATTTCTAATTATGAAAATTGGAATATCATTTAATTCTAGAACCTTAGGATAAGAAAGTCTTTGTTAATAATAATTACTGAAACCATCCAAATTTTATTAACTAATTGAATTCCTAGTGAAACCTTTCAGGGCCCGTAACTTTTTTAGCTTTTATCGAATTCTGATTCTGAAAATTACTAACCATAATAAAGCTCTTATGATTCCAAAAATACCAATATCAGCCATGATTGAATCGTTCATCAGTGGTTTTCCATTTTATTTTACAAGCTTTGTACAATTTTTTAAGGTTTCAGAAACTGGAAACCTTACATTGGTGCATGCATTTGGAGTGCGGTTTGATGCGCTTTGGTTGCTCATGGTTTTGAGCGTGAAGTTTTATGCGCATCGTTGGTGCGATCGAGATTGTGATTGCTTGTAGAACTCAGGATTTGCATGCAGTGTTTTCCCTTTTGGGTGGTGCATCGCGAACGTGTTTTGCTCTACATTTTTGGTCTTGAGCTGTGAGTGCTCGACCATTTGGAGCTTCTAGTTTTGACTCCCAGCTACTACAGGTTGAGTTTATTACTCCCACAAGTGTTGCCATTTGCATTTGAGGACATCTTCTCCATTGTTTTGGCCTGCATATTGGTTGTGACACAACAGGTGTCTTGAGCGTTTGCTTTGTGTATGGTTTTGTGGAATAGTGGTTGGAGTTTACTCACCATAGTTTGAGATCGAGCTTAACTCTCACATTGACAGGTTTACAAGCAAGTTTGAGGGTCATTTGTGAGCTGAATTTTTCATCCATCGTTCCCTCTTTGCAGGTGGCCTATGTATGGTTCAATTGTAAGCTAATTTGCGGCACAATTATGACCTATTTCTTCAGCTATTTGAGAGTTGAATTTGGGGCTAATTTGCAGCCATATAGGAACTTGTGTTACTCTACAAGTACAGTTCTTATTACTCTTGATGGTGGTTTGAGTTTTGATTCCCACTTTTATACAGGTTGTGTATGCTACAATTTTCTGACACATTGTTCATTCATTGTTGACACATTTTGGCAGCAGTTTTTTACTCACATATGTATGTCATTTGTGGCACCATTGAGTGATACTCTGGCTAGGGCAGTTTGGCTCAATGTATGACTTTGTGAGGTGATTCTGGACGAGTACACCCCCGGATTGGCCATTTGGGAATTTGTTGTTATCTCCATTGTGATCTACTGTTGAGTTTTTTGCTCCAGTTTTACAGAGGAGACTCTGCCAAAATTTTGCCAAATATGTATGCCTATTGCAGAGGCTAGTGAGCTTAACCGTTTGCTCACCTTCTTTGCTTGAGACAATGGTTTGCTCTTGGGTGGGAGAGTCTTGTGATCTCGAGCATTGTTTGCCATAGTTTTGGCATGGATATGGAGACACTTCAAGTTAGAGGTGGTTCTCGCTCACGATCGCGATTGACATGTTGACACTGCGGTCACGATAGACATATTAGGCGTTGTTGCTTCACGCGTATGAGACAGCGGAAGAAGCAGATGCATGGTGCTACTATGATGACATATGCTAGAGAGTATGCATGTGACAGGCATGCCACTTTTGAGTCTAACTTGCCTTCAGACTACTTTGTGTCTTGGGATAGCACATTGTCTACGTGTTTTCTACTAGACGAGCATGTAGTTTTCCACGTGACGCCACATTGTGATTTGTTTTGCTCTTTCTCTAGTAGGAGACTTGGTTGTGCGTAGTGTGCTGATGGTTCAACATATGACATAGAGGGTGTTGGAGATGTATGCATGTCTTTACCTAGCAATGCATTGCTTACGCTACGAGATGTACGTTATGTACGAGGACTCAGCCAGAGTCTCATTTCAGTGCATCACTTGCAAAGTAGTGGACATTGTGTACTCCTTGGAGAGCGATCATTTCTGATGGGTAGGGGATCATTGGTGATAGCTAGAGGTGCTAGGAGTGGTATGGTATACCCTTTGCATATTTCTGACACATGAGGCGGTGTAGTCTCTGTGTATTTGCAGCCATGTTTGAAGCGAGAGATGAGGCATGTTTCTTTTGCGGATGTGCTACATGGAGAGCAGGTAGTGTGTTTGGCTTGTGGTCTCGAGCATTGTTTGCCATAGTTTTGGCATGGATATGGAGATACGTCAGGTTAGAGGTGGTTCTTGCTCACGATCGTGACTAACATGTTGGAACTATGGCCACGATGGGCATATTAGCCGCCGTTGCTTCAGGCGTATGAGGCAGCGAAAGAAGCATATGTATGGTGCTGCTAGGAGGACATGCTAGAGAGTATGCATGTGATGGGTATGTCACTTTTGAGTTTAGCTTGCCTTCAGACTACTTTGTGTCTTGGGATAGCACATTGTCTACGAGTTTTCTACTAGACGAGCATTTGTCTTGCTCTTTCTCTAGTGGGAGACTTGGTTGTGTGCAGTTTGCTGATGGTTCAACATATGACATAGAGGATGCTAGAGATGTATGCATGTCTTTACCTAGCGGTGCATTGCTTACGCTATGAGATGTACGTTATGTACCAAGACTCAGCGAGAGTCTCATTTCAGTGCATCGATTTTGCAGAGTAGTGGACATTGTGTACTACTTGGAGAGCGGTCATTTCAGATGCATAGGGGATCACTGGTGATAGCAAGAAGTGCTAGGAGTGGTATGCTATACCCTTTGCATATTTTTGACACACGAGGCGCTGTAGTCTCTGTGTATTTGCAGCCATGTTTGGAGCGAGAGACGAGGCGTGTCTCCTTTGCGGATGTGCTACATGGAGACGTTCACGTAGACAGTGGTGGCACTGGGGATGCACAACTTGGTAAATCATCAGTTGAGGTGACATCAGCTGAGCCATAGATCAATGCATTGTTCTATGATGCGTCTGATATGTTTGAGGATGATAGTGTCCTTTAGACAGTTGTGTGTGATTGCAGTAATGCTGATTTTTTTATTTTGCAGTCATTCTCAGTAGATATGTCTTTACCAGATGATGATGACATGGTGATGCACAATCAGGTGGTTCCTGATGAGGATGCATATGGCATTGAGGTTGCTGACAGGGATAGGTTGGCACACGTAGTGCATGTTTCGTCGGATTTCAGGTCTTTCATGTTTGACCTTTTGGTCTTGAGACCCGATCTTGCTTATGCGGTTGGTGCATTTGCAGTGGGAGTTGTCAGTTGTGCGATGACTAACACTGGCATTGTGCATTGTGAAGCCATGCATGTGGTCACTCGATATCTACATCATGACTGTCATCGTGGCTCTATACCTAGTGGTATGCATGTGGCATTTTCACTAGAGCGGTTACAGATGCACTCACGTGTTTGGAGTGAGCCAGTGGGCATAGGTTGAGAGCCGTCTTCTCTCACCTCTTGTATATACTAGTTGTCGTCTAGTCTTCTTGCCACTTATCGACACACAGCCTTTAGTGGGAGAATGTTAGGTAAAGGCAGTGTGCCTCACCATGCTTTGTTCGTGTTCGTCGGCCAGTGTTCGGCTGCCCACATTTATCTCCTTATTCTTTATACATACAAAGAATAAGGAGCTCTCACTTAATTCTCACACTGTGCTCATACAAAGATATGGGAGCTCCACTCCACATCCCTGTGTCATGCTCTCTCGCTCTCTCTCTCTCTCTCTCTCTCTCTCTCTCTCTCTCTTTCTATCTTTACTGCACACACGCAGGCCTACGATCCATTCCTTCACAGCAAGGTGGTCAAGTTCCATTGGGTGGAAAAAATACTATTTTCTCTCTCTCTCTCTCTCTCTCTCTCTCTCTCTCTCTCTCTCTCTCTCTCTCTCTCTCTCTCTCTCTCTCTCTCTCTGTCTGTCTTCTTCTTGGTGTGTTGGCAGTTTGACGAGCCTCTCGATAGCAGCTCTTCCATGTGTGTGGCGTGTGCAGATATGTGTGCTATGTTTATGCACAAGGTGAGGCTCTTCTCTTGCATGCTTTATCACATGGTCTCACTTATTTTTGCGATGTTGCGTGTGTGTATGTGTGTGTGTGTGTGTGTGTGTGTGTGTGTGTGTGTGTGTGAGAGAGAGAGAGAGAGAGAGACCCATTGTAGGATCTCTACCACTCACAACCTTTGGAGACATGTGAATTGCTAAGTGAATCAATAAACCTATGCTTATGATAATCAAGAACCTCCTTCGTATCAAAATATACATCATGATCTTCATATATGGCAGCATCTGCACCATCACGTTGTACAATGTTCTCACTTGCAATTGGCTCTGTGAACACTAAAAGTGGACCATCAAAGTGGTTGTGGGCTATACAACATTACCCAGGCTGCGTTGTCCATGGAGGCGATGATGAACACAACATATCATGGCTGAGGGTCACACTTGAGTTGTGAGGTCCCCAACCCCGAGAAGATTGGGGCGACTTTGATAGATGGCCTTCCTTTATTCTCGTTTTCCATTGACGACACCCTACTCCATTTCCACAAAGTAGAGATACAAGCAACAGAAAAGAGGAAGTCCTCTATCCATCATGTTCGTGGTTATAAGGGTCATACACCACAGGCCAGATCGATAAATCAAGGATTCTAATGAAAGCTATTTCCTATAACATAGAGATGAAATCCCATTGACATATTTATAATCCATAAACAACGTCTTTTTCCCCACGTTTAAGAGGCACGGCCGCCATTCATAAACCTGAATATGGTATAAAACAAGTCTAAACTAACTAGTAAACTTGTGAAAAGTACCTGACTAATCGGTCCATAGCTTTCAGGGGCACATATACTTGGGACTGTTCGACTCCTTGGCACAATGAGTTCTAATTTCGCTTCTCTTAATACGAGGGAGTGGAGAGTTTCTCGACTAATCGAGACCACACATCCTTGATTCACAACCTGAGCCAGGCCCCACTTTCCACCCCATACTCACACTGTTTAGCTTGTCTTCTAATTACTACCACGCTATTTTACATATACAAACAATGTTCCTTAATTAATTCTAAACATAGGTTCTTTTATACAACCCTTCAAGCAATATCAAACAATTCAAACAAGGCCTAATGAAGACAACCCCTATAATTCAACACAAATAACTTTCTATTTTTCTATTTTTTCATGAGTTGCCATTACCCGTGGACTTTCTCCGTCTAACCAACAGAGCCTTTGCAAAGGATTTATTCACGAACCGCGAATTACGCAACCTTCCCATTCCGCTACCCGCGAGGCATCTTGCTAACCTCCAGGCATCCCGCTAACCGCGAGGAACAAAAGAGAGCCGATAACCTCAACTTAATCTCCACTAACCGCGGAATCATCTCACTACCAACAAAATATATTCTTTCGGCAATTATTTTCTTTAAATGATTCTTCAAACATAATCAACCAACTCTTCATATCAACCAGTAACAACTTATCAAACAATAACAATTTATCAAGCAATAATAATTTAACAAACAATGACAATTTATCAAACAATCCTTTCACTAATCTATGAAAATATATGTTTGTTTCTTGTGATAGAATCACGTTTTTTGGACAATTTAAGAGAATCCCTATGCTTAGCTTCGCAGGTCAACATGAATAGCAATGCATAATTATAAATTTGTCTTACTAGATTAGCGATATGTTCGATTACCTCCTGTGTTGGAAGCTAGACGACTTAACCTTCTTTCAGAGTCGATACCTCCGCTTGAGTTATGATTGAAGTAGATGATACCTTCCTTTGCACCTTTCTTGGAGGTGGGTCAACAAGAGCATCTTTAGAGCTTCGAATCACTCGCTTCGTGGCCATCGTATCGAGGTAGAGAAAAGGGAAGAGAGAAAGAGAACTCAGGACTCTGAAGGGCAATACGATGATGGTAGAGAGGGAGTTGGAGATGGAGATGGGTTGAGGGTGAGAGGTTGAAGGAGAGAGGGTAACTCTGACGTTATGGTAAGAGAGCTTTCGCTTTTGAGAACTTCTGTGTGTGTCTGTTTCAAAGTGGGAGAAGAGGGCCCTTATATAGGCTCTCAAGAGCCAAAGCACAATAGTGAACATCACAAAGATAAGTTCGCGTACGTTTGCGGCTCTTTTTTTTTTTTTTGGACAAGAATTTTGAGTCTCTTCTAATATTAGAAGAAGCTTGGCTTCCAAGAAAAGAGACTCTAACTCCTCTAAAATTCTTTTCTAAAAATACTCATTGTACTCCTTCTCTTCTAAAAATACTACTCCTTTCTTAAGGGTCAACTCTTATCTTTAGAAATAAACTTGAGGCTTAAGTTTTCCATATCAACCTATACTTTCCAAATGAATAAAGACCATAATTCATAGTTCAAGAGTCCGATTTCCGCTCCAATTGTTCCGTTTGGACACTTTAAGATTTAACAAAATGCGAACCTTAAATATTTGCAAAGTAAATTAAATACTTTTATTGAAAAATATTGGGTGCATTACATGAGTCTAAACTGTAGAGATATTTTACTAGCTAAGATCTCTTTTTCTTGAAAAAATCAGGCCTTAATCTTAGCTCATTAGCTCATTAAGAGCTAATGATGTGACCTGTTTGACGTTGGTACATGGCTGTCTCTGATGTCTCGTGTGTGAAGAAATGCACAGCAACAACAGGGGGTTATGAAGCCAACAAATTAATCTAAAATTTGAAAATCTTTGTAAAGCTATTACACAATAAAACTGTGTTCTATCATTCCTCGATTTTGGAAAAGACTCTCTTTCACCCTCTTATATGGTATCGTTCAAGGAATTGCCGTCATTCAAATATGGTGACATCACTTCAGCCTCTCTAGGATCATAATTGTTGAAAGCATCATGCTTGCATCTCCATGAATTTTTTTTGCCACTTAACAATGGAGCAATTGGAGATCGTAATGTTCTCGGGTCATTGCTGGTAGTCAATTCCTACTGGGCAGCCTGCTTCTGCAAGTTCAAACCTCTTGCCCTTTCAACTTTCAACACCTCCTGAAGGAAAACTTCAAAGTTTGAGAGACCCAAAGACATGTTTTGGGGGGGGGGGGGGGAGTCCTTGGTAGCTTCTAAAGCATTTCGTTGTTGCATCATTATTTGTTTCAAAGCTGATGCATGATCATGTTTGTTCTCACTCTATCAGGTCACAATAACCAAATGTAAATCTGATGGCCGTTGCTATGAAAGTAAACATGAATGAGTTGCAATGTGAACAACATCAAAACTAGGGTGATGAACAAATCTTGAAGTGCACAAGTATATCAGGTCCCAAATAGTGTACGGTTGTTTATTGCTAAACAGGGGTAACCTTGTTCATGCAAGTACCACACATGTTACCTGTCCTATGGAACTCCTTTCGTGAGGGTTTTACAAAGGGCCAAAGGTTAGCATGTCTACCTCAAGTAATCTCAACCTGTTAATCGACCTAGTGCTTTAGTTGGTTTTGAAACTCCATAAATTCTACATTCTCTCCCGTGTCCCCTCGATCCTCTCTTGTCATGCAGCTCTGATGCCCTCCCTCGTCGTTCCTTTGCGGCCCCCTACTTTTGCCTCAACCTCTGCCCCTCCCGCCTCTGCGTGCCTGAAGCTTGAGAGAGACCCAACTCCACCCTTGCTGCCTGTTTTCATCCTCTTCGCCCTACCCTTCCCTAATCAGCTTGTCTGCAAAGCCCCCCCTCGCCCCCCCCCCCCCCCCCCCCCCCCCCCCCCAAAAAAAAAAACCCACCTCGCACGACTTGCCGCACCATGTTGCTTGCCATTCCTAGCAGTTCGCTGCTTCCTTGCACTCTCTCCTAGCTTGCCTTCTATCTCCTGCTAAGACATCCTCAACCTGCTCACACCTAGCCGCAGAACCAGAGAGGCACAAGCATGTTGGGATGGCGAGCCTGCTAGAGCTGAGCTGTCGGAAGAAGCACAACAACAAAGCTGCGCAAGCTGAGGCTCTCTTCCTGATAGAGAGAGAGAGAGAGAGAGAGAGAGAGAGAGAGAGAGAGAGAGAGAGAGAGAGAGAGAGAGAGAGGTCTCTCTTGAGTTCGTGCTTTTTTGCAGGCTCAGGAAGATACGACCGAGTGCATGTGCAAAGGGAGGTAGAAGTAAGCTGCCCACCGCCCTGCGAGAAGTCGACAGAGACAGTTCGAGAGAGAGATATGGATAGAGACAACCTACGCAGCCTTGCACCCGGCCGAATCCCTTGAGGCACGTGGCTCCTCTCACTTGTTTCCCTTGTTGCCACCTCTTTCAACTTTCAAGCATCATCGGCAGATTCTGCCCTTTGACGACTTTTGTAGCATCGTCTAGACATACTCGTCGCTGGAACATATTCATGTGAATGGCTCTATAGTATACCTTATTCTACCACATGGCAGGCCACCGTGAAGTATACTTGTCTTGGTCCCAAGGACGGGTCACACTCGTAATTCTATGGGAAGGCCATCTTATGCCGCCCACAGACACATGTCACACACAACTATTCCCTTTGTTTTCCCCAAACAAATTTATCATGTCACACACAACTATTCCCTTTGTTTTCCCCAAACAAATTTATTGTTGTTTTGTAAAAAAGAGAACTTAACCCAGTGGAATTTTTGCTGAGTTCCGTCCTTCCGCTAAGCTCGCTCGAGCTCTGTCTTCTCTCTCTCTCTTTATCTCTCTCACAAGTTCTCCATGGCTGCTGCAGCGACTGCTTCATCCGCTAGTCAGGTCGCAGTTGCAGGGAGGGTCTCTTCAGCAACCCGAGTGGTTTTATGGCCACCCACAAGAGTGTCTACAAGATTGGGCGTCTCTGAACGCCTACTCTCCTTCAACGGCCTCGTAGCAGGCAGCAAGAGCAAGCAGGGATTCTCCAATCTGTTTCATGTGCAGGAGGGTTTAGCCTCGTCTGTGTTCAGGTATGTGGACAGCAGCTCTCATGGCAAGACTGGAAGCAGGGGAATTGTTTGCATGGCCAAGCGGAGCGTTGGTGATCTCAAGCAGAGCGACCTTAAGGGCAAGCATGTTTTTCTGAGAGCTGATCTCAATGTACCTCTCGATGACAAGTTCAACATAACTGACGATACACGGATCCGCGCTGCCATCCCTACCATCAAGTACCTTATTGATAATGGAGCTAAAGTCATCCTCTCCAGCCACTTGGTAAGAATTTCCTTTTCTTATGTCATGGACATTTCACATGCCCGCATGAAAAATCTTCTTGTTGATGCATGGTTTGAAGCTAATGTGAAGAACTTGTGCATGCTGATTTTTTTCCTTGTATTAAACTAAATTAGACGCCTTGTAGATGACATTTGTGACGTACCAATACTGAATTTCTAGAGTCAAATGGACCTGTGGATGGTGGATCTTGTGACAATCAAACAAATTGGGCAGTTCACATGAAGGTGATTTAAATTTGCATGCCACATATTTTCTGGAGAGTTACTCAATAGAAAAAGAGAGTTCAACTTATAGACAGCATAGAGGAGATTGGAGATTACGAGGTAGAATGAGAGAGGAAGAGAAATGGAGAGGTGTTGTTCCTCTCCTACATAGCACTGGCCCTTGAATAGAGGCCCTTGGTGAGCTTTGAAAATGTTGATGTAGGTACAATTGGGACTGACTAGTCCTTGAGCTTTGCATTAAGTAGGACTTTTTTTGTGTGTTCTGGCTGCAAATATCCCCATTTCGTCCATCACTACAAGAGGGTGATATGATATTTCAAATGATTATTTCTGATGTATGCTCACAGGTGGCCTCTTCAAGTGGATTTGATTGTATGTGAAATTGTGCAATTTTGTGGGCCTTATGAGGAGAGGCTTAATGCAACAAAAATATATAAACTCCATGTAAGCCTTCCAAAAAGATAATGAAAGTGCAAATTTTGACACATTTTGGAATTTGAAGGCACCAACTAAGTCTCCAAATCGTGACAAGATGCAGTTCTTGCGATCGTGTGAATCCTTTATTTCTTAACTTACATGAAATAGATGTCCTTTCTTAACTCTACAAGGATGTATGCCCTTGGCTAAAGTGCTGCACAACTCACAAGAGCAAATTGGTACAAAATACTAAAGTCGAAGAGCAGATATAAACTGGAGATAGTGCCATTCTATGCTATGTTCATAATGTTGGTAGGGACAATTCTTTGAGGATGGGAGTGCTCTCACAAGTTGTTGATACACATTTCAAGCAGTTTCTATTTTTGCAAACCTGCATGAGAATGTAGGATGGCACTTTGATTTTTAAGTTTGTGATATGGCTATCCTGGTCCATTGTTTAGGTGATCGGATAGTAAATACATGAAAGTGGTCGTACTGCTTGAATCATGAAGATGCTTATTTTCTTTCGCTAAAGATAGTTCTTTCTTGCCCCTCGCATCTTGCAGGGACGTCCCAAAGGAGTAACTGAGAAGTACAGGCTGACTCCTTTAGTCCCGAGGCTTTCTGAACTATTAGGAGTCAAGGTGAATTTCTTCAAAGCATGTGTCAGTTTAGTGTGTCATGCTTCTTTGCATAGAGTGGAAGGTCGCTTCTGTATATTCTACATCATGTTTACTTGCTCACTAAATCAAGAACAGTTTTGTTTTTGTTTGAACTGATCAGGTCGAGAAGGCACACGATTCTATTGGGGAAGAGGTGGAGAAAAAAGTTGCAGCCCTTCCAGATGGTGGTGTCCTACTTTTAGAAAATGTGAGGTTTTACAAAGAAGAGGAGAAAAATGATCCTGAGCATGCTAAGAAGCTAGCATCAGTTGCTGATCTCTATGTTAATGATGCATTTGGTACTGCTCATAGGGCGCATGCGTCCACTGAAGGGGTGACCAAGTATCTTAGGCCTTCCGTGGCTGGCTTTCTTCTCCAGAAGGTCTCTCTCTCTCTCTCTCTCTCTGAGCATATGTGCACCCATTACCCCTAGAGATACAGCTTGACAACCCCCCCCCCCCCCCCCCCCCCCCCCCCCACCCCCCACCCCCTACCACAGCACCACATTTTCTTACTTTGTACTTTTGACCTCTCCGGATACACCGAGGACATTGTCTCATAGGCTGTCTTCAGTCTCTAATAGACATAAGATCTCTCTCTCTCTCTCTCTCTCTCTCTCTCTCTCTCTCTCTCTCTCTCTCCTTTTTGGTGGACCTTTTTAACCATGTCGAGGCAAACGGAGTGTTGGAGTTTTAGAAGAAGTTTCCTTTAAATTCTGGTGACCATTTGTTGATAACACAGGCCATTTGCTGCTTTTCTGCAGGAGCTTGACTACCTAGATGGTGCTGTTCGCAATCCCACTCGCCCTTTTGCTGCAATTGTGGGGGGCTCAAAAGTGTCATCCAAGATTGGTGTCATTGAATCTTTGTTGGAGAAATGTGATCTCCTCTTACTTGGAGGGGGTATGATTTTCACTTTCTACAAGGCACAAGGGCTCTCTGTGGGCTCCTCTCTTGTCGAGGAAGACAAGCTTGAGCTTGCCACAAGCCTTATGAAGAAAGCCAAAGCCAAGGGTGTCTCCCTTTTACTGCCTACGGATGTTGTTGTAGCAGATAAGTTTGCTGCTGATGCAAATAGCAAGGTATGCTTAAACTTGTAACAAAAGAAAAAATATTCCTTTTCAATGACTAAAAAGTTGAGCTTTGTTCCAGATTGTGCCTGCATCGGAGATTCCAGATGGCTGGATGGGCCTTGACATTGGTCCAGACTCTATCAAAACTTTTAGTGATGCCTTGGACACTACCAAAACTGTGATTTGGAATGGACCAATGGGTGTCTTTGAATTTGACAAATTTGCCAAGGGCACTGAGGTATTGTACTATTCGCATTGCAGCACTGCATTTTTTAGAAGCAAGCATTCACCACATTATGATGGATACATATAAAGCACACGAAAATGGAGTCCGGAGGTCTGTGACAGCAGTCCTCAAAAAATCTCTTCAGTAGTCAGCTTTACAATGATCAGGAGCTTACTTTGTGCTTGAAAGCAATCCTGCGATCACCTTTGGCTGTTTACCAAGTGATTGCATCCTAAGGGCACTTCCAAGCTGTCATACAGGATGGGTCACAAGATATTTTCTGAAGAAAAAAATACCCTTCAGTGTTTGAAACTCCTGATGGATAAGCTCTCATTTCAAGTGCCTGATTATTCTGATTATGCAACATCGAAGTCGGTCTTGTTGATCTTGTTAATACCTTTCCTGTAGAAGGTTTGCGGAGCTTGCTAGGAAAAGCATTGAGGTGCTCACATTATACCAGGAAGGATGCCGGATGTGGTTCGAAGTCCGATTGCAGTCACTACTTGCCTCCAAGCTTTAAGCTGTTTTCAGATGTTAATGAACTTTTGTGTTTTTGCAGGCAATTGCGAAGAAGCTGGCTGATTTGAGTGGCAAAGGTGTCACAAGTATCATTGGAGGTGGTGACTCGGTTGCAGCTGTAGAGAAAGTCGGGGTAGCAGACAAAATGAGCCACATCTCAACAGGAGGAGGTGCAAGCTTAGAGCTTTTGGAGGGCAAGGTGCTTCCTGGAGTAGCTGCTCTAGATGATGCATGATTCAAACAAAGAGCTGTCTTGCCACCCTTTTTGAAGTGCCTGCTAATAAGTGAGTTTTTTTGAACGGATTTGTAAATGGGAGATGAACCTTAAATAGGTTTTAGTTCAGGGGTGCCTCTAAATAAAAACTTCACATTGACGAGGTTTTACTCTTCTCGATTGCTATTATCAAGCAGGAATAAGAGAGAAGAGCTATTGGCATTTTGCTTTGCTTTGCCTTGCCCTCGGCACTTAGTTTGAGCTGTACTTTGGAGAAGCCTACCTACTAAGCTTTTGATACTATTTTTTTGTGTCGTCTTCTCTTTGGTTCTTCTTTTGTTGAGATATTGTTGCCAAAAAAAAGAAAACTAGCTAAGGTTTTAGGGCAATACCACTTGCTTGTTTGCAAAATTAGTTAAGTGGCCACACTCTCTTCCATGGTCTCATATTAGACATGGAGTCTTGCCGCTTGCTGGCTGTCTTCAAAGTGGCATTGAGGACTTTCAAGCTCGCTGGCTATTTATTTGGTCTGAAGTACCTGATGATATCATAATATAAAAACTTCATTTGTGAAAGCCCCCGAGCTTGTATGCGTATGTGCATGTCAAGTTTGCCTTTTCTTTTTCCTGTTTTTCCCTTGTCTGGGTGCCCATGTGGACGCTCGTGTATGTCTGGTTTAGGGCAGTCATTACCCCTCCTGTCACTTGCTTGAATGTGCCTGGCATTCAGCGCTTCCTTTTCATTGCTGGTTTATTTTGGTAATGCACTATGGAAAACGCACAGCCTGTCTTGAACAATCCTTTGCTCAACCTGCTTTGCTTTTCTCATTTTATTTTTGAGGGAAAATTACCAAAATACCCTGTAGATTTTATTTTCCACGGAAAATTACCAAAATATCCTGAAATTTTTAAAACACCCAAAATACTCTTGTTTCAATTTTGGACGGACTGCTACAAATTTTGCATGGTATAGTCATTCTAACAATCAACAGAATTTCACCAATGAGCTCACAAATAGAGACTATTAATAATGACCCATTTCAGTTGGAGAGCCGACAATGCCATCCAAAATCCTAGTTATATCTTTGGTTGAGAGAGAACCTTGAATGAGTTGCAAAAAGGAGAGTGTTTGGAGATGTTTGCGAGAATAACACGAGGTATTTTGGAAAAATTTGAAAAAAATCTAAGGACATTTTGTGATTTTATAGCAACATATGTGGGGTATTTTGGGGATTTTTGAAATTTTAAGGTATTTTGGGAATTTCCTAGGTTTCACAGAGCTTTCATTTGCTTCTTGTATGTTCAACGAAGGTTCAATGTGTTCAATGGGTGCAAAAGCCTAGATGTAAATTTAAGGGTGAGTTATCTTTCTTATATGGCTGACGCCGATGTAAGGCTTAATTAGTGCTAAGATTTTTTTTTCTAAAGCCTTGGCATGTAAAATTTTATAGGTAAATTGATTGTAAGTGAAGGTTTTTACACTGAATTTCTCGAAGTCTTGTTAGTTTTCTTTTTTCAAGGGTGAATTTTAGAAAAATTGTAGGTGGGATCACACTAAACCTTGGTTTCTTAGAGCACTTGCTTACATGGCACAAACCCATGAATGGGCCCATGCCAATGGCAAACTTTTCATGCTCGAATAGCTTGCTCCACCATAAGAATTGATTGGGTCAGAGTCAGCGGACACCCTTCTGTAGCCTTCATGCACTAGTTGGGTTAGTTTGAGGTAGGTATAATTGATGGTGGATCCAACAAGTAAGCATGTGCGAGCTCGGAGCAGTGCAGGTGTGCAAATAACGGGGCTTGAAAGGGAAGGGGGGGGGGGGGGGGGGGGGGGGGGTTGTGACAATCTGAGTGCTATTGAGGTCCATCGTTGGTATCCGCACTAGTAGTGATTATGTCAACTTTGAAGCTTTTGCAAAGCTGATTTTTAAGTAGCTTCTATCTATATATGTCGAGCGACTCTTTTATGCTTTTTCTCACCAAACTTGTCTTGACAGAGTCTTATTATTTGTAGGGTGCATGTTCCCAACTCTTCTATGCTCTCTTGGTCATGGGAAAAAATAAAAACAAAAATATACTCTGATTTTTGAGGGCTTGGGTTTCTTTTTATGATTTGAAACTCTCTCTCTCTCTCTCTCTCTCTCTCTCTCTCTCTCTCTCTCTCATGGTGGACGAACCATCATCCAGGAATTTTGGATTCCTAAGCCTACCTAAAATTCCTAAGCCTACGAGCACCGCACTTGACACCGCCCACTCCCCGAGTTCCCTTTCACCCCTCTCTTTATTTTCCTAAGGGTTCTTCATCAAGCCTCCATGTATCACCCCATCTTGTATCAAGCCTAATGTAGCACTTTCATCTACAACTGTGGTTGTTGGGTGAATGGCCATGGTGCATGGCGAATGCACTAACCATTTATTCTCATTATCTCAATACATAAGAATAAGGAGGCTCCACCCACTGCTCCTCTGCGCGCATGCACGCATCGTGTCGTTTTTGGTGGCTCTTAAGAGTCTTGATATAGGACATTTAGGATTGAAGAGTGAGAGAGGGGGGTGGTGGGCTTGTGGAAAACACTATGACTTAGGGCAAGGACAACTTTTTAGTGTAGTGTACATTGAAACTAGGGATAAGGGACTCTAATTTTGGGGTAGGGAATGGTCGAGGAGTGGCCATCCTAAAAATAACGGGCAACCACATGGCGACCGGAGCCATCAGTAGCACGTTATTTCATGGTATGGCCACTCCACGACTATTTTCGGTTGGCGCAATCGAGGGGGGGCCATACAATCCTTGATATATGAGCAACAAGGATCCAAGGTGTCAGAAGGATTCTGACGTGTTGATCATTGGTGAGTTGCTGCAGGAGAGTTTGGCAAAGAAGAGGTAGTAAATGGGCGGCTGAGATAAGAGGTGACCATAATGAAACGCTTCCTTTCAATGGCACTGAAGCATTTAAAAAAGACCGAGACATAAACGCCGTTGCCGGGGATCGAACCCGGGTCACCCGCGTGACAGGCGGGTATACTCACCACTATACTACAACGACCCGGCGGCAATGGAGGACAGAATTGTTTTAAATTTTCTTTAAAGTAAATATACAAGCGACTGATTCCAGTAAAAGGGTGAGGTGGACGCGTACAGCCAATCATAGGCATGCGACGCGTGTGAGAGAGAGAGAGAGAGAGAGAGGGAGAGAGTCTAGAGAGGGGGTACAGGCGTGCGGCATCCAGAGGATGGGCCGAATACTCATTCTACATTTTGCAGATGAAACCTTACTCCAAAGTCTAGGCAGGTCCTTCATAACCCCTTTCTTTTACATACATGCCCCATTTTAACTTGAGATCAAATTTTTTATTTGGAAAAATTACCAAAATACCCTTCTCATTCGAGGAAATTCCCAAAATACCCTTTATCTATTTTGGTTGGATTGTTCAAGATTTTCTAATCTTTATTCCTTTTTGACAATTGAGATCCCAAAAGCTACATAACTAACTTAAATTCTAGTTTTAGCATCTTGTATTGATAGACAATCAGTATTCTTATGAAAAGCACAAATTTTTTCATCTTTGGAGAAATTTAATCTCACGACCGGGGGGTATTTTGGGAATTTAGAAAAATTTGAAGGATATTTTGGGAATTTATGACAAATAGGGGGTATTTCAAGAATTTTTGAAATTTGAGCCGTAGTCTGTGAATTTCCATAAATTAGAGGGGTATTTGGTAATGTTCTCTTCATGTCTCAAGGAGAATTAACGAGCTAAAAAGACCAAAGAGAAGAAAAATCATCAACAACGCAATCTATTATTAGACAAAAAGTGTGCTAGTTCAACAGTCAGAATGTCTGCATGCAAATCGCTTGCCTCCGAGTCAGCATGCAGAATCCCAAATGCGTTGACTTTTGAACATGAGCGCACGAAAACAATGGCCTACGTAGGTTTGAAGGCCCTCCTCCCCACTACCATTGACTATCGGGAATGGTTCCTAGGACCATTCCTTGCAATCCGGTTCCCATAAGACTCCTAGCTTTGTCGGTCGCCCCTTGGTCATAGGGAATCCAAGGAATGGGACCCTTCCCTACACCTTCTTCTGCTTGTTCTTGAGTCTTCCTTCTACAGAAACTTGACCTGCAAAAGTTACTCTTTGTAACTTGGCTCACAATAGCCATCTGGGCTATTGAGTTCTGGTATATAATATATTCTCTTTCCTCTCGAATGGGCTGGATATGTTCAGACAACTATTCCACTTACAAGGATCTAATCAAACTTCAGAAAACTGAAAGACATAACTGGAAATAAAATGACAAGATATAGATGGAACTGAAATTGTATTCAAACGAATAATCAAAGTACAACTGGCAGTGATACTAAAAAGTACAAAGTATGCCAGTGAATGGCTCAAGATACAATAATAGGACTTTGGAATTACAAGAGAGGCAAAGATCAAAGTTCTCAAGAAGAGAGAGAGCGCATGATTACAATACGTTGTCCAAGATGTAATGAGCTGTCCCAAAAATGAATAGTGGGTCCTCTGTGTAGCTGACTGTACACTATCAGTTGTCATGGTAACTCTCTGGTATCCTCGGTCGCTTGTTAGAGGTTGTTCCAGTCTTCTACATTCCTCCTCCCCTTTCTTGAATTTTTGGTATAATACCGAAATTTCCAGAAAATGCTGGTGTCAAAGGTAGCTCCACTGCTTCCTTCATCTCTTGTATTTTTGCAGCCAACCCTCTATTGTCAGCATAGGACTTTAAAGGTGCCACCTGAAACCATTGGATCTACTTCATCTTGCAAAAGGCCAATGGTAGAACACCAATAGCTCAACCTGTGGGTGTCCATCAAACCTTCTCCTTGTCAGGTGCCTTCTTCCTTTTAGATGGTGCCTGGGATGCTTCTGAAGTGGTTGTCCCACCATTTTTCTTCTCAATCAATCTGAATAGTGCCTCTTGGTCCAACTAGTCCTTCCTGACAGTCTTCATCTCAACTTCATAGGGTGTTAGTGGATTCCATGTCTTGGTGTCAACATCATACAAAGTGCTATTTCACTTTGTCAGTCTAGCCCTGCCACCTTATGGCAATAGAATGCAGTGTGCAGCCATCCTTGAGGCAGTGGCTAGTTACATTTGACACGTGCTTCAGGCAGAATCTTTGCCATTTCTCTGAACTGGGTTCATAGCTTGCCTTGTTAGCCATCTCTTTATCTAAAATCTTGGATGCTTCATTCTCAACTGCAACAGTGGTTTGTGATCTTTATGAGCCTACTGATTTGGACTTTCCATTGGCCCATTAAGAGTTGGAACTTGTGTAAATCACCAAGTAACTAGCTGACCACTGTCTTTTGGAGCGCCTCTTGCAGTACTTGATTCCATGACATCCATTCCATAGTTTTCTCCTCATACCAGACTCTGAGCCTATCTACTATTAGATTATATCACTACTGGTCTGCAGGCTTACCATGAGGCAAATAGAGAGCTGGAAAGAAGCAAGGTAACTCAACTTCTTTGGCTGGTATGGCATATGAGAGTGCTAGAGAATCGAGTACAAATTCCAAGAAATTCAATATCATTTGATTCTCGTGCTGCATCATTTTTTAGGAAATTTGCACCAAGTGATATAATCTTTTCAAGTACTGTTCTTGTTCACTAAGAGTCGTCTTGGTCTTAGGTCTTGATTGCTCGTAGCATTATTCTCTAGTAGAATTTTGATTCGATGATTTAGAATTCCCCTTTGAAGTTTGCATTTGGATGCGTATTTATTTTATCTGCTGTCGAATATTCTTCATGCACTTATAGGTTGGCCTATTACCTAGCAACATTTCTACTTGAATTCCTAGTGACTTAAGATCTATTTTTGTTAACTCCTTGGTAGCTGGGTTGACAACTATGTCATCATTTGTTAGTTCCCATTCTGGAGTTCTTTCCAGCACTTGGACACAGCTGGGATGTGGAGGCAACTAGCAGACTTTCTGGTCGTGATAATTGGCTAACTTCCATGCTCTGTGACCATGCATCAGGCTCCGACATAGAGCATCTGAATATTTCCAGATAAAAATATATTGA
Source organism: Adiantum capillus-veneris (assembly GCF_014529385.1). Lineage (NCBI taxonomy): Eukaryota > Viridiplantae > Streptophyta > Polypodiopsida > Polypodiales > Pteridaceae > Adiantum > Adiantum capillus-veneris. Next base: position 69,890,043 of record NC_140954.1, read on the forward strand.
CTCATCATCTAAGAACTTTTGGATCTGAAGATGTTTCCGTTTTTGTAGGTTCTAATTTGATGCCAACAGCTCATTGGAGTTCTTGTGGTTAGACTCATAGTCAGTTTCCCACGAAATGGCTTTATCCTTATTCTGACTATGATCTGCATGTCTGCCAGTTTGCCGATCAGGTGGATTCTGTTTGTCTCCAGCAGGTGGTGTCTGATCCTCAGCTGGCCTGTCTGCAACATGGTCTAGAGGTTTACTACTGAGCCACCGGCTGCCGACCCTGTATTGTGTCCACCCTGACCTCATCATCATCATCATCCTTCTTATGAGTCCTCTAGTCCTGGGGATCATCATCATTATCTTCTTCATCTTCATGGTCTTCATCTAGCTAGTGCTTGATTGGCCAATGCTGTAGTGTACTAGGCTATCTTTTCTTGGAGATCAAACTAGGTTGTCTCAATAAGATTCTCCAAATCACTTACATTGAGGGTTAGATCTCCATTTCTATCAACAATCTGTTCCAGTTCATGATAAATATATTTTTGCATGATGTCATACTTCCTGAGGTTATGCTTCTGGTAAAGTTCCCATAATCTGATCTTTTGGCCTCAAGCATGGTCTCAAAGAGATCAACTTCTCTCTGGGCTTCACCCTTCATTTTTGTCATGTCCTTGTTACCAAAGTAAGGTTGTTGATTCTATTTTGAAGTCCTTCTAGCTCTCTTTTATGCTGTTGTCGCTGCATTTGTAATGTTAGAAGTTGAGCTAGCCATCCCTCATTCTCTTTGCGCAGTTTTTCTAGCTCAGCATTCGCCTGATGAAGTTCTTTCTTGAGCTTTGCTCTATCTGAGGTGGAACTGGAAACTTGAAATTCCATCATTTGGCTGATGGCGTCGACAATGGTATGCCAGCCAGATTGGATGGCTACAACACATCCTTGGGTGATGACATCCGGATTGGTATGGTCTCTCTCATGTCCATCATGGGAAACGCATAGGGTAAGACAGATCCATTGGGTTTTTCCATGACTAACCTGCCTTTAAGAGGTTCTTTTTATAGTTGTTGCAACATGTACAACTTCACAATTGGTAAATTGATGGTCTAAATTATTGGGTCGATGCTGCCAGATTCTTGGTGTCTCTCTCCTTCAGTGCTGACACCAGCTTGCTGTTCCTCCGTGGTAGTTGTTCTTGCTCATCATTTTTCTCATGTTGCTCTGTCAGTAGTGGTTTGTGCTGTCTTTGTTGTGGTGTCAGCGTCCGCTTGTTTGTGTGTTCTGGCCTTGAATTGTTTCAACAGTTGAGTGGTATTCTACTTCTTGCTGGTTGATCTAGATCCAGTCTCAGCAAGAGATATTTTCTCTCGGATCTGCTCTTTTCCTTTGCCTTTATCTTTAGATGGCTTATTTGTACCGTCTTTGGTTAGCGAACCTGTCTTATCTGACCTGCCATTGGCATTGTCTTCAAAAGACTGCAAATTGATCTTAAGTGCCTTCGATTTAGTGACCCGATCCCATATCATTTGAACATTTACATGAGGTCGAATCAAATTTTCCCAATATACAAATTGCCAAACATACAAGCTTTGAATAAATTTTGGACTTGGCCTTGGCAGTCTTTTGTACCACACTGTTGTATAGAAATTGGCTGGTGTTGATGCTGCCTTCTGGAATTTGAATCTTTGCAAGTAACATAGCAAACAATTTCTCTGATAAATAAGTAGGGTTATTTTTCAAACTGAAGGTCTCATTGATAAATCTGTATACAACAGTATGTTCTAGTGCAACCATTGGAATGTCCCGAGCCCCATCCTTGTGTTTCTTTCTAGCTTGTTCATCTTCTTTAAAGAACTTGTTGACTTCATCACAATAGCGGATGGTGTTGGTTCTCTGCTCGTTTGGAATCCTGAACAGATTGGCTATCTCTCCGGTGTCAGATCCAGTGTTCTACCATTAACAACTGCTATATGCCCTTGTTTGCCTTATATGAGGTTAGTACCTGATGTGTGATTTGAGTGTTGAATAGAAGTGTGGAATATTCTAAAACGGATATTGGCTTCTCATACATATGGATCTGGATTGGTCAAACTTTTTGGTATGCATGTTAAGCGTCGCTTGAGTTGCTTTTAGTGGTTACCTTACAAGCAATGCGATATGCTCATAATTCCTTTGAAGTTTTGTATCCCAATGATGCGTTTCTTTTTGCACAATTTTGGTCAGAATGGTCTTGATTGTCTTATTGCTACTCTCTGGTTAACCATTACATCGGGGATCGTATGGTGTTGATTTCCTAGGTCTACTAAAAATAGCTCCATCAAGATTTCCATCATGTCATTGATGCAATGAGTTTCCTGATCTAACACTATTTCAATAGGATAGCATATTGACATATGATATTCTCATAGATGAACACAAAAATAGATATGGCACTGTTGTCTGAAAGTGCCAAGTAGCCTCCACCCACTTGCTGACAGAACATGTAGCCATGATGATATATCGGATCTTTTTGGGATTCACCTTCTTGAATAGACCCATGAAAAAATCCAATCCTCATTTCATGAATACTCCCACTGGTGTTAGAATTGTCATGTCTGCTATTGTAGGCCTTCCCATTCTTTGGTAGACACAGGTTTTGAAAAAATCTCTGACATCAACCATCATTGTTTGCCACCAAATCATGCTTGAAGAATCTTCTTACAAGTGATGTCAATTGAGAAATGGTCTCTTGCGTCTCCATTATGGGCCTCTCCTATAACTTGCATTCTTCCCTTCATTGGCACACATCTTCGAAGTACACCATCAATGCCCAATCGATAAAGTGCTCTAGCAATGATGGTGAACTTCAGACCTTTAATAATCAATGCCTTCTTCTTGTTCTAAGACCAATCGTCTAGAAATTTTTCTATTTGAAGAAATCATACACATCTTACCATTCTGGATCCAGCTCTTCTTCAACTACGCTCTGAAATAAGTCAACATCTACTCATTCGTCTCTTAGAGATGTCTTTGAACAACCCTCCATACTTTTGGAAAGGAAATTAGCTCCACAATGTGTTTTTCTCGGCTTGTGAAAAATATTGGATTTGAATTCCATTAAAAACATCATCCATCTGATTAACCTTCCTTGTATAATCACTTTGTTGATCAGAAACAATAAATCTTGATGATCGACATAAAAGTGAAATAGCTTGCCCAATAGATAGTGTCTTGAAAATGCCCACTGGATACCATTCCCAGTGCCCCTTCCTGTAGTTGAATAGCCCAGTTCAGTTGTACCAACATATGACTGGCAAAGTAGACCGGATAGTCTATCTTCCCATCAGGCTTGGCCATTATATCCCCCATTGCCATGTCAGAAGCATCAACATGCACGTGAAAAATAACATCCCAATTTGTCTGATGGAGAAATGGCTTCTTGCTAATCACATCTTGTAGGCACTATAAACTGCATTCACATTCCTCAGTCTAAATGAACTTGTTTCCTTTCTTTGTCAGTTCATATAGGGTAATGCATTGACTGCGAACATATGAACAAATCTGCGGTAGAAATTTATATACCTCAGAAATGAACTCAGCTCTGACATAGTAGTGGGTGCTCTTGCGTTCTGAATGCTCTTGATCTTGTCTTTTGCCATCTCAATACCGTTCCTTGATAAAGTGTGGCCCAATAGCTGGCCCTTCTAGACAATAAATACAGATTTGAATGGGTTTAAGGAGATCCTCTTCTTGCAACTTTCGAAGACCATTTTCAAAAATAGTAAGCGCATTTCTTCCATAGAAAAGACAGTGAAGTCATCCATGAAGATGACCTGAAAATTATGTAAAAACTCAATGAAAATCTCCATCATGCATCTCTGGAAAGTTGTCAGAGCATTGCAAAGCCCAATTTGCATCACTAAGTACATAGATGCTCCCGATTCAATGATAAAGGTTGTTTTGGCCCTATATTCTGGTGCAATATTTAACTAATCATAGCCACTATATCTATCCATAAAGCTATACATTTCATGGCCTACAATCTCATCCAACATCATGTCTGTGAATGTTCATGGAAAAGGATCCTTAATGGTATGGGCATTCAACTTTTTGAAGTCAACACACACTTTAAGTTTTTCATTCTTCTTAGAGACTACCACTATGGAAAACATCCAGTCACTACTTGCTATCTCTATAATGAAGCCAACTTTGAGAAGGCTGTCAATTTCTTCCTTAACCTTTTTAGCATAGCTGAGATTCATTCTGTACCTTTGCAATCTAACTGGTCTGGCATCTGGATTTTCAATGGTATCCGATGTTGGAAAACTTCTGGATCAACTCCTTTCAGGTCCATATGTTCCCATGCAAATACGTCTTTATACTTTTGGAACAATGCCTTGGCCTTTTCTTTAATCTTTGGCTTCAGATGCTTGCTGATCTTGATCATTCTGGGATTTTCCTCTGAGTCGAGATTCCAATCCTCCAATTCTCAATCATCTAGGAATAGCCAGTTTGGCCCTTCTCCCTTCCTTTTGGCCACCGAGTCTACTTCATTTTTAGTTCAAATGCCTACAGGGTAATTGTTGATGAAAGGGTTGTTGACTTCTAAAAGATCATTCTAAACATCCAGTGCTAGTACTACTGGAATTTCCTCCTCAGAGTTCACTGAACTGGTTCCCTCCTCTTTTCAGAAGTCAATCTTCTCTGATGTTGACTGTTCTGGTAAGCGACCATCAGCTTAGTGAATTGATTTGGATACTGCTGCTTCTGTCATTAACCTTGATCCATCAGCACCGCACTTAGATCAATTTCTATTAACTAAAAGATGTTCATGGATGTGAGCATTCTTTCAATCTTTTTAGTCCCATATTTCTTACATAATTATTCAAGTCTTACAGATCTGTCTTGATATGAATTCTTATGTTGAAGCCTTGAATGGTCAGAGTTTGATTTGCGTAGTCATGAATTGTTTTAAGAGTCCTCAGCCAAGGCCTTCCTAGCAACATACCATAGGCTCCTTGTACATCAAGTACCAGAAAGCTGGTTTTGAACTTTGATTTTTTGAGTCTTATCTGCATGTTCTCAATAATCCTAGTAGCTTGGACTACTCTATGGTCGTCTATCCTTACTTTGAAGAGAGGTGGCTTCATCTTCGTTATTCCCAGTTTTTGCCTTAGATGCTCGCCAATAATATTGATTCCTGCTCCACCATCCAAAATTACCCTAGACAATGGTTCCCATTGTTTGCAAAGCTTGTAATCTATTTGGATTACTGGGACCTCATCCTCTTGAGCAGCTGCCAAGTCCACAGTTCTAGCTTCAGTCTCATCTTTCTTCTTTTGCTTGATGAATTTTGCGACCTCTGGCAATGTGCATTTGATGTCACCTAGTTCCACTGTCAGCTTCTGAATGCATTCATAGATCTTTACATAAATCTCATCTTGTTTGTTGCCAGAGCTACTGCTGCCCAAACCAGAATATTTCTCCTCTTGAGTGTCTTCACAATCCATCCCATGTTCTCTCATCTGATTGTTGGATGGCTTTGTGATGAATCCGCTCAACCCTTCATCAGACCATTGGCTCTAGCCTTGGTCAAGTTTGCTCTGGCTTGCCTTGTCTCATTTACCAGACTCTCCACCGTAGCAATCATAGACTCCTTGAGGCCATGTGCTGGTTCCTCATGAGATTCTGAAGGCTGAGGTGGTAGCTTTTGAATGGTTCAAGCTTCAGAACATTCTGGTTGTTCTAGCAGTTTACTTGACAAATTCTCAATGATTTTTGTTGCGAGCTCCCTTTGTTCCTGCATTCGTCTATGACCTTCTCTTTTCCCTTAGCCTTCCATACCTTTCTCTATTGTTCCCACTTTTTGGCTTCAACAATCTGATTATGTTCTTCATATTGAGGCTCTTTGATCACCACCCCCTTACTTCTAGTGACCACCCTGAGTGGTATTGGTTCTGGTGGTTTCTGCTCAAATGTCTTTGGTTTTGTCCCTTCTGGACACTAGGCTACAAAGTGGCCATACTTGCTACATTGGTAATAGTTCATATTCCGTTTTGAAAAATCTCCCCTACATATACCCCTGCTAGCACCGTTCTGGTACCATCCCCGACCAGCCCCTACACTTGTGCTGGCTTCATTCTCTTTAGACCCACTGGCTCCATCTGCCTTGGGTACTTCAGGATTAGTGAGTGTGATCATCGATATATCCTTTCCTTTCTTGAAATTGTAAATTCTGATTCCACAATTGTGCTAAACATGTCCAAAATCCTTACAATATGTGCATTGAGAGCATTACATGTGATCCTTTGATCGACATTTGGAACACCAAATTTCCGTCCTCTTGAGCGAGGCTCTAGTGTTTGTAATCTCAGCTATTTGTTTGGACATTCCTCTATCTTCCTGGTCCATGACTCTTATTTTTCCCTTTACCCTTGTTATCCAATTCACTCTTAGACATATTGGAATTGGACCCAAAAATTTCTTCAGTAGAAGATTTACTGTTGCTGGACTGTCTTCTCTTATGGACCCTTTCCTTCTTAGCTTGTTACTCTAGTTTCAGTGCTCTCTGTACCAAATCATTGAACTTCTTAGTTGGTGCTGATACTTCTTGCTCTCTCAATTGCTTACTCTAGAAGCTATTTAAAAACCAAGCTCTCATTCATTTCTTTGAGGGAGGTTCTTACAGTTGTCTCGTCAGTTCTTTGATTTTGTCCACATAGATCCTTACTGACAACTTCCCTTACTTGATCTTATTAAGCTCGCATAGAATGTCTTCATCCCCCCTATTATCTGAGTATTTTAGCTTGAATGCCTTAATGAGCTTGCTGTATGATTCTACTCGGCAAGCTAGGTAATGGTATTACCATTTTTGAGCTTCTTCCTTCAATGTTTGTGGAAAGTATTGCCTCACTCATCTTCATCAATGTCCTTCAACTCTACATATTGCTCAAAGGCTTCAATGTGTACATCAAGATCATCCCTTTTGCCATCTTTGAATACTGGAAAATAAATCTTCAGATTGCTAGAATGTTCATTGCTTCAATTGGCTCTGGTTTTTTGTATTGGCTTTCTATCTCTAGATTTCTTCCTACTATAATGGTACGTGCCAACATCACAGTTCTCTATCTCTGTCTCTGAAGCTGTGTCTTCTAGTGTCTTCTTAGCCGGGTTATGGGATGGTCAATGACTTCTTCTACTTCTTTCACTTTCATCAGTATGTTTTTGACCTTTTTGAGACCCATGAGACCTACTCCTCCTCTCAGCCCGTTCATCCCTCCTTCGCCTGGAATGACTGGAATGCTATGAATCCCGTGATTCATTAGAATTACCCCATCCTGGAGCGACATCAGTCTCATTTCCAAGTTGCTGATTAGTGTCAAAGGCTAGCTCTGTCTCTTCTGGAATTGGACTGACTCGAGCTGGTTTCTCTCTAAATCGACTGGTTGGTCGTCGATCTCGTGTGCTTCTTCTAGGTGTCATTGCGATGATATGCAGTAGCTCTAATACCAACTGGTAGGTAGTTTGTCTGTCTTCTTAGAGAGACTTAACTCAAACCACCGTAATCACCAAAATGGAATGATCTGGATATGTTCAGCCAACTATTCCAGGTTGGTACTTAAGAGTTAGTGATATCATACTTAGAAGGATCATATCAAACTTTAGAATACTGAAAGATAGAACTAAAAATGAAATGACAAGAGATATATATTGGAACTGAAATTGTATTCAAAAGAATGATCAAATTACAACTAGCAGTGATACTGGAAAGTACAAAGTATGCCAGTGAATGGCTCAAGATACAATAACAAGACCTTGGGTTTACAAGAGATCTTGATATCAAAGTCTTCAAGAAGAGAGAGAGCGTAGGACTACAATATATTGTCCAAGATGTAATGAGGTGTAACAAGGTGTCCCATAAATGAATAGTGGGTCCTATTTATAGGTCCTCAGACTGGCGTCTGACTGAGTGCGCATTGTCAGTTACCATGGTAACTCTTTGGTTATTGCTTTTGGAAGCCTCTGGTATTTGCTAGATGCCCGTTAGAGGTTGTTCTCGCCTTCCACATCCTCTTTCCTAATCACCATGCCATAATCTTTATATACACAATTAAGGGAGAGGGTATTTCTTGTTTGGGATTTTTTTTGTCCACTAGAAAGATAAGGAGGTTCTACATATGGGTTGAGCTGAATTCCCCTTCTAGAAAAAAACAATGTATCATAATGGAAAAAGGGACATGCAAGGGTTAAGAATCCTCTTCACATCAAAGTAGGAATAATTCAAGCTGTCTGTAGTACATTATGAACCAATATCTAGAATGTCATCTTCTTCACAATGAACTAATGTGAATGGTCCATTGTGGCAGGTATGTTGCATTGTGTAGTTGGTGGGCCTCATTTATGTTGCTACCAAGACACTCACATGGCACAACGCATTGTGGAAATCATGAGCCAATGTCAGGCCATGACAACGTGGGTAGATGATATGGAGGAAGATGTGGGCTTCACACAATATAGTATTGCTCAAAAGATCTTTGCACGTGTGTAGCGCCCGCCTGATCAAGACGTTGTCATGGGCTCATCTTGCACTTTTGCTTCGATTCCCCCCCCCCCCCCCCCCCCCCCCCCATCCAGTGCAGGTGGAGTCAGTGACGAGGAGGGCAATCTGCATGAGACTTAACTTCTAGCATCCAAGGAGGATCTGGAGGCCTGGCCAAACAATGGTTGCATATTATTGTGGGTGTGATGCATCATGAACTACAAAGCTTGTACAACAGTAAAGACTTTGATAGCAGCGCCACCTCTAATGATGCTTACAAACACTATCTACACAAGCCCTACATTGAGAGAGAGAGAGAGAGAGAGAGAGAGAGAGAGAGAGAGAGAGAGAGAGAGAGAGAGAGAGAGAGAGAGAGAGAGAGAGAGAGAGAGAGAGAGAGAGAGAGAGAGAGAGAGAGAGAGAGAGAACTATATTGCACCGTGGTGCCTCCACATAATCATCAAAGACTCACCATACTGCCTAGGCATATTTATGGTGTCGCTTTTTCTATAATAATCCTCGTAAATTTTTTGTTTAATCCCATTCCTCCATCATATGTATGTTTTTCACTTATATGGTAATTAAAAATAACTATTTTGGATTTAAATAATATTAGAAATCACTTTGCTTCTCAGAGACGCCAAAAAGCATGAAAAGCAAAAAAAAGCACAAAAAGCTAGAAAAAGCAATTTTTCTAGAATTGAACCACCACTTCACTTGGCCTCCGCGAACTAAAAAAACAAAACCTGGTTTTCACTGAAAAGCACTCAAAAAGCACTCAAAAAGAAGATTTTTACAAAATTGAAACTTAACTTCCCTGACCTAGTAGATTAAAATTCCGGCCTTGCTTCTCATAAAAAAGCATTAAAAAGCAAAAATGCAAGAAAAAACAAATTTTTAAAAAATTGAACCAAGTGTTTGACCTACCAAAACATGAAAATGGTCTTGCTTTCTAGCTTAAAACCTTACAGCATTGCATAGCAAGCATTTCAAAACAAAAGTAAATTAATGTACACTAGAAATCTATCTTTCTTATTTCCAAAAGAGACTTGAAAATCAAGGAACGTATTTCCTTCCACACTTGAAAGATTCTAGGTGCACCTTGATATAAAGTTTGGATAACTAAGTTGTAAACCATCTATAAATATGGGCCAAATTGACTATTCCATAAGATATTTAGTTTTGATCCTAGCCTGGAGAGATTTTGGTTACGATAGTATGGAATAATGTTGGAGCATTAGTAAGTCCAACAGGTATCGAAAGTTCTTTAGTTGTTGTATAAAACGAACATTTGATTGATGTTGACCAACTCAAGTATTTTGAGTTTTGTTGTCTTGAGATCCACCTTGAGATTGTTGATCTCCTCTTGGATGAGGTGGCATATTGTTGTTGGTTAGTCTGTCTCTTGTAAAGATTGGATTCTTAGATTTGAAATTTCCTTGATTTGTGGTATCTTTGGTCCTGATACGAGTTCTGTTGTGTCCTATTAGGTCTAAGTTGGGAATTTTTGAAGTTCCTATAGGGATTAATGTCTTTATTTCCATCATTATTTATCTTCAAAGTTCATAATTTTTTGGATCATTAAACAAACAATCCTGAGGCACATATTCATGTTCAAAATAATTGAAGCAAAGGTGATTTCTTATTGCCTTCCTATGTAACATGTCTTCTCGAATTTGAGGTCTAGACTCATCCTCCAGTTGAGGTCTTTGAATTCATGATTTGGAACAGTCTCTGAATTTATTTTACTACCATTCAATATTTTGAGCTCAATGGGCGTACACGTAAGAACATCTGCAAAATTTGTAAGTCACATGCTCTAAAGTTTAGTCTCCAAAGGATTGTGGAGTCATTTGTGCTAGAGTGTACTTGATAAGGGTCAAGAAATGCTGATAGTATGACTCTAAGTCTCTAGATCCTTGAGTACAATCAAGAAATTTATTCATGCAATCATAGTGATGTACCTTATTCTAATGATTCTTCTTTAATTGAGCTTTAAGATAAGCCCAAGTTGCTATGTTTGAATCAACATTATTTCTCATCACAATGATCCTTCCACCAATGCTTGGTTGTCTTCTCAAGCTTAAACTTAGCGATGATGTCCTTATTGTCAACAGATGAATGAGTGATGATGGTCTTGTTCTCAATGAATGAATGAGCGAAGTTGAAGTAATCATCCATGCGCTCGATTCAATCCTCAAGCATTTTCTACATATTTTCCTTCCACACTAAAATTCATAGGTTGATATTGTTGAAGCATAACATTGATGCCATGATCGATGATAATTGACTGAGGTGCAAATGAGACGTTGGCATAATGCTTCCTCCACTATAAATCAAAAGGGTGGGAGGGAGGGATAATTTTAAACCATAATTTTCTAAGGAATATGTAGCCATTTGTATCTAGCTAAAAGACAAGATCTAGTTATGAGACATCAAACATCAGTTATACTATCGTCAAAACCTCATACCCTTTTGCTAAAGCAATCATCATAAGTCACCTTAGGGGCCATTGCTACTGCAAAAAAAAAATCAGAGTTCCTTGATACACTTTGTCTAATAACCCAATCAAAGGTCTTTAACACACTTTGTCTAAAAACCCAATCAAAGTTATTGCAACCAATTTCATTCAACATTTACAGAGAGTAGTCGACTCAATCCTTATTCATACTCAAAAAAGTATCATCACCAATCAATATCAATCACCAATTTTCATGAATACAATATTATTTTCCATACGATATTCATGAATGTATGCATGATGTATAACTAGCCCGACCAATATCAGATTTAGGTTATTCCAATAAGCCTTTGGCTTTGATACTAGGTGAGAGATAACCCTTCCTTGGGGCTCGGGGAGTCCACTATGTGAATATCACATGCGAACTAGAGAAATTTAAATAATCCCTTACCTGTATATTTTCAAGTATTATATGTACCCCTTATGTATGCATTCTTTGTAAAAAGACTAGCCCTTATATATGAAAATTTTCACTTTCTCAATTAAAAAACCCTTTGTGTAAATATATTTTTATGTCAATGTATCTAATTATAAATCCCTTATTTTGTTTGCACATCCTATGTAACTATTTCCTAGTGAACGCCTTGGGCCTTGGGGTCTATGCCAAAAATATACAATTTAGACTTTTCAATCAATATAAAAATTTTCAATTTACATCAGGGTACAAAAGCAATAACATAAGGGACGCGTTTTCGGTGCCTGACCTAGCATGGAGTTTAATCCATGAGCTGGACTACATCCAGAGGCACCTATCGACTAGTGCTACACCTGAATGTGTATGCATGAAAAAGGAGTCAGAGAAAATGAACAAGTCAAGGGTGAATATATGCGTATATCGCATTGAGAGAGAGAGAGAGAGAGAGAGAGAGAGAGAGAGAGAGAGAGAGAGAGAGAGAGAGAGAGAGAGAGAGAGAGAGAGAGAGAGAGAGAGAGAGAGAGAGAGAGAGAGAGAGAGAGAGAGAGAGAGAAGATTGGTGGATGCAGTAGAGTGTATACATGACACAAGATAATCACAAGTGAGAATTTTTCAATGTTCCATATAAATTTAAATAATAAAACCATGATGTTAGCACAAACTAGGTATACCATAAGTTTAAAACAATAAATGACTAAGTTGAAGCATTGGACCCTGTATGAGATCCATCGGTCCACCCATCCACATTCGCTCTTACTACGGACATAGAATTTCACTTGGTCAGGAGTGAGCTTGAATACCTCCAACTTACCTTAGCCAAATATAAGCTGAAGCTACTTGGCCTCCCTCCATGAACCCAAGCTTTGAGAAGATTCCAAATATTAACAACCACATCAGGTGTTCAAGCCAAGGCACCAAAGAAATATCCTTGGCGTGTTAACCATGTAGCTAACCATGTAGATGATCCTAACAAAAAAAAGAAGAAGATCTAGGCTCCATACCCTCGATCCAGCAAAGCCCCAAGTCATCAAGCCTTTTGTCTAAGGCTAAGCGATGTAGGTTGCCTTATCTTGTAACGAAGTTGTCATGAAAAACATAGCACATGAGTTGAATCAATTCATAGCACCTTGGATATGCACATACAATCCTTTCCAAGGTAATCAACTGTATAGTGTCCCATACATGTTTGACATAATCTTTCACAACCACTTCAAAATCCAATTAGAAACCATAAACCAAAATCCAAATCCTATCATCACATGGGTGAGCACTCCACCCTACTTTGGGTTTCCATCCTGCAAAACCACTTAGCACATAACATGGGTGCAAAAACTTTGGCAGCACACCCATAATAAAAGAACTTTGGCAACACACCCATAACAAAAACAAATCCAAGAGCCACACTAGCTTCCACGACCAAAATAACAACAATAACCTTAAGGATCTTTAGCCCTTGACCATAAACCATGCTCATCACCAAAACAAACTCCCATGCTTGGAACAATAGTCAAGACGACTACAATATATCTTGTACTTGGCCTAGTAGCCATTAAGGACATACAACTTTTCCAAATGGATGTGAAGATGTCATTCTTTACAAGGATATGAGGATGTTTACATGAAGTAACCATAGGGTTTTGAAGTTAAACCTAATAACAAGCCTAGCAGGTATTGCAAGCTCAAAGATGAAGTGCAAAAAATTGATCCAAGTAGCTATATTATTGTCCATATTCCTGTGTTCCCATGCATAAACTTGGGTAATCCAACGATGACATCCATGGATATACTTTTTGATGGGGAGTTAAGTATAGGCAATGGCTGAAGCAAGGCAGGCTGCTTCCCTCTATCATACTTTGTCTTTTGACATACAATGCATTTGTTAACATATCTGGTATGTCTGCCTTCATTGTTGGCCAATAAAAGTACATCTCTACTCCCTTCAGAGTAGCTTGAATCCCTCTATTTCCCACATAAGGTGGAACATGAGATTTGTAAATAATTTTTTCACATAAATTATGTGTAATAAATAGCCTATTGCCATAGAGAAGATAACCATCTTGCACTTTGTATGGTTCCTTTTTCTTCCCTAGTGCAATAGCTGACATTACATCTTTGAAGTCTAGATCTGTATCGTACTCATCTATCATGGTGGATAGGTCATTGTGAGTAGCTTTGATACAATCTTCACTTTTGTCCTTCATGAAAGTGCATCAGTCACTTGGTTGTGCTTACCAACTATGTGAGAAATATGAAAATTAAATTGTGAGAGATTATTTGCCCACCCGATTTCTTTATCACTTAATTTAGTTTGCATTAAAAAGTATCTAAGACTCTGATGGTTTTTGTGCAAAATAAATGGACTACCTTAGGAGATATGCTTTCCAGCTTCTAATGCGTGTAAGATAGCTAAAAGCTCTTTTTCATAAATGCCTATATTATTTTCTTGGTCATCCAACCTCTTAATTTCATATGCTATGGCATGCCCTTATTGAAGCAATAAACTCCAAGGCATTTTCCACAAGCATCACATTGGAATTCAAAAGGCTTTGAAAGATCTGGTAATATTAGAATAGGTTGAGAGATAAGCTTTACCTTTAAATTTTCAAAAACTTTATTTTCTTTTGAAAACCATACAAATTCAACATTCTTCATAGTCAAATCATAGAATGGGCGTGCTATGCATGAGAAATCTTCTATAAAGCACCTATATTATGCACACATTCCTATAAAGCTTCTCAATTCGTGTTTTGTTGGTATAAGCCATTCTTCTATTACCTCCAACTTTGTAGGGTCCATTTGCATCATTGCTAGAGAGATAATATGACCTAAATACTAAATCTCTTTTAAAAAAACTTGCTTTTCTTTTGATTAATGTAAAGCTTACTATCTCTTCAAACTTAAAATAATACTTGAAGATGCTGCTCATGTTCCTCAAGAGTCTTTAAATAGATAATGTCATCAAAGAACACTCCCGTAAAGCTTTGATGAGGTCTAAAGAGCCTTTTCATCATTCGATTAAAGGTAGCCGGCACATTGGTAAGTCCAAAAGGGAGTGTTAAGAACTCATATAGGCCAAAAGTTGTTCAAAAGGCCAACTTATGAATATCTTCAGGCACTATCCTTATCTAGTGATAGCCACTTTTGAGATCTATTCTACTAAAGTAGGTAGACCCTTGTAGATTATCAAATATATCTTCTATCCTGGGAACATGAAATCTATTCTATGGTTATCCACGATTAAGCATCCGATAGTCCACACATATTCTATAAGTACTATCTTTCTTTTGTACTAGTAGAACGGGTGAAAAAAATGGAGATGAACTAGGCTTGACCATCCCTTTTTCCACAAGCTTGTTCACTTGCCTCATCATTTCCTCTTACTGAGCTGATGAGACTCGATAAGGAGGCTTATTAGGAGGTGAGCTACCAGGTAGAAGCTCTATAAAATGGTCATCTTGTGCCCTTTTGGGAGGTAGCTCCCTGGGAATGTCATCCGTAAACACGTCTTGAAACGCATTAAGGAAACTAGAGAATTCTAAATCCTCTTTAGTTTCATCTTTAACTTCATTAGGAACACATGCATCTTTCTTAGACTCCTTGGCAAAGACCATGTAGCAAGAAAGAGAGCTTTTCATTACTTTGTCGAAAGGTTGAGTCTATACAAGAAGTATAACGTTACCCACACTATTAACATCAAGTGCAACATCCTTGTGCTGATAAAAAAAAGAGGAATTTTCTCTCAGGAATATTTGTGAGTGGTATTAAGGACAACATATAATTTACAAAATAGCCTCAATCCCAAGACGAGCCTTGAGGTGCTGGAGATTACAAAATGGATATCTACAGCCTCTCACCTAGGCTAATACTTCTCAGAGGTTGATAACATGGCATGGGTAGCCCTAGACCAGTCTCTTGAATCTTTATTGCTTCTGAGCGTATATATCATCACTCTGCTTTCTTCTATAATCTTTGAGAAGATTTCTATATGAAGGTCTTCCTCAAATACACGATGGTTTCTCACTTTCTATATATGGTGGAAGAAGAAGTACCTGCTAGTTTGAGTGCAAATAAGCAGAGCAAAGTTTCCATCTTCTTGCCACCAAGGAACAAATCAATCTTAAAGAACCTGATCTGCCATGTCCTTTGGACCCACTTGCATATTTTTCCTACCAAGCCCCTGATTCCTTGGCTTCCATGAAAAGGTGGGCCAACTTCATTAGCTATTTTGCACCCCAAGCAAAGATCGGACCCAATTCCTCTTTCCTGGATCTTTATGCCGTTTGGTAGAGCACCCCACATCACCTTCAATAAAAACATTTTCATAAACTATGGCCACTTTGGCTTCCAGATGTTCTCCATGACTTCCCCCACCTTTCTTCTGTCCATTGTCTCTTCCATATTTTATTGAGGGTGATAGACCACTTATTCTCGTGAATTAATGCATGATAGATTGCTTTATAATGGGGTTTCGAAAAAGGACTACTTCTGGGCCATCTCCAAGAGTTCCACTCAAACCCAACTTCACAGATTGGCATTACCACCTTGTCAAGATCTTTTATCACTATATTGACTAACAATATCTCAAAGCCATTTAGTTGATACTAGGTTGCTAGCAAGTCAATGGTTTTCTAGCTCTTATTGTTACCATCCTAGAAGAGAGCAAGTTGGTTCAGACCCTTATTATTCACTTTCTTGGCAATTTCTATCCAATAGAGGCTTTGTGGTGGTTCTTGAAATTTAGCGAGCCAGGGGGACCAGTGAAAGATGGAGCTCTTGAAGTACCCGGTTTCATCCCCTCACTCCAATACCCTAGCTTCTCTTTTGTACTTCCTCATTACTTCCCTTGAGATGCCACCTAGACTTAGGCTAGACCACATTGGGGCTAAGAGCTTGTTGTGAATCTCTACCCATTTCCACTTCCCACCTTTTGGACCAACTAGCTGCATCTAACATATCCTTGGTCATGACAGCCCAAACTTGGTCGTGTTAGCCAAGGATATCATAAATTTGGTGCATAGGGCCTCATCATGGGTAATTGGGTTAAGAATTCCGAGACCTCCTTGGTCCACTGGTCGAGCAACTAACTCCCATTTGGCCTAGGCCATGGTCTGGAGGTTTTCGTGCTGTTTTTCCATTAAAATATTTTACTGGTTTTAAGAGTTCTTTTCAGTGACACTTCGCCATCTTAAGAAGTGGGTTCTTGAAGGCAATACAAGGGAGCATAAATGAATTTATCACTTTAATACGGCTTGGGAATGGGAGAAGAGCATACTTTCACCTTCTCATTTTTGTTTTAACTTTTTCAAGGACCCATCCACTCGCAAGGGGGCCCCTAGGTGCCTGAAGATTTTCTCTTTTGAGACAATCTCCATGTCCAAAAGGGTCAAAGGAGTCGTTTCTGATGGGGAGGTCAGCCTGCACTTCTCCATATTACACTTGGAGTCGAAGGCCACCCACAAAAAATGTTTTCACAGTCTCCAAAGCTTTCCTGACAACGTGGGGCATGCCTTCAAGAAGAGGAGCAAGTCATCTGCAAAGAGTTTTTCTAGGAGCTGATCATTGCCCGGTAAAATCAAGCCTTGTATCTCCCCTTGCATTGTGATGAGAGGACGCGGTTCGATGGAAAAAAGCAAGGATACTAGGGGGCATCCTTGCTTAATAGACCTTTTGACCTTGAAGAAGCCCACAATTTTAAACAGGAGCTTTGACTGGCTGCTAGTGCCCAAAGTGCGAATGAGGTGACATAGGTGAGGCCTAAATCCCAAAGCTTCCATTAAATCTTCTATATATGACCGTGTTATTATTTCATAATCCTTGTCAAGGTCAAGTTGTAGCAGAATGTGCTCTTTCTTGGTGGAAGCTACATATTCGATGCCCACCATTGCTGCCGAAACGTTGTCATAAATGGATATTCCTTTAATGAACCCATGCTAATGGGGAGAGATGATCTTGTTTAGTAGGGGGGCTAGCCTGAGGGTGATCACCTTGGCAATAATTTTGTAAGCTACTGACATCATAGTAATAGGGCACCAATGCTTTAGTTGAGAGCAACATATATGTTTGGGGATGGCTTTTATAAGCCCTCTCTTCACACTCGTATCCGAAGACCCTTCGGTAATGGCTTGGTTAGCCAACCACGTGACTGGGACCTTGAGATCAACCCAAAATTCTCTGAAGAATTCAGCCCTTATTAAATCGGGCATAACTTCCTCACATAAGGTTAGATTATAGGGTGATTATAGCAAAAAAAGAATCTCTTTTTAAGCTCTACAATTTTGTAGAAGAAACCAAGAGCTAACTTTAAGAATACAATGGTCATCTAACCAGATTACAAAATTCATCATATTGGTTTTGCAAAGACTTTTTGAAATTTTCAAATGTGTCTCATTCAGACGAGTGAGCAATAAATCATCCACATACACAACAAACATAATATATACATCATACACACATTTTACATACAAAGTTCTCTTAGTTGGATGTTTTCAAAAGCCGCATATTATCCATTTTCTCATATCAATCACAAAAAGATTTCTTTAAACACTAATTTATTACATCTGCACACTTTTTCTTATGTCTTTTCTTGACAAAACCACGAGATTTCATTAGATACACTTCCTCATGTAAGTCACCATTCAAGAAAGTGGTTTTGAGGTCCGATTGATGTACATACATAAAAAATAAGCTTCCAATGCACAAATGAAAGAAACATCATTCAACGCCGTTTTGTTGAGCATAACTAACTACAACAAACCTTGTCATGTAGCAATCAATACTACCATCTAGCTTATGTTTCAACTTATAAAACCACTTTTTATCATCCAAATATCTGAATTTTGTGCTTCATCAAATGTAAGAGGTTCATCCTCTTCACATATACTTGACACAGGCAAAGCATAACAATCTAATGCATATGTAGCATGATACCCGAATGATTATAGCTAGACAAAGGTGCATCCAATTTACTATCATGCAAAGTATACAAGTGATTTTGGAATGCCTCTAGCTTCCTCATTTTTAGAGCTATCATCATCACGTGCATCATTTACATCTGCATCAAAAGTAGGTTGATCTGTGATATCACTTGAAACCTATATAGGTTGGACATTTTCCTCATTTAGACTTACATTTGTATTCCCACCATTAAAAAGAAATGACACAAGTACTGAACTACACCTTCCATAAAAAAACATCTCAAGAAATCAAGATACATTTTAAATGTGGATGAAATAACATGTGATCCTTGCTCTCGGCACTATAACCAACAAAGATGCATTTGATAGCCTTATCATCCAATTTCCTACATTTTTGTTGCAGCACTAGATCATAAGCCAAGCAACTAGACACACACAAGTGACAAATAGATGGCTTCTTATCATGCCATGCCTCATATGGAGTCATAGATAACTTTGGTGGGACACCAATTAAGTATGTAGGAAGCACACATGATAGCCTCCAACCAAAAAGTGTGTAAGAAAACAAAGGGTCATCAATAGTGGGATTAAGCCCTTCTCTTTGACAATGTGGTGGTCTCTTAGTTGCAGAGTGCTTGGAGGTGGGTGGTATCAGCATTCAATCCTCAACATGTAAATACCCACTAGTAAGTGCTAACATCTTCATTCGAGACCTTTTTCATAAGCGTAAATTTACCTACCAATGGAAATAAATTCTCAATGATACCCTCACAGTGCAATGCATAGCAATGAATGTATCCTTTGGTAGCCTCTAGTGCTAATCTGGAGTGACGGGGGGACACTTGATTATTATGTGACTAGTGAGTACAACACAAGGGGTTATTAAATTTTACGTTTTCCTCACATTTTCACATACAAAAGGGTAGCCTTAAATGAAATTGGAAAGAAAAATTATAGATTGAATAGGAAAAGGGTGTATCTTATCTATAAAAAATTCCCAGATAAGGAGTTTTATAAATGGTCCTTGAATGCATGCCACATACACAATTTATATATAATGACCCCACCCCCCTATCCCCCCCCCCCCCCCCCCCCCCCTCCCTCGAGGTGCTAATGCAAACTTCATCACAAGCATCTTGAATATCACTAAGAGTTATCAAATCAGAAAACTTTTTCAATACCTTTTTTTGACTGCTTCCCTTAAAGCATTGGCTTTTGGTGCATCAAGAATAGACAAGATGTCTGCCTTGGTCAGGAAACTATGCAATAAATTGACTCAATCACTAGCACTTTTGCTTCCACAAGCCCCTTGGATAAAGTTTCTATAGCAATAGAAAAACTAATAAACACAAGTTAAATACATCAAACAACGTTTATGAATCAAAAATTACTTGCAGCACCCCCTTTAGGTGTAAGAGTCTCATTGGAAGATAGACCTTGCTTACGCTACCTAGTACCTAACAATTTTTTCTTCATGTCAAAGATGGTGTCCTCTAGCTTTTGGACGAATCCTTTCCATTCAATGCATTTTTTGCTTCTTGGAGATGTCTTATTGATTGATGAAGCCGTCCTTTGAGAGTCAACAAATGCTTAGACATGGCTTGGTGTTTTTGAATGAGACCCATCACACTAGCGCTTCTATTATGAGACACATGCTTGCAATGCCCCAAGAGTCCTTGCTCACCCCTCCACACATATTGTAAGAATGTGGGAAGATAAGTGAAAGGAGGAGACATTCGAACCATTGGATGGATGGGGTACAAACAACCCCCGATCCAAAGATCCATATTGGTTTGCCCCACATCTCAACATTCTTTTGATGAAGCAATTTTACAATTGGTATTCATTAGGAAAAATATGAACCCTCTAGGGGCCCTTTGGGATTAAGGTTAATTAGAGGCTAGCCAATGAGAAGAGGGTGGTGGACACACTCTATGCCCTCAAAAATGTACGGGGACAAAGTAGCCTTACACTTCTTAATGGCCTCTTACCTAGTGAGAAGGTGAGGTTGGGGGGGTGGGCCATATGGAACCTCCAACTTCCCTCCTTTTTGGTCTGGTTTTGAAAAAATCCCAAAATTTTGAAATTTTCCAAAATTTTTAAAATGAACCTTATCTTCCTAAAACCCCCTAAAACCTATTTTATGGTCAAAAAAGCATTTTTTACCTCAAAAAGTCAAAACATGCACCCAAAAACCATAAATTTTTTTTTTTGGAAAACTTTTGAAAAATCTTTTTTTACTATCCAGAACCCCCCCAAAAGTAGTTTTTAGGCAAAAAGTGATTTTCTCTCTCTAGAACCCCTTTTCCAACCCCTCCTTGGTTGCAACCAACACACTCACCAACTACTCCAACACTCTCTCTCTACATCATCTCCATTATTGTAGCAAGGAAGCTCCTCTCTCCTCCCCTACCACCTTCCATTGCCACACCAAGCAAGGGTTATCCACCTTCTCCTCCCATTGCCGCACCAAGCAAAGGTTAACCACCTTCTCCTATCACTTTATCCCACCTACATTGTAGCAACAAGCAAGGTTCTGCTCCTCCTCCTAATTTTCTTTGTTCAACCATGGCCAGCTCTACTTCGCAAAGACGGCCAAAGGATGAGGTCACAGCACTTGCATGCCACAACATTAGAGGTTAGATGATGAGTGGGTGCCACAAGAGTTCACCAAAGGTGCTTGGGTATACATGCAACCATCTGCTATTGGCCCTCATTGTGTGCAGAATTGTGCAAACTTGGATCATCATTGGAAAGGAAAGCTCCTTAGCTCAAGAACCACAAAGACAAGGGGACCGTAGCCATTGTGCAACATGTTTTCTCAATGTCAAGCATGCAATTGCAACAACCACCTCGATTTCCAACACATTGTAAGTACATGTTTGGAGAATACAAAGTTAGGTGTGAAATCATAGTGTAATATTATTATGGATTCATACTTCAGATTTGCCATGCATTTATAGTCATATTTCCATCCACATTGGTGGAGGAGTAGCCACTACATAGTCTCTCCGGCACATTCAATGCTATACATGCGGAAATTGGAGCAACAATGGTCGCACATCTTTGTCCAACCAAACTAGTTCAAAGAGGGATTTTCTTCTATTTTCACTCCTATATTGTGCCTACTTCTACACAAGAGTTTGGAACGCTTGAACCCATCAAAGTAACTTCCTTATTAAGTATGGAGTGGCCGGTGCCATATTTGTGGTCGGTAGCATCTTTCAAGCAAAAGATGATAATAGATGTCCAAAACTCTTTGAAATACTCTAAAGCTTCTAGGTCTGTGGGCTTGAGTTGGTGTTTGCCTATTCATTGTTTTGTGCACATTTTTAAAGAGTTTGGATTTGTGGAGACTACCATAATGCTTGTATGTAAAGATATGCATTATGAGGAATTAGGAAGGCCTTTAGAACAGGACTAGGGTTTTGTGGAGAGCATGCACAATGGGGACTAAGCACAAGGTTGGAGCTTCAGATATTGGAATGTGCTAGTTAAAATCCGGCACCTCCTTGTACATACGATTCCACTATGATCGTTGGATGTGCAAGCTTGGAGTATGGACTCCCTTACAAAGTGTAGATGGCGCTATTGCAAGCTTTGATATTGCACTGAGGATGCCCAACGATGCTTTCGAGGCAGTCCAAGTGAACAAGCATTGGACTCTCAGTAATGTGCGAGAACATTTGGTTATTATGGGTTTTGATGCCCTTCAACAAGCACAATTTCATTTACAAGGTCACAAGGTGAGAATCCTTCCACCACATTTTCAACACAACATAGTTTGTCGATCATTGGATGCTTATTGTAATGAATATCTATAGATTGGGAAGAGATTGGAAGTCAAATTGAAGGTTGAGGAGGACTAGGG
The DNA here is from genome assembly GCF_014529385.1 of Adiantum capillus-veneris. Lineage (NCBI taxonomy): Eukaryota > Viridiplantae > Streptophyta > Polypodiopsida > Polypodiales > Pteridaceae > Adiantum > Adiantum capillus-veneris. The sequence continues at coordinate 69,912,264 of NC_140954.1, forward strand.
TATGGATGGAACTATGCTATCGCTCTTATAACTTTGTAACTCTTGCAATTTTGAAAACAATCCCCAATGTAATCAACATAATTTGCTCCTCAAATCATGCTTTTAATATAAATTTTTTCCATTGAGATGAGAGATCATTTTTTTGGTGAAAGTGCCTTTTTTTGTGTGGAAAAAATGTCTTAAAAAAGTTACCATTATAAAAGGGGGGCCGCACAACTCATTCACACTTTTCACTTTCACAACTCTTGAGCTCCTCCACTCTCTATCTGCACCCAGGCTAGACATGGACGCCTCCACAGCCTCTGCATCTACACCCACATCCACCCCTTTGTTACACTTCATCCTCTTCCTCAAGGACACCAAATACAAAGGGAAGTTGGACCTCCACACCTTCTTTACTTGTCTCCCTGACCTTGCCGCCAAAATTGTCCTTCACATGGATACATTTGTCGAGATTTCTTCTTTCATGGAGGAGCACATCATAAAATATTCCGTATCTATCTCCCCACATGTAGGGATGTGGGTGCCTTGCGATCTTTTGTGCTACATACACAAAGGTGATTGCCCATTCTCCAAGCGGTTGCGACGGTTCCAAGAAATTTGCGCCGATGCAGGCCATTTCTTGGACGAGCAAGCCCAAGGGGTGTCAGCGCTGAAGAAGCGCAAGTTGGCGGTGGAGTACCTTTCTCGGCTGGCAACATTCATCTTCTTGGTGAGCGAGGAACCTGATATGGAGGAGCTCCATCTACCACACCTTCAGGTTGGGTCCTTCATCAAGGACACCAAGGAGCAGGTGGTTGACCCCATGAACCTTGTAGCAAAATGATAGACACTTCAACTCGAGTACCCCAAGGGGCTTGAGGAGGTGGTAGAGAAATCCATCATTGTGGCTGGCCCTAGTGACATTATAGTTCCACTACCATCCACAGATGAGGCTATCCTAGAGGTGGAAATAATCCACTTCTCCTCAGTGGTAGTGGATGGGGAGGAGTATGTATTTATGCATGATTTAGAGAAATCATTTGGCCTATGCATGGATGAATGCTTGAGCGTGCTATGCAACAACACCAAATTTCCCTTAGACTATACGCCATATGCCCTTAAAAGCAAGATCTTGCCACTTGGGGACTCTATCTGACACTATTGCAGTTGTGTGTGCGGAGGTCTTGATAGCAGAGCAGTTGCACGTGGTTGAGGAAGAATTCCAAGCCATGCAAGACAAGGTTGAGGCCGCTAGGATGCCTATGCCACTACGCAAACCCCAATCTGATGATCCAAAGCTCGTAGCTGTGGTGCATGGGAGCATTGACTTGGATGGAAAGGGCAATAGGGAGGAGGATGACAAGGAGAAGGAGGTAAACTCTATCCTAATTTTCATGTTGTTTTTTTATCCTTCATTGTCTTTTTTCTCAACCTTGATTGGTTTATGACAAGACATCGTGGAGGTTGATGACTTTGCAGCAAGGACAGGTGGCATGCGGACGGGCTTTGGATCTCAGTATTCCCTTACGCATTACAAAGGACAACTCCCCTTGGAGATGTTTCCATTGTATATAATGAATTCACTCCCCAAGGCCATTTTATGACGTGCTCATTGAAAGCTTTGAGCAAGGTTTTGTGTTTGTGCACCATTGCTCAAACTGCGCATCTTGTGTTCCTAGTGCGTAGATCCCTTGTATTACAACATTTGGCACTTGCTTCCATGGTAAAGTGATTTCCCAGATAGAGATACATGCTTCCATTGGCTCAATTGACCCAAAGGCCATAGCGTAGTCCCTCTTGACTGGGGAGTTGTCTTACGCGCAAGAGAGGCGCCAGGAAATGGTCAAGAATATTATGAACTCCTCAGATGTATGATGTAAAATCAACTTTTTGGAAGTAATAAAAAATATTTTGAATTGTCTCTCTATCTTGTAAATTCTTCTAAATGTGATCTATCAATCTTGAAATTGTTGTAATTGGTGATATGTTTCAATAAGCCGTGTCTTTTTTGTTTGAAGTAACAACACAGCTCAAGTTGGATGAAATGATACTCCTTTCAACTTACCTTAATTCTAGGGACAGGATAAAACACATATGAGTGAAAAGAAGTGGTATCTCTACAGTAATGCTGCAAAAACAATTGCTTTCACTTAATCTATATTTTTTAAAGTATCATGGGGGGCAGAGAAGCCTACCAAGTGAAAAAAAAAGGGTGGCCACAAGGGCACGCAAATAACCCATCCATCAGTTTTGGATGGCCAATCTGCACGCCCTTGTGACCACCCTTTTTTTGCATATGGAACCTATGTTTGCACTCAAGGACACTAGAAAAGGTGAGATCAACTCAAAAGTTAAGTTTTCAAGCACACTATCACCTCCTTCAGCTCTACCTAATAGTTCCGTGCACCAAAAGGCCCAATTACATTGGACAGTTGAAAAATCTAGTTTCATGATGCATAAACACTTGGTTTCACTATATGTTAACTTTTTTGGTATCCTATGGGGTAAACACAGCTAGAAAGTGCGAAAAAATGGTGGCCACAAGGGTGCGCAAATAGGTCATCCAACACTGATGGATGGGCCATTTGCGTGCCCTTGTGGCCACCATTTGTTTTTCACTTTCTAGGCTTGTCTGCTCCCAAAAAGTTAATATTTGATTTATATTTGACTCTTCATGTTCAGAAGCAATAAACTCAAAACACATGGATAATAGACACAATAGACACAACTGTTAATCATTTTGTCATTGCAAAGTCATCTCATTACAAAGATAAGGGTGTGCAATACAAAAAGAGGGGTAACTTTGGCTAATGCTCAAAGTCCCATCGCAATCAACGTGCAAGCTGTATATCTTTCGGCTGTATTGTCACTCACTTTGCATGAATGGTGCATAGGTTAGTATCTTCCAACACCAAAATTATGTGGGCCTCTGTAGCTTCTTGAATAGACTCTAGCGCTATTGCTTGCATTCTATACCGATTTCCATAGCTTTGAAGAACCTCCTTCACTATGCAAGCAAAGGGGGCGCGTCGAATTAAAAGCTCTATAGTCTTTTGGTAGTGCCGGATTTTTGCAAATGACCTTGCTATTTTCCAGCACCACTGAGGTTGTCTTGGGGGCACTTGCACATTTGCTGGCTGGTGGCGTTTAGGCTTCTTGGAATTTTTTTTGACTTGCACTTGTTTACATGCTTCGGGGCTATATCTGCAGCCTGTTCTGATTCATCCTCTTCCCTTGGCTCCCAATCTTGTGCTATGGGAGAGCTCCCTGGCCTCGAGGCAGTGTATTCTCCCCAACAAGCACCCGATGTGTGCGCGGTATATCAGCTCGCTGCCATGGTGGCTCTGTCTCTGATTCAATGTCTGTATGGACCACCCGAGTCCTGATGGTCCTGCTTGTTATTTGTGGCGTGGCGGCTCCTCCCTATCGAACTCTGTGTTTTGTGGGCCTCTTCTTCTTTCTAGCGCTAGGCGTGTTGCTTCATTCTTCGTCTAGGTGTTTCTTCTTGTGGATGTAAATATTCTTCAGCCCTCGATGACTCTTGTGCCCTACTACTATGCCCACTGCTAGAAGAGTTCCCGAAACGGCCAGGTGTTCATGGCCGTTTTCTTGTGCCTTTAAGCCATGCCAACTTCTCACATCCTTGGAGGGTGTTTTGGTTGGCAAGCGGATGCTCTTTTGCAGTTTGTTTGGTGCACGCCATTTGGTATGGTAATATCTCACCCGTGCTTAAGAAATGAGTGGTTTATGAGAGCATGCAATATTTATAAGGGCCCTGTTCACACTACTTTTAGAAAAAACTATTACTTTTTGAATGAGCATGTCATTTAGAGTTGGACCCTGCGTTCACTATGTTGGGCGCATTTTTGACACCCCGTTTTTTGTAAATTTGTGCATACGGACATGAAGCTCGATGTCAAAAGTGTGTGGGCTATCTTTTTGTGGGTCTTTTATCTTGCTTTAGCAAGCACATGTACATGCACTGCAAGTCGCTAGTCTAGTGACAATTGTCGAGCTGCTGTAAGTGCCCGTGAGTGAGTTTTTTGAAGCGAGACTTGTATAAAACTAAAACTCATGTACAAACCAAAAAAAGTTCAGCCAAACTCCAGAAATTGGTAGGTTTTGGGTCGTTGTGTCTCCTTGGTGCTTTTGGATGCAGTTTTTTGCCCCGACTAGCCTTCTCTACATGTAGTCGTGCTGGGACAGCTTTCTGTTCGCGTCAATTTTGCTCATGGCGGCGTATGGAATCAATTTTGGTCATCTTCAGCTTTCTCGCCAGTCATTTTTCAAGCTTTATCTCAAGCTTTAAAGTGCCCCAATTGGAGTTGTGCTCTTCAGGTTACGACTAGTTCTCTGCAGGGTTATGGCTATGGCAGCCTAGTGGCAAATTGTGTGTAGACAGATTCAGAGGGCATGTATCTATGAATTGTGGAATTGATGTTGAAGTTATGGGTTTGTGATGTTTGATTGTGAAAGGAGAGGCTCTTGTCTTCATCTGCATTGGTCGGCGTGTGCTGTAAATCTGTGCTTTGACAGGGTTTTGCTCCTATGTGACATAGTCTCTTGGGTGGGCGACGGCTAGTAAATTCCCAAGGGTCTACTCCTATTGGACTTGTGGTGTTTCAAAAGGATTTGGCAAATCTTTTTGTGTCTTGTAGTTCTCTTTCAACGCTCTTGGGTGACATCACTATAGAGGTGTTTCAATTTGCTTGTTTCCCAACAGTGTTTTGGTGCCCGCCATCGAGGATCTTCTTCAAGTGACCTTCAATTGACAGCTTTGATGGCTATGGTGACAGAGTTTCCAAGGTTCTATGGTCATGTAGGTGAGGATGATGATGCATTCATTGAAAAGATGGAGTTTTCTTGTTTGATGGCAAATAAGGAAGATCCAATGATTATGCTCAAGATTTTGTTCTTTTGCTTGAAAGAAGATGCAAGGATATGGTATGATGAGTATGAGTTTTGGTTGAAATCATCTCAACCTCCATTGGTGATGACTTATGATGCATTAAAGAAGGCTTTTCTTGAGAAGTTCAAGAAGGTAGAGGACCCAACAGATGTATGGCACTCCATTGAAGGACTTGTGCAATGTGATGGTCAAAGTGTAGATTCCTTTGTCAAGGAATTCAATGCTTTGTGGCGAAGATGGTGTGTTGCTTTGGGAAGTGATGCACCTCCTCTTATGCTTAAGAAGTGTATGTTTATGCAAAATTTGAGGACTGATTTGAAGTTTAAGGTTGAACTTAAAAGGCCACTTACATTTGATGATGCAGTAAGGATTGCAAAGCATAAGGAATGGAAATTAGAGAGAATGCAAGAGATTGGATTGCAGGGTGATGTGGAGCCAAAGGTTTCTCTATGCATTGATGTGGATACAAAGAAAGCCTCTAATGTAATATTGTATCATGATGGTTCTATTGATAAAGAGCATAAAGCATATAATGAGGAGAAAGACACTAAGATGAATGTACCCACCATGCCATCTTGGTTGTTTATGCCACTTAATGGTGCTTTACATGCCAAAGGTGATGTTTCTACCAATGTGAAAGTTAATGATAAGGAAAAGGATGCAATTAGTGAAGTCTTAAAGAAGAATCATGATGAGAATCCAGTTGTAGATGCCATTGTTGATGTGTCCAATGTGAAAGATGAGCATGTGGGTGATGTGAAAGTGGATGTTGAGTATCCCTCTCCTTTATGTGAAGTAGTTGAGAATGATTTGCAAGTCAATGAGGATACTTATATAGAAGTAAATGATTGAATGAAGAGATCTCTCAAATGCATGCTATTGTTGAGTATTTTCCACTAAATGATGATGCTACTGAGCATAATGTGGACCTTGCTAATGAGGACATTTTCCATGATGACTCTCATGCTTGCATCTATGATGATGTATGTAGCCATGCCTTGATCAAGAAGGAGAATTTGGAGGTGTTTGAGGATGTGGAAAGCCATGAAAATGTAATATGGATGCCTAAAGATGAGATGGTTGATGATTCCTTGATTGATCCTTATGCTAAGGATAGGAAGCTATGTGTAGAAGATGTCCTACCTATCAAGCATGGTATGGTTGAATCGGATAGAAGCTTAATGAAGAGTGGGGAGAATGAAATGGATATGCATGAGGATATAAAAATGGCTGAGATAAAATTTGAAGACTTTTTGGATGAGATGTTAAAGGCTTCCTTGCACGCTATATTGATGAAAGGCTTTCTCCGCGTGGTATCTATTGAGAGTACTTTATGCCTAAAGAGGATTTGGATTCTACATATGATTTATGCCTTGATATTGGGAGTGACACAATTGATATGGCTGATGTTTCTTCGTGCATTTTGTGCTTATGTTGTATGGCCCTTTGATCCAGGTGGACAATATGCTTATGCTACTGCTGAGCATGAATGCTCTAGCAGACTGGGGAGTTGGCAAACTATGTTGGGCGCATTTTTGACACCCCGTTTTTTGTAAATTTGTGCATACGGACATGAAACTCGATGTCAAAAGTGTGTGTGGGCTATCTTTTTGTGGGTCTTTTATCTTGCTTTAGCAAGCACATGTACATGCACTGCAAGTCGCTAGTCTAGTGACAATTGTCGAGCTGCTGTAAGTGCCCGTGAGTGAGTTTTTTGAAGCGAGACTTGTATAAAACTAAAACTCATGTACAAACCAAAAAAAGTTCAGCCAAACTCCAGAAATTGGTAGGTTTTGGGTCGTTGTGTCTCCTTGGTGCTTTTGGATGCAGTTTTTTGCCCCGACTAGCCTTCTCTACATGTAGTCGTGCTGGGACAGCTTTCTGTTCGCGTCAATTTTGCTCATGGCGGCGTATGGAATCAATTTTGGTCATCTTCAGCTTTCTCGCCAGTCATTTTTCAAGCTTTATCTCAAGCTTTAAAGTGCCCCAATTGGAGTTGTGCTCTTCAGGTTACGACTAGTTCTCTGCAGGGTTATGGCTATGGCAGCCTAGTGGCAAATTGTGTGTAGACAGATTCAGAGGGCATGTATCTATGAATTGTGGAATTGATGTTGAAGTTATGGGTTTGTGATGTTTGATTGTGAAAGGAAAGGCTCTTGTCTTCATCTGCATTGGTCGGCGTGTATGTGACATCACCGATTTGCTCCTATGTGACATAGTCTCTTGGGTGGGCGATGGCTAGTAAATTCCCAAGGGTCTACTCCTATTGGACTTGTGGTGTTTCAAAAGGATTTGGCAAAGCTTTTTGTGTCTTGTAGTTCTCTTTCAACGCTCTTGGGTGACATCACTGTAGAGGTGTTTCAGTTTGCTTGTTTACCAACAATGTGTGGTCACTCGCGCATAATCCACTTTGACCCTTGTTCACTCTACATTGGCGCCATGCAACATGCTTGACGGGGCCTTGCGACATTTGCCACTTGTTGATATGCTCTTGACGACTCCATTTTCGTACTTCAATAGCAATCTTGGATTGTTGCGTACGCTCCATTGTGAGGTTACGAGCAAATGTTGTGCAAAAAACCAGTTGAATATCTCGTCCAAATAATTGGATTGCACCATTCCACCACCATGTCGAGTATTTTTGAAGTACACCCCTCTTGCTCGATAATGGGACTTCTCCATGCCTTGAGTGCTAAAAATTTTAAGCGATCCATATTTATGCATAAAAAATGCACCATACGCAAACAAGATATGATGTTCACATGAGTAAACGATCCACATTATTAATGAAAACAATCCCTTGTAATAAGTTCACCACGTAACATGGCTTACCATGTAATGTGTGATGTTATTTTCACCCCAAGAAAGGGTGAAGACCTTGGTAAAATTCACCAAGGCTTCTTGAAATGATTGGCATTGTTCTTCTATTGTGCTGTTAAGGCCCACAAGCTTGACCATTTTATCAAAATGTGCCAAAATTTTCTTGTGCTTGTTTGCAAGCTCGCCATTTGAATCATTGTCAGAAGTAGCTTTGCATAATTCCTTCCAAAGCTCCCAAAGGTTACCTACCTACTGGTTGGAGCTGTTTTGAGCAGCATATCGACCTGGCTTTCCTTGGGAAACTTTCTTCAAAAAGTGTCTGGCTTTTTGTCCACTCATTGACACTTGTTGAGAAATTTCATGGGCCTACCGTGTGTTCTTTGCAGCAATGATAGACATCTTTCCACCGTGACAGCCAATGGAATTCAAGAGTGCCTCCACTCTTTCGATTGCTTCCTGGGACTTTTCCAATGGTTTCATTACGAAAGCATAGTCAATGTGGAGCTTCAATAGCTGTTTGAAGGTCACCGCGACGGATGTCTGCGGCATAACTCTTTTGTACTAACATAATGTCAATATGCAAGGAAGCGACTTGGGATGGGGGCACGGAGACTTAATGAGAGTGTCAATCTCATCAAAGTGAACTAAGAGGGCTACTCAATCTATGACAAAAGCAAATCAACCACTTCCTAGTCAGACAATCAGTATGCATCCAATCTCACCGCTCTAGGTCATCACGCCATTTCAATATCCAAACAAATTTGAAATGCAATGAAACTTAAGGAGAGGTATCACAACACCTAAGGGATCAATCCTACCAAGTTCTGTCACCATCTAAAAAGGTACAAAAATCATGATCCATCACAAAAAATGTACAGAAAATTGAAACAAAAGTACTCGAAAAGGTCCTCCTTAAGCATAGAAACACTTACCGATGGTCAAAACATTAAAAAAAAACCATTTTAACCTTCAAATCAATGCATTTAGCTCACAAACAAGCGTCGTGAACCACATCAAGATTGAAAATAATTATACTTAGATTGTAGAGCAAGAGACAAGGAACACAATGTGCTATTTGGAAATGAATTCTGATTACCAATCCAAGAGAAAAGAGGATTACAATTTGTAGCAATAAGAGGCTTCCACAGTGCGCACGTTTTCAAATCTTCCAAACTAATGATATCTCTTTAGTCCAAACTAAGGGTTTTGACTCTAAAGTTAAGGGAGCTTTCCACAACCATCCAGTCTCTTACAAGGGTGTAGACTCAGAGAGGTAGAGAGGGTATTGTCTAATTACATAACAATTACAACTCATCATAGGCTGAATTACATGACTTTCTTTGAAAAATCAAGTGAGTGTTTACAGGGTTTGGTGTGCATACGCTTGTATCCACCAAACATTCCACCCTTCCTATTTGTTGCACGTCCTCGTGCAAGCCGTTTTTTGAGCGAGTCTACTGATTTCTCTCGAGAGTTGCAGTGAGTTTTCTAAAATTTTGAGCTCTTGCTTGGATCTCTACTTTGGTGGCCAGCTCTCGGAATGGATTTTTGTTGAGGGTACTTTTGATAGGCAATGTGTCGGGCTGGCAGATCTTTTATCATGGGATTGAATATGGAAGAGTCCACTTCGAGGAAGCCTGTCATGAACACCTCTTTGAAGGTCTGCATGTAATGAGAGGGCAGAAACATGACTCTTACATATAATCCCATGATGCATTCATGCTTAGGATTCTGGTCTACACATTCGAGCAAATGTCTCGTTTGCCTTTGACAAAGATTTGACGTGGATGCACAACTGCTTCTATATCCTTGAAAGCTGTAATGTAGGTGATGACCATCCTGGCAATCTTTTTAAGCATTTGACAGGCGAGATCTGGGATCTCCTTCATCATGTTGATTACCCCTTTTAGAGTTTGAACCATGTACTGTTCGGATGGTGGGTGGTTATTGAGAGGCTTTGTGATTACCGAGTAGTTTAGCACTGTTGGTCTTTTGCTTTGCCAAATGTAAAAGCTGTCCTAGGATTGCCTTCTGTTGATGGGACAGTAAGTGGGGTTGATCCTGAGATGCTGGGGAGCGTTCTTGTAATAGGTTTCATCTGTTGGCCTTTGATCAAACCATTTCTTCCGCCAGAGGGGTTGATTATCAATGATCATCTGGATCTGAAGTGCCGTGATAGGAACCTTCCTGTAGTCCCCTCTGCAGTTTGGTTCAAGTGTGGGGAGCATTTTTTGTTGCCATAACTGAACCTCTTGCCTCATCATTGCAGGGCGATCATCTCATGCCTCATCTGGAGTAATCATGAGGAGGGCGGCTGATTCCAGCACCTTCAGTTCATCCTGCATATAAGCTTTGTGTGAGGGCTCCTTTACTTCTGAGATCCAACATTGAATTTCGTCGTTGGTCGACTCCGAAGTGGATGTTGTGGATGGATGTGCAGATTCTTGCATTCCTTTTCCTGTGCTGGTAGTGGGCACCTCTGCTTGATGGGCCTCAGACGTGGAAGGTTCAAATCCTCCTTCCTGCTCAAATTTCACTGGGGCCTGCTGATAATTTTTTTGATTTGCTCTCAGAGTCACTAAGTCCCCTCTTGCCTCAACTAACTGATTTTTAAAATCTTTGATTTCCTCGTCCTTGGCTTGTTGTATGGCCCTATGTCTTGCTGTCATGATCTGTCTGTTATTTTTCTTGAGTCAGGGCTTCTTTCAAATCTTTGATTTCTTGTTTTAAGGAGGCAGATCTTGCAGTTGTCGTTGAGGAGGAGGGGGTTTCTTGTATGGCCATAAGTTGAGTTAGAGATCTACTAACCACATCATACGAGCTTTGCACCTTCTCACTTTGTTCTCTTTCTTTGGTGAGCTCCTCCTCGAGACGTTGCTGCTTGACTTGCAGTGCGGAGTTCGCCTTGTTAAACTGTTGCACCTCCTTGTACTAGTAGGATGCATTTTATTTTTCTCTTTGCAACTCCGATTGTGCCTGGAGTTGTGCCTTCTCTAGTGTCTCTATTTTTTGCTTTAGCTGCAAGGACTCTGTTGCCATCTTAGATGCTTCTTTCTTTGTATCTTCTAACTCCAGCTCTCACAGATTGTAAAGAGCCCTTTGACATTGAAACTGTAGCCTGATCTGCTCTAAGTGAGCGTCAATGTCAAAGGACTTGACTATCTCCATACCCTCCTCCATTGCCACTTGTGATCAAGGCGATCGTGGCTTCTGCAAGCTTATTTGGCCCCGATCCGATTGTTCAACCTCATTAGTTTGCTTTCCTCTTCGTCTCTGATCTTCTAGATTAGTGGAGGTTGTAGTGGGCTCCGTTTCTTGATCTGCTTTTAGTTTTGTCTGCTTTTCCTCTGCAAGCTTGCTCTGGCAAGCCTTCAATTTTATCTTCCCCTTTTCCCGCAGTCTCTGGAGGTGTCCCAATGTTCTTGGGAGAACCAAATTCTTGACCTTTTTGGTCTTGTGTGTCTTGTTGTTCCTCCCCTTGTGAGTTACTTTCCTATTTTTTGCTTTGGTTAGTTTTGTTAGATGATTCGAGATCATCGACGCGTGGCTTCTTGGATTCTTCTTTTTCTCTTTGCTCCATCTTTCACTTGATTTCATTATGAATTCTTTGCCGCATGGCACTGGCAATCTCTTGTTTTTCTTCAGCTTACTGCCTCTTTTGCTGCTTGATCCTTTCTAAATCATTTGTTTGCCTACGTAGCAGTGGGATGTTTTCTGCATCTTCCTCCTCTTTCTCATGAGTCGGCTTCTATTCCTTGGGTTTGTTTCTCATCATGTTTTTGTTGGCGGAGCCTTTCCCTCAATGCCTGAGCTTCTTTCATTGTCCTCCTAGCATGAGTAATGGGAATAGCCTCTGCCATGTGTACATCTTTCTTTCTCAATCGGGTATATCCAAGTGTGTATTGGCTATCCTGCTCCTCCTCCAAAGACTGATACTCCGAAGGAGTGTCTCCTACTTGGGGACCCGCTTCCTGGCTGCTCCGAGTATCTGACTCTGTCTTTTTGTTGTATAAATATTTTAAAGGTTGGCTTTGCCTAGTTTGCTTAACCTCTGGTTTTGGCCTGGTGGAGAGTCCCGCCATTGGTTTACTGCTCTTTTAGATATGTGGATCAGATCTATCTATGCTTCGGCTGTGGTAGATCATTGATCATCCCCAATGCTTGATAGGCAATACGTGTCAGTATGGGTCCGCCGTTCATGTAGGCTTTGCTTCTTTGGCTGCCCTTCAGGTTTGCTTTGATAATATTGTCAAGAAGATAATTGCCAAAATTGCAACTGACTACCCTCCCTTCAGCCAAGCCCATTGCCATTACCACGGCCATGTGCAACAAAGGTTTTGTATATTTGGGCAGCTTCTGCACTTTGAAGTGTTGCGATATAAGCAGCTCAACTTGTGAGTATATCAAGTCTTGGTACGTCAGCTTGTGGCCTCGTTGATTCCAGAAGGCATTATCATTATCTATTGCCTTTGTCTTTTACAAGAGATTGTGCGTCCCTTGCAGGTGGATGGCTTCATTGATAATTTTTGTTGTGATCTTTACCTTGACAACTGCCCCATCTTTGTTGGTCAGAGTTGCTTCCCCATTGTACTGAATTGAACTTATGAGCTCATGAGCTCGTCTGAAGTCCGTTCCCCAAGGAGGCAATTGTAAGAAGCTATCTAACTCTAGGCACCTGCCCCCTGCTTCCACTTATGGCTTTTGGTGCAAAGTCCACATTTCTCGTGGAAAGATTGTGGCCTTTACTATTTCTTCGTTTGCTGCCTAAACCTTCTGATGAAGATGTTAGCCAGAATGAATTCAAGTACCTGTTCAGTGATGTGAGCTTTCTCATTTGAGGAGATATCGGTTATCTCATAGGGTGCAGCATTCCACTCTCTTTGTGCCTTCCTTCGAGGCATCTTGTTGTCTATTTCATCATTGAAAATAGGTTTTAGCCATTGATCAGAACTTTCGGAAAGTGTAAACTTGACCATAAAATGAAAATTGAGCATAACTTTGTCAAAACTACCCCAAATTTGACCAAATTTCACCAGTGCATCTAGGATTACTATAGGCACAAGGAGGTAATGTAACATATGTTTGGCAAAAAGGAACATGGATCGCGATCCATGTTTGGAAGAATTTTGAAATTCTAACTTGGAGAAGTTATTCTTGGGCATATGGGGATGCTACTGAGCAATTTTCTCTAGATTTAGGGTTGGAGGTACATGGATCGTGATCCATGTTGGGCAACATTTTGGAAATCTGATGATACCATCTCGTAGGGTTCATCTAGATGATGGCTTGGTCCAATTTTTTTGGGATTTGGATCAATGGTTTGACACTTGGGCTAAATTTTGGAAATCTGTTGCAAACTTAGAGATTTTTGGCATATTGAAGTGGATTTGGGATTCAAATGGCTTGAAACTTAATGGCTTGGCTTTCTTAAACATACTGGGTCAGATGGCCTGGTTTTTGCTTTGATTGGGTAAAAGGGTACATGGATCGCGATCCATGTTGGGAAGAATTTTGATACAGTTCTTTTGTACATATGTTCCTATAGGTTTTCCTAGTACATTGGTGAAATATTTTCAAGTTTGGACATGTTTTTCCTTAGTTTTCCCCATTTCCTAGTCTATGGTCATGTTTTTTCCGTTTTGACCATATCTATTCCTTGCACCCATTTTTGAACACAGGTTTTGTCTGAGGTCTATCATTGTCTTGATTCCTAATGATGTAGCTCTATAGTTTATAGCTTTGCCTAGCTCCATGTCAAATTCCATCAAAAAATGAATTTATTTGAGGAAAATTGACACTTGCAATTTTCACCATTTTGCAAGTAATCCTTTGCGTAGTTTTGATCCTACCACCATCCTTAAATTACATTTGCTTGTTGATAGGCTCCGAGGAGAGTGTGAAGTCTCCCAATTGACTTTAGTAGTAATTTAAAAACTCGTCATGAACTCTGTCTTTAGGCTTTCTTTATAGATCTTACTGGCATCCCAACATTTGACCTCTCATGAGTTTTTCTATGGGATAACACCCTTTTTTCCTGTGAAAATGACCAAAGGACCATTTGCAGACTGAAAGTAGAAATCCAGAGGATTTGATGATCTTAAGAGCACTTTTTGTGATCATTTTGCAACACCAATACCATTTTTACATTACCCAGCTAGTGACCCACTTTTACCCTGATTTTGGCAGAAAGGAACATGGATCGCGATCCATGTTGGGATGCATTTTGAAAAACCAGTTATAGGAGATTGTCCCTGGCCCTCTATGGTTGCTCGTGTAGAAATTTCTATGATTTTAGGGTTTAAGGAACATGGATCACGATCCATGTTCCACCACTTTTTGCTGTTGTTTTTACCCTGCATGATTCTGTCAGCTATTTGGGGTCTACTCGTGAAATATTTTTGGTTTTTAATGGGTTTTGGACTTCCCCATTGGCCCTGTTAGTTTGCCAATTTTGTGACCTTGTACTGCTTTGATCTGTTGTTTTGGCACTGTTGATGCAGTATGGGGCATACACACTTGCTCTTGCAAGGTGATCATACCTGTCAAATTTGGTGTAGTAAGATCCACCAAGGTGGCCGCAGCGGGTAAAAACAACTCCGGGAACTCTATGCTCCTATGGATCTGTGTGTGTGTGTGTGTGAATGCAAATGAGCTTATGTTGCCCCATTTGACTATATGTTCCTAATGTACCTGGAATGCCCCATTTATACTTACCTTCATCGATCATGTCTTGTTGTTCATATCACCTGCGGTTCGAACCGTTCATCATTCTGACACTCGGTTGACAAATGACATTTGATCTGTAGTTTTGATCCTTTAGAAGTGGCTTAAAATCCATCTTGACTCGAATCTTTTCATATTTGCCATGTTTGAAGTCCTTGCTTTGAAGTTTCGGCGTTTGCTTTCAAAGTCAATTCCGACTTTCTTGGCTCGACTTATCAATTTTTGTTGATTATCTGTCGTTTTTTTGCTTTTTGTAAAAAAAATATTTACAATCATTATTAGTCGGCCAAAAATTAGCCAAAATTAGTGTAACCTCCCCTACATACATACTCTTATTCTGGTATTGGATGGTGAAGTTATGGCTCATGATTATGCCAACTAAGAGTTTGTAAGGCTCTAAAAACTTGTTTTAAAGAAGAAGAAAGGAAAGAAAAAAGGAAAAAGTTGATAATAATAATGTACAAATGATAATCCTGCCGCATTTTTTCCCCTTCCTACAGTGAATCGTCCCTTGACGAACATGTATTAGAGTGCATGGGAACAAAGCACGTGTATGCATAGCCGTATAATGTGGCTCTATTATGCTGATTGAGGATATGCATGGGGAAACAACATGCTGTGCGAGAGAGAGGTGCTAAACAATATGTTCAGTGGTTGCTGGTGGCGAGGTTGCATTTAAGCTACGTGGTCCGAACAGTAGTAATTGGAGAAGACGCGCCCTGTGTTTGATGGTGACTTGCAAAAGTTGTGATGCTGCTTGTTGTTTTGATTGTGGGCTTTGCTTTGGTTGCCACATAAATTGCTCGCGTGTGGATTCGCTAGAAGAGGTATCATGTGAGCGAGTTTTTTTGGGTTTCCATACTCACTGGACATTGTTTGGCCTAGGTCGTCTGACAAAAGCTGTAGGCAATTTGGTTAGGTTTGATTTCTGTGTAATCAATGTAGGCGAACTTGTACTATTTTGTTGTTTTGGTATCCACAATTGCTTAGGATTGGTTTGCATGATTGATTTTTTATCCCATATTTTCTTGACCACTATTGTGGAATATTGCTGAGCTGGTGCATGTGGCTATGGTAGAGGTTCCCATACAAAGTTTGTTTGCACGAATGGCGTGGTAAAAGATTGGCCCTCTTGTTTGATCAATAAGGTATTGTCCTGCCAGTTTGGTGTGGCTTGATAAGTGCGCATCCATGGCACGCCCAGAATAACTGCTTTGTTAAGATGCTGATCGTCGACCACATGAAACTGATGCGGATAAACTGCACCATCAATGGGGATTGGCCAATTTATGTGGCTCAGACTGTCCATAGTGTTTTTGTTTGCTACTTTGAACCCCATAGTGTTTGGCATTAGAGGCTCCTACATGATTTTTTTGAAAGTGGAGTAGTTAACCACATTGGCTATGGCCCCAATGTCCACTAATGCTCGCTCGGTGGTGCCATCTGCAAGTTGTAAATTAATGGGTAGATCCATTTCTTCTAACCATGTAGCTATTGTTTGTATGGATGCTATCAGAGCAGTATCAATAGCCTCATTCTGTTGTGCTGTCCTCTAAAGGTTTGCATGGTCTTTGCGCTTTAATATTCTGATCTTAGCTTCCTGCTGTGCCTGTTCCTGAATTCCTTGTGCCTGTATTCTGCTGTGCCTGTTCCCGAATGCCTTGTGCCTGTATTCTGCTGTGCCTGTTCCCGAATGCCTTGTGCCTATATTCTGCGCTGAGATGCTGCATGTAGTGTTGCGAGTTTGTCTGGTGTCAGCGGAAGAAGATATTTCTTTAATCTACAGCCACTCGTCCAATTAGGCATCTCCTCTCCTACTAATGTTGCAAGCTTGACGGCGCCACTTTGTGATGTGTCATATATTACAAATGGCCCCATCCCTCGCTTTTTGAGTTTTTTGGAATGTTGTTTGAGGTTATTAGAATGCACTCCCCTTTTTGAAACTCCTTGCCGATCACGTGTTGATCATGGAAAGCCTTCATTTGTTCTTTTTGAGCATATATCCCAGCTATCGCTCTAAGTCAGGTTTCATCTAATTGTTCCAGGGTGTCTAGTCTCTCTGATAGCTCATGGCCGTCCATCCTAATTGTGTTGCCACTCTTAGAGATTTGATTATGAATTCCAATGGTAGGATCGCATTAATCCCGAATACCAGGTTAAAGGGAGTCGTGCTGATGGAAGTTGTAAAAGCTACTCTGTAAGTCCATAAGGCTGTGTGTAGCTTTTGATCCCAATCATTTCTTGAGTCACTGACTATTTTGGTGAGTACGGTGCATAAGATTTTGTTGGTACTCTCTGCTTGCCCGTTAGCTTATGGATGATAAGGTGCCAATTTGCGATGGACCACCATGAATTCATTAAGAAGTCTTTTAATGACATCGTTTAAAAAGTGTGTTCCCCTATCTCTCACTATTTTGATAGGTATTCCATATCTGGTAAATACGTTTTTGAAAAGGAACTGAGCTGTAGTTCTTGCATCATTTTTTGGGTTGCTTTTGCTTCCGCCCATTTTTTCATGTAGTTTTTTGCTACTACGATGTATTGTGCGTGAGTCCTATATCTGGGAGGTATGATGGGACCAATGAAGTCAATGCCCCATTTGGCAAAACACGTTGTGAAGGATTGGGGGGCTGGCCTCTACAACACCTCAAACCAACACCAATAAAAGAGGATGAAGAGTATAGCTCTCTCAAGATAATATGGGCTGATCTTCTCTCACTAATTTTCTCAATTTCACACACACTCAACCTCGACTAGCCTCGACTAGCTCCGACTAGCTTCCCTCTACACCGCTACAACTCCCACTACACTCCATTGCACTCAAAGACACCAAGGAAGCAATAAAATCAAGGAAAAAAGTGAGAAAAAAACCATGGAAATCTCTGCACTTTTGACCATAACTCAAAGAGCTTCACTTATTTTCAAACGCCCTTCCATGTGCTAGTAGGGCTTCCATAGGCGCTCCCATATATACACATAGCTTGACCAAAACCCACTCAAATCAAGCTTAATTTGAAAATCCACAAATTTAAGCAAAAAAAATAAAAAAAGGTGATGGAAAACTTGGGGGAAACCTTGCCCTTTGATATATGTACAAGCAAGGCATTGCAGCACATAGTTTACCCTCGACTAGCTGCACCACAAGGAGCTGCACACACCATAGACACCATACCTCAAAACAAGATGAAGAGAGGTCAATATGCAGAGCTAAGCACCCACTTTCATCAGCCCATTGAGGAAAGACACACTCTCAACTCACCACATCGGGCCCTCGACTAGCAAGACAGGCTACTCTACTCCCAAGCGCCTCTATCCCTCGCGGCAATCAGGGCTTCTTGCTGCTAGATCTTCCTCTGTCAAATCCCCCACTCACTCACGACCTCAAGATGATAAAAACTCAGTTTTTTTCATATTTTTAAATCACTAACTCACACTTTGAAGTCTCGACACTTCTATGTACAAAAACAGCAAAACTATGTACCCCGTACAACTGGCCCGCATGCGTAGAGACAGCTGTCAGACACCGCCTTTGTTCACTTTGTACAAGCATGCTTTATTAACATCCAAGAGGTTTGAGAGAACCAAAAAACATCTCGCAAAGACTTTGGGGTGGTCCACACCATTTCGCCAAAACACGTCACATATTTGCCCCCCCAACAAGCATGGAACACCTTCAAGTGTTTCATGTACACATTCTATCATCAAGTAGTCACTTTATGTAGCTTGCACCCCAAGAAGGCAGCAATTCTCATGATAAACACCAAAAATGGTTTCTACTCACCACTCACCTCCATTCTTCATGTAGCAACCATACACATGATATACCAAGAGCTACCTCGCTTGAAGCAAAAGCCCATGCACTTGTGAAATCGAGTATATACCACTTACCTCTATCAAACACAAAACATTGCATGCCATCATTTGAAAAATGAACATTCTCAAAATCAGTGATATCAGCATGGTACCTCCCAACATATCTATCATATACCTCATCATAAAAGAGAGAACATACAATGAGTTGGCTACCATGTTCATAACGATTCCAGTCAAAGCAATTCATCTCCCACAAGCTATTGGATTGACAATCATAAACACATGGTAAGGATGCATCACAGTGTTTCTCAAAGTTACTCAATATCCTCTTCAAATAAACATCAAAGCATCTCTCACTCATAACACAATACATAGTATCCTTTCTTGGCATAACTAGAGACAAACTATCATCAAAGTCTTGTCTCTCACCATCCACAATAATATCATCTCTCATAGAATTTTCCTTATTTGTTTGCATCTCAAAACCAATCATAAGAGGCATAGTACCATCCACCATATCAAAATTCACAAGGGATGCATGCTCTTCATATCTATGCTTGGAATCATTAGAAATGTCCTCAATCTCATCAAACAAGCCAAACGTAGACACATAATCTTCAAGTGACACCATCTCATGCATACCAATGGGATATTGATAATCATCAAAGACCTCAATTTTTGAATTATCAAAAGAGGAATGAGACACCAAAGCATCATGTGTAGCATGAGTACTTTCATCAGTATTGATAACCATGGGGAGCTCATCAAATAACCCATATGTAGAGACATAGTCTTCATTCACCTTAACATCATTCATAGAAAAGGACTCCAAATCAGCATTCAAGTCATCAAAATCAGTGCTTTCATCACCATGAGAAGTATCCATGATAGCATATGTAGCATCCAAATCCACATGACAAGTATCCATCTCATCTACAATTTCATCGTCCACACAATCACATGATGCTTCATTATCACACTTGACTTCTTGGTCACAAAGACCTACTGACGGGAGCAAAGAGAACCTCGAACCCCGACGGCCTCTAAAACACCGGAGACCGAATGGCACGCCTCGAGCCTGTCATGGTAAAGCAAACAGGGGGCACCACCTAGCTTCAGCGGCTAGGACGCAAACAACACACCACCATAACAAAGTTTTCATCCAAGAGAGATGGATGCTTGGGGGCAATGATGAAGAGGAAAGGGAATGAGATCAAGTGAGAGAGAGAGAGAGAGAGAGAGAGAGAGAGAGAGAGAGAGAGTGAGGGAGGGGGTATAGCGGCTTAGTACTTAGGCACACACAAAAGGATGGCGAATCCGCACACCCTTCACATATACACAAGCTCACTCCAAACACAAGACTAGGTGGCGATTCCGCACACCTCACATGGGAAAAAAATTGCAAGAAAACATACTCACAAAACCTCAAGCTTTATTTAGAGAATAAGGCGATGAAATGGGGAGCATAGGGTAGGGGAATGAGAAGGGAGAGCGTGGTAGAGCACATGGCGGATAGGTGGGAGTTGATGGCGAAGACTCGCACGAGGGTTACGGCCATCATCCTTCCTTTAGTTTCCCTTCATATTCCATAGCCCAAGGGTGTAGAGGTCATGATTAAGACGAGCATGGTGATTGCGGTGATGGTGATGGTGTGGGTGTGTGTGTGTGCACTAGGCACACACAATGCATAGTGTACTCTTTGGTGATGGTGTGTGTGTCTTTAGTGTGATGGTGACCCCTCTTTATATAGGGGAGGAGGGGGGAGAAATTCTAGAATTTAGAAATGAAGAAATCATTATCTACATAGGCCATATGACTGTGGGCCCCATTTGTCTGGCTGTGTGTATATGTGCCAGAACAGCAGTCTCATGAGAGACAGAGACTAAGAGAGAGAGATGGATTGATGAAAAAAAGTGAGAGGTGACATGGAGAATAAAGTAATTACAAGAGGGGAGAGAGGGGAGTGTGTTCAGAGGTGAATCTGTGTGCAGATGTGTGTGAACACAAGAAAAATCAGGTAACCACCGGGTGGGGATGGGTCTGTGGGCACCTTTTTTCAGTGAAACTGAGTGTGTGTGAGTGTGGGGGAGGTTATTTAGCTACAAGACAAGAGACATGGCACCCTTTAGAGAGAGGGGGGGGTATTTGGGTCATGGGATATAATAGGAGAGAGAAAGGGGGTGTGGGGTATACTATTTTGGAAGATAGGATAAGTTGCATGTGAGTTAGGGTGCATTATTGGTGAGTTAGAATGCATTATTGGTGAGAGGTGGGGTAGCTTGAGGGGAGAGAGAAAGGAGAAAGGACAAGGGGAAGAGAGAGGGGGTTGACCTTTTGAGTGGAGGAGAGGAAAAGGGACACACGGCGGGGCAACAATGAAGAAAAAGGAGGCAAGGTGGGGATGGGCT
This sequence comes from Adiantum capillus-veneris, assembly GCF_014529385.1. Lineage (NCBI taxonomy): Eukaryota > Viridiplantae > Streptophyta > Polypodiopsida > Polypodiales > Pteridaceae > Adiantum > Adiantum capillus-veneris. Next base: position 69,932,919 of record NC_140954.1, read on the forward strand.
ACCCCGCAGGCATGAGGTGGCCTATTTTACCTTTCTTATACATTTACATAATCATACTTTATTTTTTTCTTACTTTTTTCCAATGCCTTTTATCACTCCCTCCCTAAGAGGGGGTTTTCATGGGGTGGGGACGAGAGAAGAGGGGTATGGGAGCTTGGCTTGTGAAAAGCCCCCATCATTAGCCCTCCCCTTTTGGCTAGAGGCATTCATGTCTCTAGCTCATCTGTTTGATCATTATCGTCGGAGGTGGCGGCTGATGGTGTGTCCTCATCTGGAATGTCAATTGGTGGAGCCTGGTCAAATCGAAGAAAATAAGGTTTAAGTCGCCAACCATTTACCCTGGTTTTATGAAGTTTTCCATCAGCCTCCATAAGCTGGTAGCTTCCATTGGCATACTTTTTCCTGATGATGAAAGGGCCTTCCCATCGGAGCAGGAGTTTCTTATCCTTGCGCGTGTCGAAGCGATTGTCGTAGCGGAGCACCAACATTCCTTTCTTCAATTCTTTTTGCCGGAGATGCTCGTTAAAGCTAAGCCGTCTTTGCTCTACTTGTGCTGCATAATAATTTATTGCTTCTTCTCTGTCCAGCTGCAGTCTTTCCAAGTTGATGATGTGATATCTCAAATGCATGTTGGGCTGTTGAAGCTGGCTTGCCATTACTCTGAGACTTTGTAGTTGCACTTCAATGGGCAAGATTGCTTCCTTACCAAATACTAGATGATACGGTGTGAATCCCAAGGATGTACGAAATGAAGTTCTGTAGGCCCATAAAGCTGGTAGTAGATACTTATCCCAGTCTCCAAGATGATTGTTTACCTGCTTGGTAATAATTTTAGAAACCATTCCATTTACCTTTTCAACTAGGCCATGACATTGAGGGTAATATGGTGAAGAGTGCCTCCTTGTAATGCCCAGTTTCTGCATTAATTCTCCTACCAAGTCTGCTCTGAAACCTGGCCCTCTATCAGATATGATCTCTAAAGGTGTGCCAAACCTACACCATATGTGCCTCTACCACTACCTCTACTGCTGTGATTCTAGTGGTGGCTGTAGCCTCTGCCCATCTAGTCATGTAGTCGATCCCCATGATAATGTAGAATTTTCCTGAGTTGGCCCTAGGTAATGGCCCAATGGCATCGATACCCCATTTTTCAAATGGGCCATATGAGAGAATAGGTGTCTGTGGTTCAGGCATAAGTGATCTAGTGCCGGCCTTTTGACACAACTTACATGTTTTGCACCAGTGGTGTACATCACGGTTGAGGCTAGGCCATATGAAGCCTGCCTGCAAGATTTTCCTACTTGTTATGTCTAGGGCAAAGTGACCACCACAAACCCCGTCGTGACAGCTAGCAATTACTCCCGTGATTTCCTGAGAGAGAGGGACCTTCCTGAGTATTTGGTCCGTTCCCTTACAGTACAAACCATCATTGATGAGTCGATACCTTGTGGCCTTCCGCGTCAGCCATTGCTTCTGTCCCTTTGTTAAATCTGATGGGCATTCCCCTGTTTCCAAACAAATGCATGATGTCAGGCAAGGCATCATTGCGTTGAAATACAGGGAGCTTTAGTTTTATTGCTCCAACCACCACTTCCTGTAGTCTTTCACTTGCTAGGGAATCTGCTTCTTGGTTTTGAGCCCTTGGGATATGGTGTATTTGGACTTCTTCAAACTTACCCAACAAGGTTTTTACACTACTTAAGTGAGTCCTTAAACAAGGATTCTTGCATGTCCATGCTCCATTTACTTGCCTTACCAGAAGTAGAGCATCCCCAAATACATTAAGGCGTTGTACACCTTGCAAGACGCACCATTGTAGACCCTTGGTTAGTGCTGCATGCTCAGCTTCATTGTTAGAATGTGAATCTAACAATTGGCCCAACGAAAATACCTTTGTCCCTTTGCCATCAAAGACCACTATGCCTGCAGCTGCTTTGTCAGACGCTCGCTTGTAGGCTCCATCAAAGTAGAGAGAGTATGCTCCTTCTACCATCGGTGGTAATGGAGGTAATCGGACTTCTCCTTCCTTAGATTTCTTCTCCTTCCTTTCAAAGACTTGGTAGGTCATGAGTCCCCCCAAACTTGCCCTTGTCGTGCTTTCTACCTGTACCGTGTAGTCAAACTCTTGCAGACGAACTAGCCATTTAGTAATTCTAGCAGACACATCCATGTGTTGTAGAACATAGGGAAATATTTCATCCGTGGTTAGAATCACAAATTGCTTAGGCAGCAAATATGACCTAAACTTTGTAGTTGCAAATCTAAGAGCTAGGACTAAGTGTTCCACATGGGTGAAACCTTTCTCTCCTGCTGTCATCATTCGACTAGAGAAGTAGATTGGCCTCATGAAAGATGTCGTCGTATCCTTTTGGAGTAGCACAGCCCCCAATGAGTCATCACCAACACTTGAGGTGACATAGAATTTTTCATCCCACTTAGGTGGTGAGATAGTTGGCAGAGTGGCTAAGACCTCCTTTACCTTGTTGTAGTGATGTTCGCTTTCCTCGTCCCAAGTGAAAGTTGATCTTTGAGTGAGTTGTTGCAGTGGTAGAACAAGTTGTGATAGTAGATGTATGAATCTACTTAAGTACCTCACCTTCTGTAGAAAAGAGACCAGTTGACGTGCGGTCGTTGGTGAAGGTAGGGCTATGAGTGTGGACACCTTACTTGGGTCAGCGTTGATACCTTTTGCTGAAATTTCATGGCCTAGTAGAATGACTTTACTCTCCCCAATGTGGCATTTATCCACATTTAATTGCCCACCTAGGCTCTGCAACCTGGCCAAACCTTCAGTTACCTTTTCTAAATGTGAAATACGGGAGCTATATATACAAAAATCATCAATGAACACTCTTATGGATGTTCCAAAGAACGGTTGAAAAACATATGTGACATATCTTTGGAATGTGGCAGGTGCATTTGTGAGACCAAATGGCATAACCCTGTATGCAAAACAACCCCATGGCGTGATAAAAGTGGTTTTTAGCTGATCTTCCAAGGCTATGCGTATTTGAAAGTATCCAGAATAACCATCACAGATGGTATAGCATTCAAAACCCGCTACTTCATTCAGAATTTCATCCAAGAAAGGGAGAGGAAAGTGGTCTCTCTTTGTAGCTGCATTTAGTGGTTTGTAGTCAACACAGACCCTCCACTTACCATTCTTTTTAGGCGTCACCACTACGGGTGACACCCATTCTGAGTTTTCTACAGGATAGATGAATCCCGCCTCCAGCAATTTCCTTATCTCGGCCAAGAGTGCCTTTTCTTGTATGACCCCCAGTCGTCGTAGCTTTTGCACAACTGGTTTTACCCCTTCCTTCAGCTTAATATGATGTTCCACCACTGTAATGCCTATGATTCTTTCATAGTTGTCAATGAACAGGTTAGGAAATCCCATCAACATTTGCAAAAAACTATCTTTCTCCTCAAGTGTTAATTCCGTAGACAACATACCCTTCAACCTACTTCCTCCTAGGCCAGGTGATTTGCTCTCCTCTTCATTGGGTTGCCCTTTTGGTGATGGATCACCAGTTGTGCTTACCCTTTGTGGATCCTTCATAATGATACCCATCACATCAATGGAACTGTCACTTTCGTCGGTGGATGTGGTCTCCTCCTCAGAACTGGAAGATTCGCTAGTGGTTTCATCTGCCGATGTTTCCAGATTCATTTGCTTCTGCTTGCCAATCCTCATGTCGTAGTAGATTGTCTCCCCTTTCTTACCGGTCATGCGTAGAAGGCCAGTTCCCCAGTCCTGTTTTGCCTTCATGGCCATCAACCATGACCTTCCCAAAATTAGTTGATAGCCCTCCCCCTTAGTAGGCATGACAAAAACATCTACCTCTACCTCAGTGTTGAAAGCTTTGATTTTCACGGCACTTACCACACCCACACACTTTACTTTTGCGTTGTTTGCCATCTTTGCATTGCATGGAGAAGGCCTGTCAACCTCGAGCCCTAATCGAAGCATCATAGCTTCGCTCATTACACAGATTTGTGCACCTCCATCAATGTAGGTGTTTCCAACCCTCTTTCCTCTTATGTTTACGTCGACAATTGGAAGGATGTCATACATGTTGCATCCCGAAATTGCTCCGGCTACCTTTGTTTTGGAGCATCTTGTACCTACCATTTTAGACCATTGTCGCCTTACTTTAGGTACAAGATGTAGCAGCTGTGGCCATGTAATCTTTGGTCCTTGCTTTGCCACATCCAATGTTAGATCATAGGGCTTTGAGCTTCCCCCTAGCTGGAAGTCGGTGATGCCCAATTTCCGTCGTGGCCTGGATGGCCTCTTGCTAGTTTCTCCTCTCATGCTTCTCTCATCATCTGATTGTGTAGCTCTCTCCCTCCTAGCTCTTTTCACAGTCATGGCTTCAAGTGGTTCTAAAAAGGTTACCTTCTCCTTACCCTTGTACCTCTCCTTTGCTCTGGGTGGATCCACTACTATGGCTTTTCCTTTCTCTTCTAGCCTTATGATGTTTACAGGGCGATCAGGTGGTGGGGCTGGTGGAAGAGGTGGAATGGATGCTTGTAGTGGTGTCTGGGGTGGACGTAGAATTTGTGTTGGTGGGGTTGGTGCTCGGGGTGGGGGTGTTCTTTCTCTAGGGGGTGACAATTGGTTCCTCCTACCTCCTCTATTATAGTATTGTCGTGGTTTGGGACAGTAGTACATACCGTGACCGTCTTCTCCGCAGTTGTAGCAATGATACTCCCTGTTTTGTCGTCGTGCTCTTCCAGGGTCTTGATCTCTTTCTTGACTCCTCCCTTGTTGTAATAAGTGAACAGACAAATTCTGCAGTTGGTCAGTAATATGGGCCAACATATCTTGTTGGTCCTCTCTTACCCCAAGAGCCGGTGGTGGTGGTGGAATGGTGGTTGTCGTAGTTGTTGGTCGACGTGATGTTGTTGTTTCTGTTGACTCAGTTTCTTTGGCTTTCATTCGCAGCTTCTTGTCCTTAAGGCGAGCAATCTCAACGGCTAACTCATACGTAGCCAGGAATCTACCTTTCACCTTCTCCTTGAGCAGCGGCCATAAGCCATGCGTGAACCGATCTTTTTTTAGGAAATCGGGTGCAGCTTCCCCCCTTGTCAGTGACTCAACCCACCGTTCCCACAAATCCACAAATTTGGACTCATAGGTAGCATATTCTAAAAGACCCTCCTGCTTCAAGTCTCCCACAACTTTTCTGAAGTGGTACCTCCCCCAAAGCGCCTCTTAAAAGCGGTTTTTAAGGGTTCCCAGTCATTCTTGGTTGCTTGTGGAAGTGCATTGTACCATGATCTAACTGCTAACTTCATGAGATGCTTAAAGATTCTAACCCGGGATTCATACGTATCTTTGTTGCTCACTACACATGCTACTTCAAAGTCATCTAGGAAGTCTGTTACCAAATCCTCCCCCTTCTTTCCTTTAAATGTTGGAAATGCTACACTTGCCATGATTACTGAGAGAGAGCTAGAAAGACACACTGCTTAACTTGCAAAAGTTTTTTTCTTCTTTACAAGGAGGCGTGTATACCCTCTTATACTAAGACATAGATTAAAACTTCAAACGGTACATTGCCTTGTACCACAGGTAGGACAAATGGTTGATCTGATGCCAGAACCTCAAAAAATTGCTCCCCACCCAGCATGGTGTCAATGACGTGCTGGTAGTGAGCCTTCAAATCCAATATTACCTTGATTGAGCGTACACGTGTTGGTATGTGTGATCTGTCTTGAGGTAGGTTGTACTGATTCATGTGAAGCTTAGAGGTGCTCAGTCACTGTCCAAGCTTGTGGGAGAGGGTGGTGTTCTTTCCGGAAACTCAGTAGATCCCTAATTTCTCTAGTGAGAGTGTGAGCCAATGATTCCGTTATCTGTGCTGCAGCATCAGGTGCGACTTGAAAACTGACTGTGATAATTACCTCGGTGACTTGACTTACCCGATTCTCAAAGTAGAATAGTGTTGATTCTCTATTGTGTAGAGCTTCTTCCATTTTGTTGTTGTGGGTTGGTTGTAGGTTGCGGACATGGTTTTGACCTTCTCCTTGTTCTTCTTGGCACTTGGCCCATGTATATCCACTGGGTTTGGCGTGTTGGTTGACTCTCCCACTGCAAATCAATTACCGTTACGCCTGTCACTCGAGCTTCGATGGAGATGCGGAGTTCGTCTAGTTGTGCTTGGAGCTCTTCTTCTTCTGTCGTCCAATTAGAAAATCCTGCTAGCCATTCATCCATTCACAATAGTTTAGGGGTTTCAGTCTTGTAAACTGAAGGGTTTCATGAAAAGATCCTCAGTGGGGGCACCAAATGACGGGAGCAAAGCGAACTCCGAACCCCGACGGCCTCTAAAACACCGGGGACCGAATGGCGCGCCTCGAGCCTGTCATGGTAAAGCAAACAGGGGGCACCACCTAGCTTCAGCGGCTAGGACGCAAACAACACACCACCATAACAAAGTTTTCATCCAAGAGAGATGGATGCTTGGGGGCAATGATGAAGAGGAAAGGGAATGAGATCAAGTGAGAGAGAGAGAGAGAGAGAGAGAGAGAGAGAGAGAGAGAGAGAGAGAGAGAGAGAGAGAGGGAGGGGGTATAGCGGCTTAGTACTTAGGCACACACAAAAGGATGGCGAATCCGCACACCCTTCACACATACACAAGCTCACTCCAAACACAAGACTAGGTGGCGATTCCGCACACCTCACATGGGCAAAACATTGCAAGAAAACATACTCACAAAACCTCAAGCTTTATTTAGAGAATAAGGCGATGAAATGGGGAGCATAGGGTAGGGGAATGAGAAGGGAGAGTGTGGTAGAGCACATGGCGGATAGGTGGGAGTTGATGACGAAAACTCGCACGAGGGTTACGGCCATCATCCTTCCTTTAGTTTCCCTTCATCTTCCATAGCCCAAGGGTGTAGAGGTCATGCTTAAGACGAGCATGGTGATTGCGGTGATGGTGATGGTGTGGGTGTGTGTGTGTGCACTAGGCACACACAGTGCATAGTGTACTCTTTGGTGATGGTGTGTGTGTCTTTAGTGTGATGGTGACCCCTCTTTATGTAGGGGAGGAGGGGGGAGAAATTCTAGAATTTAGAAATGAAGAAATCATTATCTACATAGGCCATGTGACTGTGGGCCCCATTTGTCTGGCTGTGTGTATATGTGCCAGAACAGCAGTCTCATGAGAGAGAGACTAAGAGAGAGAGATGGGTTGATGAAAAAAAGTGAGAGGTGACATGGAGAATAAAGTAATTACAAGAGGGGAGAGAGGGGAGTGTGTTCAGAGGTGAATCTGTGTGCAGATGTGTGTGAACACAAGAAAAATCAGGTAACCACCGGGTGGGGATGGGTTTGTGGGCACCTTTTTTCAATGAAACTGAGTGTGTGTGAGTGTGGGGGAGGTTATTTAGCTACAAGACAAGAGACATGGCGCCCTTTAGAGAGAGGGGGGGGTATTTGGGTCATGGGATATAATAGGAGAGAGAAAGGGGGTGTGGGGTATACTATTTTGGAAGATAGGATAAGTTGCATGTGAGTTAGGGTGCATTATTGGTGAGTTATAATGCATTATTGGTGAGAGCTGGGGTAGCTTGAGGGGAGAGATAAAGGAGAAAGGACAAGGGGAAGAGAGAGGGGGTTGACCTTTTGAGTGGAGGAGAGGAAAAGGGACACACGACGGGGCAACAATGAAGAAAAAGGAGGCAAGGTGGGGATGGGCTACCCCGCAGGCATGAGGTGGCCTATTTTACATTTCTTATATATTTACATAATCATACTTTTTTTTTTCTTACTTTTTTCCAATGCCTTTTATCACTCCCTCCCTAAGAGGGGGTTTTCATGGGGTGGGGACGAGAGAAGAGGGGTATGGGAGCTTGGCTTGTGAAAAGCCCCCATCACTACCTGACGCTTCCACAATGCATACTCTACCATAGGCTTACCCAAATGAGAATCTTCATATTGGAAGTTCACATTCACAATTTGCATGACCTCATCCCTTTTGCATGTGCTATTGAAGACAATGCCTTCCTTATCCCATAGAGATGCATATTCATTAACATAACCTACTTCTCCACTTGCAAGACCTTTGCTAAACTCCAAGAGAGAATCCTTTGTCTTTTCCCAACTACCACATATGTCATACATAGCATCGTCCATAAGAAACTTTTGAAGTACCTTCAAAAACTCAAAGTGCCTATAATGTCAAGCCAACAAGAAGAGCAAACCCTGCTTATAGTCATCTTTCTGTCCACATGTATCAAATACATTATCACAAGATTCCAAGTACCTCTTCAAGTGATGAAAATCCTGAAAAATCATCTTCAAATCAAGATTACATAAGGCCTTGAGTTGATTCTCAAGTGAACTTCAGCTTGACAATCAAAGCAGCAAAACACTACTTTCCCCTCCTCCGTGGGGGCACCAGTTTATGTGAAGGATTGGGGGGCTGGCCACTACAACACCTCAAACCAACACCAATGAAAGAGGATGAAGAGTATAGCTCTCTCAAGATAATATGGGCTGATCTTCTCTCACTAATTTTCTCAATTTCACACACACTCAACCTTGACTAGCCTCGACTAGCTCCGTCTAGCTTCCCACTACACCGCTACAACTCCCACTACACTCCATTGCACTCAAAGACACCAAGGAAGCAATAAAATCAAGGAAAAAAGTGAGAAAAAAACCATGGAAATCTCTACACTTTTGACCATAACTCAAAGAGCTTCACTTATTTTCAAACGCCCTTCCATGTGCTAGTAGGGCTTCCATAGGCGCTCCCATATATACACATAGCTTGACCAAAACCCACTCAAATCAAGCTTAATTTGAAAATCCACAAATTTCAGCAAAAAAAATCAAAAAAGCTGATGGAAAACTTGGGGGAAACCTTGCCCTTTGATATATGTACAAGCAAGGCATTGCAGCACATAGTTTACCCTCAACTAGCTGCACCACAAGGAGCTGCACACACCATAGCCACCATACCTCAAAACAAGATGAAGAGAGGTCAATATGCAGAGCTAAGCACCAACTTTCATCAACCCATTGAGGAGAGACACACTCTCAACTCACCACATCGGGCCCTCGACTAGCAAGACAGGCTGCTCTACTCCCAAGCGCCTCTATCCCTCGCGGCAATCAGGGCTTCTTGCTGCTAGATCTTCCTCTGTCAAATCCCCCACTCACTCACGACCTCAAGCTAATAAAAACTCAGTTTTTTTCATATTTTTAAAGCACTAACTCACACTTTGAAGTCTCGACACTTCTATGTACAAAAACAACAAAACTATGTACCCCGCACAACTGGCCCGCATGCGTAGAGACAACTGTCACACACTGCCTTTGTTCACTTTGTACAAGCATGATTTATTAACATCCAAGAGGTTTGAGAGAACCAGAAAACATCTCGCAAAGACTTTGGGGTGGTCCGCACCATTTCGCCAAAACACGTCACAACGTACTCCCATCATTGGCCTCATTGGCATTTCATCTCTCTATTGGGGTGGTTTTGTGTCAACACATCGTTTGACATATGTCTCTGCATCCATAAACAAGGGTAGCCACCATGTGCCTGAGTGTAGCACGAGCTTTGCCGTTTTATTAGCAAAGAAATGTCCCCTGGCTATCCTGAGTGTGCTTGATCTAAGATAACGTAGTATTTTCTTTTTGTAGCACACAACCGTAGTTGTTTGTCCTTTCCCCGCCTATACAGTTGGTTGGCAATGAGCAGATAGTGTTTGGCCTCTTCTTCTATAGTTTTCATTCTTGCTTTGCTCCATTCCTCTGGGAAGGTTTTGTTTTTAAGTACTCAACTATATGAGTACTCCATTTGGGTGCTTGTACTACTCTAAACAGGGTGGCATGTTCCACTAGAGGTTGTTTTGTACAACTATCGCAAGATTTTACATATGTATGGACACCGTGTTCCATGTTTGGCCAGTAGACTCCCAGTCTCTTTAGTCATTGGCCTGTCTGTGTTTCTCCATTGTGAAATCCCGTATTTTGTATATGAGCCTGTTTGAGGTAGTAGGTGGATTCTTCGGGCTGCACAAATAGTCTAAATATCCCATCCTTACCATGTTTGTAAAGTCGTCTGCCAAAAGCTAGAGATTTTGTGTTTGATGGATAATTGATGGTTGTCTTTCTACCTGTAATGAGCTGATTGTGAGTAGAGGAATGACCTCTTCGCTCCATCTCGACACCATTTTGATGTTAAAAATATATGAATTAGGAAGATTATCATCGACACCCTCAGTTGCTTCCCCATGAAATAGCCGTGAAAGATGATATGCTCTTGTGTGTATGGTCCCCTTTTTTACGACTACCGTGAAGTCAAACTCAAGCAAGAGTATAAACAACGAACAATTCTTCCAGTGTTTCAAGGTTTGTTTACTAGATATAGCAGTGCTTGGTGATCCACGAAGAAAACAAATTTGTTTGCTAGAAGGTAGTGTCTAAATTTTTTGACAACATAAATCATCCCCAGACCTTCTCTTTCCGTAGTGGTATAATTTTTCTTTGCGTTGTTTAGCTGTCGACTAGAGTAGCAAATGGGAAAATCCATTTTCTTCTCTCTTGGTTGGGCTAATATGCACCCAATGGCATAGGCTGATGTGTCCGCATGAACATGAAAGGTTTTGCTCAAGTCAGGGGCTTGCAAAATTGGAGCAAAAATTAATTCCTGCTTCAATTTTTGCAAAGCTTGCTCACATTCCTCCGTCCATTCAAACTTAGCAATGAGGGTGTACAACGGCTTAGCTATTACAACATACATATATATGAAACACCTGTAGTACCCACAACGCCCCATAAATGCTTGCACTTGTTTCATCTTTGTTGGTTTCGGTAGTGCAATAGTTATTTGTACCTTCTCTTGATTAGTTAAAATTTCGTTTTTGGACACAATGTGGCCCAAAAGTTTACCTTGTCTTACCGTGGAGACACATTTTTCCAGGTTTAAGCAAATACGATACATTTTGCACTTTTCAAAGAATTTTCCCAGATGAGTGATGTGTCACTTCTTTGATGAGAATGAACACAAAAATCATCCATGTAAATCTCGAAAAATTGTCTGAGATATTCTTTGAATGCGTGGCTCATTAGTCTTTAAAATGTGACAGGGGAATTGGTCAGACTGAACGGCATTACCCTGTAAGCAGATACCCCCCACTCTGTCACAAAAGCTGTCTTACGGTGATCTTCCGCTTTAATCGTCAACTGGTTGTAGCCTGAGAACCCATCCAAGAAACTATAGGTCTCTTTCCATGCTACCCTCTCAATAACATGATCTTTTATACTAGTGACGGGAGCCAAGCAAACCCCGAACCCCCGACGGCCTCTAAAACACCGGGGACCGAATGGAGCGCCTCGAGCCTGTCATGGTAAAGCAAACAGGGGCACCACCTAGCTTCAGCGGCTAGGACGCAAACAACACACCACCATAACAAAGTTTTCATCCAAGAGAGATGGATGCTTGGGAGTAATGATGAAGAGGAAAGGGAATGAGATCAAGTGAGTGAGAGAGAGAGAGAGAGAGAGAGAGAGAGAGAGAGAGAGAGAGAGTGAGGGAGGGGGTATAGCGGCTTAGTACTTAGCCACCACAAAAGGATGGCGAATCCGCACACCCTTCACACATACACAAGCTCACTCCAAACACAAGATAAGGTGGCGATTCCGCACACCTCACATGGGCAAAACATTGCAAGAAAACATACTCACAAAACCTCAAGCTTTATTTAGAGAAGAAGGCGATGAAATGGGGAGCATAGGGTAGGGGAATGAGAAGGGAGAGAGTGGTAGAGCACATGGCGGATAGGTGGGAGTTGATGGCGAAGACTCGCACGAGGGTTATGGCCATCATCCTTCATTTAGTTGCCATTCATCTCCCATAGCCAAGGGTGTAGAGGTCATGCTCAAGACAAGCATGGTGATTGCGGTGATGGTGATGGTGTGTGTGTGTGTGTGTGTGTGTGCACTAGGCACACACAGTGCATAGTGTACTCTTTGGTGATGGTGTGTGTGTTTAGTGTGATGGTGACCCCTCTTTATATAGGGGAGGAGGGGGGAGAAATTCTAGAATTTAGAAATGAAGAAATAATTATCTACATAGGCCATGTGATTGTGGGCCCCACTTGTCTGGCTGTGTGTATATGTGCCAGAACAACAGTCTCATGAGAGAGAGACTAAGAGAGAGAGATGGGTTGATGGAAAAAAGTGAGAGGTGACATGGAGAATAAAGTAATTACAAGAGGGGAGAGAGGGGAGTGTGTTCAGAGGTGAATCTGTGTGCAGATGTGTGTGAACACAAGAAAAATCAGGTAACCACCGGGTGGGGATGGGTCTGTGGGCACCTTTTTCAGTGAAACCGAGTGTGTGTGAGTGTGGGGGAGGTTATTTAGCTACAAGACAAGAGACATGGCGCCCTTTAGAGAGAGAGGGGGGTATTTGGGTCATGGGATATGATAGGAGAGAGAAAGAGGGGGTGGGGTATACTATTTTGGAAGATAGGGTAAGTTGCATGTGAGTTAGGGTGCATTATTGGTGAGTTATAATGCATTATTGGTGAGAGGTGGGGTAGCTTTAGGGGAGAGAGAAAGGAGAAAGGACAAGGGGAAGAGAGAGGGGTTTGACCTTTTGAGTGGAGGAGAGGAAAAGGGACAACCGGCGGGGCAACAGTGAAGAAAAAGGAGGCAAGGTGGGGATTGGCTACCCCGCAGGCATAAGGTGACCTATTTTACCTTTCTTATATATTTACATAATCATACTTTATTTTTTTTTGTTACTTTTTCCAATGCCTTTTATCACTCCCTCCCTAAGAGGGGGTTTTCATGGGGTGGGGACGAGAGAAGAGGGGTATGGGAGCTTGGCTTGTGAAAAGCCCCCATCATTAGCCCTCCCCTTTTGGCTAGAGGCATTCATGTTTCTAGCTCATCTGTTTGATCATTATCGTCGGAGGTGGTGGCTGATGGTGTGTCCTCATCTGGAATGTCAATTGGTGGAGCCTGGTCAAATCGAAGAAAATAAGGTTTAAGTCACCAACCATTTACCCTGGTTTTATGAAGTTTTCCATCAGCCTCCATAAGCTGGTAGCTTCGCTTGGCATACTTTTTCCTGACGATGAAAGGACCTTCCCATCGTAGTAGGAGTTTCTTATCCTTGCGCGTGTCGAAGCGATTGTCGTAGCGGAGCACCAACATTCCTTTCTTCAATTCTTTTTGCCGGAGATGCTTGTTAAAGCTAAGCCGTCTATGCTCTGCTTGTGCTGCATAATAATTTATTTCTTCTTCTCTGTCCAGCTGCAGTCTTTCCAAGTTGATGATGTGATCTCTCAAATTCATGTTGGGTTGTTGAAGTTGGCTTTCCATTACTCTGAGACTTTGTAGTTGCACTTCAATGGGCAAGATTGCTTCCTTACCAAATACTAGATGATACGGTGTGAATCCCAAGGATGTACGAAATGAAGTTCTGTAGGCCCATAAAGCTGGTAGTAGATACTTATCCCAGTCTCCGGGATGATTGTTTACCTGCTTGGTAATAATTTTAGAAACCATTCCATTTACCTTTTCAACTAGGCCATTACATTGAGGGTAATATGGTGAAGAGCGCCTCCTTGTAATGCCCAGTTTTTGCATTAATTCTCCTACCAAATCTGCTCTGAAACCTGGCCCTCTATCAGAGATGATCTCTAAAGGTGTGCCAAACCTACATCATATGTGCTCGTAGATAAATTTAGCTACCTCTACCGCTATGATTCCAGTGGTGGCTGTAGCCTCTGCCCATCTAGTCATGTAGTCGGACCCCATGATAATGTAGAATTTTCCTGAGTTGGCCCTAGGTAATGGCCCAATGGCATCGATACCCCATTTTTCAAATGGGCCATATGAGAGAATAGGTGTCTCTGGTTCAGGCATAAGTGACCCAGTGCCGGCCTTTTTACACAACTTACATGTTTTGCACCAGTGGTGTACATCACGGTTGAGGCTAGGCCATATGAAGCCTGCCTGCAAGATTTTCCTACTTGCTATGTCTAGGGTAAAGTGACCACCACAAACCCCGTCGTGACAACTAGCAATTACTCCCGTGATTTCCTGAGAGAGAGGGACCTTCCTGAGTATTTGGTCCTTACCCTTACAATACAAACCGTCATTGATGAGTCGATACCTTGTGGGCTTTCGCGTCAACCATTGCTTCTGTCCCTTTGTTAAATCTGATGGGCATTCCCCTGTTTCCAAAAAATGCATGATGTCAGGCAAGGCATCACTTCCTTGAAATAGAGGGAGCTTTAGTTTTATTGCTCCAACCACCACTTGCTGTAGTCTTTCACTTGCCAGGGCATCTGCTTCCTAGATTTGAGCCCTTGGGATATGGTGTATTTGAACTTCTTCAAACTTACCTAACAAGGTTTTTACACCACTTAAGTGAGTCCTTAAACTAGGATTCTTACATGTCCATGCTCCATTTACTTGCCTTACCAGAAGTAGAGCATCCCCAAATACATTAAGGCGTTGTACACCTTGTGAGATGCACCATTGTAGATTGGTTAGTGCTGCATGCTCAGCTTCATTGTTAGAATGTGAATCTAACAATTGGCCCAACGAAAATACCTTTGTCCCTTTGTCATCAAAGACCACTATGCCTGCAACTGCTTTGTCGGACGCTCGCTTGTAGGCTCCATCAAAGTAGAGAGAGTATGCTCCTTCTACCATCGGTGGTACTGGAGGTAATCGGACTTCTCCTTCCTTAGATTGCTTCTCCTTCCTTTCAAAGACTTGGTAGGTCATGAGTCCCCCCAAAATTGCCCTTGTCGTGCTTTCTACCTGTACTGTGTAGTCAAACTCTTGCAGACGAACTAGCCATTTAGTAATTCTAGCAGACACATCCATGTGTTGTACAACATAGGGAAATATTTCATCCGTGGTTAGAATCACAAATTGCTTAGGCAGCAAATATGACCTAAACTTTGTAGTTGCAAATCTAAGAGCTAGAACTAAGTGTTCCACATGGGTGAAATCGTTCTCTCCTGCTGTCATCATTCGACTAGAGAAGTAGATTGGCGTCATGAAAGATGTCGTCGTATCCTTTTGGAGTAGCACAGCCCCCAATGAGCCATCACCAACACTTGAGGTGACATAGAATTTTTCATCCCACTTAGGTGGTGAGATAGTTGGCAGAGTGGCTAAGACCTCCTTTACCTTGTTGTAGTGATGTTCGCTTTCCTCGTCCCAAGTGAAAGTTGATCTTTGAGTGAGTTGTTGCAGTGGTAGAACAAGTTGTGATAGTAGATGTATGAATCTACTTAAGTACCTCACCTTCTGTAGAAAAGAGACCAGTTGACGTGCGGTCGTTGGTGAAGGTAGGGCTATGAGTGCGGACACCTTACTTGGGTCGGCGTTGATACCTTTTGCTGAAATTTCATGGCCTAGTAGAATGACTTTACTCTCCCCAATGTGGCATTTATCCACATTTAATTGCCCACCTAGGCTCTGCAACCTGGCCAAACCTTCAGTTACCTTTTCTAAATGTGAAATACGGGAGCTATATATACAAAAATCATCAATGAACACTCTTATGGATGTTCCAAAGAACGGTTGAAAAACATATGTGACATATCTTTGGAATGTGGCAGGTGCATTTGTGAGACCAAATGGCATAACCCTGTATGCAAAACAACCCCATGGCGTGATAAAAGTGGTTTTTAGCTGATCTTCAAAGGCTATGCGTATTTGAAAGTATCCAGAATAACCATCACAGACGGTATAGCATTCAAAACCCGCTACTTCATTCAGAATTTCATCCAAGAAAGGGAGAGGAAAGTGGTCTCTCTTTGTAGCTGCATTTAGTGGTTTGTAGTCAACACAGACCCTCCACTTACCATTCTTTTTAGGTGTCACCACTACGGGTGACACCCATTCTGAGTTTTCTACAGGATAGATGAATCCCGCCTCCAGCAATTTCCTTACCTCGGCCAAGAGTGCCTTTTCTTGTATGACCCCCAGTCGTCGTAGCTTTTGCACAACTGGTTTTACCCCTTCCTTCAGCTTAATATGATGTTCCACCACTGTAATGCCTGTGATTCTTTCATAGTTGTCAATGAACAGGTTAGGAAATCCCATCAACATTTGCAAAAAACTATCTTTCTCCTCAAGTGTTAATTCCGTAGACAACATACCCTTCAACCTACTTCCTCCTAGGCCAGGTGATTTGCTCTCCTCTTCATTGGGTTGCCCTTTTGGTGATGGATCACCAGTTGTGCTTACCCTTTGTGGATCCTTCATAATGATACCCATCACATCAATGGAACTGTCACTTTCGTCGGTGGATGTGGTCTCCTCCTCAGAACTGGAAGATTCGCTAGTGGTTTCATCTGCCGATGTTTTCAGATTCATTTGCTTCTGCTTGCCAATCCTCATGTCGTAGTAGATTGTCTCCCCTTTATTACCGGTCATGCGTAGAAAGCCAGTACCCCAGTCCTATTTTGCCTTCATGGCCATCAACCATGGCCTTCCCAAAATTAGTGGATAGCCCTCCCCCTTAGTAGGCATTACAAAAACATCTACCTCTACCTCAGTGTTGAAAGCTTTGATTTTCACGGCACTTACCACACCCACACACTTTACTTTTGCGTTGTTTGCCATCTTTGCCTTGCATGGAGAAGGCCTGTCAACCTCGAGCCCTAATCGAAGCATCATAGCTTCGCTCATTACACAGATTTGTGCACCTCCATCAATGTAGGTGTTTCCAACCCTCTTTCCTCTTATGTTTACGTCGACAATTGGAAGGATGTCATCCATGTTGCATCTCGAAATTGCTCCGGCTACCTTTGTTTTGGAGCGTTTTGTACCTACCATTTTAGACCATTGTCGCCTTACTTTAGGTACAAGATGTAGCAGCTGTGGCCATGTAATCTTCGGTCCTTGCTCTGCCACATCCAATGTTAGATCATAGGGCTTTAAGCTTTCCCCTAGCTGGAAGTCGGTGATGCCCAATTTTCGTCGTGGTCTGGATGGCCTCTTGCTAGTTTCTCCTCTCATGCTTCTCTCATCATCTGATTGTGTAGCTCTCTCCCTCCTAGCTCTTTTCACAGTCATGGCTTCAAGTGGTTCTAAAAAGGTTACCTTCTCCTTACCCTTGTCCATCTCCTTTTCTCTGGGTGGATCCACTACTACGGCTTTTCCTTTCTCTTCTAGCCTTATGATGTTTACAGGGCGATCAGGTGGTGGGGTTGGTGGAAGAGGTGGCATGGATGCTTGTAGTGGTGTCTGGGGTGGACATAGAATTTGTGTTGGTGGAGGTGGTGCTCGGGGTGGGGGTGTTCTTTCTCTAGGGGGTTACAATTGGTTCCTCCTACCATCTCTATTATAGTTTTGTTGTGGTTTGGGGCAGTAGTACATACCGTGACCGTCTTCTCCGCAGTTGTAGCAATGATACTCCGTGTTTTGTCATCGTGCTCTTCCAGGGTCTTGATCTCTTTCTTGACTGCTCCCTTGCTGTATTAAGTGGACAGACAAATTCTGCAGTTGGTCAGTAATATGGGCCAACATATCTTGTTGTTCATCTCTTACCCCAAGAGCCGGTGGTGGTGGTATGGTGGTTGTCGTAGTTGCTGGTCGACGCGATGTTCGTGCTTTTTTTGAATCGGTTTCTTTGGCTTTCATTAGCAGCTTCTTGTCCTTAAGGCGAGCAATCTCAACGGCTAACTCGTACGTAGTCGGGAATCTACCTTTCACCTTCTCCTTGAGAAGCGGCCATAAGCCATGCGTGAACCGATCTTTTTTTAGGAAATCGGGTGCGGCTTCCCCCCTTGCCAGTGACTCAACCCACCGTTTCCACAAATCCAAAAATTTGGACTCATAGGTGGCATATTCTAAAAGACCCTCCTGCTTCAAGTCTCTCAACTTGTCCCACAACTTTTCTGAAGTGGTACCTCCCCCAAAGCTTAAAAGCGGTTTTTAAGGGTTCCTAGTCATCCTTGGTTGCTTGTGGAAGTGCATTGTACCATGATCTAGCTTCTAGCTTCATGAGATGCTTAAAGATTCTAACCCGGGATTCATCCGTATCTTTGTTGCTCACTACACATGCTACTTCAAAGTCATCTAGGAAGTCTGTTACCAAATCCTCCCCCTTCTTTCCTTTAAATGTTGGAAATGCTACACTTGCCATGATTACTGAGAGAGAGCTAGAAAGACACACTGCTTAACTTGCAAAAGTTGTTTTCTTCTTTACAAGGAGGCGTGTATACCCTCTTATACTAGGACATAAATTAAAACTTCAAACGGTACATTGCCTTGTACCAAAGGTAGGACAAATGGTTGATCTGATGCCAGAACCTCAAAAAATCGCTCCCCACCCAGCATGGTGTCAATGACGTGCTGGTAGTGAGCCTTCAAATCCAGTATTACCTTGATTGAGCGTACACGTGTTGGTATGTGTGATCTGTCTTGAGGTAGGTTGTAGTGATTCATGTGAATCTTAGAGGTGCTTAGTCACTGTCCAAGCTTGTGGGAGAGGGTGGTGTTCTTTCCTGAAACAAACTCAGTAGATCCCTAGTTTCTCTAGTTAGAGTGTGAGGCAATGCTTCTGTTATTTGTGGTGCAGCATCAGGTGCGACTTGAAAACTGACTGTGATAATTACCTCGGTGACTTGAGTTACCCGATTCTCAAAGTAGAATAGTGTTGATTCTCTATTGTGTAGAGCAGCTCCTTCCATTTTGTTTTTGTGTGTTGGTTGTAGGTTGCGGACATGGTTTCGACCTTCTCCTTCTTCTTCTTGGCACTTGGCCTATGTATATCCACTAGGTTTGGCGTGTTGGTTGACTCTCCCATTGCAAATCGATTACCGTTACGCCTGGTACTCGAGCTTCGATGGAGATGCGGAGTTCGTCTAGTTGTGCTTGGAGCTCTTCTTCTTCTGTCGTCCAATTAGCAAATCTTGCTAGCCATTCATCCATTCACAATAGTTTAGGGGTATCAGTCTTGTAAACTGAAGGGTTTCATGAAAAGATCCTCACTGGGGGCACCAAATGACGGGAGCAAAGCGAACCCCGAACCCCCGACGGCCTCTAAAACCCCGGGGACCGAATGGAGCACCTCGAGCCTGTCTTGGTAAAGCAAAGAGGGGCACCACCTAGCTTCAGCGGCTAGGACGCAAACAACACACCACCATAACAAAGTTTTCATCCAAGAGAGATGGTTGCTTGGGAGTAATGATGAAGAGGAAAGGGAATGAGATCAAGTGAGAGAGAGAGAGAGAGAGAGAGAGAGAGAGAGAGAGAGAGAGAGAGAGAGAGAGAGAGAGTGAGGAGTATAGCGGCTTAGTACTCAGGCACCACAAAAGGATGGCGAATCCGCACACCCTTCACACATACACAAGCTCACTCCAAACACAAGATTAGGTGGCGATTCCGCACACCTCACATGGGCAAAACATTGCAAGAAAACATACTCACAAAACCTCAAGCTTTATTTAGAGAATAAGGCGATGAAATGGGGAGCATAGGGTAGGGGAATGAGAAGGGAGAGAGTGGTAGAGCACATGGCGGATAGGTGGGAGTTGATGGCGAAGACTCGCACGAGGGTTATGGCCATCATCCTTCATTTAGTTGCCCTTCATCTCCCATAGCCAAGGGTGTAGAGGTCATGCTCAAGACAAGCATGGTGATTGCGGTGATGGTGATGGTGTGGGTGTGTGTCTGTGTGTGCACTAGGCACACACAGTGCATAGTGTACTCTTTGGTGATGGTGTGTGTGTTTAGTGTGATGGTGACCCCTCTTTATATAGGGGAGGAGGGGGGAGAAATTCTAGAATTTAGAAATGAAGAAATCATTATCTACATAGGCCATGTGACTGTGGGCCCCACTTGTCTGGCTGTGTGTATATGTGCCAGAACAACAGTCTCATGAGAGAGAGACTAAGAGAGAGAGATGGGTTGATGAAAAAAAGTGAGAGGTGTCATGGAGAATAAAGTAATTACAAGAAGGGAGAGAGGGGAGTGTGTTCAGAGGTGAATCTGTGTGGAGATGTGTGTGAACACAAGAAAAATCAGGTAACCACCGGGTGGGGATGGGTCTGTGGGCACCTTTTTCAGTGAAACCGAGTGTGTGTGTGTGGGGGGGAGGTTATTTAGCTACAAGACAAGAGACATGGCGCCCTTTAGAGAGAGAGGGGGGTATTTGGGTCATGGGATATGATAGGAGAGAGAAAGAGGGGGTGGGGTATACTATTTTGGAAGATAGGGTAAGTTGCATGTGAGTTAGGGTGCATTATTGGTGAGTTATAATGCATTATTGGTGAGAGGTGGGGTAGCTTTAGGGGAGAGAGAAAGGAGAAAGGACAAGGGGAAGAGAGAGGGGGTTGACCTTTTGAGTGGAGGAGAGGAAAAGGGACACCCGACGGGGCAACAGTGAAGAAAAAGGAGGCAAGGTGGGGATGGGCTACCCCACAGGCATGAGGTGGCCTATTTTACCTTTCTTATATATTTACATAATCATACTTTATTTTTTTTTCTTACTTTTTTCAATGCCTTTTATCACTCCCTCCCTAAGAGGGGGTTTTCATGGGGTGGGGACCAGAGAAGAGGGGTATGGGAGCTTGGCTTGTGAAAAGCCCCCATCAGTGGCAATGGATAATTATCCCTGATTATGGTGGCTACATTTACGTATTTGAGATCTATACAGACACGCAGTTTGTCATTCTTTTTGGGTACTACCATAATAGGGGACACACAATCAGTGTGTTCAATCTCATAGATAAACTCAGCGTCGCTTAGTTTGTCTATCTCTTCCTTAATTTTCTTGGCAAAAGTTTCATTGTACGTGTAAGGACGTTGTGAGTAGGATGAAAACACACACAACGCCTCTATAACGACCCGACACACACTCTTGGGAAGATACACACACACACACACACTATGGGGCACCACTCGGCTTAGACAACACGCCTGGCAGAGACAGGGAACACACCTTTTGAGTGAGAGGAGAGAGACTATCCACTTGCCCACTCTACACGGACACACAAACACACACACACGCCCAAAAAACTCAGCTCAAAAGAGGATAATTTCTGATGTTTAGATACAATTGAGCTTGGGCCCTCACCAATGGGGAAAATAGCTCACACAATATGGGTAAAATAAGCCAGATACAATCACAAACTAGAGCAGAAACTTCGCTCATAGGAGAAACTTACACAGAAAAACAGCAGGAAAAGAGTGAGGAATTTGGAAAAATGGACAGCACCATCGCGTCCGGAACGGCCCAAAACCCCAGTCTACAATGTCAAAGTGCTCAAATCCGACCTCGGATGAGCAATTTACGGCCAAAACAGGCTCCAAAATGGGCAAAAACACAGTTGCGGCTGTTCCTCCTCTCTTCTCCACGTTTTTTCTGGTCTTCTCTCTGTTTTTTCAGTTCCCACACTTAGCTTTATTAGTTGGGCACCCTTGGCCTTTTAGATGACCTCAAACGGACCCCGAACAGGCCAAAAACTGACCTCGCAGTGCATAGTTGTCACCTTTTTGCATCATTCGCACACCTGGCACTCAGCTTTTTTCAAATAATGCATCTCGCCACCATGTGAAGTGTCCCCAAAAATTGGTCCTAATGATGACCTTTCTGCATAACTCTCACAAGAAAACACCACTTTGTGTCCGTATTCATCCACGTGCAAATATTGACCCCGTTCGGCCTCCTGACGCCACTTGATGCCATCTGACGCACCTGCTTACCTCATGTTGTCGGCCCGCGGATAGCTTTCTCAAGAAGTTTTACGCGCTACCAACTCCTCTTTATTGTAGAGAAAACACAGTGGTACTGGTAATAGTGAAAATCGATGCACTATGTACACCCTGTCCTACCTGTATACATGTGGGCCCCACGTAACCACCTGGCTCTGAAAAATGGGCAATTCTTTATTTGATGCACCATGCATGTGTATGTACATATGCGCAATCCCTTGATAAAAAAAACTCCTGACATAATTTGCCCATCCCCTAGCCTGCTAGATCATTCATGATCAGCAGCAGCAAAGAGAGATATGAGACTCGCCGCATCACAGGTCTCCTCATCCTTCACCAACATTGCTTGCTCCACAGACAGCTCATCTTGCTCGACCATCATCAATCTAGTATGATACAATTTAAGACGCAATCCATTTACCCTTGACTTATGTAGAACACCATCCAGGTTAGCCAGCTGATATGTGCCATTTGGAAAACACTCCACTACCTTGAAAGGGCCTTCCCACTTAATTTGAAACTTCTTTTGGAAGGTGTTGTCCAGCTTACTGTTGTAGCGCAAAACCAAGTCATGCTTTTTGATACCCTTACTTTTGACCTTTTCATTTATCTTTGCCAAAGCCTTATCCTGCATCTGCCGATAATGCTCCAATGCGCTCATCCTATCCAACTAGACCTCTTGTAACTGCAAGAGTTTCTCTTTGAATGCATCACTAGGCAGCCCAAGAAACTTCTCTAACATCTTGACCGCAGGCAACTCTACCTCCACAGTCAATAGTGCTTCCTTTCCATACACCAAATGAAATGGAGTAAACCCAGTACCTATCTTCACTGAAGTACGGTAAGCCCATAATGCACTAGGCAATTCCAAATCCCAATTCTTTCCTTGGTGCTCTGTCACTTTCGAAAGAATCTGTACCAACTCACCATTGAATCTTTCATTTAAGCCATTACACTGTGGGTAATAAGGAGTGGTATGCTGGTGCCTAATCTTCATCTTTGAACATAAAAAATCTAGCAGTTTAGCTCTAAAGCCAGGCCCCTTATCTGAAAGTAGCTCCAGTGGCACCCCAAACTTGCAACATATTTCATCATACACAAATTTTGCCACATCCTTTGCAGTGATCTGTTTTACTGCTATAGCCTCTGCCCATCTAGAAAGATAGTCCACTGCCGTCAAAATATAGCTTTTGCCCCTGCTTGTGATAGGTAACGGGCCTATTGCATCAATCCCCCACTTTTCAAACACATCAAACGCCATAATGGTTTTTCGTAGCTCTGGCTTCAACACTCTCTTCCCAAATGCTTGACACCTATTGCAAGACCTACACCAATGGTGAACATCCTTGTGCAAACTAGGCCATACATACCCCTCTTGCAAAATCTTATGCAAGGTGATCTTTAGAGAAAAATGGACACCACATGCGCCTTCATGATTCTCTTCCAACACTGTGTAAAGCTCCTCCCGCCAAGGTACACGTCTCAACACGAGATCAGTCCCTTTCATGTATAAGACATCACCAATCAATTTGTACCTGTATGCTCTATGCACAAAGCCATACTTCTTAGACTTCTGAATCTCCTTTGGAATGATTCCTGTTAGCAAAAACTCCTCTTCTTGAGCCAAACTTTCCCAGCCATGATAAAGAGGTAAAGTGGTCCTCAACACAAATAGCTCCCCAATCATGCCTTGAGCTGCTTCATGTGCCTCTCCATTTAGAGCACGTTCAATGTGTCTGATGATCCATGCTTCAAACTTTTTTAACAGGCCTTTAATTCTGAAGCACATTTTCCTATAATGAGGTGTTCTTGCTCTTCCACACACCCAGCACTTGCTTCACCACTAACAAGGCATCGCCTTTTATGCTCAACCTTCGAACCCCATGCTTCAAACAAATGTGTAATCCGGCTTCCAGAGTAGCATATTCAGTCTCATTGTTACTATGAGCATCCAATTTGAACCCTCTCTTGCATACTAGCTTCCCCTCTGGATCATAAAGTGCTATACCCCCTGAAGCTGCATCATGGCTCTTTCTGTATGAACCATCAAAGAACAACACATGTGCATTGCTGATCTGTGGCACTTCTTCAACTACCTTTCTCACCACCTCTTCCTTAACAATAAGGGGATTCTCCTTGTAGGTCAACAAATCAGCTAGGGTAGCCCTTGTACTGTCTTCCACTAGAAAAGAGAACTCAAACTCTTGCAGCTCAATTACCCATTTCTTCACCACATTTGACATGTTAGTCCCATTAATTAACTGTGGCAAAAAGGCATAACTCGTCAAGAAAACAAAAGGCCGTGGTAGCAAGTAATGATGAAATCGTCGACAAGCAAATATTACACTGGCCATCACTAGCTCTACTTCCGAGAACTTTCTCTCCGCTACCAACTTCACTCGGCTTGCACAATACACTGGCCTCATATAATGGCTGCCCTTCCCCTTTTGCAATAGCATGGCTCCAATGGCATCATCCCCTACTGAGGGATTTACATAAAAAACTTTCTCCCAATCAGGAGCCTGCATGGCTGACAAACCCCCTAACACCTCTTTCACCTCTTGAAACACTTCTTCACACTTGTCATCCCATTGCAATGGATCATGCTTTGCCACTTGTTGTAATGGATAAAGAATCTAAGAAGACAATGGAATAAAACTTGCCATGTACTTCACTTTGTGTATAAAGGTTGCCAATTGCTTCGTACTCGTAGGTGATGGAAGAAGAATAATAGACTTAACCTTATCTGGATCAGCCTCAATGCCATTTTCTGACACCATATGACCCAATAACTTCACCCTTGGCTGTGCTAGATGAAATTTCTTTGGATTTAGATGTCCTCCACATTCATCATATCGAGCCAATACCATCTGCAGCTTCTCATGGTGTTCAGCCCTACTGCTATAAACACAGAAGTCATCCATAAAAGCTTTAACACAACTACCAATGAATGGTTCCAACACCCAATTTGCTCTCTCTTGATAGAAGGAAGGTCCATTTGACAACCCAAATGGCATGTGTAGCAATAGCAGCCCCATGGCGTAATAAAGTGGTCTTTGTGCGGTCTTTAAGAGCAATCTTCAATTGAAAATAGCCTGAAAAACCATCACACACACTGTACCTCTCATAACCTGCCACTGAATCCAAGATTTGATCGATGAATGGAAGAGGATATGGGTTCTTCTTAGTGGCTGCATTTAAGGGTTTAAAATCTACACAAATTCTCCACTTCCCATCCTTCTTTGGACTGACTACAACTGGACTCACCCATTCTGTGGTCTCCACAGGGACTATGAACCCTGCCTTCAATAACTTGTCCACCTCTTTTCGCAAGGCTTCCATTTGCTCTTGACCCATCCTTCTTAGCCTTTGCCGCACTAGCTTAGCACCTTCTTTCAGCTCTATATGCATCTCTTCACCCTTGAACCCTCTGATCTCTTCATATGAAGTAATGAACAAATCAGGAAAACTAGCCAGCATGTGTAAATATATATCCTTCTCCATAGTTGAGAGGTCTCCACTGATCATTTGTGTCATCAATTCTTGCTTCTTTGACAACTCAACCTTGGTTTGCATCAGCCCTTCAATCACTTCATAAGGCCCTTGACTTTCATCTTCAACCTCATTCGCAAATGCAACTAAACCAAACTCCTGGATTTCTTTGTCCATCAAAAGAAATGCAACATCAGCATCCTCATCACTGCTGGTAGTGCTATCACTGTCCTCATCTGTCACCATGGAAGAGTCTTCATCACTAGAATCATCCTCATCTTCATAAAGCTCCTCTAATCATTTCCTTGTGTCCATATTATAAAGCTTCTTGGTACCTATCTTTCCATAGAGGCTAATCGTACCATGTCGCCAGTCTTGAACAGCTCCCACTGCACGTAACCATGGTCTGCCCAGTATAATAGGATATGCTCCCAACCCTGCTGGCATCACATGAAAATCAACCACTGCCTTTGCATCATATGCCTCCACTTCTAAGCTCTTTACAACACCCAAGCATTTTACTTTTTGATGGTTTGCCAATCTGATCCGAAAACCTGACACCCCAGCCACTGTGAGACCCATCTTCTCAACGCATGAGTGTGTTATGACGCATATTTGGGCTCCGCCATCCACATAACCTTGTCCCTAATTTTTCCTTCTATGCCACACATCTACTATTGGACAAATGTCTGGTAGCTCATCCATTGCCAACACCTTTACTGAACCTCTCTCTGGCTCTTTCTTCATTGGGTTAACCATCCTCTTCCACTGTCGCTTTAGCTTAGGCACCATCTCTATAAGCTGCCCAAAAGTAACATCTGCCTTCCTGCTCGTCAGATCCTCCTTCAAGTCATAGCTTAATTGCCCATCCCCTAGTGGAAAATCTGAAACATGAAAATTTCGACGAGCTCTCCTTTTCCTCTTGGCTTTGACATCCTCGCCTTCATGGCTCTTTCCTTTCTTTTTACTAGGACCTGGGGCACTTCTTCCTTCCTTATCCTCTGTGGTCCTCTTTCCAATAGGCATCACTAATGTATCCTCTAGCTTTGATGCCTTCTCTAAGGTGACTACACTTAGCACTTTTGTCTTTCCCTTTTCCTCCTGGGTCAGTCCACTGGTTCCTTCGTCTCCCTTAATTTCGATGCCATAATCATTTGACCTAGTTAGCACCTGTCTTGGCACTGGATACATGTCTCCCCCCATCCTTGGTGGCTTATCACATTGCGGGTTGATGTGACCCAACTCTCCACAATTATAACATGTGGGCGTCTGCCTCCAAAACCTACCATTGCTTTGTCCAACACCATTCCTAGGCCTTTCTTCACCTCCTGGCTGATTTTCAAACCTCCCTCGACCTCGATTATTTCCCACTTGACCTAGCATGTTTAGGCTGAGATTCTTCATCAAATCTACCATTTGCCTCATGTCTTGCCTTAGCCCATCATCTTGCACTGCTGTAGTGACCATTGTTGGCATAACCTGATTAGTAACAGGAACCACTGGTTCGTGATGAACCCCTGACATGCGACCTTGTAAAGACTCTATAGGCTGAAATTCAGTCCTTATGGGCAAAGACTCCACCCCTAACTGGCTCATTTTCCTCAACTTCCACTCTTTGTTCCTTGATACCTCTAGTGCATCTGCATATGTCCTAGGCTTCTTTAGCTCCACTCTCCAACGTATATTCTCCCAAAGACCAGCCAAGAACCTGTCCTTCTTCATCATGTCAGGCGGGGGTACCTGTGGTGCTAAGGCCTTGCACATTCGCTCCCATGTCAATGAAAACTTACGTATGTACACATCTATTGGCTCACCTTCCTTTTGCACCAAAGCCTGTACTTCTTGCCACACTTTGTCAGGATCTTCTATCTTCACAAACTCCACTTCCAACCCATGTCGTAGATTGTCCCAACTCAACCTTACAGATGGATCAGCCACACGCAACTCCTCTTCAAATGCTTTAGACCAAACTCGTGCATCACTCTTCAAACAAATTTGGAGAAGGCGTAACATCTGCGCAGGGTCATGAATCTGGTTGCTAATGCAGGCAACCTCCATCTTTTCCAAAAAATCTTCCACATCTTCATCACTTCTTCCATGAAACTCCGGATAAGAGAAAGCCATGGCTATTCAAGTTACAATGCTTTGAGAACCCCTTTGAACACACGTGCAAGAAACCAAAACTTTTGACTACCCGATCCCCAGAACTTCAATGGAGCTCAACTTTAGATAAGGACAAACATATGCACATCAAATGAGTTTTCATAGTTGATCATCAGAATTACAACAGGCAAAGGACATTCCAAGATCTCTCGTAATCTTCTTGGCCCGAACATAAAGACTGCTGGAAAAAAATCTTCCTGGACACATGGACATTTATCTGGATTCTTTGAGTTAAATGAAATGGAGTGAATTGAGGGCCATTTTGATCATCCATTAAAGCCAACCATGAAGCTCCCAAGAAGGCACACCTGACTTAACCTCCGTTTTTTCCAAAATTTCAGCAGTATAACAGCATAAATGGCTCAAAAGACCAAAAAACCAGCCATCATAACTTGGAAAAATTTTGGCAGAGTTTCCCCAGAAATAGAGCAGTAGGAACCCAAAATATAGACTGTATATGTATCCTTAAACTGTCAACAATAGAACTCGAGCATCAAGTAGGACTCACTAGTACATAGCCTATGGCGAGGTCACAAAAAGGGTGCTGCAGCTACCTGTATCACCGAAAGGATCTTTACATTTGAGAATCCCCCAGCTCAATAAAAACCTCACGCTATCGACCCTCACACGAAGGCTAATGCAAATCGCGTATAGTCAAGTCTCAGAAATGACTATCTTCCAGACCAAGTCTCAGAAATGGCTGGGACTGCCAAATACAACCAAGTATGGCTCCACAAATGCGTACAATGGCAGTTTCCACAAGTAACGTACAATCCAACAGACAATGCGCTCAAACACGCGCCAAAAGATGCATACCCACAACTGCAAGGGACACCACTGCTAGTATATCCCTGTACTCCAGCTACATGTACCTGTGTGAGTCACTTGTACCTGTACCTATCCCTGTAACTTGTAACCTGTAATCTACAACCTGTAATCCCGAATCTCGAACCTTGAAGCTCGAAGCAGAAGGTACTCGAAGAAGATCCTCAGTGGGGGCGCCAAAAGAATGTGAGGGGGATGAAAACACACACAGCGCCTCCATAACGACCCGACACACACTCTTGGGAAGATACACACACACACACACTATGGGGCACCACTCGGCTTAGACAACACACTTGGCCGAGACAGGGAACACACCTTTGGAGTGAGAGGAGAGAGACTATCCACTTGCCCACTCCACACAGACACACACACACACACACACACACACCCAAAAAACTCAGCTCAAAAGAGGATAATTTCTGATGTTTAGATACAATTGAGCTTGGGCCAACACCAATGGGGAAAATAGTTCACACAATATGGGTAAAATAAGCCAGATACAATCACAAACTAGAGCAGAAACTTCGCTCATAGGAGAAACTTACACAGAAAAACAGTAGGAAAAGAGTGAGGAATTTGGCAAAATGGACAGCACCATCGCGTCTGGAACGGCCCAAAACCCTATTCTACAATGTCAAAGTGCTCAAATCCGACCTCGGATGAGCAATTTACGGCCAAAACAGGCTCCAAAATGGGCAAAAACACAGTTGCGTCTGTTCCTCCTCTCTTCTCCACATTTTTTCTGGTCTTCTCTCTATTTTTTCAGTTCCCACACTTAGCTTTATTAGTTGGGCACCCTTGGCCTTTTAGATGACCTCAAACGGACCCCGAACATGCCAAAAACTGACCTCGCAGTGCATAGTTGTCACCTTTTTGCATCATTCGCACACCTGGCACTCAGCTTTTTTCCAATAATGCATCTCACCACCACGTGAAGTGGCCCCAAAAAATTGGTCCTAATGATGAACTTTCTGCATAACTCTCACAAGAAAACACCACTTTGTGTCCGTATTCATCCACGTGCAAATATTGACCCCGTTCGGCCTCCTGATGCCACTCGATGCCATCTGACGCACGTGCTTACCTCATGTTGTCGGCCCGCGGATAGCTTCCTCGAGAAGTTTTACGTGCGACCAAATCCTCCTTATTGTAGAGAAAACACAGTGGTACTAGTAATAGTGAAAATCGATGCACTATGTACACCTTGTCCTACCTGTACACATGTGGGCCCCACGTAACCACCTGGCTCTGAAAAATGGGCAATTCTTTATTTGATGCACCATGCATGTGTATGTACATATGCGCAATCCCTTGCTCAAAAAAACTCCTGACAACGTTGTCTACGTGGTCTGGCATCACTCTTAAGGGCTATAGTGTGATGATAGATCTCAAGATCTATCCCCTTTAGATCTTTGTATGACCATGCAAAGACATCTTTGTATCGTCTGATCGTATTGACTAGAAGTTGCTCTTCCTCATCAGTAAGGTCAGTGGCAATGTATGCCGATTTAGGCTCCTTGCCTGGTTTTGCTAAGTTGATGCATTTGGGTTTTTCAGGCCCATTATATGAAGGCCCTGGTTCCTTGGGATCTCGATTGAGTTTCTGCACCACGATTTTCCTATCCTGAATGGTATACTTCTTATAGTGGGAAGGTGCATCGAATTTATCATCATTCAATTCCTCGTTAGTTTCCATTTCTGTTGTCCAAACTTCCTTCAAGGATCATTTCAGTTCATTGTATTTGATTTTGCACTCCATTTTGGACAACTTCATCAATTTCTCAAAATTGCCTTATTTTTCTGGTTTTTGTTTGTTCGGCTTTTTTATATTGTTTTTGCTGATCAAGTTTCATGTATCTCTTTGATATCCCCTCCTTGAGACAGTTCGTCGCTTCTACTAACCTTAACTACTATGTTTTGTCAGTTAACAGAGGTACTGAGTCCTCGTTGTGCTTGTTTCGGTTGTTTCTATGTTTATCTAGATATCTGCGTTGTCTTAGAGGATTTTGGTTTGAGAAATCATAGTAGATCACATGTCAATCCTTCCGTTTGATGCTCTTGCTTGAGCTACTAGACAGCTCGTCATCTACGTTATCCTCTAGCAGCTTATCAGTTGAGTCTTGGAAATCTTCTTCGTCCATTTGATCAAGGTCACTTACTGAAACTTCATTCACTATGCGTTAGCACTCGGCAAACCCATCCTTGTCAGTGACTTCGCACTTTGACTTCGGATTTAGGCTGACACCCAACATCTAGAATGAAATGATATCATATCCTTTCTCATTGCAGAATTTGGTGATGGTCACCTCATTAACACGAACATCAAGAGTCGCTAGTATCTGTTGCCATCCAAAAGCTTCGAACATCTCTTTTGGAAAAGGCTCTGGTATATATGCCTCATCTTGTGCAGTCCTATCAAGAATGCAATCTTCCTTTTTTAGCCTTTCCATATTCTGAAGCTTCTCCTGCCCATTGGTGAGCTTTGTGCTGTAGCCAAGCCGGTATTCCTCCTTCTTGGTCAGTTGTGGGGTTCAATTCTTCTCCTGAGGCTCGTTCTACATCTCTATAGCTATGATCTACGACACTAATTTTTGTAGTGACATCCTTGTTCCTCAGATAGATATAGTCGTAGCCCCAATCTTGCACCATTTTGAGTTGACGCATGAACGATCTGCCCAATATGATATCGAAGTTGCTGCTCTCATCGAAATTCATAATTGCAAAAGTGTGTTCATATGAAATTCCACAAGAGGTTACCACAATATGCTCCAATATTTCTATGGGTCTTTCTAGATACCCATCTGCCAATTGAAGTTTCGTTCTAGTCTTTCTAAGAGCAGGTTTTTCCTATTTTTCCCACATTGCTTTGGTAGCTATGGCTATTCCAGCCCCACTATCCAATGTTGCTATCAACTTGACCTCTTTGTACTCCACCGACAGGGTAGTATTTCCTTCTTCACCTTCACAATAATCCCCTACCTTGTTTATTGGTATTGGCTCATGTTTAGTTTGTTTCGAGGGTTGTGTCTTCAACGTGTTTGGAGAAGCATTAGGTGGTGGAATTAACAGCCTTATTTTTTCCAAATTTTTTCCGACCTCATTCCAAATGTGCGGTCTGATATGCAGTAACTCAGACAGAGTCAATGTACAGTGGATATGGAGATGACATTAGTTCGTGAAGAGTTTTAGTATCCATCACTTGGGATTGGCTTTCCATTGAGATGGTACTTTCTTCACCTTCGATCGAGTTTCATGGGTCCCAATAAATGAAGGTAAAGTCTTCAATGAATGAGGTTTACTGTCCTCCGATATCGTTGTTTCGACATCGCCATACAGTGATCTGATGTCATTTGGGTAGAGATCATGCTCCAAGTGAATCTCTGGGATGGGAGCTGACAGACGTGTAGTACTTCCATCTTTTCTATTTCTGATCTATTCCCATAGCTCCTGAAGACATTGTTCTTCCACTTTCTGAAGTGGCATGGTGCCTGAGAGTACATTCCATCTGTTGTATTGGTTGCCACCCTCATATCCAACGGTGTTTTGTGTACAGAATCTGGTCTGTCTTTCTTTTCAATTCCCCGCCCCTCTAACTCTTGAATCTTTTCTCAGATTAATACCTCAATTTTTGAAGGTAGAAACTGATGGTTCCATAAGCGCTTGAGCGGCTTGGATAAGTTTCTTGCACATCTTTAGCCTCTCTTTCTCATAGCCCGGATGAGGGTACATTAACCATCTATCCTCCTGGGTTTGATTAGCCTTTAAGCCTTCTGGTCTCATAAGCTTTTAAAATTGTGTCCAAAGGTTCAAACACCTTGTCTACTAAGACAAATCCTCCCGATGGTATATCCGATGGTTTTTTTAATCTCGTTGATGCCCTTAAGGTCTCTTTCCCTTTGCAATTGTTCCTCTATTTTCAGTAATTTGGTTTCCAATGACGTTTTTTCCTTTTGTCGTTTGGCTTTCATCTTGTTTCGTTTTGCCTTCCAGGATTTCCTAGGGGTTCGAACATACAAATTTTCTATCTCTGTTTGGCTAGCATGTACGTTCCGTGCTGCTTCATGTTCTTGAGCTCGAGTGACCACATTTATTGGAATGTTCGGTTCTATTTCTAATCCACTTGAGCTTGGCACAATCCCCATTTTGTTCATGTTTGCCTTCCCTTTGTTGTCAGGGTTTTTTGGACAATGTGGAATGAGATGGTTGGTCCTATATCCATTATAGAATCCAAAAAGTTTTACCCGTTCTCCTTTGTTTGGAAAAACTCTCGCCCAATGGTCACCGCCACATTCATAGCATGGTCCTACAGGTGGTGGAGAGGCTTATGGAGTCCCCATTGGTTGTCCTGCTCTAGGAGGATACCCTTTAGTAATGGTTTTTTGTTGGCTGTGTGAAGGTTCGGGCATTTCTTCAGGATTTATTCTTCAGGATTTATCCATGGATTGTATCCCTCTGGAACATATGCATTTCCCTAAAATTCCCTTTCGTAAGTATTATCTGATTCTTCTTGATATGAGACTACTTGGACCATACTTTGATCAGAAGGTGGTTCTATGGGTTGAGAAATCCTTACCATAGCCCTATTTTCCTGGGGTAAGGGAGGTTGATGTCCCAACACAGGTTGAGCTTTCTCCTGCCCTAAGATTTCGTTATTTGGCCACCTTGGAGGGGGTGGAAATTTTTGCCCTCCATGTGGTCCATATTGTCTCTCTCTCTCTCTAACATAGTTCCGATTATAGAAACATTCATGAGTTTCATGGTTTGTCCATTTTTGTTTTGTAGCACACCACTTCAATATTCGATGTGCATTTACTCCTAGCCTTTTTTGAAGGTTGCACCACTAGGTTGGATGATCTCCTCCACATGTGTCGTATTTTCGGGTGGGTGTTTGTTGTGTGTTTGGGTTTGTCCTATTTCTTTGGTTTATCATTATGATCACTTCCTCGTTCATTTGATCAACGTCCGGCACAGTTGGGTTTTGCCCTCCCAATTTTGTCGTGGACTCACTAGTGGTTGAAAGGTGCTACTCGTCCCCTGATCTGTGTCTTCAATCACCTCCCCGTATGCCTTGCAGTTATCTACCAGACAACGCCTCTTTCATGGCTTGCTCAAAAGTTACATATGCCTTCAAGTGCAAGTCCTTTCTAAGCGTGTCATTTCGCAATCCTTCTATGAAAAGGACTGATAGTCTTTTATCTTGATGTAGTTCTCAAGCAGGGCATCTCTCTATGTACTGCTTGAAACAAAGTGATGCTTCCTTCACTTTCTCTTTCTCCTTTTGCCTAAATGGATATAGATCTGGGAGACAGTGTTATGCTTGATCCCCCTCTTTGAGAATTCCTCAGTGAATTCTTGGAGAAGTTTCTCAATACTTGGGAATTCCAAGCTGTTTAATGGTTGGAACCAAGTCAAGGCAGTTCCCTTTAATGTCAACCCAAAACCTTCATATTGAGTATGAAAATCAGTTACATGTTCCGCTCCCAACACTTGTTTGAAGATCAAAACATGGGCATATGGATCTCCGGATCCATTATACTTTTTGGATACGCATTTTGCCACCTGAGATGGTTGCATACGTCTGGCCTTTGCAACCATTCTAACAACACCTAGTCCACCTGGTGTGGCTTCTCTAGGTTCATAATCTCCTCTTGGTACTACCTTTGGTATCCTATCTGCTATACGTTCATCAAGTCAATCTCACATAATAGTCGAAGGGATTCTAGTGGTGTAAGTGACATCAGGAACAATAGTGCCCCTTTGTGTGTTCATGGATGCCCTAGACGTCATTGATCCTAAAGGTCCTGTGTTTGGGACTCGTTCATGTCCAAAAGACTCCTCCACCCTGGTTCTCAAGGGGCTTACATGTACAGTCTCAGGTCTTGTGTGAGTAGTCTTGATTTTTATCTCTTCCGGATTTATATAGTATTGGTGGAGTGGTCCTCCAAAATATGTATATCTCTATAATTCCTTACGATCCATTGAAGAGTACTTTCGGCCAAACTTGTCTATTATGACCACCTGAATACTTTTCCCCTCCGCATACGTGTAAACATACAAGTTTTTTCGGTCAGTCAATTCCTTGATGCGAGGCTCGTCACATCTGTAATAGAGTGTTTGTTCTCCATTATTGAACTTATAAAGCCCCACATACGTGTTGTCTGTATTAAGGCACTCTGCCTCATTCGTCCGCCTGAGTACCACGTTTTGTTACTCCATTTTGGGTGGTTCATCAGCCAACTCATTATCTACCTTCTCCTTGGTGCCAGTTGAGAGCGGATTTTTTGAGATGGGGCTCAACTCAAGGCTCCCACCAGACAACCACTCCGTGAGACCCTACACACGCATATTTCTTAGGGGCACCACCCTCTTTTATGGAGAAAGAAGGAAACCAAAACAAACCATATACAACACACACACACACACACACACACACACACACACACACCTTCCTTATGTGCTTCACACAAAATGCCCTTCAACCATTCAACACACACTCCTTAAGCAATCCCTTTGAACACTGCACAAACTCACATGCAAAGATTGACCTTCACCATATTAGTGCTCATATACTTCTAAGAAAAGCAAGCACAAAACCTCAAAACTCAAAACAACATAATGCACAAATACTTGACAACTCCTTTCCTTTCCCAAAAGAAGAGACTACTTACACAAAGAAGGCGGCATGCATAGAGAGCTCTTCTCCATCTATGTAGCCCCAAGACTTACTTACACACAACATAAGGAGAGAATCCAAGCAAATAGACACCATGGTGCACAAAAAACTTTCTCAACAAACAAGCAACCCAATGAGCACAAAATATGAGAAGCTGTCAAGATAGGCTTACCAATTTTACATGCGTTTAGAGCAAAAGTGTGACGACGACACCCCAATTACAACAATGTGTTGATCAAACCATGAGATAGATCATTGAACTTGATATACTTGCTCTCATATAGAATCTACAATCCTTATTTAGGGATGAGTATGATAAGAGAAATGTTTGCAAGAGAATGGTAGCAATAGCATATTGATGCTCTCTCTATGGTGCCGCTTATGATAGCGAGCTTAGGAAATGGATAGGGAGACAAGAGGAGAGAGAGATTAGGGCTTCTCTAACCTTAGAGGAGCTTATTTGCAGCAATGGAGTAGGTGTGTGTATTTTTGTGCTTGCCAAAGGGCCTTTTTAAAGCTGTACAAGACCTTGGGTTAGGTTAAACTTGACTAGGGTAGGTGATTAACCATAGTTAGGTTCCCTTTTGACCATTCCTTCAATTATGTAAATAAGGGACTTATTTTTTCATTAAAAATAGCCTTTTAGGTCGTGGAGGCTCCATAAGGGTTGATAATGTATGTGGGCCCCACCATGATGTCCCTCCAGTGGCTCCTGCAGAGTGTCCCCATCTTGTTTGTTGTGTCTCTGGAAGCATCTTGAGCCGACCCCTCCACATGCAAGTGGTTTTTAACTCCCCATTGGTATTTTAGAATGTTGGAGAAGTCAAGAAAACTTTTCACCTTTGTGGTTTACCTGATTGTAACTTTGACCTGCAGTAATAGTGTCCGCAGCACCTTGTTTTCACCATAACTTTCAGCCTGTAACTCAGAATTGGGTGCTGTAAAAGGCAAAGTTGACCTTCTCAAAGTGTTTAAGCTGATTTTGGAGTGTTCCTCAAGTATACCCACGAGCTAAGGCATTCAATATGCATCCAAAACACCTTTTGAACCAAGTCTCCTTGTAGGGGGCCCTTTAGCATGCATCCAAGGTGTAGCATGCTTTTTTCAAAAGAGAATCCACCTTAAAAAAATGAGGTAGGCTCCAATAAAGTTTGATTTATTGGGGATATACATTATATTTAAGATTTGTTGACCATCACAAGTAAATGATCCAAGAGTTGGGTCACATAGTGGTGGGGAAGGGAAGGCCTACAAGGTTAACCCTACCCTTGAGAGAAGATGGGTAAGATAAGTGCCCATAAATTATTTATTTACAAATTATGGGATGTAGATAGCTATTCAAATTAGTAAAGGTAATTAGTTAAAAGAATATACAATAAAAAAACTAGGAGAGTAGAATTAAGTTTACTATTTACATTTAGCATGAAGAGAGAAATATGATGTAAATGCATAAAGATCTAAGAAGGGTAAGGTGTTTGTATGGAAAAAGGCTATCACGGAAAGAGAGAATGAACACTAGGTTAAAACTTTGATAAAAAAATATATACATTTGAGTAGAAATGTAGTGCAAATGCAAGGTTACCATTTAACGCTACTCACCAGTCATTCCCCATTTATCCACAATAAAAGGATTATGAACCACCAGGTACATTATTACCTCTCAATCCAAATATCTATCCCCGTCATAATCAACATCTACAAGGTCTCTGAACTCACTCAGGTTATTTTCCAAATTAACATAGTAGTGATCCATTCCATCCTTATAGATCTTGGCCTTAAGCACATTTTCAAATTGAAACTTCAAATAGAACAATTTTACATCAGATGCAGGCTGAGAAGGACCTTCCCCCATCGAAGTTGTTCCCTTAGGGTTTGACATGTTAGAATCTTCAGTCATGAGACTGTATGATCTCTCTGACGAAGTGTCAGAGAAGATCTCCTCTAAAATGGGTTCTAAAGGTGGTAATGGTGTCTGATTCACACTTTCCTCTTTTGAGTGATTGCTGCCTTGGTCAAAGATACTGGGATTCCTATTCTGGTACAATCTTCCTGATTGCAAATTCATGAAGGATTGGTAATACAAAATCCAAACCGAGTTACCTCATTAAATAGTTTCAATCTCCCGTTTGATCTTGCTTGCTGGGTAGTATCCTCTAGTACCTGCAACCTGTCAAAATTTTTCTTGATAGCTGTGAGCTTACAGCTGTTCTTGTTAGTTCTTGCTTTTAATCGAAAAGATTTAGCTAGGTACTTCAGTAGCATACAATTCCTCACGTAACCTCAAAAATTTAGGTCCAATTTCAATTTTGAAAGAACCACCAGGATACTATGGACTAGCTCTTTCTGTAGTAAAAATCTGTTTTTGTTCTGACTCAGAGGTACATGGATCGTGATCCATGCTGGGAAGCCAAATGAACTTTTGTTGATACCATCAGGTTCATCAGCATGATTAATGGGTCTTATGGTATCAACATTTCTAGAAATGAACCTCTGGATTGGAAGCTAGGTTGATTCTGTCACTTTGCCTAAGCTTCTGTCAGTTCTGTGTTAGGAAATAAGACGTAGCTAAATAGATAATTGAGTAGATTACTTAATGGAGAGAGACAGATTTATATACACGAGATTATAGAGTAGAGAGAGAGAGAGAGAGAGAGAGAGAGAGAGAGAGAGAGAGAGAGAGAGAGAGAGTACACACGATATACGTGGTTCACCCAATGTGGGCTACGTCCACGGGAAAGCAGCCACTCAATGGCTTTAGTACTTCAAAACAAGAAGTAGTTTACAAAGGGATTATACCCTTAATGGAGCTCTCGCCGTGCTTCACTCTCACCACCTAACACTCACCTTGTTGCATCAACTTCACACTATGAAATTTGTGTAGAAATGGCCTCCTTTTATAGGCCAAAAGGGCTGCCCTCTCTTATGAGAGACAGCCATGTGTAGCCGCCCTTGTGCCAATAAGTCCAAATCGGACCCTCCAATCCGCCCATGTGTGGCCGCCCTTGAGAAGACAAGTCCCCTTTTGAATTCGGCCACCGGCCACCAGCCATTGACTTCCGACCACCGGCCACCGGCCATTGACTTCCGACCACCGGCCATCGGCCATTGACTACCGGCCACCGACCAACCGACCGGTTGTTTTCCGATCACTTTCCGGCCGCCGTCCGGCCATAATATTCCGGTGAAAAAAAAAGTCTCAGGGGCCTCCACCCCCAAGGCCTTTAAAGTTGCCCCTGATTCTTGTCCGTGGAAATTTTGGTTTCTGGTGAGTGATTTTCCTTTACGCACGATGGCTTCTCCTCATAATGGGGGCCTTACAAATGTGCGCTTTTACCACAGAAAATTACAAGGTTAAATCAGGCTCCATACTTAACAATCTTCCACTTGGAGACTGATCTTCAAACCAAACCTATGACTGCTTTCCATTCTGGCTTCTTATCCTTGAATGCCTATTGAAGATGAGCAAAAGCTCAACTTCTCCTTGTTGACCACCTTTGTAAACATGTCTGCAGGATTTTCACTTGTATGCACCTTTCCTAGCTTTAGTTGTCCCTCTTCCAAAAGAGTGCGTATGAAGTGATATCTCACCTCAATGTGCTTTGTCCTTGAATGAAAGGCTGAGTTCTTCGCAAGATGGATAGCGCTTTGGCTATCACTGTACAAGACACAATTGTCTTGTTTGAATCCAAGCTCTTCTAAGAATCTGTGAAGCCATAGAATTTCTTTGCTTGCCTCCGTCATTGCTACATACTCTGCTTCCGTGGTACAAAGTGAAACCACTTTCTGCAGCTTTGAAGCCCAGCTTACTGCTGTGCCTCCAACCGTGAACACATAGCCAGTAGTGCTCCTTCGAGTATCTTTGTCACCTGCCATATCTGCATCAGCATACTCTTCTAGAAAAATATCAGTTCCTCCAAAATACAAAGCATTTATTGTTGTCCCTTTTAGATACCTAAGTATCCACTTCACAGCTTGCCAATGCTCTTTACCTGGGTTGTCCATGAACCTACTCACAACTCCCACTGCATGTGCAATATCTGGCCTTGTCCAGACCATAGCATACATTAGAGAACCTACCGCTGCAGCATATGGAACTTTAGACATATAGGCTATCTCCTCTTGTGTCTTTGGACACATATCCTTCGTTAGTTTAAAATGACCAGTCAAAGGTGTAGAAACTGGTTTTGCATTTTGCATTGCAAACCTTTCTAGTACCTTCTTGATGTAATCTTCTTGAGATAGCTTTATTGTCTTCTTCGTCCTGTCCCTTGATATTTTCATACCAAGTATCCTCTTTGCAGCACCTAAATCTTTCATTGAAAAAGATTTGGACAGCTCCTCTTTTAGGTCTTTGATGTCCTGCATGTTAGCACTTGCAATCAACATGTCATCAACATACAACATTAGGATGATGAATTTCCCATCTCCCAAATTCTCCGTGTAGACGCAGTGATCCGAGTTGCATCTTGTGAATCCATGATCCAACATCCATCGATCAAAATTCAAGTACCATTGTCTTGATGCTTGCTTTAAACCATACAAGCTCTTCTTTAATCTGCAAACCATTTTCTCCTTACCTTTTACTTCATACCCCTTTGGTTGAAGCATGTAGATTTCCTCCTCTAAGTCACCGTGAGGGAATGCCGTATTTACATCCATTTGCTCGAGATTTAGATCATGAGCAGCCACAAGGCTTAAGACAAGCCTAATTGAGTTCATTTTTACAATAGGAGAAAATAAATCATTGAAGTCAATACCTTTCTTTTGAGAAAAACCTTTTACCACAAGCCTAGACTTGTACCTTTTCTTCCCACCTTCTTCTTCCTTTAGCTTGTACACCCATTTGTTTTGAAGTGCCCGCTTACCTTTAGGCAGCTCAACCAACTCCCATGTTTGGTTGCGATGTAGTGAGTCCATCTCCACTTGCATGCTCTTCGTCCATTCTTCTTTGGATTCATGTTGCATAGCTTCTTCATATGATTCCGGCTCTCCAGAATCTGAGATCAAGAGATGGTTGAAGGAAGGAACAAACCTTTCTGGAGGTCTACTTGCTCTTGTAGATCTTCGGGGAATAGGTTGAGGCTCCTCATTTGGTTGACGTTGTTGCACATTGTCACCGTTTGCAGTCCTTGAGTCTTCACCGTCCTCAAGCTCCATGTACTCATCACCTGTTTCTTTTGTTTGTTTTCTTTCCAAGTAATCTTTGTACATATTTTGTTCGTTAAAAATTACATCCCTACTCCTTAAGATTTCACCATCTTAAAGATTCCATAGGCGATACCCAAAGTCTCCTTCTCCATAGCCAATGAAGAAACACTTTTTGGACTTTGCATCTAACTTTGATCTTAGGCTTCTACCTATGTGCATGAAAGCCTCACACCCAAACACTTTGAGAAATGCATAATTCACCGGTTTACCTGTCCATGCATCTTCTGGAACTCCCCCATCCAATGCTGTTGAGGGTGACCGATTGATTAAGTACACAGACGTACTTACAGCTTCCGCCCAAAGCTCAAGCGGTAGGCCTGCATGTAGCCGCATGCTTCGTGCTCGTTCCATGATTTTCATGTTCATCCTTTCCGAAATCCCATTTTATTGAGGTGTCCTTGGGGT
Organism: Adiantum capillus-veneris; assembly: GCF_014529385.1. Classification (NCBI taxonomy): domain Eukaryota; kingdom Viridiplantae; phylum Streptophyta; class Polypodiopsida; order Polypodiales; family Pteridaceae; genus Adiantum; species Adiantum capillus-veneris. The sequence goes on from NC_140954.1 coordinate 69,973,414, forward strand.
TGTCCTTTGCCTCCGAATGCCATTGCTAGCACAAAAGCTTTCAAAAGCTTGGCTGCAATATTCGCCTCCATTGTCGGATCTGAGACATTTAACCTTGGTACCTGTTTCATTCTCCACAAAGGCTTTCCACCTTTGAAATATGGAAAATACATCGGGTTTATTCTTCATGACATAAACCCATGTTTTTCTAGTCGCATCGTCTATGAATGTTACATAGTACAATGAGCCACCAAGTGATGGTGTACTTGCAGGACCCCAAACATCAGAATGAACCAACTCAAGTTTTTTATTTTTTCTTTCATTTCCTGATTTTTGAAATTTTACCCTCTTTTGTTTACCATAAACACAATCTTCACAGAACTCTAAGTCCACTTCTTTCAAACCTGGTAGAAGCTTCTTTGTTTGAAGGATTTGCATTCCTTTGGCACTCATATGCCCAAGTCGGTAGTGCCACACCGCACTGGAACCTTCTGTAGTTGCTGCACAAGCTGAAGGTTGCGTGCTAACAGTACACAAGTAAAGTGTACCCACTTTTTCACCCTTGGCAACCACCAAAGATCCCTTTGAGATCTTCCACCGTTTGTTTCCGAATGCAATGTTGTGACCTTCATCGTCCAATTGTCCTGTAGAGATCAAATTTTTGCGAAGAGAAGGAACATGCCTAACATCTTTAAGCTTCCATTCATTTTCGTTAGCAGTTTTGACAGAAACTGTACCTTTGCCGACAATCTCACAAGCTTCATCATCTCCCAAGTATACATACCCAAAATTACCTTTGGTGTAGTTTTGGAAATGTTGCTTGTGTGGTGTCGCATGGAATGAAGCCCCGGAATCTACTATCCAAGAATTAGACACATTGTCTAATGAGAGAATTAGAGCATCTTGCTCTACTTTACCTGCCACATTGGCCTCCGATGTTGGCTTGTTGTCTTGAGACTCTGTCTCCTTCTTCTTCTTGGACGAGCAATCCTTCTTGACGTGGCCCTTCTTGCCGCAGTTCCAACATTCAAGAACTGACTTTGTGCGTGACTTGCTCCGCCTTGAGCGATCATGACCCTTTTGGTTTTTGAACCTCTCCTTAAGCCTTCCTCTTGTTTCCACTGATAGTGCAGCACTTGATGATTCTCCTGTGCTTCTCCTTCGCGTTTCCTCGCTTAGGAGAACACCCACAACATCATCAAACTTAAGAGTATTTGTGCGAGAGATAGAATTACTTACAGCCATCACAAGGCTGTCCCAACTATCCGGTAGAGATGATAGTGTAAGGAGAGCTCGCACTTCGTCATCGAAATTGATTTTCACTATTCAAAGTTGACTTATGTTTGTGTTAAAGTCATTTAGGTGTTCTGCAATTGAACCATTCTCTGCCATCTTTAGATTGAACAAGCGCTTCATAAGAAATACCTTATTGGATGCCGATGGTTTCTCGTAGAAGTTGTCAAGTGACTTCATCAAGTCCTCCGTGGTCTTCATCTCCGAAACATTGAAGGCCACCGTTGACGCCAAGCTTAACCGGATTGTTCCCAGTGCCTTTCGATAAAGGAAAATCCATGCTTCATCTGCCATTTTTGCGGGCTTCTTCGCAAGACCGCCTAGTGGCAATGACGGGAGCAAAGCGAACCCCGAACCCCGACGGCCTCTAAAACACCGGGGACCGAATGGCGCGCCTCGAGCCTGTCATGGTAAAGCAAACAGGGGGCACCACCTAGCTTCAGCGGTGAGGACGCAAACAACACACCACCATAACAAAGTTTTCATCCAAGAGAGATGGATGCTTGGGAGTAATGATGAAGAGGAAAGGGAATGAGATCAAGAGAGAGAGAGAGAGAGAGAGAGAGAGAGAGAGAGAGAGAGAGAGAGAGAGAGGGGGGGGTATAGCGGCTTAGTACTTAGGAACCACAAAAGGATGGCGAATCCGCACACCCTTCACACATACACAAGCTCACTCCAAAACACAAGACTAGGTGGCGATTCCGCACACCTCACATGGGCAAAACATTGCAAGAAAACATACTCACAAAACCTCAAGCTTTATTTAGAGAATAAGGCGATGAAATGGGGAGCATAGGGTAGGGGAATGAGAAGGGAGAGAGTGGTAGAGCACATGGCGGATAGGTGGGAGTTGATGGCGAAGACTCGCACGAGGATTATGGCCATCATCCTTCATTTAGTTGCCCTTCATCTTCCATAGCCAAGGGTGTAGAGGTCATGCTCAAGACAAGCATGGTGATTGTGGTGATGGTGATGGTGTGGGTGTGTGTGTGTGCACTAGGCACACACAGTGCATAGTGTGTTCTTTGGTGATGTTGTGTGTGTTTGTGTGATGGTGATCCCTCTTTATATAGCGGAGGAGGAGGGAGAAATTCTAGAATTTAGAAATGAAGAAATCATTATCTACATAGGCCATGTGACTGTGGGCCCCACTTGTCTGGCTGTGTGTATATGTGCCAGAACAGCAGTCTCATGAGAGAGAGACTAAGAGAGAGAGGTGGGTTGATGAAAAAAAGTGAGAGGTGACATGGAGAATAAAGTAATTACAAGAGGGGAGAGAGGGGAGTGTGTTAAGAGGTGAATCTGTGTGCAGATGTGTGTGAACACAAGAAAATCAGGTAACCACTGGGTGGGGATGGGTCTGTGGGCACCTTTTTCAGTGAAACTGAGTGTGTGTGAGTGTGGGGGAGGTTATTTAGCTACAAGACAAGAGACATGGCACCCTTTAGAGAGAGAGGGGAGGTATTTGGGTCATGGGATATGATAGGAGAGAGAAAGAGGGGGTGGGGTATACTATTTTGGAAGATAGGGTAAGTTGCATGTGAGTTGGTGCATTATTGGTGAGTTATAATGCATTATTGGTGAGAGGTGGGGTAGCTTTAGGGGAGAGAGAAGGAGAAAGGACAAGGGGAAGAGAGAGGGGGTTGACCTTTTGAGTGGAGGAGAGGAAAAGGGACACACAGCGGGGCAATAGAGAAGAAAAAGGAGGCAAGGTGGGGATGGGCTACCCCGCAGGCATGAGGTGGCCTATTTTACCTTTCTTATATATTTACATAATCATACTTTATTTTTTTCTTACTTTTTCCAATGCTTTTTATCACTCCCTCCCTAAGAGGGGGTTTTCATGGGGTGGGGACGAGAGAAGAGGGGTATGGGAGCTTGGCTTGTGAAAAGCCCCCATCATTAGCCCTCCCCTTTTGGCTAGAGGCATTCATGTCTCTAGCTCATCTGTTTGATCATTATCGTCGGAGGTGGTGGCTGATGGTGTGTTCTTATCTGGAATGTCAATTGGTGGAGCCTGGTCAAATCGAAGAAAATAAGGTTTAAGTGGCCAACCATTTACCCTGGTTTTATGAAGTTTTCCATCAGCCTCCATAAGCTGGTAGCTTCCATTGGCATACTTTTTCCTGATGATGAAAGGGCCTTCCCATCGGAGTAGGAGTTTCTTATCCTTGCGTGTGTCGAAGCGATTGTCGTAGCGGAGTACCAACATTCCTTTCTTCAATTCTTTTTTCCGGAGATGCTCGTTAAAGCTAAGCCGTCTATGCTCTGCTTGTGCTGCATAATAATTTATTGCTTCTTCTCTGTCTAGCTGCAGTCTTTCCAAGTTGATGATGTGATCTCTCAAATGCATGTTGGGCTGTTGAAGCTGGCTTGCCATTACTCTGAGACTTTGTAGTTGCACTTCAATGGGCAAGATTGCTTCCTTACCAAATACTAGATGATACGGTGTGAATCCCAAGGATGTACGAAATGAAGTTCTGTAGGCCCATAAAGCTGGTAGTAGATACTTATCCCAGTCTCCGGGATGATTGTTTACCTGCTTGGTAATAATTTTAGAAACCATTCCATTTACCTTTTCAACTAGGCCATTACATTGAGGGTAATATGGTGAAGAGTGCCTCCTTGTAATGCCCAGTTTCCGAGCCTATCACAAATTTTTGTTTATCATATTTTGTTGGTTTTCCTTGCTTCTAGAGGTTTACAATAAAAGAAAGAGTGAGAACAACCTCTTGGAAAAATTTTTAAAAAAAATGATTTGATAGGAATTTTTTCTTGACTAGTTCACCGGAGGTGAAAGGTAGAGGGAGAACCTAGTGGTAAAGGGAAGGAAAAATATGTAAATGTGAAAAGAAAAGATATGATGTGGTTGTGGAGCCATGCACCCATGATTCAAGGGTCATGAGTGGCTCATATCATCATGGCTTTGGAGCCATATGATGATTCAAACAAATGGGACCCAAGTGGAAGACTTGGTAAAGGAAGGAACCAGACACATGATTTTGCTGAATTTTTAAAAAAATACTTCCACTCCGATCCAAGAAAAGTTGTCTTCATCAAAGTTGTAGCTGATGAGCTGGAGATTCTGGCCATATTTTTTTAATAATTTTTGCATCTACGGTCTAGGAGATATGGCCAAAATGGCGGACGCGAGTTTTTCAACTGTGGTGGAGACCACCCCCTCTACCTTTACACACACACACCCTTCCTTTTCCACATTGAGACCTTCTCTAAAAATCAGCCATTAGTCTTCTCACCCTCCTCTCCTTCCTCCTCTCTCTCAAGCTCAAAAACCCATCAAAATTCCTCTTCTAATCACCTCTCAAGTCATGCTTAATCTTGTTGTAATTCATAAGTTCTCATTCAACCCCTTTCTATTATTACTAGATATGTATTGATTTTATGTAGATTCTTTACATTTTAAAATAAGGAAGCTCTTGGACTCAAGCTATGGAGGAAGGAGTGAAGACAACACAAGTGATGATGCAGCTAATTGGTCAACAAATCACTTGGAAGGAGCTTCTTCATTGGTTGAATGTCCCTAATCAAGCTTCATTTGTACAAATTACACTTGGATCTTAACCTCACTCCTAATCACTCTCTTTCCTATATAAAGAGGCCTTCCCCTTTGTAATTTCAAGCCTCCCTCAGCCCCATTGAGTCTTTGTATCACTCACCATGAGCCCATAAGCTCATTCATTCACTCTATTCTTGCACATTCTAGAGTGCAAATTGTTTCATGCTAGTAATCTCTCCTTCTCTTACTTATGTTAATTAAGAAAAATCTTGTATATATGTGTGAGAGTGCTTGATGTGATCTTGGCTAATCCTTGAGTGGTTGTTTGGTAATCTACATGCTGTTTGTGTTGGGAGTGTTTGAAGTCATCCATTCCTTGTACACACACTAAGGTTAATGCTTCATTCATAGTGATCTCTCTCTCTCTCTCTCTCTCTCCCTCTCTCTCTCTCTCTCTCTCTCTCTCTCTCTCTCTCTCTCTTTGTGTAGCGGTCGTAGCCCACGCTTCCAAGACTAGGTGGTGCCCTTATCTCATTTCCCTTGTGGCGCAATGGAGTTTGTTTTGGTGTAGAGGCCGCCATTCCAAATTTCCTTCGTCAGCATAAGTGACCTAGTGCCGGCCTTTTGACACAACTTACACGTTTTGCACCAATGGTGTACATCACGGTTGAGGCTAGGCCATATGAAGCCTGCCTGCAAGATTTTCCTACTTGTTATGTCTAGGGCAAAGTGACCACCACAAACCCCGTCGTGACAACTAGCAATTACTCCCATGATTTCCTGAGAGAGAGGGACCTTCCTGAGTATTTGGTCCTTACCCTTACAGTACAAACCGTCATTGATGAGTCGATACCTTGTGGCCTTCCGCGTCAGCCATTGCTTCTGTCCCTGTGTTAAATCTGACGGGCATTCCCCTGTTTCCAAAAAATGCATGATGTCAGGCAAGGCATCACTGCCTTGAAATAGAGGGAGCTTTAGTTTTATTGCTCCAACCACCACTTCCTGTAGTCTTTCACTTGCTAGGGCATCTGCTTCTTGGTTTTGAGCCCTTGGGATATGGTGTCCTTGAACTTCCTTAAACTTACCCAACAAGGTTTTTACACCACTTAAGTGAGTCCTTAAACTAGGATTCTTGCATGTCCATGCTCCATTTACTTGCCTTACAAAAAGTAGAGCATCCCCAAATACATTAAGGCGTTGTACACCTTGCGAGACACACCATTGTAGACCCTTGGTTAGTGCTGCATACTCAGCTTCATTGTTAGAATGTGAATCTAACAATTGGCCCAATGAAAATACCTTTGTCCCTTTGTCATCAAAGACCACTATGCTTGCAGCTGCTTTGTCGGACGCTCGCTTGTAGGCTCCATCAAAGTAGAGAGAGTATGCTCCTTCTACCATCGGTGGTACTGGAGGTAATCAGACTTCTCCTTCCTTAGATTGCTTCTCCTTCCTTTCAAAGACTTGGTAGGTCATGAGTCCCCCCAAACTTGCCCTTGTCGTGCTTTCTACCTGTACCGTGTAGTCAAACTCTTGCAGACGAACTAGCCATTTAGTAATTCTAGCAGACACATCCATGTGTTGTACAACATAGGGAAATATTTCATCCGTGGTTAAAATCACAAATTGCTTAGGCAGCAAATATGACCTAAACTTTGTAGTTGCAAATCTAAGAGCTAGAACTAAGTGTTCCACATGGGTGAAACCTTTCTCTCCTGTTGTCATCATTCGACTAGAGAAGTAGATTGACCTCATGAAAGATGTCGTCGTATCCTTTTGGAGTAGCACAGCCCCCAATGAGTCATCACCAACACTTGAGGTGACATAGAATTTTTCATCCCACTTAGGTGGTGAGATAGTTGGCAGAGTGGCTAAGACCTCCTTTACGTTGTTGTAGTGATGTTCACTTTCCTCGTCCTAAGTGAAAGTTGATCTTTGAGTGAGTTGTTGCAGTGGTAGAACAACTTGTGATAGTAGATGGATGAATCTACTTAAGTACCTCACCTTCTGTAGAAAAGAGACCAGTTGACGTGCGGTCGTTGGTGAAGGTAGGGCTATGAGTGCGGACACCTTACTTGGGTCGGCATTGATACCTTTTGCTAAAATTTCATGGCCTAGTAGAATGACTTTACTCTCCCCAATGTGGCATTTATCCACATTTAATTGCCCACCTAGGCTCTGCAACCTGGCCAAACCTTCAGTTACCTTTTCTAAATGTGAAATATGAGAGCTATATATACAAAAATCATCAATGAACACTCTTATGGATGTTCCAAAGAACGGTTGAAAAACATATGTGACATATCTTTGGAATGTGGCAGGTGCATTTGTGAGACCAAATGGCATAACCCTGTATGCAAAACAACCCCATGGCGTGATAAAAGTGGTTTTTAGCTGATCTTCCAAGGCTATGCGTATTTGAAAGTATCCAGAATAACCATCACAGATGGTATAGCATTCAAAACCCGCTACTTCATTCAGAATTTCATCCAAGAAAGGGAGAGGAAAGTGGTCTCTCTTTGTAGCTGCATTTAGTGGTTTGTAGTCAACACAGACCCTCCACTTACCATTCTTTTTAGGCGTCACCACTACGGGTGACACCCATTCTGAGTTTTCTACAGGATAGATGAATCCCGCCTCCAGCAATTTCTTTACCTCGGCCAAGAGTGCCTTTTCTTGTATGACCCCCAGTCGTCGTAGCTTTTGCACAACTGGTTTTACCCCTTCCTTCAGCTTAATATGATGTTCCACCACTGTAATGCCTGTGATTCTTTCATAGTTGTCAATGAACAGGTTAGGAAATCCCATCAACATTTGCAAAAAACTATCTTTCTCCTCAAGTGTTAATTCTGTAGACAACATACCCTTCAACCTACTTCCTCCTAGGCCACGTGATTTGCTCTCCTCTTCATTGGGTTGCCCTTTTGGTGATGGATCACCAGTTGTGCTTACCCTTTGTGGATCCTTCATAATGATACCCATCACATCAATGGAACTGTCACTTTCGTCGGTGGATGTGGTCTCCTCAGAACTGGAAGATTCGCTAGTGGTTTCATCTGCCGATGTTTCCAGATTCATTTGCTTCTGCTTGCCAATCCTCATGTCGTAGTAGATTGTCTCCCCTTTCTTACCGGTCATGCGTAGAAGGCCAGTACCCCAGTCCTGTTTTGCCTTCATGGCCATCAACCATGGCCTTCCCAAAATTAGTGGATAGCCCTCCCCCTTAGTAGGCATTACAAAAACATCTACCTCTACCTCAGTGTTGAAAGCTTTGATTTTCACGGCACTTACCACACCCACACACTTTACTTTTGCGTTGTTTGCCATCTTTTCCTTGCATGGAGAAGGCCTGTCAACCTCGAGCCCTAATTGAAGCATCATAGCTTCGCTCATTACACAGATTTGTGCACCTCCATCAATGTAGGTGTTTCCAACCCTCTTTCCTTTTATGTTTACGTCGACAATTGGAAGGATGTCATCCATGTTGCATCCCGAAATTGCTCCGGCTACCTTTGTTTTGGAGCGTCTTGTACTTACCATTTTAGACCATTGTCGCCTTACTTTTGGTGCAAGATGTAGCAGCTGTGGCCATGTAATCTTCGGTCCTTGCTCTGCCACATCCAATGTTAGATCATAGGGCTTAGAACTTTCCCCTAGCTGAAAGTCGGTGATGCCCAATTTCCGTCGTGGCCTGGATGTCCTCTTGCTAGTTTCTCCTCTCATGCTTCTCTCATCATCTGATTGTGTAGCCTTCTCCCTCCTAGCTCTTTTCAGAGTCATGGCCTCAAGTGGTTCTAAAAAGGTTACCTTCTCCTTACCCTTGTCCCTCTCCTTTGCTCTGGGTGGATCCACTACTACGGCTTTTCCTTTCTCTTCTAGCCTTATGATGTTTACAATGCGATCAGGTGGTGGGGCTGGTGGAAGAGGTGGAATGGATGCTTGTAGTGGTGTCTGGGGTGGACGTAGAATTTGTGTTGGTGGGGTTGGTGCTCGGGGTGGGGGTGTTCTTTCTCTAGGGGGTGACAATTGGTTCCTTCTACTTCCTCTATTATAGTTTTGTCGTGGTTTGGGACAGTAGTACATACCGTGACCGTCTTCTCCGCAGTTGTAGCAATGATACTCCCTGTTTTGTCATCGTGTTCTTCCAGGGTCTTGATCTCTTTCTTGACTCCTCCCTTGTTGTATTAAGTGGACAGACAAATTCTGCAGTTGGTCAGTAATATGGGCCAACATATCTTGTTGGTCATCTCTTACCCCAAGAGCCGGTGGTGGTGGTGGAATGGTGGTTGTCGTAGTTGCTGGTCGACGTGATGTTGTTGTTTCTGTTGACTCGGTTTCTTTGGATTTCATTCGCAGCTTCTTGTCCTTAAGGTGAGCAATCTCAACGGCTAACTCGTACGTAGCCGGGAATCTACCTTTCACCTTCTCCTTGAGAAGCGGCCATAAGCCATGCGTTAACCGATCTTTTTTTAGGAAATCGGGTGCAGCTTCCCCCCTTGCCAGTGACTCAACCCACCGTTCCCACAAATCCACAAATTTGGACTCATAGGTGGCATATTCTAAAAGACCCTCTTGCTTCAAGTCTCTCAACTTGTCCCACAACTTTTCTGAAGTGGTACCTCCCCCAAAGCGCCTCTTAAAAGTGGTTTTTAAGGGTTCCCACTCATCCTTGGTTGCTTGTGGAAGTGCATTGTACGATGATCTAGCTTCTAGCTGCATGAGATGCTTAAAGATTCTAACCCGGGATTCATCCGTATCTTTGTTGCTCACTACACATGCTACTTCAAAGTCATCTAGGAAGTGTGTTACCAAATCCTCCCCCTTCTTTCCTTTAAATTTTGGAAATGCTACACTTGCCATGATTACTGAGAGAGAGCTAGAAAGACACACTGCTTAACTTGCAAAAGTTTTTTTCTTCTTTACAAGGAGGCGTGTATACCCTCTTATACTAGGACATAGATTAAAACTTCAAACGGTACATTGCCTTGTACCAAAGGTAGGACAAATGGTTGATCTGATGCCAGAACCTGAAATAATCGCTCCCCACCTAGCATGGTGTCAATGAAGTGCTGGTAGTGAGACTTCAAATCCAGTATTACCTTGATTGAGCGTACACGTGTTGGTATGTGTGATCTGTCTTGAGGTAGGTTGTACTGATTCATGTGAAGCTTAGAGGTGCTTAGTCACTGTCCAAGCTTGTGGGAGAGGGTGGTGTTCTTTCCTGAAACAAACTCAGTAGATCCCTAGTTTCTCTAGTGAGAGTGTGAGCCAATGATTCCGTTATCTGTGCTGCAGCATCAGGTGCGACTTGAAAACTGACTGTGATAATTACCTCGGTGACTTGAGTTACCCGATTCTCAAAGTAGAATAGTGTTGATTCTCTATTGTGTAGAGCTCCTTCCATTTTGTTGTTGTGGGTTGGTTGTAGGTTGCGGACATGGTTTCGACCTTCTCCTTCTTCTTCTTGGAACTTGGCCTATGTATATCCACTGGGTTTGGCGTGTTGGTTGACTCTCCCACTGCAAATCGATTACCGTTACGCCTGGCACTCGAGCTTCGATGGAGATGCGGAGTTTGTCTAGTTGTGCTTGGAGCTCTTCTTCTTCTGTCGTCCAATTAGCAAATCCTGCTAGCCATTCATCCATTCACAATAGTTTAGGGGTTTCAGTCTTGTAAACTGAAGGGTTTCATGAAAAGATTCTCAGTGGGGGCACCAAATGACGGGAGCAAAGCGAACCCCGAACCCCGACGGCCTCTAAAACACCGGGGACCGAATGGCGCGCCTCGAGCCTGTCATGGTAAAGCAAACAGGGGGCACCACCTAGCTTCAGCGGCGAGGACGCAAACAACACACCACCATAACAAAGTTTTCATCCAAGAGAGATGGATGCTTGGGAGTAATGATGAAGAGGAAAGGGAATGAGATCAAGTGAGAGAGAGAGAGAGAGAGAGAGAGAGAGAGAGAGAGAGAGAGAGAGAGAGAGAGAGGGGGGGGGTATAGCGGCTTAGTACTTAGGCACCACAAAAGGATGGCGAATCCGCACACCCTTCACACATACACAAGCTCACTCCAAAACACAAGACTAGGTGGCGATTCCGCACACCTCACATGGGCAAAACATTGCAAGAAAACATACTCACAAAACCTCAAGCTTTATTTAGAGAATAAGGCGATGAAATGGGGAGCATAGGGTAGGGGAATGAGAAGGGAGAGAGTGGTAGAGCACATGGCGGATAGGTGGGAGTTGATGGCGAAGACTCGCACGAGGATTATGGCCATCATCCTTCATTTAGTTGCCCTTCATCTTCCATAGCCAAGGGTGTAGAGGTCATGCTCAAGACAAGCATGGTGATTGTGGTGATGGTGATGGTGTGGGTGTGTGTGTGTGCACTAGGCACACACAGTGCATAGTGTGTTCTTTGGTGATGTTGTGTGTGTTTGTGTGATGGTGACCCCTCTTTATATAGGGGAGGAGGGGGGAGAAATTCTAGAATTTAGAAATGAAGAAATCATTATCTACATAGGCCATGTGACTGTGGGCCCCACTTGTCTGGCTGTGTGTATATGTGCCAGAACAGCAGTCTCATGAGAGAGAGACTAAGAGAGAGAGGTGGGTTGATGAAAAAAAGTGAGAGGTGACATGGAGAATAAAGTAATTACAAGAGGGGAGAGAGGGGAGTGTGTTAAGAGGTGAATCTGTGTGCAGATGTGTGTGAACACAAGAAAATCAGGTAACCACTGGGTGGGGATGGGTCTGTGGGCACCTTTTTCAGTGAAATTGAGTGTGTGTGAGTGTGGGGGAGGTTATTTAGCTACAAGACAAGAGACATGGTGCCCTTTAGAGAGAGAGGGGGGGTATTTGGGTCATGGGATATGATAGGAGAGAGAAAGAGGGGGTGGGGTATACGTTTTTTGAAGATAGGGTAAGTTGCATGTGAGTTGGTGCATTATTGGTGAGTTATAATGCATTATTGGTGAGAGGTGGGGTAGCTTGAGGGGAGAGAGAAAGGAGAAAGGACAAGGGGAAGAGAGAGGGGGTTGACCTTTTGAGTGGAGGAGAGGAAAAGGGACACACGGCGGGGCAACAGTGAAGAAAAAGGAGGCAAGGTGGGGATGGGCTACCCCGCAGGCATGAGGTGGCCTATTTTACCTTTCTTATATATTTACATAATCATACTTTATTTTTTTCTTACTTTTTTCAATGCTTTTTATCACTCCCTCCCTAAGAGGGGGTTTTCATGGGGTGGGGACGAGAGAAGAGGGGTATGGGAGCTTGGCTTGTGAAAAGCCCCCATCAGCAAATAGAGGTCCTTCTGGTAGAGATAGTCTTCAATCTGCATCTTCCAATGTTGGTAGTTTTTGCCGTTGAACTTCTCAATCTTGAGATTCCCTTCCTCCGCCATAACTCCCACTCAATTCAAGGAATCCTTTCCTTGAAATAATTTAGCTACGAGCAAACCTTGCTCTGATACCAGTTGTTAGAAAATAAGACGTAGCTAAATAGATAATTGAGTAGATTACTTAATGGAGAGAGACAGATTTATATACACGAGATTATAGAGTAGAGAGAGAGAGAGAGAGAGAGAGAGAGAGAGAGAGAGAGAGAGAGAGAGAGTACACACGATATACGTGGTTCACCCAATGTGGGCTACGTCCACGGGAAAGCAGCCACTCAATGGCTTTAGTACTTCAAAACAAGAAGTAGTTTACAAAGGGATTATACCCTTAATGGAGCTCCCGCCTTGCTTCACTCTCACCACCTCACACTCACCTTGTTGCATCAACTTCACACTATGAAATGTGTGTAGAAATGGCCTCCTTTTAGAGGCCAAAAGGGCTGCCCTCTCTTATGAGAGACAGCCATGTGTAGCCGCCCTTGTGCGAATAAGTCCAAATCGGACCCTCCAATCCGCCCATGTGTGGCCGCCCTTGAGAAGACAAGTCCGCTTTTGAATTCGGCCACCGGCCACCGGCCATTGACTTCCGACCACCGGCCACCGGCCATCGGCCATTGATTACCGGCCACCGGCCAACCGATCGTTTGTTTTCCGACCACTTTCCGGCCGCCGTCCGGCCATAATATTCCGACGAAAAAAAAGTCTCGGGGGCCTCCGCCCCCGAGGCCTTTAAAGTTGCCCCTAATTCTTGTCCGTGAAAATTTTGGTTTCCGGTGAGTGATTTTCCTTCAGGCACGATGGCTTCTCCTCATAATGGGGGCCTTACAAATGTGCGCTTTTACCACAGAAAATTACAAGGGTAAATCAGGCTCCATACTTAACATTCTGGGCTTTTGGGATGGTTTTTTGCATCCAAATTCAACTCTAGAAGGACCACTAGACTCTCTGTGATGCCCTCTAGCTATGGTACCAATTTGGTGTCAAAATGTGTCAGGGGAACATGGATCTCGATCCATGTTCCTTAGTGTCAGTATGCACTGAAACTTGATCCACAGCTAGTTCTTGGCCTAGTGATGCTGACTATATGGTTTTTGAATGTTTTGGAGTTTTTTAGGTCAGCCAAAAGTCAGTTTTAGGGTTTGTTTCAGTGGTGGTTTCCCCCTTGATCTAATTTTTGCCCCCTTTTGTCCTCTTTTTGAACTTTTTTGATATGGGTCCTTTGGGAGAAAGTGCTTCAATTGTTATTACTTTTCTCCTTGCCTATTATCGCCTCAAAATTCCAAAAAGGTACATGGATCGTGATCCATGTTTGGAAAGATTTTAGACTGATACTTTGTGAGCTGGTCACACAAGATATGATGATGCTATTCCCCAAATCTTTTTGGATTTGATCATTTTTTTCCAAGTGAAAAGCAAGATTTTGTGGCTATTCTACGGTTTTTTGCAAACAACTTCTTTTTTGGTATTTTGATCAGATTTTTTTCACTTTTTGTCTATGGCTCCTTTTGGAAAAGTTGTTCAACTAGTAATCAGGAGTACACTGGTCAAATCTTGCTGTTAGATGTCTATCTGGAACATGGATCGCGGTCCATGTTGGGAAGCATCTAGACATGAAATTTGATTCTGTTGGTTCCCTGCTTCTAGTTGATCCCAATTCTCATCCCTTTTTGAATTTGGAAAAGTAAAAGTTCAGTTTTTCCCTATTTTTCCCCTTTTCCAAGGTTTTGCTCTGCTCACCAACCCCAATCTTTTGATCTTTGTGATCTTCTAGCACTCTATTTCTGACCAAACTCAAGGTTCTGATGCGTGAGAGAATGTTCTAAGCAAAGGAAACAGTTTTAGCACATTGTACCAAAAAGGTACATGGATCACGATCCATGTTGGACAGGCAAAATTGAAGTTTTCTGCACAGACTGTTTCCAGCAAGTGTTTTTATCCCCTTTTTGAAGGTTTTGCTGGGTTTGGTTCAGTTTTGAAGCTCTGACCATCACTTCTTCAACTTTTTAGAGTTATGGTCTTCAACACCAAATAAGGTTTTTGATAGTTTTTCCCTCGATCCTTTTGGTCCCAATGATGATGTAGTTTGTTTCCTAACCTACCCCTATAAACTGAAATGAATATGCAAACATAAATGAACTTAGCAGAACAAAAATAACAGCTAAGTATGTGGTGGAACAGTCCTTTCCAAGCATGGGAAAATCAAAGAACGAAATACTATCTTGTACTTCACTCACAGCTTTCTTTGCTCTTAAGGAGTAGCACTGGCGAGTCTCAGACTCCAGTCTCTACCAAGCACTAAACCTACGTCTAGCTGCTTCACTCTCTATGTGTAAGCGGAATGGGTGTCAAAATCTTTGAAGGGAGATTTTTTGTACACTAAGTCACTCACCACCTAAGGATTGGTTTCTCCGACAGCGACGCCAGTGTTTGCGGTCACCGCGACGGATGTCTGCAGCATAGCTCTTTTGTACTAACATAATGTCAATATACAAGGAGAGTGTCAATCTCACCAAAGTGAACTAAGAGGTCTACTCAATCTACGAGAAAGCAAATCAACCACTTTCGAGTCAGACAATGAGTATGCGTCCAATCTCACCGCTCTAGGTCATCATGCCATTTCAGCATCCAAACAAATTCGGAATGCAATGAAAATTAAGGAAAGGTATCAAAACACCTAAGGGCTCAGTCCTACCAAGTTCTATCACCATCTGGGAAGGTACATAAATCACGATCCAAATGTGTAGAAAACTAGAACAGAAGTACTCGGAAAGGTCCTCTTTAAGCATAGAAACACTTATCCATGGTCAAAACATAAAAAAACAACCATTTTAACCTTCAAATCAATACATTTAGCTCACAAACAAAGCATCGCAAACCACAACAGAATCGAAAATGATTACACTTAGATTGTAGAGCAAGAGACAAGGAATGCAATGTGCTATTCGAAAATGAATTATGATTACCAGTCGAAGAGCAAAGAGGATTACAATTTGTAGCAGTAAGAGGCTCCCACGATGTATGTTTTCAAATCTTCTAAACTAATGATATCTCTTTAGTCCAAACTAAGGGTTTTGACCTTAAAAGAATAGGGAGCTTTCCCACGGCCATCTTGCCTCTTACAAGGGTGTAGACTCAGAGAGGTAGAGAGGGTATTGTCTAATTACATCACAATTACAACTCATCATAGGATGAATTACATGGATTTCTTCGAAAAATCGAGTGAGTGTTTACAAGGTTTAGTGTGCATATGCTTGTATCCACCAAACAATAGCCTATCAAAAATGCGCATGAATGCATGTAATGTACAAAAATGTACATTGATTAGAGAAAATACAAAGATTGGATTTCAAGCGTGGTCCTTTTGAGCACGGTTTGGGGCATTGAGCATGGGACATCTTAGAATAGATGCTTCACATTCTCTACCTTCATCTCCAACATCAAGACAATCCAACCCTTGTTCTCCATGCCCTTGCCATGGAAGCATGGAACCGACCTTTGTAGTGCTCTTGTGTGATTTTTGTCCATTAGGCTTGTACCCTCCAGTGCAAAATGGACAAGGTATGAGAGAAGAAGCCCCTTGTTTGCAGCCAAGAAAACACTTTATGGTCTTCAAGTCCCCACCTAATTGCCACTCCACATCATAGCTACCAAAACCCTCAACCTCCAACTTTTGCCATGCAATTTGGGAGTGTATTACTTTTGTGATCCATGGAGTTCTCTCAAAAATCCATGAAAGTACTCCATTGGTCTCTTTGGGCACCTCAATAGCACCCATGGCACCAAATGTCTTTCTCTGATTGCATGCTAAAAGACGGGGTGGGAGATGGATTGATTGGATCCCTTCTCTTGGTTTGCAAAAGGGCCTTATTCATTAGAGTGACACTTAGCCTCTCTAACCTTCGACCTTTCACTATTTGATACTCATCGAGTTTCAGCACAAAAGAGACCTTTGTGCCAAGCATTGCAAAGTAAATAGTGCCAAGACCTTATACTTCAAAGTCTATGATAAGAACACAACCAAAAGAAAAAAGTATAGTGTGTCACCTTCTTCAGGTAAATCATAAAATCTAAGCATGGCTTGTTGAAGTCTTCTAAGGTCCACAAAAATATTGTTCCACATTGTGTAAGGGAAGCCCTTCTTCGAAGGTCTTTGGATTGTTTCTTACCTTTTCCCCTTGCCTTTGTTGTGCACGAAGCATAAAGGGAAGTTGACATTGTGTCCTCAACGTGTAGGTATGTCCCAATGCGGGAGAACACATCTTTGTTTGTGTCTTTCTTTGCAAGGTTGACCTTGTGTGGAATGGGAAATAGGTTTTCCATAATGCCATGCTCTTTGAGGGCATCCTTTAGGAGTTGGAAAATAGCCTGTTAGTGCTGATTCCAACCTCATCACAAGCTTGTTGCACGTCATCATCAGTAACCACATTTCTCAATTTACACATAAGGTCCTTGGTGAGTGCATCCTTAATGTTCTTACCTCCAGGTGATTGTAAGATAGAAATCACATCCTGGGTATTGAGACAACTAGTGAGAAGGTTTACTCGATCATCTTGGCTTGTTCCACCGCATGCCTCCTGGATGAAGTTTCTAGCAACCAATAGAAATAAATGTTAAAAAATAGTGTGAAGTAAGAACGCATCATGCAAGTAAAGAAAAAATCATGTTGTGGCTGTCACTTGTCATTTGCGTGCTCCACCCGAATGTGCAAGAGTTTCAATGGATGAATACATGCATTTGCGTTCCCTTGTAGGTGTTTCTTTCAAGTATGTGATGGTGTTGGCAAGCTTCATAATGTGGGATTCCTTTTTGTGCATTTGTTAGTGAAGAGTTTCAACCACCCCCTCCAAAGAGGCAATACTCTCTTGTAATGCCGCCATCTTGAGGTGAAGAGATTGACATGCGTGCATCCACATAGGCAAAGAAGCACCTGCACCCATACACAACCGCTTGCAATAGCCTAACAAGCCTTCTTCTCCCCTCCCAAGATATGGAAGACATGTCGAAAGGCTATCAAAGGATGGATGTAAGCGGCTTATATGATCATAAGGGTACAAATGGACGTTCACCCAAATGTCAACATTGGTCTCACCAGTGGTGCGACGTTCCTGTGATGACCTTTGATCACCCTCACATGCGTCCTTCTATACAAACACTGCGGGTAAGCAAATACGTATGCTTTTGATGTGCCGAGTACATGGTGGTGGAAGAAAACAATTTATGATATCCGTGAGTACCATGGCAGCTTTTGCGTGAGGAAGCAAATGGTGAAAAGATAGAGGGGGAGGGAGGAATATGGGAGGAGAGAAGGGGGGAGGGGGGGGAGGGAGAGATTGGGGAGGAGGAGGAAGGTAGGAGCAGGGAGGGAGAGGAGAGGGAGAGAGGAGGGAGGAGGAGGGTATTTTTTACTTTTTGGGTAAAAAGTTTTTTGAAAAAATGGACTTTCTAAGCTTGTGGGTTAAAAAAAGGATCAAAAAATGATTTTTGGATATGTATATATGTTGGGAGGAAGTTTTAAGTAAAAAATAAGTAAAAATGATTTTAAAAAAATCAAATTTTGACTCTTAGTGACCCACATTTTTGTTGATGTGGTCACACCCCTATATACTTCCTTCACTTTAAAAATGCTAGAGAGAGAAAGTAACCCCTTAGGTCACATCCTACATTTGTCTTAAAAAAAGGCTAGAAAAGTCTACTCAAAATCACCTTCTTCAATGCACTTGTCCCCTTAATCCCACACAACATTAGCTTCAATCCCTAAAAATTAGGATTCCTTACAAGGCCCATGCAAGGTCCATATTTCTCTTAATGTTCTTTTGTTTGGGAAAAAACACCATTGAATGAGTGTTGGGGAGGCAATGGAATATAGTTAGTGATGTCGCTAAGTTCAGGCATTGAGGTTTACTAAGTGGATTATGGTGGGAAAGATCTAAATTGATGTGACTAAGTGGATTACTTGGGTAGGGGGCTCAAGGTAAATTCTAGATATGATTGTGTGTGCTTTTGGTGGGAAATTCCCAAGTGTAGTAATATCCAAAAACAAATTCTTGGGAGAAAATTATAAGTGGATATGTTTTGGAAAATGGCCATTGATTGATGGGTAAATCGACTTTTTGGAAAACAATCCATGCTTTTTTTTTTCAAAAAAGTCACTTTTTGACCCACAAGCCGATGACGTAGCAGGGGCTAGTTAAGAACCAACCCTCAAAAGTTGAAAGGTAGTGAGAGAGTGACATTGTAAAAGCATATACTTGAAAGGTAGTGAGAGAGGGATATCATAAAAGCTCACATTTTTAGCTCTTTCTTAGCACAAGAATCTATTAAGAAACCTAATAAAGTAGAGGTACTCATTCCCTTTTTTTTCCTTAATTACTACTGATAGCCGTTTTTTGGCTATCCAAATTGCCATAGTGAGCTAACTCACCCTACCAAAATCACCCAAACATTGTGGCTATCCCTACCATTTCATTGTACATAGGCGTGTGTGAGTTAGGGGACTTTCCCCATATTTTCTTAAAAACCATCAATTAGCTAGTCACTGGGCTAGTTGAGCCAAAAAAATTTAATTTTTTTCAAAAAAAAGGTATATTATGGCCTCTTTGTGTGCAAATATTTCATTGTATATAGGACCTAAATATAAGGATTTTTTATAATTATTTTGTTATTTATTTAAATATTTATACTTAGGTGTGTGTTATTTATGCTATGTACATTGACTCACCATTACCACAATTTTAATTACCATACTCTTTATTCCATAAAGAAATAATTTCATGCAAGCTTCTCTTATTTTTGGTGTAACTCCATCCCAACAAAAATAAAAAAAAACTAGTTTTATTTATGTGTATATTTTTTCACTATTGTGATTTGTTTCCTTCCTACATCTATTCTCTATTACTCTCATAAATTAGAACACTAAAAATATTCATCTTTTTATGGTAGAATTATAATGAGAGAGATTTATTTTGACCCCTTTCTATTTTTTCCACCTATATTATTTATATTTTACATGTACATATTTTTGGACCCCTCAATATTTGATTTCCTTAGTTGTACTATTCATTTATATCAGGATCTCAACAATATCCTCAATTATAGACCTACCAAATAAGATCAAGGGTATGTGGCATGCATGCATGCACTATGAAGGGCTCGCTCTTGGAGGCATTCAAAGGAATCATCCAAAGAAGGACCCCACAAGGACTTTGTGTAGTGGAAAAAGACAGTCACTTTTGCTGAATTTTTAAAGGTCACTTGCTCTCCGAATTTGAAAAGGTGATACAAACAAAAGTTGTAGCTCATGGGCTGAAATTTTACCTCGAATATTTTCATATGTTTTTGAGCTACGAGCTGTGAGCTATGATTTTATTGGTGGACCCCAGTTATGATTTTATTGTGGACCCCAGCTATTGATGGACTCCAGTTTTGAGCTACGAGCTGTGAGCTATGATTTTATTGGTGGACCCCAGTTTGCCCACACTCCCTCTTCCACTTTATCATTTTCCTCTTTCACACACCCTTCTCCACTCATCATCCCCACCTCTCTCACCACTCCTCTCTGCACCCTACTCACCTTCTTCTCAACTTTGAAGAATAAGAGAAACCATGGTGAACTCATGTCTCCTACACACACTTCCATTTTAAAATTGACCACCTAGTCTCATTTTTCCTCCTCCATATTACCCATATCTATAAAAAAAACCACAAAATTCAGTCGCTTCTCTTGAAAGACAGCATCATGGTGATTGATTACTCATATTTAATTACCTTGGCTCCCAAGGAAGGTCAAGAGTGGAGAAAAAACGTACCGTCAAAGATAGTGGACCGTGAACAAGCGTCAAAATTGACTCTACTCAAGACACTTGGAGCATCAATATTGTAAGAAATCCATATTTTCTTACCTATTAAGAGTTTTTTCTTCCTTATTTGTATCCTACATGGATACTCGCATTGTAAATATCCAATTCCATTTGTAAATCAATAAAAATACTAACTCTACTAATTTACTAACACTAACCTACTATGAAAAGTCCTATCACCTCAACTTCTCTCCTCTCTCTCTTCTTCATCTATCCCCACCAACTTCTTGATAATTCCAAGCAAAAGAAATTAGATAAGTGCTGAAAATCTAATCCAACCATGGTTAGAGGAGTGACCCTAGCCCTCAAAATTGCTATAAAAGGAGGGTGTAGCTAGCACAAAAAGGGAGAGCCATAAGCAAGAGCACTATGCTATAGCTTGAGAAGCCAAGCTCAACCTCTCTAGAAGGAGCTCTTGAGTGGAAGCTCATTGTCTTATGCATATGCATGTGTTGTATTAGGGGTGATTAGCAAGGGAGATCTATGACATTGTAAGAGAGAGTGATCATTCAATTGAGAGTAGGAAATCTATCATTTCTCCTACTAGTATAAGCCCAACATTTGCTGAATCAAGAGGGTGGATTTGGACTAAGCTTGGATACTTTGTCTCTCTTCCAACGTGAAGTAATGGACAACAATGATGTGTAAGTGTCTTGGTGTTTTCTTTAAGTTCTTGATAGCTTGTCTCTGGGTGTTGTCATCAATTTAGCCATAAATCCCACATACTGTAAGAGGGCGCCGCGGATCGCCTCAAATTGGTGCCCCCACTGAGGAACCAACTTGTGTATATTTTTGTGTAGGATCAATCTTTAGAATAGTCAAGTAGTTTGCATGAATCACGAGAATTTGTATGATCCTTTCATTCTGATTGCAAGGCAAAAGGTACACATAATTGTTAGTACTAAGTTGCAATTTCAACGTGTAATTCGTAGAATTTTAGGTTCTCTTAGGTTAGCCGGAATAAACGCTTCGGTAAATCCTTTTATTTCGACTCTCATTAGGTACGATCTTAGTTTGGATGTATATATCTTTCTTCTATTTTAGGCATTATGTTATGTATAGAGCATGGATAATGGCCTAGAAATTTTCCCTTTTTACTTCACACCACATATTTTGATAAATATTGCACTCAATAGAAAGATACATTTTGAGCAGTGTATGGTGTTTATGTTTGGGGCTGAAAGAACAGGAGAAATTCTTGCATCTTCACAACCTGTCATCCTATCTCTCATCAACTACCACACTTGTTTTGATGTACTTGTGTTCATTTTAAAATGAAGTGCAACCCAACAAAATAGTGTGTATGTTGGTTTTTTCTTTGTCCAAGTTTGTTACAAAAACAAAAAATAATCATTTGGTCTAACAGGGAGTGTGTGTGCAATGAAAGTTCAATCCTTGGAGATCTAGCTTTATTACCGATTGAGTTGCAAGAGCAGGTAGTAAAGCGTCTCCCTCATAACAAGAGGGTGGTGAAGCTAAGACGAAAGGTCCTGCGTGTGGATTCCATTTTCCTTTTGCTGTTGGGAACTAAGGAAGACCGCACATTCATCCAAATAGTGTGTGCCCTAAGATTGGTAAATAGAGTGAAATTTGGTGTTTGGCGAGTGCATTTCACCATTGAGGAAGACTCTTCAGGAAACTTGCGGCCAGAGTTCATGCTTCATAGACTCACATTGGGTGAATTTTTCCCACATTTGCATCTTATTAATAGTCTTCCTTTCACTTTCAACAAAGGAGATATGGAGATATTTAGGGCTTGTCTTAATAAAGAGAGAATAGAGAAGATTGCAAATTTGTATAAATTCTCATCCTTCTCTACTTTTTATGACACTTTGTTCATAGAGACATTGTAAATCTCTTGATGCTTATATGAATGATTTAATCATAATCCTAAGGAGTTTTTGTCCAGGAGTTTTGTAGCACAAGTGGAGTCTTTAAATCTTGCAAGCTTGATTGGACTTGATGAGGATGTTCTTTATGTAATTGTGAGAAGGTTGCCTCATTTCGACTATGTGGAACTCGAAGGAAAGGAGCTCCTAGTCAATTGCTACTTTCTCACAACCTTCGACGAGCATGAAGATCTAGTTTTTATACAAACCGCTTGTGCATTGGGAATTGTAGAGCAAGTGCAATTCATTACTTGGGACGTGGTTGCTCTTCTAGATCCAAAAAATAAAGTTCTAGAGATTTCTGTTTATCACCTTAGCTTTGAAGAATTTCAACCCTTCTTAGAGCTCATAAATAGTCTACCTTTTTGTTTTGATCAAACAAATCGAGACCTCATTGAAGCTTGGATAGCTGAAGAAGAAAACCTATAGTGGTACTTTCTTACTTCTTCATTTGCAGGTGAGTGGTTCTAAGTTTCTATTGTATCCCTTGTTGCAATTCGTGTTGTAATCTTTCATAATAATGGAAAGCCAACGCCAAATGCCCGGATATCCTGTTTTCTTTGGAGAGCCTGGAGAGGATGTAGAATTATTTTTAGCAAATTTCAAGATGTCTTGCCGTATCAAGAGGATAGTAACTGATCAAGAGCGCGTAGAAATGTTTGAGATGGTTCTTAGGAAAGATGCTAACACTTGGTTTGACTCTTTGCCTGAGGAAGTTAAGGGGAATTACACAATAGTTTTGAATCATTTCAAGAGATACTTCTTTGATCCCAAAAACACTCAAAAACTATGGCAAGACATTGTTTCTCATAAGCAAAAATATTTAGATGACTACTACTTGTACAAGCAAGAGTTTCTACGTCTTTGGGCTCTATGGATACGAAATGTTGCTAACCCTGGTGATGGTGCAGAATTTCTAAAGAAGGAGAGATTCATAGCTGGACTCTTTCCTGATCTTAAGGTAAAGGTGGAGGCGGATTCACCTGCCACCTATGATGCAGCTGAAATTAGAGCTTCCAAGAAGTATAGGAAACTCAAGTGCCTAAGGGGAGAGGTTCCAATAGAAGGTCTTAGACCCAAAGGTAAGTCACAAGCATTGACATCTAGGGAGCTTCCTAAGGTAACAACTGAAGTGATCAAGAAGTTAAATGAATCTTTAAGTAGCCTGTCAATTCACCTTGCACAAGCCATAGGTCCAAAGGCACAAGCAAAGAAGTTAGAAGAGAGAGAGCCACGACCTAGGAGAGTCTTGCAATGTTGGAATTGCGGAGAGTCTGGACATGGGATGTATAATTGTCCTTAGCCCCGTGGCGAGCCAGGGAGACCTAACTTGAATTACCCAGTAATGAATGTAGGTGAAGGAATGGGTCAACAAATAAGGCTTCTATAAAGGCCAAATGGAACAAGATCACCTCCACAAAGGGTAGAAGGAGTTCCACCTTTGCCAGATCCAAATGTGCATGTGGTAGAGGTGACAAATTCAAATGAGGTTGACATGGAAGCAAATGGCATTAAGAGTGGTCGAGGAAAAGGTAAAGAGAAAGAAGGAGTCACATCACATAGGGACCATGGACAAGTCAAGAAGGCAAAGGAGACCAAGGAAGCTAAGAGGACTCGATGTCGTATCAATCTCCAAGACTTCCCTCTTGGACATGGTATGGCTCCATACAACTTGTTGGAAGACATGAGAGGTAAGGGTTCTGATATCTCATGGCCTCAATTTCTTGCATTATGCCCACAAGTTAGGAGGGATTTAACAAAGGCAGTTAGCACTAGGAGAAAGGTAAAAGAGAGTGTGCATGTTGTAAAAATTGCACAAGCTGAAATGAATGAGGATATTACACCTGTGCTAGATTGTTACATCAAAGGAAGATTGGTTAGGAAAGGTCTAGTGGATGGGGGCGCACAAATTTGCATCATGACAGAGGGACTCATGCAAAGACTAGGCATGCACATCCATGAGACACCTGAAATTAAAGTCAAGATGGCAAACAATAGCAAGGCTAGGTGCGTAGGCATTTGTAAAAATGTTTTTGTGGAGGCCTTTGGCATTAAGAAGGCAGTGGATTTCTATGTCATGTCTACCAAAGGAAATGGTTACCCATTTATCCTAGGAAGACCATGGCTAATGAAAATGCGAGCTTTGCAGGATTGGGAGAGTAGAAAGCTAATTTGCAGGAATGACAATCATAAGAAGGTTGTCTTTGACATGAAGGAGCAACGCCAAGAGGAGCTCCATGAAGAATCATCTCAAAGTGAGACGGACCAATAGCACTTCAGAAGGAGAAAGTAGCGACAACATTACTGAAGAGGAGTCTTCCATTGAAGTCATGGGGGTAAGGTTTAAGCCAAACAACCAAGCGACCTCTTGCCCAGGTTTGGAAGAGGTAGGTTCCCAAGAGAACCAAAAAGTGGAAGATGAAAGAATGTTAGAAGGTATGTTATCTACAACACTTACAAAGGATGAAAGAGAGGAGCTCAAAGGTGTGTTAAGGAAATTTCCTAGACTTTTTTCTAAAGACTACACCGATGTGCATGGAGTAGATGCTGTTCAACACAAAATTGAGTTGAAGCTAGAGGCCACACCTAAGGCTCAGAAGCTACGAAGGCTAGGAGTCATCAAGGAGCAGGCTTTACTCAAGGAGGTAAGAAAGCTTCTAGCAGCAAGTTTCATTTATCCAGTGGAGAATTCAGAGTGGGTCTCTCCCGTTGTTGTCACTCCTAAGAAAAACGGCAAGTAGAGGGTGTGTGTGGATTATCGACCACTCAATGAGGCAACAAAAAGAGATCACTTTCCCCTCCCATTTCGGGATGAGATACTAAATGAGGTAGCTGGTCATGAGAAGTACACTGTGTGTGATGGCTACTCGGGTTACTTTCAAATAGGTATCGCATTGGAAGATCAGTTGAAAACAACCTTCATCACTCCTTGGGGTTGTTATGCTTTTAGAGTCATGCCATTTGGTTTGACAAATGCTCCTGTAACTTTCCAACGCTTCATGAACATGGTGTTTCAAGCATTATTTGGAAAGTCCATTAGGGTTTTTATTGATGATTTTTGCATTTATAGCTCAAAATCATTGCATCCACAAAGGGTAGAAGAAGGTTTAAAGAAGCTCTATGACATGGGAGGTCAACTCAACCCCGACAAGTGTCACATAGGTGAGGATGAAGTGATTTTCTTGGTCACAAGGTTTCCTATAAAGGCATTGAGGTGGATCCTTCAAAGGCAAAGGCTCTTATTGAGCTCCCATCACCCAAGAATCTCAAAGAGGTCATCTCATTCATTCAAAAAGTGAAGTATATGTCACGCTTTATTCACTTAGCTTCGGAGTTGTTTCATCCTTTGCAAAAGTTGACACAACAAGTAGAATTTGCATGGTCTGATGAGCTTGAAGAGTACTTTTGTAACATTAAAGTCATTTTGTCAGAGCTACCAACACTCATGCCTCCTTGTTGGGAGTACACATTCTTTGTTAGCTCTAGTGTTGGAAGGGAAACAATTGGTGTTGTGTTGCTACAACAAGATCCCCACAGTACCAAGATGCAACCCATCTACTTTGCTAGTAGGGTCATGAATGCTTTGGAGAGAGGATACAAAGAAGCAGAACTCATGGTGCTTTCTCTCATGTTTGCCGGTGAGAATGTTTAGACCCTACCTACTACCAAAACCTTTTGTAATTCTCACCTTGGGTGTCATCTCAAATGAATCTTAGTACTAGGATCTCAAAGTGGATTATGGAAACATATCATATTCCTAGGAAACAGAATGAAGATGCCGATTTACTTGCACAGCAAGTAGTTACATGTGTTGAGAAGAAGTGCAGGTCATCATGGTGGCAGCAACTGTCAAGAAGCCGAGATACCAAGGATTGGAGTCATTGACTCCCATTATTAGCTACATTTTGGAGGGTGAGTTTCCACAAGACTTCACGAAGGCTCAGAAGAAGAGACTCATGAAGAAGGCAAGCGCGTATCTCTTCCTAGAAGGATCCCTCTATCACAGAGGGAAGGATAAAGTGTGCAGAAGAGTACCAACTATCAAGGAAATTCCAGCCATTCTAAAAGGTTTGCATGAAGAGGCATGTGGTGGTCATTTTACCGAGTTAACTGTGAAGAAGATTTTGCTTGCGGGGTATGTTTGGCTAAGTTTGCATGTGGATATCCAACATTGGTGTAAAAGTTGTCACAATTGTTAGGTAAATGGGAATAGAATATTGGTTTATGGTCCAAGGAAAATCGTGCTTGCAAATGGACCCTTTGAAAAGTGGGACATTGATGCTATGGGTCCTCTGCCTAGGACAAAAAATGGTAAACTCTACATTCTAGTGGCTATAGACTATATGACTAGGTGGGTGGAAGCACAAAGTGTGGCAAAGGTAAATGAAAGGACAATGAGCAAATTTGTCTGCACTCACATTTGTTGTAGATTTGGCACACCTTTGGAGATTGTTTCTGATAATGGTCCAGGGTTTAGAAAGGGCTTGCTCACAGAAGCGTGTGAAGAACTTCACATTCTACATCGTCACAGTACACCCTACTATCCCCAATCAAATGGTCTGGTAGAAAAATCTAATGGTGTCATTGCAGGCATCATTATAAAGATGGTGAGAAACAAGACAAAGTTGTGATGACTTCCTCGATGGTGCCTTGTGGGCGTATCGAACCACATATAGGGAAGCAACGGAGTTTACACCATTTCACTTGGTCTATGGTCAAGAGGCTTTACAACCAATTGAGCTCAACATTCCAACAATGCGACTTCATGGCAAAGCAGCACAAGATGATCAAAAAGCATGGATGGATCGACTTCTTACCTTAGTTGATCTTGAGTGGAAAAGAGAAGCAGCATATGAGTGCTACAAGAGGAAAGCTACGCAGGTGAAGGAGAAGCTTGACAAGAAACAAAAGGACAAAGGCATCAATGAAGGAGATCTTGTGCTAAGGTATGACAATCGACTCGATAATCGTTTTGATGCCAAATTTGAAACTAGATGGCAGGGGCCATACATAGTTAAGAAGGCTTTCAATTCAAGTTACTATCAACTTATGGACTTGAATGGGAAAGAGCACTCTAGGAAGGTAAATGGTTATCGCTTGAATCCCTATTTGAGTCGCCTTCTACCAAAGGATCTACCAAAGATCTGTCAAAGGGTAGCTATCTCATGTAAGTATTGTTCCATGTAGCATGAGTGTAACTCGAGCCAAAATGCCAAGGGGCCAAACAATGAAGATCTCGTCAAGGAGTGTGAAGCACTCTCTTTTGGAAAAGATGCTCTATGATGGTACATGAATATACCATCATCCGGGGGGAGGGCTAATGATAGCCGTTTTTTAGCTATCCAAATTGCCATAGTGAGCTACCTCACCCTACCAAAATCACCCAAACACTGTGGCTATCCCTACCATTTCACTGTACATAGGTGTGTGTGAGTTAGGGGACTTTTCCCATATTTTCTTAAAAACCCTCAATTAGCTAGTCATTGGGCTAGTTGAGTAAAAAAAATTTAATTAAAAAAAAAGGTATATTATGGTCTCTTTGTGTGTAAATATTTCATTGTATATAGGGCTTAAATATAAGGATTTTTTATAATTATTTTGGTATTTATTTAAATATTTATACTTAGGTGTGTGTTATTTATGCTATGTACATTGACTCATCATTACCACAATTTTTCTTACCATACTCTTTATTCCATAAAGAAATAATTTCATGCAAGCTTCTCTTATTTTTGGTGTAACTCCATCCCAATAAAAATCCAAAAAAACTAGTTTTATTTATGTGTATATTTTTTCACTATTGTGATTTGTTTCCTTCCTACATCTATTCTCTATTACTCTCATAAATTAGAACACCAAAAATATTCATCTTTTTATGGTAGAATTATAGTGAGAGAGATTTATTTTGACCCCTTTCTATTTTTTCCACCTATATTATTTATATTTTACATGTACATATTTTTAGACCCCTTAATATTTGATTTCCTTAGTTGTACTATTCATTTATATCATGATCTCAACAATATCTTCAATTATAGACCTACCAAATAAGGTCAAGGGTATGTGGCATGCGCATGCACTATGAAGGGCTTACTCTTGGAGGCATTCAAAAGAATCATCCAAAGAAGGACCCCACAAGGACTTTATGCAGTGGAAAAAGACAGTCGGTTTTGCTGAATTTTTAAAGGTCACTTGCTCTTCGAATTTGAAAAGGCGATACAAAAAAAATTTGTAGCTCGTGGGCTGAAATTTTACCTCAAATGTTTTCATATTTTTTTGAGCTACGAGCTGTGAGCTATGATTTTATTGGTGGACCCCAGTTTGCCCACACTCCCTCTTCCACTTTATCATTTTCCTCTTTCACACACACTTCTCCACTCATCATCCCCACCTCTCTCACCACTCCTCTCTGCACCCTACTCACCTTCTTCTCAACTTTGAAGAATAAGAGAAACCATGGTGAACTCATGTCTCCTACACACACTTCCATTTTAAAATTGACCAGCTAGTCTCATTTTTCCTCCTCCATATTACCCATATCTATTAAAAAAACCACAAAATTCAGTCGCTTCTCTTGAAAGACAGCATCATGGTGATTGATTACTCATATTTAATTACCTTGGCTCCCAAGGAAGGTCAAGAGTAGAGAAAAAACGTACCGTCAAAGATAGTGGACCGTGAACAAGCGTCAAAATTGACCCTACTAAAGACACTTGGAGCATCAATATTGTAAGAAATCCATATTTTCTTACCTATTAAGAGTTTTTTCTTCCTTATTTGTATCCTACATGGATACTCGCATTGTAAATATCCAATTCCATTTGTAAATCAATAAAAATACTAACTCTACTAATTTACTAACACTAACCTACTATGAAAAGTCCTATCACCTCAACTTCTCTCCTCTCTCTCTTCTTCATCTATCCCCACCAACTTCTTGATAATTCCAAGCAAAAGAAATTAGATAAGTGCTGAAAATCTAATCCAACCATGGTTAGAGGAGTAACCCTAGCCCTCAAAATTGCTATAAAAGGAGGGTGTAGCTAGCACAAAAATGGAGAGCCATAAGCAAGAGCACTATGCTATAGCTTGAGAAGCCAAGCTCAACCTCTCTAGAAGGAGCTCTTGAGTGGAAGCTCATTGTCTTATGCATATGCATGTGTTGTATTAGGGGTGATTAGCAAGGGAGATCTATGACATTGTAAGAGAGAGTGATCATTCAATTGAGAGTAGGAAATCTATCATTTCTCCTACTAGTATAAGCCCAACATTTGCTGAATCAAGGAGGGTGGATTTGGACTAAGCTTGGATACTTTGTCTCTCTTCCAACATGAAGTAATGGACAACAATGATGTGTAAGTGTCTTGGTGTTTTCTTTAAGTTCTTGATAGCTTGTCGTTGGGTGTTGTCATCAATTTATCCATAAATCCCACATACTGTAAGAGGGCGACAGGGTGGAGAGGACTCCCCTGGCATTAAGACAGTGATAGGGGTGGCTTTTCTTGTGACGTGTTGTGGTGTAATTTACTCAAGCTATGTTGAACAAATACTAATCTCACTTTGATTGGTCATAACAGATTTGTAAGAAGGTATTAATGCAACAAGCACCCCCTCCCCCTTCTCTCTCTTTCTTACATATATAATTGTGTTTGCTTGATCACTGCCGATACATTTCAATGCAGCCTGAGCACTATCTCTCTCTCTCTCTCTCTCTCTCTCTCTCTCTCTCTCTCTCTCTCTCTCTCTCTCTCTCTCTCTCTCTCTCTCTCTACGCGTCCTAGTTCGCATCCAAAACTAGGTGGTGCCCCAAATTTGTGTAGGGTTATGTTGCGGGTTTTTGTGTGTGTTGTTGTTTTTTTCCAACTCCAACCCAATTGAGTAGCACAGGAGCCTAGAAGAGTGCTTAGAGGCCACTCTTCTTGTTGCCCGGCCCGGACCCCCTCACTACCATTTAGCTTCTAATCCCTAAATCTTACAAGACCCATGCAAGGTCCATATATTTCCTAATGAAAATGTTTGAGTGGATGCAACCTGCTTTGATACCAATTGTTGGAGTTGAAATTGCACAAATGCACAAATAGCTTGGAGATGGAGAAGAAGTTCAAGGCACACACCATAGATTATATTACTAAGTGTGTGAATACAAGATAAGATAGTCCTAGGAGTGGTGGGTGTGTATACAAAGTATGGGGAAAAAACCTCTTAGTGAGGGAAAAATAGTGCCTCGGCAATCCTATGTGAGTTCACATACATCACTATGGCATATACATGGTAACATATTCATTTATCCACATATCTAAAAGTGTTGAAGCAAATTAACATAATCAGAATTCACAACTGTTACCGTGTAGCATGTGATGTGCTCTTAGCTCTAAGCATTTGTCATAGGTTTGTTAAATTTATTGAGCTCTTTCTTGAAGTTGGAGAGATCATTCTTTCTCTAATGACTTGTGTCACATTAAGAGAAGACTACATCCAAGGCTTCCCACACTTTTCCTTTTGATTTCTTGCTTTTCCATTAACTTGTGGTTCTTAACAACATTATGTAGGGCCTCCCATTGGTTGTACTAAAATTTGGATGCATATCTACACAATTTTGCAATCCTAGGGATGGCCTTCACCCCACCAACAAAGGCCACCAAATGCCCTCTTGGGGTCTGTCTCAGTCATCACATTTTTCTATGAAGCCCAATATCAGACAATACCCTTCCAATACTTTTATGAAATTTTACTTTTATGGAAGTTTGCAATCCTAGGGCCGGCCTTCACCCCACCAGTAAAAGCCACCAAATTCCCTCTTGGGCTCTGTCTCAATCACCATATTTTCCTATGAACTCCAATATCAGACAATTCCCTTCCAATACTTTTATGGAAATTTCCTTGGTTGATAAGGTTGCAGTTTCCATACAAACCCTATGTGAAGGTACATAATATTCTCAAAGATTCTACACAGTGCATGCAATGTGCACAAGTGGACATTAGTAGGATTTAGCTCCTTTGTTGCACCCATGCAATAGATACAAGGGTTTTTGGCATGTCACCTTTTAACACATTATACATATGCTTTAGTGTCTTTAGGTCTACCCCAATGTGCTATTCTACCTTGCATCTACAAAAACCCTCAACATCTAGCTTCTCCTCAACCTATTGCGCCTTGATTATTTCAAGGATATTGGTGTGGTGAGATACCCAATTTAACACAATAAAATCCTCACATTCAACCTCAAAAGCACCCAAGCACCAAATGTTCTTCTCTAATTGGACACTAAAATTTTAGGGATTTTTTTGCTCCTCTCTAGTATCAATAGATATATTCATAAGGGTTATTTAGCATCAATTTCATTTCAAATGTATCATCTAAGAGAAATTTCCAGCCCATGCACATCATTAGAACTCTGATTAAATAATTTTTGGCCCTTATATCAAGATTCAGTGATCCAAAGATAAATTTATTTGGGGAACATTTGATTTTATCCACAAGATATCAAGTCAAATCTTAAAAACCCCTAAAGTGCACAAATCGCGATGTAGGTGTAGGGACATGGTTGTTTGCAGATTCTGATGTAGGTTCTACATACTTCAATATCACAATGGTTCAAATTTTGTAAAATTGGGATATGCAAACTCAAAGTTATGGAGAAATTTTGTGTTAATGGGAAAAGCAACCATAACACAAAAGCGCCCATAAGTGAAAGAAAGGTAGCAACTTACGGGCTAAGTACCCATAAGTGAAATAAAGGTAGCAACTTTGTCTCTGAATTGTGGACTGAAATAGATGCTAAAAGAAAAATTCTTGCGGATTATATGTACATGTCATTGTGCAGATGTGAAAGAGCCGATCCAAGTATAAATTTTCCACTCTCAAACCCTTCAAGCTAGATAAAAAGAACATTGATTAGGTGACTACACATTTAATGGAAAATTCAAACATCCAATAGGATGGTCTTCAGTACACACCAAGGACTAAAATGAAAAGGAATTTGAAGCTCCAACAATAGGGGAGAACTCAAGAGGGCTATTGATCCATGCCAATGTCCCACACCATACTTCCGTTGGAGTAGAGTATCAAAGATCATATGACCTATTGACAACCCTAAAAAAAGAAGAAATGGTTGCTTTGAGCTCGGAAGATGGAGAAAAATTCAATGTCATAATTGAGTAGTAGTGTAACGTTTATTGACATCCTACAATGAAATAAGAAGGCAACAAAAATTTCCAATGAGTTAGTTCTTCTCTAGGAAGCAAGCCTCACCAAGCTCAAGCATAAAGAGCAAGAGTTTCCCTTAACATATATAATCAACACTTCTACTTCTCAAGACCACCAAGGTACACTAACCCCACAATTGAGTTGGTAGCATCATTTGACTATGCAAGGTATTTTGGGGTGGGGAGGTACTGACCACGATTTCCCACCAATCCTTGGGAATGAATGCTAGATTGATGCAAACATGAAAGGAATGAGGAATGGGCATAAAAACTAAGGTTGAAGATGAAAAGCTCAACATCCACCTCACGGAGCAAAAAGTATCAGTGCATCATCCTTCTCTAAGTACCAAAGTGAATTTGAAGACACGGCCTCAAATGAGCTAGCAATGAAGAGCAAAAAGACAAAAACAAAGTCTTGAAATTTGATGAGAATTCAGGCCATGAACAACGAAAAGACAAAAAAGAAATTCTTGAAATTTGATGAGAGTTTAGGCCATGAAGAATACAAGGATAGAGAGTCAAAGAGGGAAAAGTTGAGATCAAACAGAAATAG
The DNA here is from genome assembly GCF_014529385.1 of Adiantum capillus-veneris. Taxonomy (NCBI): domain Eukaryota; kingdom Viridiplantae; phylum Streptophyta; class Polypodiopsida; order Polypodiales; family Pteridaceae; genus Adiantum; species Adiantum capillus-veneris. Next base: position 70,006,105 of record NC_140954.1, read on the forward strand.
GACTAGGGCTACAACACCCCACTGCATGGGTTCATCTTTCCTTCTCCAAGCTCCCCCTCCTCCCTAACCTTTGGACCTCCAACACCGCCTCTACAAGGCCTTTGGACAGAGAATACCTCGAGCTCCCAACCTTCAAAGGACGAGTAAGAAGAAAGTTTTGGTTACCCCTCACAAACCCTCATGGCTAAAAACTTCTCCTTTTTGGCAATCTTAAAGCCTTTTCATTTGATAATGGGGTTTCTAATTTTAAAGTGCACAACCTTACGCCTAAGGTACTCTCTCTCCCGGAAAAGCGGTGCCTAGCTTTAGGTTTAAAATACATCCCCCCCCCCCCCTCCTAGTCCTTCACCCGCTTCACTTCTTAATGCACATGGCGTCATGGCAAGAATTCTCAACCTAAAACTTTTTTTCAAGAATCATCCAACCCCTCTACCTTCCCCTTTCAAGATACCAAATCCTTTTTGGAAACCCCCCTTGGAAAACCCCGCTCTTAATCTAATCTTACACAATAACTTTCATAAACTTAGCCACATTCTCTACTCTAATTTCTTCCCATCTTCAAAGCCTCCCCGTTTTGTCGCACAAGCCTTATGTAGCCTCAAATTCAATTGTGATAAAACCCGCGGACAAGAACTTAGGCTTGGCCATCTTACCCTTGGATTGGTATGAAAGTAATGCCCTCAACCACCTCAATGATACCTCCACTTATGAGCCTTGCTCTACCATCCCCTTTCCCTTCATTGCCTCCCTCCTCTCCTCCCTTTCCATCCAATTTTCGAAATTATCGGCATTAGAGTGTAACTTCATCCTCTCGCCCCTTGACAAGCAGCCTAAACCTTGCCCCATCTACTTCATCCCAAAACTCCACAAACCCTCCCTTGTCACACGGCCTATTTGCTCCTACAAAAGCTATATTTTTGAAACAGCCTCCATATGGCTTCACTTTGTACGTTTCCCTATCCTCCTCACATATAAGCAAAATCTTAAAAACTCTCTCACCCTCATCCAAGACCTTAACATTCTCCCCCTACCACCCAATACACTCCTTTTCACTTTTGATGTTGAGGCCCTATATCCCAGTATCCCTATCAACCAAGGACTCTTAGCCCTCAAAGCCTGCATAGCTACCCATTTTGACCCTCCTAAAACTCGCTTTATCCTCTCTCTTGCGGCTCTCATCTTATCGCACCATTACATTACCTTTAAAGGAAAGTTTTGGAAGCAAGTTAAGGGCATGGCTATGGGTTCCAATTTTGCCGTAGTGTATGCATGCCTTTTTCTTTGCCATTTAGAAGCCTCTTCCTCTCTTTTGCACAATCCCAACCTTCTTTACTTCAAGCGCTATGTAGACGATGCTTTTGGTTTATGGGTTGGCTCTTTGACTTCCCTCACCTCTCTTTTGAATGATTATGGGAAACCGCTTTAAGAACACATTAGAATCTCAAGCCACATCTCTCCCTACCACGCCACTATCCTCGACATAGAATTTTATAAAGGTACCAAGTTTGCCTCCTCAAGCCTGTTGGACTCCCATTGCCACCAAAAACCCTTAAACGTTTATAACTACATCCCTTGGATCTCTTGGCACCCTATGCATCAAAAAGTGTCCTTCATCATCAATGAACTCAAAAGATATATCATTAGAGAAAGCTCCTTGGATGGCTTCCTCATTATCCGCAGCCTCTTCTACAAACGCCTTAGGACAAAAGGCTACCCACAAGGGTTTTTGCATAATGTGTTCAACAAAGTCACCTATCAGAACCGTACCTCCCTCTTGGAACCATCACTCCGACTTAAGAAAACACCCCCCATATCCTTCAAGCTACCTTTTACTCCTTCCACAAGAAGACTACCACCCTCTCACTATATCAGTTACCCCATTGCTCGGGCTTGCGAGTGCAACCCCACACTCTCACACCTACCTAGACCCACCATTTGTTGGACCTCGGGGCCCAGCATCCATAAACTCCTTGTTCATACCTTACACCACCCCGGAGAACACCCTAACCTTTGATGTAGCGGCTCTCTATGATGGTCTTGCTCATAGGAGAAGTAGTGGTTGGTACCTATCTTCCACTCTATCTCTTAACTTCTTCCCACCTAATTTTGCCTTTCTCCATCAAATCCTCACAATTTTCTTTCCCCTCCCTAGTATAGCTCTCTATACTCCGCAAAGTTTTGGCATACCCTTATTAACTTGTATCCAATAAACCCCTATCTTCCTCCCTTCTTGCAAAGACTCGCTTACCAAATACATCGTTTGCTTGCGAGCTTAAATGTGAACAAATTCTGCCCCCTACAATTTTTGGCATCAAATCACACCCCCACACCCCCCCCCTCTTTAATTTTTTTGGCATCAAATCACACCCTCACCATTCTCTACAGAGAAATTAAACTCTTTTTTGTGGTACAACTTGTCTACCTCTCACCATTAAAGCAAGTACCACCCTTTCTACCCTAACTCTTTCCCTATGTACTTGAGTACATTGCCATTAAGTTCCCTTTTTCCCCCCAAAAAACATCCCACCTCAAATTGCCCCTCTATAAAACCTCGCTCACCCCCTCCATTTGTAGCAAACCAACACCACTGATGAGCTCATTATGAGCGAAACGCGTTTGGTGTCCCACCTTTTTTTACCTTAACCATCCCTTAACGTTCCCACCGGTTTTTTGTCTCTCTATACTTGGTGTCGTTTCGCACGCTTTCTTATGTTTTTATGTTAGAATTTTTTCCAGAATGCATAAGCGATGCACACTCCGCATATTTATCTCCCGCTCTCCCTCTCCCTCCCCCCGTAAGATGCCATACAAGAATCTTTTTCAACATAAAACTCTTTTTCAAAAATTACCTGCTTTCTTTCCGTCCTTGCTCCTGGCGTCCTTTATTGCTTACGGTCAAACACTTGACACCCATTTCAAGTGTTCACTATGTCCCTTCGTTTTGAAGGCTCCTTAAAAAACTAAAAAACACCCTGCTTTGGAGGCACCTCAAATAACTAAAAGATTTTTCGTCAATTCCTTAGTACACCCTTACCTTTACTCTTTTATGGCCTCTCTGTTATTTTCATCAGAGCTCCCCGCCATGGCCCGTTGCTTACCCTCAGTCATCTTTAACGACTTTCTCAACCTTCTCCTGCCTCGCGCCATCTGCTCAACTCCTTTTCCACCCTCCTTGAACACTAATGTTCATGCTTCCTCCTCGCGCTACTCAGCCCTCTGCTCTCCTTCCAAGCTCGCCCCTCAAGTGCCTGCAAAGAGTTACCCCTCAATTGCCCCCTTAATGAGTAGCACCCCTCAACTACCCTCTATGGTGTTCCCCGTCTGAGAGGCAGCGGATATGGCGATCCCACTCTCCACAGCATGTTGCTCTACTTGTAGCTTGTCGTTCTTTGCTTGTATCCACCCCCTTTTTTTCCATCAGTTTCGCTAGCACATTTCTTCCCATCAGATTCATTAGCACTTCTTCCTTTTCACCCAATATGCCTCTGGATACCTCTGGTACTCTGCAGTAAAAAGTTTCCAGCCGTACCCGACGGGCCTGCCTGCACTGCACACCTTTCAATACCTTTCGAGTTTTCAGCTTTGATTAGCTACTTCCAGCCACCTTCTCCTCTTGGCTCCACCACTTAAAAACCTCGCGCAATTTCTGGTTCCATCCAGCCGCTTCAATGGGTGATGTTACTGGTTGCAACTTCATCAACGTCCAACACTGACTATTTAAGCAACTTGGACGTAGGAACTCCTCTGCTACTGGCTTAACAACACCACCAAATGCAATGTTGCAATTACATGGTCAACCAAAGACGCCACTACATTGTAAACGGGCGCCCCTAGTCGAGTAATGTAGCACCACCAACAGCTCTTCACCTGTCATTACTCTAAAACCTTGCTCCGATTGGGGCACATCTTTCTTCTCCGCGTCTCTTAGGCACCCTACTCCAGCAAGTAAGCCCTACTGCCTGAATTTTGATGGTGAATCAGTTAGATTGTTGATTTTTACCGAGGCAGCCCCTTCGCACTTTTGCTCTTAAGGTTTGCCTCTCGGCCTAACTCTCTTCCTCGACAAACGCTCTCTCAAACTCAATCCCGTGCCATGGATAACCATGGGGCCCCACAAATAACACCTACAATCCCTATTTTGGATACGACTTCAATCGTCGTAGCGGAACCACCTCTCCCGGGCTTCGTCTCGGCCACCACCGTCCTCTTGGTAGAATCCTCATCAACACTTGTGCCTTCGACGCACTCTCCCACCAGTAACATGGCCCCGCTACCCGGAAATCCTCATGCTTTGGATCATCAGGAGCACATCACCGAGGAGTTGGAAAAGCTCCCCGAAGATTCCTTTGACTTCTCTTCAGTCCTGGCGAAAAATGGCTTGGACCACAACCTTTTGAATGCGACTTCGTCCACCACCCCTACCATTCCCTGGGTGTCGAAAAACCAATGGACAACAGCAAGAAGGATGCTACTTCATCCTACCTCCCCACCATTTCGGCAACACCTCGAAATCCACAACTCAAGAAACCTGTGGATTTTGAGGTAAGTCTCTCCAATTCCATCTTAGAATTCAAGAAACTACATGGCAAGTTAGGAAGAGCTAAAGGCTTCCTTGCACAACTCAATGAGTTAATCCGTAATCAAAAAGCTCCCAAAATCCTTTGTATTAAACCTTCAAAACTTACCATAGATGATTCCCAAGCCCAAGCTCTTCTCAATGCCAAGCTCGCCTCACTCACCATACAATTTCAACTTAATTTCACACAAGCTCTTATCTAAGCACAAAGTATACTCATAAATAACCTCCAATCTTATTTGGATGGGTACCACTCTCTTGTTGAAGAGCGCTTCAATGATCTCAACAATAGATTGCTCTTGATTTCCATCCCCCTATTGTCAAAACAAGATTGGAGTCTCAAGCTTACAGAATGGAAAACCTACTCTCTCAACCTCTTCCTCTTCGAAATCCAAACTTACATTTTGAATGCCCATCTTAATGCTACCAAGGAGGAAGATTCCGTACATGCACGTAAAAGATCCATTAATATTTTGGAAGAGGAAGTCCTTTCTCTCCCTAAGGAGCAAACTATAAAAGAGCTTGTGGAGCATCCATAGCTTCTAAACCCCACTACATGGGTTCATTTTTCCTTCTCCAAGCCCCCCTCCTCCCTAACCTTTGGACCTCCAACACCGCCTCTACAAGGCCTTTGGACAGAGAATACCTCAAGCTCCCAACCTTCAAAGGACGAGTAAGAAGAAAGTTTTGGTTACCCCTCACAAACCCTCATGACTACAAACTTCTCCTTTTTGGCAATCTTAAAGCCTTCTCATTTGATAATGGGGTTTCTAATTTTAAAGTGCACAACCTTACGCCTAAGGTACTCTCTCTCCCGGAAAAGCGGTGCCTAGCTTTAGGTTTAAAATACATCCCCCCCCCCCCCTCCTAGTCCTTCACCCGCTTCACTTCTTAATGCACATGGCGTCATGGCAAGAATTCTCAACCTAAAACTTTTTTTCAAGAATCATCCAACCCCTCTACCTTCCCCTTTCAAGATACCAAATCCTTTTTGGAAACCCCCCTTGGAAAACCCCGCTCTTAATCTAATCTTACACAATAACTTTCATAAACTTAGCCACATTCTCTACTCCAATTTCTTCCCATCTTCAAAGCCTCCCCGTTTTGTCGCACAAGCCTTATGTAGCCTCAAATTCAATTGTGATAAAACCCGCGGACAAGAACTTAGGCTTGGCCATCTTACCCTTGGATTGGTATGAAAGTAATGCCCTCAACCACCTCAATGATACCTCCACTTATGAGCCTTGCTCTACCATCCCCTTTCCCTTCATTGCCTCCCTCCTCTCCTCCCTTTCCATCCAATTTTCGAAATTATCGGCATTAGAGTGTAACTTCATCCTCTCGCCCCTTGACAAGCAGCCTAAACCTTGCCCCATCTACTTCATCCCAAAACTCCACAAACCCTCCCTTGTCACACGGCCTATTTGCTCCTACAAAGGCTATATTTTTGAAACAGCCTCCATATGGCTTCACTTTGTACGTTTCCCTATCCTCCTCACATATAAGCAAAATCTTAAAAACTCTCTCACCCTCATCCAAGACCTTAACATTCTCCCCCTCCCACCCAATACCCTCCTTTTCACTTTTGATGTTGAGGCCCTATATCCCAGTATCCCTATCAACCAAGGACTCTTAGCCCTCAAAGCCTGCATAGCTACCCATTTTGACCCTCCTAAAACTCGCTTTATCCTCTCTCTTGCGGCTCTCATCTTATCGCACCATTACATTACCTTTAAAGGAAAGTTTTGGAAGCAAGTTAAGGGCATGGCTATGGGTTCCAATTTTGCCGTAGTGTATGCATGCCTTTTTCTTTGCCATTTAGAAGCCTCTTCCTCTCTTTTGCACAATCCCAACCTTCTTTACTTCAAGCGCTATGTAGACGATGCTTTTGGTTTATGGGTTGGCTCTTTGACTTCCCTCACCTCTCTTTTGAATGATTATGGGAAACCGCTTCAAGAACACATTAGAATCTCAAGCCACATCTCTCCCTACCACGCCACTATCCTCGACATAGAATTTTATAAAGGTACCAAGTTTGCCTCCTCAAGCCTGTTGGACTCCCATTGCCACCAAAAACCCTTAAACGTTTATAACTACATCCCTTGGATCTCTTGGCACCCTACGCATCAAAAAGTGTCCTTCATCATGAATGAAATCAAAAGATATATCATTAGAGAAAGCTCCTTGGATGGCTTCCTCATTATCCGCAGCCTCTTCTACAAATGCCTTACGACAAAAGGATACCCACAAGGGTTTTTGCATAATGTGTTCAACAAAGTCACCTATCAGAACCGTACCTCCCTCTTGGAACCATCACTCCGACTTAAGAAAACACCCCCCATAACCTTCAAGCTACCTTTTACGCCTTCCACAAGAAGGCTATCACCCTCTCACTGTATCAGTTACCCCATTGCTCGGGCTTGCCAGTGCAACCCCACACTCTCACACCTACCTAGACCCAGTAGTTGTTGGACCTCGGGGCCCAGAATCCATAAACTCCTTGTTCATACCTTACACCACCCCGGAGAACACCCTAACCTTTGATGTAGCGGCTCTCTATGATGGTCTTGCTCATAGGAGTAGTAGTGGTTGGTACCTATCTTCCACTCTATCTCTTAACTTCTTCCCACCTAATTTTGACTTTCTCCATCAAATCCTCAAAATTTTCTTTCCCCTCCCTAGTATAGCTCTCTATACTCCGCAAAGTTTTGGCATACCCTTATTAACTTGTATCCAATAAACCCCTATCTTCCTCCCTTCTTGCAAAGACTCGCTTACCAAATACATCGTTTGCTTGCGAGCTTAAATGTGAACAAATTATCCCCCCTACAATTTTTGGCATCAAATCACACCCCCACACCCCCCCCCTCTTTAATTTTTTTGGCATCAAATCACACCCTCACCATTCTCTACAGAGAAATTAAACTCTTTTTTGTGGTACAACTTTTCTACCTCTCACCATTAAAGCAAGTACCACCCTTTCTACCCTAACTCTTTCCCTATGTATTTGAGTACATTGCCATTAACTTCCCTTTTTCCCCGCAAAAAATATCCCACCTCAAATTGCCCCTCTATAAAGCCTCGCTCACCCCCTCCATTTGTAGCTAAACCAACACCACTGATGAGCTCATTATGAGCGAAACGTGTTTGGTGTACCACCTTTTGTTACCTTAAGCATCCCTTAACCTTCCCACCGGTTTTTTGTCTCTCTATACTTGGAGTCGTTTCGCACGCTTTCTTATGTTTTTATGTTGTTGCATTTTTTAATCTACAAAAGATTCAAGAAGAAAGGATGAGACAAGAGATTATCGGAAACAAGGAAAGAAAGAGGCTAAAAAGCTAAAGTTGCTGAATTGGGACACACAAACAAGAAGAGAGCATTATCAGAAGCGTATAGAGGGGGCAAAGGAAAGGGATCGAAGGAGCAGGCAAATAGACCCATCCAAGATGAAGAAGAATCAACAGATTTTAATATTGACAAGTAGAAGACGCGACCTCAAATGGGCTAGTAATGAAGAGCAAAAAGACAAAAAGAAAGTCTTGAAATTTGATGAAAATTTAGGTCAAGAAGAATACAAGGATAGAGAGCCAAAGAGGAAAAAGGTGAGATCAAATAGAAATAGGGATCCTAGTCAAAGAGAAACCCCTTAAGAAGTTGTTGCATTTTTTAATCTACAGAAGATTCAAGAAGAAAGGATGAGACAAGACATTATATACAACAAAGAAGGAAAGAGGCTAAAAAGCTAAAGCTGCCCAACTGGCACACACAAACAAGAAGAGAGCAGTATCAGAAGCATATGAAGGGAGCAAAGGAAAGGGATTGAAGGAGTAGGCAAATAGACCCATCCAAGAAGAAGAAGAATCAACAGATTTCAATATTGAGTGGAAAAAGGTTATGAAACATAGGGGGAGCAAAAGGGTTATGTTCACGTACTAACTCCTTTGCAGTAAACAACTATTTCAACCACCGGAGGTTACTCCAACTTAGATAGCAATGCCTGAGCTTATGCAAGTGGACTCTCCACCCTGTCAATACGAATTGGAGAATGATCAAGTTTTTGAAGAAAGAAGGAAGGGAATATGATACAAGGAGAAAGAAGCTACTCCAAAGGAATAGGTGTCTAATCCCATCCACCTCAACAAGCAACTCAAGTAGATGTAGACATTGAAGAAAAAGAAAAAGAAAAGAAGAGTCTGCAAGAAGTCTTTAAAAGCCACATGGAAAAGCATGTAGATACTGACAATGCTTTGATAATTGTGTAGGTTCACATTATTATTGAAAGATTTTTCAATGATTCCAAAGCCAAATATAATCGGATTGTATGGGTAATGTACCAAGTATAAGACAAAAGAGTTGTCAGTAAGCTATTTGTTAGGTAAAGGAGGTGTACCTCACCCTGCTTTTCCTGTGTCCGTCGGCCAGTGTCCGGCCACCCACATTTATCTCCTTATTCTTTATACATACAAAGAATAAGGAGCTCTCACTCATTCTCACACTGTGAGATTTGGGAGCTTCACCCCACATCTATCTATCTCTCTCTCTCTCTCTCTCTCTCTCTCTCTCTCTCTCTCTCTCTCTCTCTCTCTCTCTCTCTCTCTCTCTCTCTCTCTCTCTCTCTCTCTCTCTCTCTCCATCTTCGCTGCACACACGCACGCCTACGATCCATTCCTTCACAATTGGTATCAGAGTTTGGTCGGAGAGGCGGCACGGATCCGCAACGTTGTGGTCGTAGAAGCTGTTGGAGAGCTTGGATAGGTGAGCTATCATAAAAACTAATATCAAATTCTTTCAAATGATTTCTCATGTTAAACTGGTCATTTAATATGATGAAGTACCAGGGAAGTAAAAGCTAGAATATTGATAAGTCTACCACCGATGTTTGCAGGGATCCAAAGGGAGGCAGTCTGCAAAAGAGAAATGTGCATCACTGGAGCTTAAAAGACCTTAGGTTCATCTCCATTAAGACTTCCATAGACTAAGGTTCCAAAACTTTAATTGAAAAGTCCAAATGGTCAAAGATGGAAAAATTGGATGGTCAAGGGAAGACTCAAAAATCTTCCCACATCCCTATCAACAAGGAGGGAGCAAGCCCTAAGAGTAGGGGAAGAGAGAGAAACACACACACACACTCTCCAAAGCTTCCCTAGAGGGATTACTAGACAATGCAGACTCCTAGTCTCGATAAAAGAACCAATAGAAACTAAGCTCCCTAGAAGACTACTGGACAGTCTACCAAGGGGTCCAATGGCTTGCCTGATTCTTATTGGCCAAAAGACTAAAAGGTCCAATGAGAGATTTAATGAATTATTTAATTACCTAAAGCTCTCACAAAAGGGAAAACAGGGACACATGTCACATTAGGAGAAATATGAACCTTGCATGGGCCTTGTAAGGAATCCTAATTTTTAGGGATTAAGGCTAATGTTGTGTGGGGTTTAGGGGGCAAGGGCATTGAAGAAGGTAGTTTTGAGTAGGCTTTTCTAGCGTTTTTTTAAGACAAATGTAGGATGTGGACCTAAAGGGTTACTTTCTCTCTCTAGCTTTTTTTAAAGTGAAGGAAGCGTAGGGGTGTGTCCACATCAGCAAAAACGTGGGTCACAAAGAGACAAAATTTGACTTTAAAAAAAATATTAATTTTTACTTGTTTCTAACTTAAAACTCCCTCCCAACATATATACATATCCAAAAATAACTTTTTGACCCATTTTTTAACCCACAAGCTTAGAAAGTCTATTTTTTCAAAACTCTTTTTCCCCAAAAAGTAATAAACAGTTTGTTCTCTCCTCCTCCTCTCTCCTCCCTCCTCCCTCCTCTTTCTCTCTCCCTCTCCTCTCCCTCCCTGCCCCTACCTTCCTCCTCCTCCCCAATCTCTCCCTCCCCCCCCTCTCTCCTTCTCTCCTCCCATCTTCCTCAACCTCTCTACCCTTCCCCCTCTATCTTTTCATCATTTGCTTCCTCACGCAACAGCTTCCATGGTGCTCACGGACATCACAAATGGTTTGATTCCACCAGCACGTACTCCGCACACCAAAAGCATACATATTCGCTTACCCACGACATTTGCACCGAAGACCACTAGTGAAGGTGATCAAAAGTCATCACAGGAACGTCGCACCGCTTGTGAGACCAATGTTGACATTTGGGTGGATTTCCATTTGTACCCTTACGATCCTATAAGCCGCTTCCATCCACCATTTAATAGCCTTTCCACATTTCTTCAATTTCTTGGGAGGGGAGAAACAGGTTTGTTAGGCTATTGCAAGCGGTTGTGTATGGGTGCAGGTGCTTCTTTGCATATGTGGATGCACGAATGTCAAGCTCTTCACCTCAAGAAGACGGCATTACAAGAGAGTGTTGCCTCTTTCGAGAGGGTAGTTAAAACTCTTGAACAACAAATGCAAGAAAAGGAGTCCCACATCCAGAAGCTTACCAACACCATCACATACTTGAAAGAAACACCCCTTGGTGCAAGGGAAAGCAAATGCACGTATTCATTCATTGAAACTCTTGCACATTCGGGAGGAGCACGCAAACGACGAGTTACAGCCACAAGGTGATTTGGTCTTTACTTGCATGATGCATTCTTACTTCACACTATTCTCTATCATTTATGTTTATTTGTTGCTAGCAACTTCATCCAGGAGGCATGCAGTGGAACAAGCCAAGATGATCGAGTCAACCTTCTCACTAGTTGTCTCAATACCCAAGACATGATTTCTATCTTACAATCACCTGGAGGTAAGCACATTAAGGATGCAGTCACCAAGGACCTTATGCGTAAATTAAGAAATGTGGTTAGTGATGATGACGTTGTGAGCGGGATGGAAATACACAGAACGCCTCTATAACGACCCGACACACACTCTTGGAATGACACACACACACACACACACACACACACACACACACACACACACACACACACACACACACACACACACACACACACACACACTATGGGGCACCACTCGGCTTACACAACACACCTGGCCGAGACAGGGAACACACCTCTGGAGTGAGAGGAGAGAGACTATCCACTTGCCCACTCCACACACACACACACACACCCAAAAAACTCATCTCAAAAGAGGATAATTTCTGATGTTTAGATACAATTGAGCTTGGGCCAACACCAATGGGGAAAATAGCTCACACAAAATGGGTAAAATATACCAGATACAATCACAAATTGGAGAAGAAGCTTCGCTCATAGGAGAAACTTACATAGTCAAAACAGAAGAAAAAGAGTGAGTAATTTGGCAAAATTGACAGCGCCATCGCGTTTGGAACGGCCCAAAACCCCAGTCTACAATGTCAAAGTGCTCAAATCCGACCTCGGATGAGTAGTTTACGGCCAAAACAGGCTCCAAAAACCCCAAAAACACACCTGCGGCTGTTCCTCCTCTCTTCTCCACGTTTTTTCTGGTCTTCTCTCTGTTTTTTCAGTTCCCACACTTATCTTTATTAGTTGGGCACCCTTGGCCTTTTAGATGACCTTAAACAGACCCCGAACAGGCCAAAAACTGACCTCGCAGTGGATAGTTGTCACCTTTTTGCATCATTCGCACACTTGGCACTCAACTTTTTTCCAATAATGCATCTCGCCACCACGTGAAGTGGCCCCAAGAAAAGGTCCTCATGATGACCTTTCTGCATAATTCTCACAAGCAAACACCCACGTTGTGTCTGTACTCATCCACGTGCAAATATTGACCCCATTCGGCCTCCTGACGCCACTAGATGCCATCTGATGCACTCGCTTACCTCATGTCGTCGGCCCGCGGATAGCTTCCTCGAGAATTTTTACGCGCTACCAACTCCTCCTTATTGTAGAAAAAACACACGGGTACTGGTAATAGTGAAAATCGATGCACTATGTACATGCTGTCCTACCTGTACACATGTGGGCCCCACATAACCACCTGGCTCTGGAGAATGGGCAATTCTTTATTTGATGCACCATGCATGTGTATGTACATATGCGCAATCCCTTGCTCCAAAAAACTCCTGATGCCCACCCTCTAGCCTGCTAGAGCATTCATGCTCAGCAGCAGCACTAGTAGATGCTCATTCCACCTGGATCAAAAGGCCAAAGGCATATTGCCTGATTCACAAGAAGCATGATAACACCACACCTACATTTGTCAACAATCAACCAAAATGCACCATAGGCATATCCAAATAACACATCCTCCCTGTCTGGAGTTCCAAAAGCATAAATATTGCATGCCACATTCAACCCAACCGATAGAGACAACTCAAGTGACTCATCACCTGGCATCTTGGCTTCACCAGCCATAGCAACAACCTGCAAATCATGCATCCAAGTAGCTAAAAGCATTGTGGGAAGGTAAAGTTGTTGATATCCAAAGCACAAAAGTATCCCCGCAGCACACATATCCCTAGCATAGGCATCCACATAGCTGAGATTGGACTCATATATGCCAAACCCCATCTCATCATCATAAGCATACTCATCATCACACATAACTTTATCCACATCATAATCATGGCTAGCACCACTATCCATAGCTTCTAGTATGGGTTCATCAGTCTCCAAGAATACAAATCCCTGCTTTAAACCACAATAATGCTCACAAATCTGTTCAATCACTGTACATACATCAAAGTATGGCTTCAAAACAGGCTCCACATCCAACAAATCCACAAAATGGCTCTCAACCTTGCCCTCTTGCCTAATTTCCAAGGAACTAGTATCCAAAGATACGTGCTCATCATCAATAACCTCGACCTCACACTCACACTCACACCCAGAATCACAAGGTACACAAGTATCCAATGCATCCTCTTCAAGACTTTTCAATCCTGTATGCAAAGCATTACTCACCTCTTTAGGCTCTTCCATAAACCTATCAACCTGCAAGACCTCTTTACGCTTCACAATAGACCTTGGTAAGAAACGAGAAACATCATAGGGTAGGCTACTTTTCACCTGCTTAGGCTTAACTTCATCTTCCATGTCAAATCCATCTTGCACATGCATACCTGTACTGATACCATGTTCCTCAAGACGCTTAAACTTCCATTCCTTGTGCTTTGCAATGCATACTGCATCTTCAAATGACTCGGACCTCTTCAACTCAACCTCGAACCGCACCCAAGGTGACAAACCATCAACAAAAGAACTTTTCTTCAATGAACAAGGGGGAGTCTCATCCTTAAGAGCAACACACCAACGAGTCCATAAATCTGTAAAACCTTGTACATAGGCATCAACACCTTGACAAGAACCTTGCTTAAGAGAATTGAGCTCATTCCATAATGCATTTGCATCTTTAAAAAATTGGAAACGCTCTAAAAAAGTTTCTATAAACTTGTCAAGACTCAAACCATAAGAAGAAGCCACTGCTTCTTTAGCTTCCAAATCCATGAGCCAAACACGGGCCTCATCTTTCAAAAGCAATCCAAATAGCCTCAAAATCTTCTCCTCATCACACATATTGTTGCTTATGCATGCCACTTCGACTTGCTCCAGAAAGTCTTCCGCATCTTCACCACTTCTTCCATGAAATTCCGGATAAGAGAAAGCCATGGCTACCCAAGCTACTATGCTTTGAGAACCCCTTTGAACACACATGCAAGAACCCAAGACTTCACTACCCAATCCCCAGAAACTTCAATGGAGCTTAGTTTTACATAAGGACAAACACATGCACATCAAATGAGTTTTCATAGTTGATCATCGGAATTACAACAGGCAAAGGACATTCCAGTATCTCCCTTAATCTTCTTGGCCCGAACATAAAGACTATGCGCTGCTGGAAAAAGATCTTCCTGGACACATGAACATTTATCTGGATTCTCTGAGTTAAATGAAAAGGAGTGAATTGAGGGCCATTTTGATCATCCATTAAAGTCAACCATGCAGCTCCCAAGAAGGCACGCCTGACTTATCCTCTGATTTTGCCAGAATTTCAACAGCATAACAGCATAAATGGCTCAAAAGACCAAAAGACGAGCCATCATAACTTGGAAAAATTTTGACAGAGTTTTCCCAGAAGTAGAGCAATGAGAACCCAAAATATAGACTGTATCTGTATGCATAAACTGCCAACAATAGAACCCGAGCATCAAATAGGACTCACTAGTACATAGCCTATGACGAGGTCATGAAAAGGGTGCTCCAGCTACCTGTATCACCGAAAGGATCTCCACATTTGAGAATCCCCCAGCTCAATAAAACCTCACGCTATCGACCCTCACACGACGGCAAATGCAAATCGCGTATAGTCAAGTCTCAGAAATGACTATCTTCCAAACCAAGTATCAGAAATGGCTGGGACTGCCAAATAAAACCATATATGGCTCCACAAAGGCGTACAATGGCAGTTTCCACAAGTAACGTACAATCCAACAGACAATGCGCTCAAACAGGCGCCAAATGATGCATACCCACGGCAACTGCAACTGACTCCCACTGTCAGTGTAACATTGAACTCCACCTACCTGTACCTGTGTGAATCACCTATACCTGTACCTGTACCTGTCCCTGTAACCTGTAACCTATAACCTATAATCTGTAATCTGCAACCTGCAACCTGTAATCCCGAAGCTCGAAGCTTGAAGCTCGAAGCAGAAGGTACTCGAAGAAGATCCTCCGTGGGGGCGCCAAAAGAATGTGAGCGGGATGGAAATACACAGAACACCTCTATAGCGACCTGACACACACTCTTGGAATGATACACACACACACACACACACACACACTATGGGGCACCACTCGGCTTACACAACACACCTGGCCGAGACAGGGAACACACCTCTAGAGTGAGAGGAGAGAGACTATCCACTTGCCCACTCCACACACACACACACACACACACACCCAAAAAACTCAGCTCACAAGAGGATAATTTCTGATGTTTAGATACAATTGATCTTGGGCCAACACCAATGGGGCAAATAGCTCACACAAAATGGGTAAAATATACCAGATACAATCGCAAATTGGAGAAGAAGCTTCGCTCATAGGAGAAACTTACACAGTCAAAACATCAGAAAAAGAGTGAGGAATTTGGCAAAATGGACAGCGCCATCGCGTCCGGAACGGCCCAAAACCCCAGTCTACAATGTCAAAGTGCTCAAATCCGACCTCGGATGAGCAGTTTACGGCCAAAACAGGCTCCAAAAACCCCAAAAACACACCTGCGGCTGTTCCTCCTCTCTTCTCCACGTTTTTCCTGGTCTTCTCTCTGTTTTTTCAGTTCCCACACTTAGCTTTATTAGTTGGTCACCCTTGGCCTTTTAGATGACCTCAAACGGACCCCGAACATGCCAAAAACTGACCTCGCAGTGCATAGTTGTCACCTTTTTGCATCATTCGCACACCTGGCACTCAGCTTTTTTCCAATAATGCATCTCGCCACCACGTGAAGTGGCCCCAAAAAAAGGTCCTCATGATGACCTTTCTGCATAATTCTCACAAGCAAACACCCACGTTGTGTCTGTACTCATCCACGTGCAAATATTGACCCCATTCGGCCTCCTGACGCCACTAGATGCCATCTGACGCACTCGCTTACCTCATGTCGTCGGCCCGCAGATAGCTTCCTCGAGAATTTTTTACGCGCTACCAACTCCTCCTTATTGTAGAAAAAACACACTGGTACTGGTAATAGTGAAAATCGATGCACTATGTACATGCTGTCCTACCTGTACACATGTGGGACCCACATAACCACCTGGCTCTGGAGAATGGGCAATTCTTTATTTGATGCACCATGCATGTGTATGTACATATGCGCAATCCCTTGCTCCAAAAAACTCTTGACAACGTTCAACAAGCTTGTGATGAGGCTGGACTCAGCACCAAAGCCTATCAGGCTATTTTCCAACTCCTAAAGGATGCCCTCAAAGAACATGGCATTGTGGAAAACCTATTTCCCGTTCCTCACAAGGTCAAGCTCGCAAAGAAGGCCACAAATGAAGATGTGTTCTCCCGCATTGGGACATACCTACACATTGAGGACACAATGCCAACTTCCCTTTATGCTTCGTGCGCAACAAAGACAAGGGAAAAAGGTAAGAAACAATCCATAAGACCTTCGGAGAAGGGCTTTCCTTACACATTGTGGAACAATATTTTCGTGGATCTTAGAAGGCTTCAAGAAGCCATGCTTAGATTTTACGAGTTACCTGAAGAAGGTGACACACTTTACTTTTTTCTTTGGTATTATTCTTATTATAACTCTGAAGTTTAAGGTCTTAGCACTATTTATTTTGTAGTGCTTGGCACAAAAGTCACTTTTGTGCTGAAACTCGATGAGTGTCAAATAGTGAAAGGTCGAAGATTAGAGAGGCTAAGTGTCACTCTAATGAACGAGGCCCTTCTGCAAACCAAGCGAAGGGATTCAATCGAGCCATCTCCCACCCCATCTTTTAGCGTGCAATCACAGAAAGACATTTGGTGGTTGGGTGCTATTGAGGTGCCCAAAGAGACCAATGGAGTACTTTCATGGATTTTTGAGAGAACTCCATGGATCACAGAAGTAATACACTCCCAAATTGCAGGTCAGAAGTTGGAGATTGAGGGTTTTGGTAGTTATGATGTGGAGTGGCACTTAGGTGGGGATTTGAAGACCATAAATTTTTTGCTTGGCTGCAAACAAGGGGCTTCTTCTCTCATGCCTTGTCCATTTTGCACTCGAGGGTACAAACCTAATGGAAACAAATCACATAAGAGCACTGCAAAGGCCGGTTCCATGCTTCCATGGCAAGGGCATGGAGAACAAGGGTTAGATTGTCATGATGTCGGAGATGAAGGTAGAGAATGGGAAGCGTCTATTCTGAGATGTCCCATGCTCAATGCCCCAGACCGTGATCAAAAGGACCACGCTTGGAATCCAATCTTTCGATTTCCTCTATCGAATGTACATTTTTGTACATTACTCGCATTCATGCGCATTTTTGATAGGCTATTGAAGCTCCACATTGACTATGCTTTGACAATGAAACCGTTGGAAAAGTCTCAGGAAGCGATCGAAAGAGTGGAGGTACTCTTGAATTCCATTGGCTGTCACGGTGGAAATGTGTCTATCGTTGCTGCAAAAAACACAGGGGAGGCCCATGAAATTGCTCAACAAGTGTCAATGAGTGGACAAAAAGCTAGACACTTTTTGAAGAAAGTTTCCCAAGGAAAGCCAAGGCGATATGATGCTCAAAACAGCTCCAACCAGCATGCAGGTAACCTTTGGGAGCTTTGGAAGGAGTTATGCAAAGCTACTACCTACCGACAATGATTCAAATGGCGAGCTTGCAAACAAGCGCAAGCAAGTTTGGGCACATTTTGATAAAATGGTCAAGCTTATGGGCCTTAACAGCACAACATAAGAACAACGCCAATCATTTCAAGAAGCCTTGACGGATTTTACCAAGGTCTTCACCCTTTCTTGGGGTGAAAATAACATCACACATTACATGGTAAGTCATTTTACATGGTGTATTCATTACAAGGGATTGTTTTTATTTAATAATGTGGATCGTTTACTCATGTGAACAGCATATCTTGTTTGCGCATGGTGCATTTTTTATGCACAAGTATGGATCGCTTGAAATTTTTAGCACTCAAGGCATGGAGAAGTCCCATTATCGAGCAAGGGGAGTGTACTTCAAAAATACTCGACATGGTGGTGGAATGGTGCAATCCAATTATTTGGAGGAGATGTTCAATTGGTTTTTTCGCACAACATTTGCTTGTAAGCTCACAATGGAGCGTGCGCGACAATCCAAGATTGCTATTGAAGTGCGAAAATGTCGCAAGGTCCCACCAAGCATGCTGCATGGCGACGATGCAGAGTGCGACAAGGATCAAAGTGGATACTATGCGAGTCACTAAACGTGAACGCAAGGTCCAACTCTTAGCGACATGTTTATTTAAAAAATAATACTTTTTTAAAAAAAAATAGTGTGAATAGGGCCCTTTTTAAATGGGCCCTTATAAATATTGCATGCTCTCATAAACCACTCATTTCTTAAGAACAGGTAAGCTCTTACCAACGAAATGGCGTGCACCAAACAAACCGCGAAAGAGCATCCACCTGCCAACAAAAACACCCTCCAAGGATGTGAGAAGCCGTCATGGCTTAAAGGCACAAGAAAACGGCCACGAACGCCTGGCTGTTCCAGGAACTCATCTGGTAGTGGACATGGTGGTAGGACACGAGAGTCATCGAGGAATGTTGAATCTCCACTTCCTCAAGATATAACACCTAGAAGGAGAATGAAGCAACGTGCCCAGCGTTGGAGAGAAGAAGAGGGCCAGCAAAAAACAGAGTCCGATAGGGAGCAGCCGTCGCGCCACCAATCACAAGCAGGACCATCCAGGACTTGGGTGGTCCATACAGACACTGAATCAGAGAGTGAGCCACCATGGCTGTGAGAAAAAATACCGCGCACACACCAGGTGGCCGTTGGGGGGAAGACATTGCTTGGAGGCCAGGGAGCTCTCCCCACACGACAAGATCGGCAGCCAAGGGAAGAGGAAGAATCAGAAGAGGCTGCAGAACCAGTCCCTAAGCATGTAAACAGGTGCAAGTCTAAGTTTTTCAAGAAGCCTAAACGCCGCCCGCCAGCAAATGTGCAAGTGTCCCCAAGACAACCACAGCGGCGCCGAAAAATAGCAATGGCATTTGCAGAAATCCGCCACTACCAGAAGACGACGGAGCTTTTGATTCGACGCGCCCCCTTTGCTTGCACTGTGAAGGAGGTGATTCAAAGCTATGGAAATCAGTATAGAATGCAAGCAATAGCGCTAGAGGCTATTCAAGAAGCTGCAGAGGCCCACATCATTTCGGTGTTGGAAGATACCAACCTTTGCGCCATACATGAAAAGCGAGTGACAATACAGCCAAAAGATATGCAGCTTGCACGTCAATTGCGACGAGACTTCGAGCATTAGCCAAAGTTACCCCTCTTTTTGGATTGCACACCCTTATCTTTGTAATGATTTGACTTTCCAATGACAATATGATCAATAGTTGTGTGTACTGTGTCTATTATCTTTGTAATGAAATGACTTTGTAATTTCAAGTTCTGTATGTAATTGCAGTCAATTTCAGTAAATTTGTGCTTTTTAAGTATGCTTGAGGATAGATAAACCTATAAGGTGCATCTAAATGAATGATACAAAACCAATCCATTGCAATAAATTTGTGCTTTGTAGGTATCCTAGGGGATAGATTAGCCTACTAGGGGCAAAAAAAAGCCTGGCCACAAGGGTGCGCAAATGGCCCATCCAAAACTGATGGATGGGCCATTTGCGTGCCCTTGTGGCAAGGCTTTTTTTTGCCCCTTGTAGGCTTATCTACACCCTAGGATACCTACAAAGCACAAATTTACTAAAACCTATTGGTTTTGCATCATTATTTTACATGGATCCTTGTGGACGCCCTTTTTTGGCCATTTCAAGCTTTGAATTCCCTATAGGATATAAAAATAAATAACATATTGTGAAACCAAGTGTCTATGCAACAGTAATTTGGATTTTTCAAATGTCCAATGTAATTGGACTTTTTGGTGCAGGGGTGTACTAGGTATAGCTGAAGCAGGTGATAGTGTACTGGAAACTTCATCTCATAACTGATTTCACCTTTTCTAGTGTCCTTGAGTGTGAACATATGCTGGAATTGCCATAAAAAGGGTGCATCTAAATGAGTGATGCAAAACCAATCCATTGCAATCAATTTGTGCTTTGTAGGTATCCTAGGGGGTAGATTAGCCTAATAGGGGCAAAAAAATGTCTGGCCACAAGGGCGCGCAAATGGCCCATCCAAAATTGATGGATGGGCCATTTGCGCGCCCTTGTGGCCAGGCTTTTTTTTTGCCCTTATAGGCTTATCTACCCCCAAGGGTACTTAAAAAGCACAAATTTACTGAAATTGACTGCAATTACATACAGAACTTGAAATTACAAAGTCACCAATCAAAAAAAAATTCATATCTCCAATTGAAACAATTTTGAAGATTGACAAATCACATTCAAAAGAATTTGCAATATAGAGAGACAATTTCAAATATTTTTTATTCCTTCCAAAACGGTGATTTTACATCATGTATCTGAGGAGTTCATAATTTTTTTTATCATTTCCTGGCGCCTATTTTGCACGTAAGGCAACTCCCCAATCAAGAGGGACTGCGCTATGGCCTTTGGGTCAGTTGAGCCAATGGAAGCATGTATCCGTATCTGGGCAAGCACTTTACCACGAAAGCCAGTGCCAAACGCTGTGCATACAAGGGATCTACGCACTAGGAACACTTGATGCGTAGTTTGAGCAATGGTGCTCAAACACAAAAACTTGCTCAAAGCTTTTAACGACCAAGTCATAAAATGGGCTTGGGGAGTAAATTCATTATGGATAATGGCCACATCGCCAGGGGAGAGTTGTCCAAGGTAATGCGCAAGGGAAGCTTGAGGTCCAAAGCCCGTCCGCTTGCCACCCGTCCTTGCAGCAAAATCATCAACCTCCACAACATCCTGTCATAAACCGATGAAGGTTGAGAAAAAAGACAATGAAGGATAAAATAGTAACATGAAAATTAGGATACAGTTTACCTCCTGCTCCTTGTCGTCCTCCTCCATGTTGCCCTTTGTATCCAAGTCAATGCTCCCATGCACCACAGATACGAGCTTTGGATCATCAGATGGGAGGTTGCATAATGGAATAGGCATCCTAGCAGCCTCAACCTTGGCTTGCGTGGCTTGGAAATCTTCATCGGCCATGTGCAACTGCTCTGCTGCCAGGACCTCCGCACATACAACTGCAATAGTGTCAGGAACAGAGTCCCCATATGGCAAGAGCTTGCTTTCTAGGGCATCTGGCGTATTTTCTAAGGGACATTTGCTGCTGTTGCATAGCACGCTCAAGCATTCATCCATGAGTAGGCCAAATGCTTTCTCCAAATCATGCACGAGCACATACTCCTCCCCATCCACTAACACTGAGGAGAAGCGGCTTATTTCTACCTCTGGGATAGACACATCCGTCAGTGGTAGTGGCACTGGAGTGTCACTAGGGCCAGTCGCAACTATGGATTTCTCAACCACTTCCTCAAGACCCCTAGGGTACTCGAGCCGATGTGCTTTTCCTTCCGTTGCAGGGTTCATGGGTATAACCTGCTGCTCCTTGGTGTCCTTGATAAAGGACCCAACTTGAAGGTGTGGTAAGCGGAGCTCCTCCAGATCAGGTTCCTCGCTCACCAAGAAGATAAATGTTGCGAGCTGAGAAAGGTACTCCACCCCCAACTTGCGCTTCTTGAGCGCTGACACCCCAGGGGCTTGCTCGTCCAAGTAATGGCCTGCATCGGTTGCAATTTCTTGGAATCGTTGCAACCGCTTGGAGAATGGGCGATCATCTTTGTGTATAGAGCGCAAAAGATCGCAAGGCACCCAGATCCTTGCATGTGGGGGGATAGATACAGAATATTTTATGATGTGCTCCTCCATGAACGCAAAAATCTCCTCAAATGCATCCATGTGAAGAGCAACTGTGGCGTCAAGGTCAGGGAGACGAGTAAAAAAGGTGTGGAGGTCCAACTTCCCTTTGTATTTGGTGTCCTCGAGGAAGAGGATGAAGCGTGACAAAGGGGTGGATGTGGGTGCAGATGCAGAGGCTGTGGCAGCATCCATGTCTAGCCTGGGGTGTAGATAGAGAGCGGAGGAGCTCAAGAGTTGCAACAGTGAAAATAGTGAATGAGTTAGGTGGCCCCCCTTTTATAATGGACCCTTTTTTTAAGACATTAAAAAAAAAGGTACTTTCACCAAAAAATGATTTCTCATCCCAATGCAAAAAATTATATTCAAAGGCATGATTTGCCGAAGCAAATCATGTTTATTACAGCGGGGATCAATATGAAAATTACAAGAGTTACAAAGTTATAAGATCGATAGCATAGTTCCATCTATTCCCCAGTCCTCCTCGACCTTCAATTTGTCTTCCATTCTCTTCCCAATCTGCGGACATTCATTACAATAAGCATCCAATGATCGACAAACCATGATGTATTGAAAATGTGGTGGAAGGATTCTCACCTTGTGACCTTGTAAACGAAATTGTGCTTGTTGAAGGGCCTCAAAACCCATAATAACCAAAAATTCTCGAACATTACTGAGAGTCCAATGCTTGTTCACTTGGACTGCCTCCAAAGCATCGTTGGGCATCTTCACTGCAATGTCAAAGCTTGCAATAACACCGTCTACACTCTGTAAGGGAGTCCACACTCCAAGCTTGCACATCCAACGATCATAGTGAAATCGTATGTACAAGGAGGTGCGGGATTTCAAATAGCGCATTCCAATACCTGAAGCTCCAACCTTACAACGGTACCGGTCTCCATTGTGCATGCCCTCCACAAAACCCCAGTCCTCTTCTAAAAGCCTTCCTAATTCCTCGTAATGTGCATCTTTACATACAAGCATTGTGGTAGTCTCCACAAATCCAAACTCTTTAAACATGTGCACAAAACAATGAATAGGCAAACACCAACTCAAGCCCACAGACCTAGAAGCTTTAGAGTATTTCAAAGAGTTTTGGACATCCATTATCATCTTTTGCTTGAAAGATGCTACCGACCACAAATCTGGGACCGGCCACTCCATACTTAATAAGGAAGTTACCTTGATGGGTTCAAGCGTTCCAAACTCTTGTGTAGAAGTAGGGACAATATAGGAGTGAGAATAGAAGAAAATCCTTCTTTGAACCAATTTGGTTGGGCAAAGATGTGGGAACATTATTGCTCCAATATCCGCATGTATAGCATTGAATGTGCCGGAGAGACTATGTAGTGGCTGCTCCTCCACCAACGTGGATGGAAATATGACTATAAATGCATGACAAATGTTAAGTATGAATCCATAATAACATTACACTGTGATTTCACACCTAGATTTGTATTTTCAAAACATGTACTTACAATGTGTTGGAAATCGAGGTGGTTGTTGCAAGTGCATGGTTGACATTGAGAAAACATGTTGCACAATGGCTACGGTCCCCTTGTCTTTGCGGTTCTTGAAGCCAAGGAGCTTTCCTTTCCAATGAAGATCCAAGTTTGCACGATTCCGCACACGATGAGGGCCAATAGCAGATGGTTGCATGTATACCCAAGCACCTTTGGTGAACTCTTGTGGCACCCACTCATCATCTACACCTCTAGTGTTGTGGCATGCAACTGTTGTGACCTCATCCTTTGGCCGCCTTTGCGAAGTAGAGTTGGCTATGGTTGAGCAAAGAAAACTTGGAGGAGGAGAAGGACCTTGCTTGTTGCTACAATGTAGGTGGGATAAAGTGATATGAGAAGGTGGTTAACCTTGTGGCAATGGGAGGAGAAGTTGGATAACCCTTGCTTGGTGTGGCAATGGGAGGAGAAGGTGGATAACCCTTGCTTGGTGTGGCAATGGAAGGTGGTAGGGGAGGAGAGAGGAGCTTCCTTGCTGCAGCAATGGAGATGGTGTAGAGAGAGAGAGAGAGAGAGTGTTGGAGTAGAGGATGAGTGTGATGGTTGCAACCAAGGAGAGGTTGAAAAACGGGTTCTAGAGAGAGAAAATCACTTTTTGCCTAATAACTACTTTTGGGGGAGCTCTGGATAGCAAAAAAAGATTTTTCAAAAGTTTTTTAAAAATTTTGAATTTTAGGGTTTTTGGATGCACGTTTTGACTTTTTGAGATCAAAAAATGCTTTTTTGACCATAAAATAGTTTTAGGGGGGTTTTCAGAAGATGAAATTTGAGTTTTGAAAATTTTGAAAAATTTTAAATTTTTGGGATTTTTTCATAACCGGATCAAAAAAGAGGGAAGTTGGAGGTTCCATATGCCCCCCTCCCCCCTCACACTACAAGAGGCTATTCATATTAGCGACGCTCAAAAAAAAAATTCCCGGCGTCGCTATGAGCGTCGCAAGTTTACTACAAGTAAATTTGCGACGCTCATAGCGACGCCGGCTGGGCTAAAAAAATAACAGAGAGCGCCCAAAAACTCAGATCTCAGATCTGAGTTTTTCGGCGCCCTCAAGCAAGGAGCAGGTAACGCTCTCCCTCTCTCTGTCTCTCTCTCTCTCTTTCTTCTCCACACACACACACACACACACACACACATGAGGAGAGGAAGGAGATCCAGGTATGCTCCTTCCCTCTCCTCACTCTCATGTTCCCTTCCCCTCTTTCTCTCTCCCTCTCTCTCTCTCTCTCACACACACACACACACACATAGTGTTTTTGAGAGAGAGAGAGAGAGAGAGAGAGAGAGAGAGAGAGAGTACAAACATAAACAAAAACGCACACACACATACATAAAAAAAGAATGCACACACACATTGAGAGAGGAAAAGAGAGAGAGAGCATGCATAAACAAAAAACGCACACGTTGAGAGAGGAAAAGAGAGAGAGAACATGCATAAACAAAAAACGCACACATTGAGACAGGAAAAGAGAGAGAAAACATGCATAAACAAAAAAAACGCACACACATTGAGAGAGAAAGAGAGAGAAACTAATTTAACATCGTAGGAAACTAATTAAAATTAAAAGACCTAAAGATCTAGCCGACGAGGAGT
The DNA here is from genome assembly GCF_014529385.1 of Adiantum capillus-veneris. Taxonomy (NCBI): domain Eukaryota; kingdom Viridiplantae; phylum Streptophyta; class Polypodiopsida; order Polypodiales; family Pteridaceae; genus Adiantum; species Adiantum capillus-veneris. The sequence continues at coordinate 70,031,243 of NC_140954.1, forward strand.
TGAACTCAAGACCTATTATTCAAGAGGGAAATGGCATAACCAATCTATCATACTTGGCATGGGTGATAGAAAGGTAATACCATTTATCTCTTTTTATTGGCACACACATCCACACACGCGCACACACACAAGAAGAAGAGAGTTATAACATCGTAGGAAACTATCCTAAAAGACGTTAAAGATTAGGTTAGATGTAGACTTACGTTATTTAGGTTTATTTAAGTTAAATTAGATTAGATTTAGGTTTATTTTTAATTAGATTTACGTTTATTTACGCTAGATTTAGATTTACGTTATATTAGATTAGATTTAGGTCTCCATAGACTGCGATGCCTGCATGAAGCGGGTGAAGAAAGCCCTCAATGGAATATAGGGTATTGCTGCCTTCACTCATGGTGGGCTCCGTCGATCCAAAAGTACTGGTAAAATGTCTTCAGAAGATAGGGAAGAAGGTGGATCTTCAGGGCGGCAAGAGTCACTACATCCCCGACACAATGACCATCTAGACAACCTCTGGTCATTCAACAGCAACTTCAAAGTTAGTAACAAGAGCAAGAACGGTTTAAAGGGCCAATTGCTGTCGTCAGATGTGGATGGAGATGAGGCAGCGTCACTGCTGGAAGTTAACTCTCACATCTTTAGTGATGAGAATGCCAACTCTTGCCGAGTTATGTGAAAAATTCTGTGTTAAATCAGTTTTAAGGTTCTTATAATCCTTGTTAGTTTAGTTCTTTGTTTTTAATATAACATAATTTACGTTAGATTTAGATTTATGTTATATTAGATTAGACTTAGGTTTATTTAGGTTTACCGACACACACACACACACACACACACACACACACACACACACACACAAGAAGAAGAGAGTTTTAACATCGTAGAAAACTATCCCAAAAGACGTTAAAGATTAGGTTAGATGTAGACTTACGTTAAATTAGATTTAGGTTTATTTTTAGTTAGATTTACGTTTATTTAGATTTACGCTTATTTACGTTAGATCGAGTCCACGCAAGAATTACTTACGGTTTAGGGTTTAGAGTTAGACGAACAGTGAAAAGATCTACTGTCACTACAAGAGGTTGTGTGCTCTTGTGACGCTGTTAGCGACGGAAATACACTGGGTTTTTATAACCCCCGGCGTCGCTAAAACCGTCGCTAATAGTGTCGCTACGAGAGCGTCACTATATGCGTCGCTATATGCGTCGCTATATAGAGACGCTCATAGCGACGGTTATAGCGACGTTTACACAGAAGTCTATAGCGACGCTACAGAGCCATAAATAGCGACGGTTATAGCGACACCCGAGAGAAATTTTTTTGGTGACAGGGCATTGAATGCCCTGCCACCCATCAACCATATTGTACTTGATTCACTTTTAAAAAAAAGTGCAAGGGTAGATAATAGACCCAAAATAGTCACCCACAAGACGCATTGTTTGCAAAATTGACAAGCGTAAAATTGACAATTGTACACATCATAGGCAAAATGAATTGATTGGCAAATGTAATAATGACAATTGTACAACATCATAGGCATAAAGAATTGATTGGCAAAATGAACTGCGGTGACAAATGTAATAATATACATGGTTCAAAAAGACGTATAAAATCCGTCTCATGATACATAAGCTATGAGAAACCCTAAACTAATGCTATCTAGCTACGGCTAAACTGACGTCGTCTAGTCAGACGTCTCATCGCGTCCAAGCGGCGTATCTGTCGGATTCTGCAAAAAAAGACAATAAGACAGCTTTCAGTAAGTATAAACATATAACGACATTTATAAAACAATACAAAAAATAGAAAAGAGTAAACCCTAATACTAACCATGCCGCCGCGAGAACTGAGAATGTCCATCAGGGCGTTTAAGCCCTTCCTGCCTGCGTACTCGCGCTTGTACGGTGTGGGATCACGTCCTGTCATCGACCACTGTCAAAACATACAAAGAATTCATTATGTTAGAATTAAAAAACTCATAAACCCTGAACTATCGAACATAAAGAGCAATGCAAAAACACTTACAAAATCGGCCTCAAATGATGCCCATCCACCGCTCCCCAAGTGGTGCGAGCTCCCTGCCTCTACTCGCGCTCTGGCTGCATCCTTTTGTTGCTTCCACTTGTCGGGATTCTCGCGCACTGCTTTCTTCGCATTCTTCCAATCTTCTTTGGCCAGCCAATCTGGCCTGTTCCACCCATGCTTGATTGCTTTTTGCACTTCGGAACGCTTGTGTTTGCAGTATTCGCGCATTCGAATCTTCATCAGGTCTTCATTGAAGCGCTGATCCCGTGTTGGAACGGGAAACTCATCATGAAGTATGCTGATGACTCTGTTTTTTAAATCACTTGGTACTTCACTCCATTTGTTTAGTATGTAGTGTCTAAACAGCTGAGAGCAAAGACCACGCATGCGCGAGATCACCTTCTTGCCGTCATCATCTATGATGATGCCACCGCTGAAGTCGACGGAGTAAGACAAGCCCTCTAGCCGGTGACGCGTGAACCTGGGTGTCCCGGCAGGGGTCTCTAGCGGCGTGTCGATGGGGGTACGGACGTCAGGTGTCTCCACCGGCGTCTGGGCCCCGAAGCGAGGAGTGTCGAGTGGGGTGGCTCTTGGCAGAGTAGGTAGAGGTGTGTAGCTGCTAGGAACAGTCAGTCGTGCAAAACCTGGCGTAGATGGCGATGCTGTGGCTGGTGTTGGGGCGGGCAAAGAAGGGGAGGGTAAAGAGCCTCGTCGAACACGAGGTGGTGTGGAGGTATCGGTGGCGGAATCCCCACAACAACCGCCACCGCCACCACTAGAGCGCCGGTGTCTAGACGAGTGTGAAGCTCGTCTCGTCGACGCCGAAGCTTCGGAGCGCGTCGAATGCTCCGAAATAGAGGGAGATGCGGATGGAGTAGGAACGCGCGATGATGCGCCAGAGCGATGACGCTCCACGTACCACTGTCTCTGCTGCGGTGACAAAGAAGAAAGAAACTCCTCATCATCCATACCTGCATTAAACACACGAATATTTAAACTTAATATTGAATGAATAGAGTAGACAATGACGCAAAGACCATTAAATACAATGACGTAATGACGCATATAAATACAATGACGCAATGAATTGAGTGATAGAAGAGGCAAGTCGAAAACTCAGAATTTTCAATCAAAAGATGTGAGCGCGAGTAGAAAAGAGCGTTATACACCATGGAAGGTACTTAGAGAGCCAGAGCTTTTACAACACGGAGCAAAATTGTTCAAATACAATATTTGTGGCTTTAAGTGATCTCTCTCTCATCCTCGCATAACTCAACATAACTTCCTATATCTATATAGAGCTCTCCGTTTAAACACATATCCTCTGTTTCATTTTGTAGCTCCTCTGCATGCACCCCATATAGAGTAGTAGCATCTTGATGCTCGTCTGGCACCACCGCAGCGGCTTCTGATTGAGCATCTTCTCTGATCTCCTCCATTGATGCCGTTGTGATTGGCACATGGTAACCTTCATACGTCCTTGCACTACGAGGGGCTACCTCTATGACGTACCACCAGTTTGATGTAGACTTTGTAGGATGAAATATTACCTGCTAGAGCCACATAACTTACATGAGAGCTTTCAAGCACATAACTTGTAAAAGGGGGATGTTAACTATTTACATACTTACTTGTTCACAATGCTCGGGTAGTACGAAAGTGTCTCTTAGGTCAGTCCATTTCTTAGTAGAATCCACCTCAAGAAAACCAAACTCTCCTCTACGTACAGTAGCGTTGCGACCCTCCATGATTATCTTGAACCATTGCACGTCGAACAAGTCGACAAAAAATCCTCTGTAATCGATCCTCAAAATCTCTTGCAGCGTGCCGAAGTAAGTGAGTTCCGCCACCACAGGATCTGCATCAGAGGAACGTCGTCGACTAGACTGTTCAAATTTTGCCATGATTCCACAATCTTGAGTAAAAAGCTTTTTGTCGATTCGTTCCACCCTAAAATGTCGACCTTTACACCATGCTGCTGTGTATGACTTATACTACAACGAACAAAGATTATGAGTGGCCGTTCAAACGTTTAGAAATAAAGTCACTAGCTAGTCGTACATTGCAAACTTACCTTGGTCGCGCAACCCCGAGAGTACTCCCACTCTTCCTCAGTCACTTCGTCACCGCATTGTTGTGCGCTTTTCAATTGGTTGTGCAACCATCTTAAGCTCATGAAGGTTGGTAGGCTCTCCAGAACCGTCGGATAGTGCATCGGTGGTCGTCTTCCCCGTCTCCACTCGATTCGTGCCCTTTGTCGCTCTTGCTTTGCATCCTCATATTGTGAAATCCACTTTTGCATCACTGGATTGTGAAGCATGCAAAATCGGTTGATTTTAGCCTCTAGATCTTTTGTCATCTTCTTCTCAACACCGAGATTGCACATGACAATCCCAGATATGCGCTCATCATCTATGGTTCGCCATAGCGTGTCCCGGGCTTTATCAAATCCGTCTAGCCACTCTCCAATGTACACTAGGGACTCTGATACCAACCAACCTTCTGCCATGCTACCCTCTGGACGTGCCTTTTGACGCACATATCCCTTAAGCGTTTTCATGAAACGTTCTAAGAAGAACATCCATCTGGAATGAACTGTGCCAGCTATTTTCACCTCATCAACTATGTGAACAAGAAGATGCACCTGAATGGTTAGCATGGTAGTAGGAAAATGTTTTTCAAACATGCACACAAGCTCCGCAGCATTTAGTTTGGCAAATGGTATGGAGTCTACGTTGATCTCCTTTTGTGAGATCCATTGCACCAGCTTTGCAAGTTTGTAGATTGTGTTACGGATGTCGAAAGACAAACATCCCTCAATGGCAACCGGTAAAATAAACTGTAAAGTATGTGCAGCAATGATATTAAAGTCCACATTTTATGCAATTATATTAAAGTCCACTATGAACGTACCTGACACATTTTATGCCAATCGTGTGACTTCAAACCGGTAAGCTTTCCTTCTTTAGTAAAACACGTTCGGAGCGAGTGCATTACGCCAGTGGGGGTCCGCAAAGATCGAATGGTCTCTTTTACTTTGCGTTCTTGGGCTCCTGTGAAAATCCATGGTGCTGACGGGAGCAAAGCGAACCCCGAACCTACCCCGACGGCCTCTAAAACACCGGGGACCGAATGGCGCGCCTCGAGCCTGTTATGGTAAAGCAAACAGGGGGCACCACCTAGCTTCAGCGGCTAGGACGCAAACAACACACCACCATAACAAAGTTTTCATCCAAGAGAGATGGATGCTTGGGGGCAATGATGAAGAGGAAAGGGAATGAGATCAAGTGAGAGAGAGAGAGAGAGAGAGAGAGAGAGAGAGAGAGTGAGGGAGGAGGTATAGCGGCTTAGTACTTAGGCACACACAAAAGGATGGCGAATCTGCACACCCTTCACACATACACAAGCTCACTCCAAAACACAAGACTAGGTGGCGATTCCGCACACCTCACATGGGCAAAAAATTGCAAGAAAACATACTCACAAAACCTCAAGCTTTATTTAGAGAATAAGGCGATGAAATGGGGAGCATAGGGTAGGAGAATGAGAAGGGAGAGCGTGGTAGAGCACATGGCGGATAGGTGGGAGTTGATGGCGAAGACTCGCACGAGGCCCTTACGGCCATCATCCTTCCTTTAGTTTCCCTTCATCTTCCATAGCCCAAGGGTGTAGAGGTCATGCTTAAGACGAGCATGGTGATTGCGGTGATGGTGATGGTGATGGTGTGGGTGTGTGTGTGTGCACTGGGCACACACAGTGCATAGTGTACTCTTTGCTGATGGTGTGTGTCCTTAGTGTGATGGTGACCCCTCTTTATATAGGGGAGGAGGGGGGAGAAATTCTAGAATTTAGAAATGAAGAAATCATTATCTACATAGGCCATGTGACTGTGGGCCCCACTTGTCTGGCTGTGTTTATATGTGCCAGAATAGCAGTCTCCTGAGAGAGAGACTAAGAGAGAGAGATGGGTTGATGAAAAAAAAGTGAGAGGTGACATGGAGAATAAAGTAATTACAAGAGGGGAGAGAGGGGAGTGTGTTCAGAGGTGAATCTGTGTGCAGATGTGCGTGAACACAAGAAAAATCAGGTAACCACCGGGTGGGGATGGGTCTGTGGGCACCTTTTTCAGTGAAACTGAGTGTGTGTGAGTGTGGGGGAGGTTATTTAGCTACAAGACAAGAGACATGGCGCCCTTTAGAGAGAGAGGGGGGTATTTGGGTCATGGGATATGATAGGAGAGAGAAAGAGGGGGTGGGGTATACTATTTTGGAAGATAGGGTAAGTTGCATGTGAGTTAGGGTGCATTATTGGTGAGTTATAATGCATTATTGGTGAGAGGTGGGGTAGCTTGAGGGGAGAGAGAAAGGAGAAAGGACAAGGGGAAGAGAGAGGGGGTTGACCTTTTGAGTGGAGGAGAGGAAAAGGGACACCCAGCAGGGCAACAGTGAAGAAAAAGGAGGCAAGGTGGGGATGGGCTACCCCGCAGGCATGAGGTGGCCTATTTTACCCTTCTTATATATTTACATAATCATACTTTATTTTTTTCTTACTTTTTTCCAATGCCTTTTATCACTCCCTCCCTAAGAGGGGGTTTTCATGGGGTGGGGATGAGAGAAGAGGGGTATGGGAGCTTGGCTTGTGAAAAGCCCCCATTAGTGCTTTAGGGAGTTTTATCGATCCATCAGACGTTGTTTGCGGCCAATATTGCTCCATACATCCACATTTCTAAGGTCAACTCTGGCTCCCAAAGTATCTTTCTTACCGGTCAGATGGTCCCATAGTAGATTACCCACATTCTTGAATATGTGCATTGGATCGAGCAAGTGATTGATCATGAGTCGGGGCCAGTATGGTAACTCGTACCATAGAGATAGTCTCTTCATCCCTGGAGGCAATCCGTCATCGCACATCTCCTTCTGCTCTAACCATGCTTGTGCAGACATCCTTGGTGGCTCTCTTCCCAAAAAGCCGTCGCGTAACACATGATTCTCTGGAAGATACGCTTGATGACCTTCGTAGATTTGCTTCTTCAGTGAGGGCACCCTACGTGCATTCAGTCTAGGTCCACATGTGACACATGCTCTGTATCCGTTTGTTTGAAGCCCTGCATGTATACACATGATAATAGATCAACTATGGGAAAAAACAAGATTTACAGTGTCTGAGTGAGGAGTGTCAATAGATCACCTGAGCATTCTGTTAGCCCGGGATAGTCATGCATGGTCCACATTAGAATGCCTCTTATCAAAGCATTCCGTCGTCCTGTGTGTCGGCTCATATCCACCACCTCTATGCCAATCCACAATTGTTGTAGCTCTTCCAATAGTGGACGAAGATACACATCCATATTCCCCACTTTATATCGCCCTGGCACAATCAAGCTTAGCCATAGGTGCCCCTTCTTCGTAGTCAACCACGGGGGAATGTTGTAGTTGACGATGACAACGGGCCATACACTGTAAGATGTTGATCTTTGACCAAATGGATTTACGCCATCCATAGCCAGGCCTAAGCGCAAATTTCGAGCTTCCCTGGCAAAATCCGACCATGTTCCATCTATATGTTTCCAGGCTACGCAATCTGCAGGAATTCGTAGCACACCATCCGAAGATTTATTCTCCTCATGCCATGATGCTAGGGCGGCCATGGACTTACATTCGAAGAAATGCTTGATGCAAGGAAGCAGAGGAAAATGTCGCAAAACCTTTTGTGGAATTTTTGTCCCGTGGAGATCTACTCGATATCTTTCGAAATCACATTTCGGACACTTATCTATGTCTATGTATTCCCCTCTGAAAAGAATGCAGTCATTAGGACAAGCGTGGATAGAATTGTAATCCATCCCCAAGTTTTGCAAAATGTCTTGTCCGCCGCACAACATGCTTGCATTGATTACAAGGACATAAGACCCTCGTTGAGAGATAGGTGTTTCGGTTGGACGGTCCCACATCCTCGTCACTACTCATAATGAGGATAAAAATCTTATAACCTGGACAACAAATTTAATATTCTATTGGCATTCTTCGTCTTATCTCTCTCTCTCTCTCTCTCTCTCTCTCTCTCTCTCTCTCTCTTTACCTCACATTCTCTAGTCATGTCCAATCCCCGCACACCTCGGTCTAGAGGTGCACGGAGATCAGAACCACCGGGTTATAATCTCGTCTTTATTGGTCAATACCTATATTTGTGGGTACAAGAAATCAACAGACCCACGTCTATATGATACTGCATGTAGTGGACAAAACCCCTTTGCCTCTTCTCTAGCTGTAGCACTTCACAGCATCTTAACTTCTTTTCACAGTAGATCTTTTCACTGTTCGTCTAACTCTAAACCCTAAACCGTAAGTAATTCTTGCGTGGACTCGATCTAACGTAAATAAGCGTAAATCTAAATAAACGTAAATCTAACTAAAAATAAACCTAAATCTAATTTAGCGTAAGTCTACATCTAACCTAATCTTTAACGTCTTTTGGGATAGTTTCCTACGACGTTAAAACTCTCTTCTTCTTGTGTGTGTGTGTGTGTGTGTGTGGGTAAACCTAAATAAACCTAAGTCTAATCTAATATAACATAAATCTAAATCTAACGTAAATTATGTTATATTAAAAACAAAGAACTAAACTAACAGGGATTATAAGAACCTTAAAATTGATTTAACACATAATTTTTCACATAACTCGGCAAGAGTTGGCATTCTCATCACTAAAGATGTGAGAGTTAACTTCCGGCGGTGACGCTGCCTCATCTCTATCCACATCTGACGACAGCAATTGGCCCTTTAGACCGTTCTTGCTCTTGTTACTAACTTTGAAGTTGTTGTTGAATGACTAGAGGTTGTCTAGATGGTCATTGTGTCGGGGATGTAGTGACTCTTGCCACCCTGAAGATCCACCTTCTTCCCTATCTTCTGAAGACATTTCACCAGTACTTTTGGATCGACGGAGCCCACCATGAGTGAAGGCAACAATACCCTATATTCCATTGAGGGCTTTCTTCACCCGCTTCATGCAGGCATCGTAGTCTATGGAGACCTAAATCTAATCTAATATAACGTAAATCTAAATCTAGCGTAAATAAACGTAAATCTAATTAAAAATAAACCTAAATCTAATCTAATTTAACTTAAATAAACCTAAATCTAATTTAACGTAAGTCTACATCTAACCTAATCTTTAACGTCTTTTAGGATAGTTTCCTACGATGTTATAACTCTCTTCTTCTTGTGTGTGTGCGCGTGTGTGGATGTGTGTGCCAATAAAAAGAGATAAATGGTATTACCTTTCTATCACCCATGCCAAGTATGATAGATTGGTTATGCCATTTCCCTCTTGAATAATAGGTCTTGAGTTCAACTCCTCGTCGGCTAGATCTTTAGGTCTTTTAATTTTAATTAGTTTTCTACGACGTTAATTTAGTTTCTCTCTCTTTCTCTCTCAATGTGTGTGCGTTTTTTTGTTTATGCATGTTTTCTCTCTCTTTTCCTCTCTCAATGTGTGCGTTTTTTGTTTATGCATGTTCTCTCTCTCTTTTCCTCTCTCAATGTGTGCGTTTTTTGTATATGCATGCTCTCTCTCTCTTTTCCTCTCTCAATGTGTGTGTGCATTCTTTGTTTATGTATGTGTGTGTGCGTTTTTGTTTATGTTTGTACTCTCTCTCTCTCTCTCTCTCTCTCTCTCAAAAACACTATGTGTGTGTGTGTGTGTGAGAGAGAGAGAGAGAGGGAGAGAGAAAGAGGGGAAGGGAACATGAGAGTGAGGAGAGGGAAGGAGCATACCTGGCTCTCCTTCCTCTCCTCGTGTGTGTGTGTGTGTGTGTGGAGAAGAAAGAGAGAGAGAGAGAGAGAGAGAGAGAGGGAGAGCGTTACCTGCTCTTTAGTTGAGGACGCCGAAATACTCAGATCTCAGATCTGAGTTTTTGGGCGCTCTCTGTTATTTTTTTAGCCCAGTCGGCGTCGCTATGAGCGTCGCTAATTTCTTTGTAAATTAGCGACGCTCATAGTGACGCCGGGATTTTTTTTTTTGAGCGTCGCTGTGTGAGCGTCGCTAATATGAATAGCCTCTTGTAGTGTGTGAAAAGATGTTAAGATGCTGTGAAGTGCTACAGCTAGAGAAGAGGCAAAGGGGTTTTGTCCACTACATGCAGTATCATGTAGACGTGGGTCTGTAGAGTTCTTGTACCCAAAAATATAGGTATTGACCAATAAAGACGAGATTATAAAGACGAGATTATAACCCGGTGGTTCTGATCTCCGTGCACCTCTAGACCGAGGTGTGCGGGGATTGGACATGACTAGAGAATGTGAGGTAAAGAGAGAGAGAGAGAGAGAGAGAGAGAGAGAGAGAGAGAGAGAGAGAGAGAGAGAGAGAGAGATAAGACGAAGAATGCCAATAGAATATTTCATCCTACAAAGTCTACATCAAACTGGTGGTACGTCATAGAGGTAGCCCCTCGTAGTGCAAGGACGTATGAAGGCTACCATGTGCCAATCACAACGGCATCAATGGAGGAGATCAGAGAAGATGCTCAATCAGAAGCCGCTGCGGTGGTGCCAGACGAGCATCAAGATGCTACTACTCTATATGGGGTGCATGCAGAGGAGCTACAAAATGAAACAGAGGATATGTGTTTAAACGGAGAGCTCTATATAGATATAGGAAGTTATGCGAGGATGAGAGAGAGATCTCTTAAAGCCACAAATATTGTATTTGAACAATTTTGCTCCGTGTTGTAAAAGCTCTGGCTCTCTAAGTACCTTCCATGGTGTATAACGCTCTTTTCTACTCGCGCTCACATCTTTTGATTGAAAATTCTGAGTTTTCGACTTGCCTCTTCTATCACTCAATTCATTGCGTCATTGTATTTATATGCGTCATTACGTCATTGTATTTAATGGTCTTTGCGTCATTGTCTACTCTATTCATTCAATATTAAGTTTAAATATTCGTGTGTTTAATGCAGGTATGGATGATGAGGAGTTTCTTTCTTCTTTGTCACCGCAGCAGAGACAGTGGTACGTGGAGCGTCATCGCTCTGGCGCATCATCGCGCGTTCCTACTCCATCCGCATCTCCCTCTCTTTCGGAGCATTCGGCGCGCTCCGAAGCTTCGGTGTCGACGAGACGAGCTTCACACTCGTCTAGACACCGGCGCTCTAGTGGTGGCGGTGGCGGTTGTTGTGGGGATTCCGCCACCGATGCCTCCACACCGCCTCGTGTTCGACGAGGCTCTTTACCCTCCCCTTCTTTGCCCGCCCCCACACCAGCCACATCATCGCCATCTACGCCAGGTTTTGCACGGCTGACTGTTCCTAGCAGCTACACACCTCTACCTACTCCGCCAAGAGGCACCCCACTCGACACTCCTTGCTTCGGGGCCCAGACGTCGGTGGAGACACTTGACGTCCGTGCCCCCATCGACACGCCACTAGAGACCCCTGTCGGGACACCCAGGTTCACGCGTCACCGGCCAGAGGGCTTGCCTTACTCCGTCGACTTCAGCGGCGGCATCATCATGGATGATGACGCCAAGAAGGTGATCTCGCGCATGCGTGGTCTTTGCTCTCAGCTGTTTAGACACTACATACTAAACAAATGGAGTGAAGTACCAAGTGATTTAAAAAACAGAGTCATCAACATACTTCATGATGAGTTTCCCGTTCCAACACGGGATCAGCGCTTCAATGAAGACCTGATGAAGATTCGAATGCGCGAATACTGCAAACACAAGCGTTCCGAAGTGCAAAAAGCAATCAAGCATGGGTGGAACAGGCCAGATTGGCTGGCCAAAGAAGATTGGAAGAATGCGAAGAAAGCAACGCGCGAAAATCCCGACAAGTGGAAGCAACAAAAGGATGCAGCCAGAGCGCGAGTAGAGGCAGGGAGCTCGCACCACTTGGGGAGCGGTGGATGGGCATCATTTGAGGCCGATTTTGTAAGTGTTTTCGCATTGCTCTTTATGTTCGATAGTTTAGGGTTTATGAGTTTTTTAATTCTAACATAATGAATTCTTTGTATGTTTTGACAGTGGTCGATGACAGGACGTGATCCCACACCGTACGAGCGCGAGTACGCAGGCAGGAAGGGCTTAAATGCCCTGATGGACATTCTCAGTTCTCGCGGCGGCATGGTTAGTATTAGGGTTTACTCTTTTCTATTTTTTGTATTGTTTTATAAATGTCGTTATATGTTTATACTTACTGAAAGCTGTCTTATTGTCTTTTTTTGCAGAATCCGACAGATACGCCGCTTGGACGCAATGAGACGTCTGACTAGACGACGTCAGTTTAGCCGTAGCTAGATAGCATTAGTTTAGGGTTTCTCATAGCTTATGTATCATGAGACGGATTTTATACGTCTTTTTGAACCATGTATATTATTACATTTGTCACTACAGTTCATTTTGCCAATCAATTCTTTATGCCTATGATGTTGTACAATTATCATTATTACATTTGCCAATCAATTCATTTTGCCTATGATGTGTACAATTGTCAATTTTACACTTGTCAATTTTGCAAACAATGCGTCTTGTGGGTGACTATTTTGGGTCTATTATCTACCCTTGTACTTTTTTTAAAAAGTGAATCAAGTACAATATGGTTGATGGGTGGCAGGGCATTCAATGCCCTGTCACCAAAAAAAATTTCTCTCGGGCGTCGCTATAACCGTCGCTATTTATGGCTCTAGAGCGTTGCTATAGACTTCTGTGTAAACGTCGCTATAACCGTCGCTATATGCGTCGCTATATAGCGACGCTTATAGCGACGCATATAGCGACGCTCTCGTAGCGACGCTATTAGCGACGCCGGGGGTTATAAAAACCCAATGTATTTCCGTCGCTAACAGCGTCACAAGAGCACACAACCTCTTGTAGTGTCACCCCACCTTCTCGCTAGGTAAGAGCCCATTTAAGAAGTGTAAGACTACTTTGTCCCCCTACATTTTTGAGGGCATAGAGTGTGTACACCACCCTCTTCTCATTGGCTGGCCTCTAATTAACCTTAATCCCAAAGGGCCCCTAGAGGGTTCATATTTTTCCTAATGACAAGGCTATCAATTATGCTTCTAATTTGTGTTTGGCTAAGCTTTGCGGGAGCCAATGAGAGGCAAACATGAGTAATTTGCAAGAGGGTTCGAACAAGAGAGAAAGAGGGCTACATTTTTTACTTACACTTTGCTAGACACACACACACACAACTCATGTGTGCAAGAAGGACTCATCTCCTTCTTCAAGCATTGAGAAGTAGAGGCCTACAACTCTTGGCTATGGAATACAAATCCAACCAAGAGCCAAGCTTCAATGGCATGCTCATCTCCTCTACCATGCTAAATACTAAGCTAAGCTATGCTAATTAGATTGATTATGTGAGGAGAATACTTATTTCTCATAAGATACATCTTCTTTCTCTCAATCTATCCTCCTTCCCTGCTAGCTCTCACCATTTTTGAAGGTGTGTGAAGTCTTGGGACTGAGGATAGGGACACTAGGTATGGTTTTAAAGCATAATTTGGTGCATCAAGCTTCTATCTTCATTGCACCAACTAGTTTTTTCAAGGAACACAAAGATTGTATTGTACAAAAGTCTCCTTTCATGGGAGAAGCTATAATACAAAGCTTTATGGAGGGGGGACCGGCTCCATGTAAATTCGGTCCTCAACTGTTGTCAATTGTTCTGTTTCTCTCTCTTTTCAAGTATTTTCAATGCCTTGCTATGTTGCTTTCTCAAATTAAGTACTCTCTCTATGCTCATTAGGAACTTGTTCTTAATGAAATGCTCACTATATTGTTATTAATTTTCGCTACACACAAGTTATTATTGTATTAAATGTTAAATGAGCAATCATACAAAGAGCTTATAAAAGCTTTCTAGTGCTTACAAATCAAACCACACTATAGTAGGTTTGCAAAATTTGATTTCTGCAGGTCATTTTTCGGGCTCCAAAACGGTGTTTTTTGTGTAACTTTTGCATATGGAATGCGATCTGTACAAAGTTAAAGTATAACCTGGAGTTCTAGCACGCTACAGATGCAATGGTGATGTCCATTTGGATTGATTTTGACCTATGGAATTTCTGCAGCAGCAGCTATTTATTGTGTGTCGAGGATTCCACACATGGTTTGCTCTCGGACGTGAGAGCAATATTGGCTACAAGTTTGCTCACAAGTGGGAGGATACAATATATGATCTATGTGGTCAGATGCTTAAGGAGACTCACATGATTGCAATTTCTTCTCGGCAATGTATGCCTCGAGCATGGTTTTTGGCAGTCGCGTCACAGGTAGAGCAGGTATTTGTGTACTAAATTTGCCGGTGTTTGCAATGATGTATGCAAAGTGTGGAGATTGGTGCATGCATTTGGAGTGCGATTTGATGCTCTTTGGTTGCTCATGGTTTTGAGCGTGCAGTCACTTTGGTTACTGGTTTTGTAGCTGTTTTGCTGACGAAACTCTGGCGACATTTTCCCAGTAGTTTTATGTGCATCGTTGTGCGATCGTGATTGCGATTACTCGTAGCACTCAGGATTTGCATGCAGTGTTTTCCCTTATGGGTGGTGCATTGCGAGCGTGTTTCGCTCTGTATTTTTTATCTTGAGCTGTGAGTGCTCGACCATTTGGAGCTTCCACTTTTCACTCCCAGCTATAGGTTGAGTCTAGTACTCCCACAGGTGTTGCCATTTGCAGTTGAGGACATCTTCTCCAGTGTTTTGGCTTGCATCCCGATTTCGACACAGCAGGTGTCTTGAGCTTTTTCTTTGTGTATGCTTTTGTGGGATAGTGGCTGAAGTTTACTTGCCATAGTTTGTGATCGAGCTTAGCTCTCACATTGATAGGTTTACAAGCATGTTTGAGAGTCATTTGTGAGCTAAATTTTTCAGCCATCGTACTCTCTTTGCATGTGCCTATGTATGGCTCAATTGTAAGCTAATTTGCGGCACAGTTCTGACCTATTTCTTCAGCTATTTGAGAGCTATTTTGGGACTGATTTGTAGCCATATTTTTCAGCCATACAGGCATTTGTGTTACTCTACAAGAACAATTCTTGTTACTCTTGATAGTGGTTAAGTTTTGACTCCCACTATTACACAGGTTGTGTATGCTACGGTTTTCTGGCACATTCATTGACACATTTTGGCAGCACTTTTTCACTCACATATGCATGTCATTTGTGGCGTCGTTGAGTGATACTCCGGCTAGAGCGCTTTGGCTCTGTGTATGACTTTGTGAGGTGATTCTGGATGAGTACATTTTCAGATTGCCATTTGAGCATTTGTTGTTGTCTCCATTGCGATTCATTGTTGAGTTTTTTGCTCCAATTACAGAGGAGACTCTGCCAAAATTTTTTCCAGATATGTATGCCTATTGAACAGGCTAGGGAGCTTGACGGTTTGCTCACCTTCTTTGCTTGAGACAGTGGTTTGGTCTCGGGTGGAAAAGTCTTGTGATCTTGAGTATTGTTTGCCATAGTTTTGGCATGGATATGAAGACGCTTCATGTTAGAGGCGGTTCGATTGCGACTGACATGTTGGCACTGCAGCCACGATGGGCATATTAGGCGCCATTGCTTCAGACGTATGAGACATCAGAAGAGGCAGATGCATGGTGCTACTATGAGGATAGATGCTAGAAAGTATGCATGTGACGGACATGTCAATTTTGAGTCTAGATTGCCTTTAGACTACTTTGTGTCTTGGCAAAACACATTGTCTATGCATTTTCTACAAGACGAGCATGTAGTTTTTCACGTGACGTCGCGCCATGATTTGTTTCTCTTTCTCTAGTGGGAGACTTGGTTGTGTACAGTTTGCTGATGGTTCATCATATAACATAGAGGGTGTTGGAGATGTATGCATGTCTTTACTTAGCAATCCATTGCTTACACTACGAGATGTACGTTATGTACCAGGAATCAGCCAAAGTCTCATTTCAGTGCCTCAATTGCAGAGTAGTGGACATTGTATATTGCTTGGAGAGCAGTCATTTAAGAGGCATAGGGGATCACTGGTGATAGCCAGAGGTGCTAGGAGCGGTCTGTTATACCCTTTGCATATTTCTGACACACGAGGCGGTGTAGCCTTCGTATATTTGCAGCCATGTTTGGAGCGAAAGACAAGGCATCTCTTTTGCGGACGTGCTGCATGGAGAGTAGGTTGTTCATTTGTCTTGTGGTGACGCTCACACAGATAGTGGAATATCTGGGGATGCACAGCTTGGTCAGTCATCAGTTGAGCCAGAGACTAATGCATTGTTCTATGATGCATCTGATATGTTTGAGGGCAACAGTCCTTCAGACAGCTGTGTGTGATTGCAGTGGTGCTGATTTTTTGATTTTACAGTCATTCTCAGCAGATATGCCTTCGCTAGGCGATGGTAACTTGGTGATGCATGGTCAAGTGGTTCCTGATGAGGATGCATATGGCACTCGGGTTGCTGACAGGGATAGGTTGGCACACATAGTGCATGTTTCGTCGGATTTCAGGTCTCTCATGTCTAACCTTTTGGTCTCGAGACCCGATCTTGCTTATGTGGTTGGTGCATTTGTAGTGGGAGTTGTCAGTTGTACGATGACTGACGCTGCCATTGTGCATTGTGGAGCCATGCAGGTTGTCACTCGATACCTATATCAAGAGTGTCATTGTGGCTCTAGCCCTAGCGGTCTGCATGTTGCATTTACACTAGAGCGGCTACAGATGCACTCACGTGTCTAAAGTGAGCTAGTGGGCATAGGTTGAGAGCTGTCTTCTCTCACCTCTTGTATATACTAGTTGTAGATTGGTCTTCTCGCCACTTATCGGCACACACCGTTAGTGGGAGAATGTTAAGTAAAGACGATGTGCCTCACCGTGCTTTGCCCGTGTCCGTCGACCAGTGTCCGACCGCCCACATTCATCTTCTTATTGTTTATGCATACAAAGAATAATGAGCTCTCACTCATTCTCACACTGTACTCATACGATGAGATTTGGGAGCTCCACTCCACATCCCTGTGTCGTGCTCTCTCTCCACCTCTCTCTATCGCATTCTCTCCATCTTCGCTGCATGCACGCACGCCTATGATCCATTCCTTCACACTATTATTATCCACAATAGAGAGATCAAGGAGACAAATGTGAAGGACTTAAACGTGACAAACAAGGCACATGTTGAAGAGATAGTGGCATTAAGAGCTACGCTTGAGGAGAGCCAAAGGCATGAAGAAGAAAGAGACTTGGCCAAAGCATAAACCATCGCTTGGAAGAATTTGTCAAAGACAAGGACAATCAACTAGCAACTACCACAATGGAAATTTCCAAGAACACACAACATACGAACCGACTAAAAGCTTCCCTAAAACTAGCTAATGAGCTGTGTACTTCAACCAAAAAAAGGACAATATTTTCTCAAGAACCCTAAAAGGTCATCCCATCAACATACAAAGAAACCAATAACAAGCTAAAAGGAGACAACTATGAGGGACTAACATTGCAAACGAGGCACATCTTGAAGAGATAGTGGCATTAAGAGCTACACTTGAGGAGATCCAAAGGCATGAAGAACAAAGAGACTTGGCCAAAGCATGAACTATTGCTTGGAAGAATTTGTCAAAGACAAGGACAATCAACTAGCAACAACCACAATGGAAATTTCCAAGAACACACAACATACGGACCGACTACAAGATTCCCTAAAACTTAGAACCCTCGAAGGTCATTCCATCAACATACAAAGAAACCAATTACAAGCTAAAAGAAGATCGAAAAAGGCACGCACAGAGTTGATCATGGAAAGAATACACACTGCACACACACTCAACGAAATCAACTCTTGCTTATAAATGATAGAGAGAGAGAGAGAGAGAGAGAGAGAGAGAGAGGGGCCAACATCCCTTGCATTATGGCAAATGGTAGTGTCCACACGACTATCCAAACCTAGTATTAATATAAATCCATGAAAGAATATATGGGGGAGATGCACAAAATTTTCTATTTTATAGGGACCAAAATGACGGCCATGGTGCAACTTTTAAATTCCGAGTTTACCAAAGCAACCGCGCATTGTTGTATGACAACTTTGGAAATTATAAAGTGATAGAAAATGGGAACCGCGCATTGTTGTATGACAACTTGAAGTTGGAGCTTGTGCCACATGGAAATGGAGAGTGATGATAAAAAAATCATTTTCCCAAACATTCACAATCCCCTTCAACCTTCTACAAAATTTACAAAAAAATTCAAAGTTTTCTAAAATTTACACAACCAGATTATTTTTGGCAGATTACAAACGCATTTTTTTCCCTTTTAGTGGCACTCTCAACCAACATTTTCAATTCCCAAGAAGGAGCATATTAAGCTCAGACACATTTTTCCCTAACAATGGTTCCCATCGAAGGGTCGATTGCCGATGAGATGTTACTCATGGGACTCCCAGCCAGCTTTAATGACATTTTATGCAACTGTATTTATTGTCTTAGAGAGTTTTCTTTCAGATTACAGAGGAGAAATCATTTTTCAATTGGTCCATTTAAAAAATCCAATTCATTATAAGTGTGCGAAAGTGCTCGAAAAAGACTTATTTTCCAAAAACTTGGCAAACCTGCACGAGTAATAACAAAGGTAAATTGAATAAATTAAGGTCTTTAAAATAATTCTTTAAATTTTGTATATCTTCACCTTCAAATTTTAAATATTAGAACTTGTACATTAAACCTAGGTTTTTTTTGGAACAATATTGAGAAAAGAGGAAAACTCCTAAAAACATGAAAAAACTGAGAGAATCATGAAAAAGAAATGAGCCTTTATTAGCAACAATCACATTATAGTGTAAATACTGGTTAAAAAATGGGCTTAGAGCTGTGTCCCGCTGGACGCGTTCATGGCTTAGAGTACAAAGGCCCTTGTACTCTAAGCCATGAATTATTTCTAGCGCATGGAGCGGAACCAAGCTTCATTTATTGCAAGCCCTTGCACTGTAAGCCCACGCATGCGTCCAGCGGGACGCAGCTCTTATTTAGTATGAAAGCAACAAAAATTGTCAATAATTATTTAGTCAAAATTAGCTAAATTGTAGGTTGTGTTTATCGGATACATTATACCATAGAAAGGAATCAAAGACTTTTTAGCGCGCAAGGAAATTTTTAAAAAAAAATCAGAAGTCCTTTACTGTTATCTTTTCACAAAATTAAAACATTTTGTAGATCTTTTTGGTGATTTATTTAATGGATTTTTTGAAGAGTGGCGTGCCGCTTGAGCCTTCAAGCTTGCATTTTCGGGAGTGAAATATGAGTAAAATATCCCAAAAAAGGTTAAAAAGCAACCCTAATCCCAAAAATAATATTTGCTGTCAAGTACCTGAGGTACGGAGTTTTACAAACCTTTTTGTTTTTGTTTTTATGAAAAAGGATCGTGCCACGTGCTGACGAATGACCACAGCGCAAAAGAGCGCGCCAACGGGGAGCAGAAAACACTGCACCAGACAAAAATACACTTTCTTTTTACAAAAAGCATTTTCACACTTTTTTCACATCCCCTCCTTCCTTTTTGTATTACCTTTTTCTTCGTAATTAAAGAATTTTCCTTTCCCTGCCCCTTTTTCCCTCAAGTTTTCCTTTTTTTTTTCAAGCTGTTGCAATCTCCTCTGCCATGCAGTCACGCACTTCGATCTGCAGACGCGATGACGTGGCAGATGGCTCTGACATTACGTGGCAGCACTTCCTTCGAGCCACCTGTCACGCAAACAAACAAATAAAAAAATGATCTTGCAGAGTTTTCGAGAAACGACTATTCTCATCAAAAGCCTCAACACTTTTTGCAAATCGAAGAGGCATGTATTTTATTTGAAATTATGGGATTTTATAGTGGAAAATTAGTTTTGAAGGACCATGCAGAAAGTTACTTAATAATAATTATGAATCAAGCGCTCAAAAAAACTCTTATAGAAATCCTAAAATCCTAAGAATAGAATGTGTGTGTACTGTCCCAAAGATGATTTATAAATTTTCTCATGTAAGAAAACGGAGCCTTTTTTCAGTGTTTTTCATACAATGCATAACATCATGAGCTTCTGCTCGAGAGGCACCGCATAGCTAGGTACGATTGGGGGTAGGGGATTGCCGTCCCACCGCATACCTAGCTAGGTACGATTGGGGGCAAGGGACCACCGTGCCGGCAATCCCCTACCCCCAATCGTACCTAGCTAGGTATGCGGTGTTGCCCTGATCACAGAAGCTCATGATGTTGAGGTAAGTCAGAATGTGGGAATTATTGGGAGAATTTGTCGAAAACTTTGGAGAGAAGAAGAAGAAGGGACTACTTTTATCGTAGTAGGAACAATCCAAGAGACCTCAAAGATCTTTGCGAGGAGTCTTGAAGTCAAAACACACACACACACACACACACACACATATACATATATACATACATATATATATATATATATATAGAGAGAGAGAGAGAGAGAGAGGAAACACAATTGTGCATGTCTATTCTCATATCAAGCATGCCAAACAACCATCACACAATCTACATATATCTATACTCAAACTCAAACTCACCTTACTCCACATGGCTTCATCCTTGTGTCGCCGTACTTGAACAAGGTTTACCGAAGAGGGGGATTCGATCTTCCAGTGGCACGCTGAAGATGACGCATTGTCTTTGATATAGTTGCTCTCCACAAGGTCCATTTGTTCAAAGGATGTGCTAATGTTGTGCATGTAGAAGATGAAAGGCTTTTGGCATGGGTTACGCGAGAAGGCCCGCGAATTAAAAGAGAAGGTAGTGTACTCTGCTCTCTTGTTCCAATTGTAGAATGTCCTAGAAGGCATTTCAAGCTCTCTAGGAGTCAATATACCACGAAAGATTTGAACCGCATATCCCCATGAAATTGAAATGGACCATGTTCTCTTCTTATCATAGCATATTGACTGTTGTAAAAAATAGGTCGGGTCCGTCTCCATGGACTCCTTTAGATGCTTCAATGACTCTAATCTTGTCTTGTTTGGGAACACTGGGTCCAATGCATCCATGTGATGTAGTGATATAGCCGGTGCCATTGCATGCACTGTCATCATGCCAAAGGCATTTCCGCGTATATCATACTGCATCAAAAGATGAGGTTAACATCGAGGAAAGTGGTTTGCCTCTTCAACTGGATGACATTACCTTACATCAAACAACACCAAACCATTAAACTGGCAAACATGAATTAAATGACATGCTCTAGGCCTTGAATTTGATGAGTTTCTACATGTTTGGCAATTACTTATCCACACCATTGACACATTATAGCCGCCCTCCCCCCAAAAACACACACACACACACACACACACACACACACACACTGTCATTGAATTTATTGAGAAGAAAAGAAACAAGGGTCCCTAAGACAAGCTACTTTAACCAGATTTATTTTCAAACTTGTTTGAAATGATGATCAAACACTTCAATGGTACAAAATGTTTCTTAGCGTTTGAAATGGCCTAAGTGTCCAAATAGAAGTCGTTTCATACTTTCAGACTCGTTTGCGTTTGACGTTTGCGTCTTTTCACTTTGTTGCTTTCCTACACATTATAAGTTTGTTCTTCCTTGTAGCAATCAAACTTTTGGAGATCATGACTAAAATTGCTAGATTGATTGTGATCACTTAAAAAAGATATGTTGTCAAGTGTGATATCCTAGTATTGCTTGAATTTTGCCTCTAGATAGTGGTCTCCTAATCAAACTACTAAACTAGAAAGAGCGGTGCTGAAGCGTAGACGTGGTACGCAATTAAAAGCAATGAGTAACAAATCTTTGATTTATTTGTGTTGGGGGGGGGGGGGGGGGGGAGGAAGGATAAAAAAGGTGAAAAGGAAAGGAAGAGAGAGAGAGAGAGAGAGAGAGAGAGAGAGAGACGTGGCATTGTGCCTATTAAAGAATAACAAGAATATGCCCCAAAAAATACTAGTTGACCTTTAGATTTTCAAAGTATCCAATAAGCAAAATAAAAGCTTAGAAAGAGTACAAGAAAAGGACGATCTATAGCCCGCCTAAAGGGGCCAAGCTGGCCCAAGGGCCCTCCATTCACTACCTTTGAACAGTTCAACCAAAAGGCCTAAAAATCCAATTAGCATAGTCAAATCCAATCAGTTCAACCCAAAAGAAGAAGCTCAGTTCAATAATTAGCACTCATTAGTATTTCTATATACCCGACAAAAATTCAGATGCATTTTGGTACAAATCTCAAAATATAATAGCCATACCTAGTTTAGCACTGTCATCGACGTGGTCGCACTGTCATCGGGGTCGTAGCCATGCATACAGACGAGGGCTCAACTCCGGATGGAATCGAAGCTATCATTAGCAAAAAATAAGCATAGATTTCTAATGGGCACTATATTGATCATTTCCCATTTGAGAATGACATTTCCATTTGAATAATATAGCCCTTCTTGATTCAATTCCTTTTGCTTTACAACCCAACTTGCCTAAAATGAGCCTGAAAAGAGGAGCAATGCTTTGATTTTTGGGGCACCTTGATAAGAAATAGAAGTGACTTCTTTGTTGCTTTTTGCACATCCACATCCATATCTTAGCTTATCATTATATGATTGGGAGGACACGAGCCCCTCCTTTTATAATGCAAGGAAAATAAGAGAAAAAGTATAAACTAATTGCTAGTGCCCAAAGTCAAGAGAAAAAGACACATTTCTATGAGGCAGAGAGACATGAAATTTGATTTTACATGCAAATTGCTTACATTGTGCTTGACAGAAAAAACCCACAAAGACTGGTCCTTGTGTTCCATCAGCTGAAATTCTAAAATCTCAAGAAATAATCTTAAGCATATTCAATAAGAACCTGCAATTTTAGTATGAAATCCGCACATCAACTACGTTACTGTAGCATCGTTGTCATCTGACTATTTGATGGTGGGGTAATGCTATTGGTTACTGGCTGTCACCGGTTGCAGCCACTGGTGCTGGCGGAATAAAGCCGACCAGCGACCATGATGGTGGAATAATGCCATTGGTTTGAGACGGCGTGCTCAAACTTGGGTATTTACACATTTGACACAATATTGTCTTCCAACACCTATCATACATACACTCACCAATTGTAGATCATAGCTAGACAGGACTAAAGGACACAGGGTAGTTAAAGAAACTCGGATGGTGAAATCTACGGCATCAAAGTGAGAGTGCAAGATGCGAGGTAAACCCGATCGTCTAATTTTGAAGGGGCGAGTCTGAGTTTACATTTTTTTGTCCTAGTTTACTTTTGCCTGCAGAGGTTTACTTTACAGACTTTAGTTTAGGCATGGGGGGACACCAAAAGGCACGTGGGCGCATGGATAGGGCAATGGGTTGCCACAATGCAGATTGCAATTCGAATATGGGGAGCGACCGACCATGTGGACATTTCGTTTGACATCTTCGCTCAGTATTCTGCCATCGATCCCACGTGGCGAGGTTCATTTAAGACACCGTGGGACTTATATCACAAGAAGTTTTGGACAGATTCTCACAATAATTCCCACATTATGACTTACCTCAACATCATGAGCTTCTGGTGGGGAGGCCCGGCATACCTAGCTAGGTACGATTGGGGGCAGGGGACTGCCGGCCCGGTGGGGGGGGGGGGGGGGGGGGGCGGTGGTCCCCTCCCGAGCAGAAGCTCATGATGTTATGTATTGTATGAAAAACACTGGAAAAGCCACATGGGCACATGGATAGGGCAATGGGTTGCCACAATGCAGGTTGCAAAATCAAATATGGGGAGCGACCGACCATGTGGACATTTTGTTTGACATCTTCGCTCAGTATTCTGCCGTCGATCCCATGTCGCGAGGTTCATTTAAGACCCTGTGGGACTTAGTGTTGAGGGTCAGCAATGCTATAGGTGAAGTTGAAGCAAGTAGGTAGTGGGAATGATTGGTGGATGAGACATGAGAGACTGATAAGTAAGAAGGCACTTAGCACTGAGGAGTGGGTCCAATTAGTACCTTATGTAGGCACTAACTAGAAGAGAATGTGAATTGCAGTAGCTTCAAAGGGAAGGTTGGAACTTGGGTTACTCAAGTGGGTTAATGTAGCCTCATGGCACACAGTACTTTATTATAAATTACAAGTCATTCTTTACATCCTTTTACCAACCAAGAGGCATCTCAGCAAATGCTGGAGGATATTTAAAAGAAAAAAGTGCACTCTACCAATAAAAACATAGAAGCTTTTTTGGTACATTGAAATTTTAAAAAGCTTTAGTACAGCATTCTAGACTTAATAGAGCTAAAAAAAAAAACCGTAGTACAGCATCCCTTAAATACTTTATTCAAACAAATTCTTTCTTTTTATTTTTAATGCCTATAAATACTTTCTTTTTATTTTTAATGCCTATAAATACTGCCTATTGAAAGCTAACAAACAGCATTGCTTATTATTTTCCTTAAAAATGAGAAAATTAAGCACAATCAGAAAAAACACACCCCCAAAAACAGTGTTTTACCTGATGGAACCCAGGCTCCTTTGTAAGAGGGACTCCAAGCTCTGCCATGCACGCATGGATGCGATCATCGCTGCCGAATAGTGCCGGGTACCTCTGCAAGCAACCATCTTGTATGCTATGCAACGCCTTCGCCAAAGGATAGCTTATTGCAAAACCTCCCCCTCCATATGCCATGTTATACGAAAATGCCAGATTTTGCATATGGCTCTCCGAATTCGCGCCTATGTAGTAGAACTGCCTGTGATCATACTTTGCTAACACCTTCACCAAATTCTCTGTCACAAATATCGTGTCATCATCGCCCATCACGAACCATCGCACATTTGGTAACCCTAGCCTGTATGTCTCGCATACTACGCGCGAAATGCGTATCGCCGACCTCATCCCCAGCTTGTTTGTGTACTTGAACTTGCTTGTATCTTCTGACACTTTCTGTGGAGGCAGAGCTCTCTCATCTTTGAGTGTGTTATTCACCGGCTTTTCGAGCCACACGAAGCCCCGCATCTTCTCTGGTTTCCACCATAGCTTGATGTACTCCTTTCTCATCTCCCACAGGCTCGAAGACGCCGCTATCCCGAACACAATATGGGATACATTCGTCGCGATCTTCGTGCTTACCGATGACGCACTGCCAATGCTGAGATGCCTGAGTTGCGTCCGCTTGTGAGAATTGGCTATGGATTGAAATGGGGTTTTGCAGAGGTTTAGGGAGGTCCAATGAGTGGGGTAATGGCTTGTTAGAATGAGGAGAAGGGCATATAGACAGAGGCAGGAGCCTGCGATGGTGATGCAGGCAGCAAGGCGGCGCGAGCCAACACGTGCTGCACCTTCGGCCCATGCTTGCAAGGAAGCAAGGGGGGCCTTTCCTTGACCGGTCATGACGAAGGGATTGCAGCTTCCGTGTACGCCGGGGGGATCTCTGCTCTTCTTCTTCATCGCTTCATGCATGCATGCCGGCAATTGTAGCAGAGACTAGGGAGGGCGATCAGCATGATGAGAGTACGTGTTACCTGTGTGTGTGTGAGAGAGAGAGAGAAAGAGAGAGACCTGAGATAAATGTGTGTGTATTGTGTTAAGAGGGAGCGACCGGGCAAAGATCAAAGCTTGTATGCGCTGCGGTGCGTGAGAGAGAGAGAGAGAGAGAGAGAGAGAGAGAGGGGGGGAGGGCTGATCAGATAGACGTATTTACAAAGGCGCAGGCGCGCTACTGTGTGTGTGTAAATAAGTAGGTGAGTGTTTGCTCGGAGCACTTGAGAAAGCAACGCGTGGGCAGATGTCTATGTACTCGAATCACACAGTGAGAGAGACAGTTTTTTTCTCTGCGTGAAGGAAACTATACACAGGGGAAGGAGGGACGACGGTACACTATATAGGTAGGAGAGAGAGAAAGCGGCAAAGAGAGAGAAATAGAGAAGAGAGAGAGTACGCGTATGCGCAGGGGGTTGAAACTTGAAAGCAGTTCGAAGGGGAAAGTTCAAAGGGCGAGCCCCAGAAAAACCAGCTTGCGAACCCCCCGGAACCGCTATTTTCAAAACCTCCAAACTGCCTGAAAGCATCTCCCTCTTGCGAACACGTGGCCGGTCCTAGCCCCCAACGTCCTCGGAGTATTCTGGAGTCTGGAACCATTTAAGGTTCCCATGAAAGGGTGCGCACATGTGTTGTGAGCCCCTGAGGTTTTCCAGCTTCCGCTTAATCCGGACGAAGCCGCTGGATCTGTTCTGCGCACATGTGTGTGTTGGTTTTTCGACTTTTGTCTGAAGCCCCTGGCCCCTATTGGCGAAGCAGGCTTTCCAGCTACAATCGCGCACCCGCAGCGGGCGACTATGTCGAAAGTCCTACTATTGCGCTGGGGCCGCTGCGGCTGGAATCTTTAAGCCACGTCATCAGTTGCAGCCGCTGCGGCTAGTGATATGCTGCATGTGCGAACCCTTTGAAAGGTTGCCTCCAGCTTTCTCCCTATACCTAGATATCCAATTTCAATTTGTATGTGCGTTTTGGTGGTGGGTAACATTTAAGCTCCAGGCTAAAAGTAGCCTAGATTCCTAGGAAATGAGACACGTTTAATAAGCTACAAGTGAGAAAAAGGATATAGGCTTTAGAGGGCTCCTCCATAGGCCCCATAAAGGCCCATTTAGCGGCCCCTTTCAAGAAAATATACGTGCTCCATAGCGTGCGATCAAGAAAACACACTCGCTTATTGAGAAGTGGGTGGTGACTACGATTGTGTTGTTGTTGGTAGGTGCATTAAGCACCCTCTACATCGACCATTTGCCTT
The DNA here is from genome assembly GCF_014529385.1 of Adiantum capillus-veneris. NCBI lineage: Eukaryota > Viridiplantae > Streptophyta > Polypodiopsida > Polypodiales > Pteridaceae > Adiantum > Adiantum capillus-veneris. Next base: position 70,058,000 of record NC_140954.1, read on the forward strand.
TACAACTTTCAACACCCAGTTCCTAGTCCACGAAACCTGCATTGCATGCTGACAAACAACAGTCGACGTGTAGGAAACCAACTGTTGAGGGGGTTTATGAGCATTTACACAACTTGCATTTGGGCCCTCTAGAATTGAAGGGCCCTCCAAAGTAATAGCTTATGGGGGAGCACTATTAAGTCTATATCTGATGGAGTAGCCACTTTTTATCATAAAACTAGTGTGTAACCATCGCATCCTCGCACGGGCATATGCACACCTGCTGCACACCAACATTCCCAACCTTCTATGGATACTCTCTTTGTGTCTGCGTTTGCACCCTGACAATTTTTTTTGCTGCTACTATACTCTTAAGAAAATTGCTTCATTTGGAAACAATGAGGTGCTTCCTAGCTTTGCCCATATTGGGCACATCCGAGAATTGGCAATCATGTTTTGCGAATGTGTAGATGGACCACACTTGGCATACATGTTAACCAAAAAAATGCTAATCATCACGTTTTTTTCAAGAGCCTCTAATGTCCAACAATCTCATCACAACTTTATTTCCCTTGTCAACATCTTGCATAATGCCATATGATTTCAAGATGCAAGCATACATTATTGCATCTATAGAGAAACCATCACTCATTGTTACATGTTGTTAACACCACCATGGCCTCCACCATAACCAAGGGAAAAAGAGATAACAAGCTCGAGTTCACCACCCGACCATGTATGGCAAAAGACTGCTTTAAGCACCACCCAACCATATAGGGCAAAAGAGTGGATAGCTCTAGAAATTAGGAAGCACTGCAAGCTAGTGCATAAAGCAACTTTGGATGGGGGTGTTGGTGTGAACATCATGTCAGAGAGAGTTAGGCAACACTTTGGCCTAAAGTGCAAACCAACACCATTCGGGCTAAGAATGACAGATCAAAACAATATCAGAAACATGTACCAATTGGTGGATGGTGCCAAGTTTAAAGCCTTATTTTTTATACTCGAAGTGGGGGACTCATATGATATACCGTTAGGAAGATCATGGCTTAGAGTAGTGAGAGCAATACATGAGTGGGGCACAAATGAGCTAACCAATAAATGGGCACGGGGAAGTTCATTGTGTCAATATCATCCACCAATGTTCTAAAAGGACATACAACTAGAAGGTATATTAATCTAAAAAACCCAAGAGTTTTGGGAAAATATCAAAGATAGTTGCATTATCCCAATGGCTCCTTGAATTTAAACTAGTGACTGCTGATCTGAAGTTGGCGGCTCAATAGGGGATCTTCCCAGCTCAATTCAAGCATGACAAAGAAGCGACCATGGAGGTGCTGAATGAGGTCAATCATAAGGTGACGAGGGGATGAGGTGCAGAAAATAGAGGTGGGGACTGACAAGAATAGGATAATAGGAGTGAACAACCAACTGCCATATTCCTTTCAAAAGAGCACTCTCAACACTATTTGTGGAGTTATAAAGGATGTGTTTGCTTGGGATCACATTGAATAGAAGGGCATTGATCCAAGAGTTTGATAGCACAAGACTCCACTCAAAATGGATGCCAGACAATAAGGATGCAAAAGTATAAAATGAATTTCAACTATGCAGCAAAAGTAAAGAGATAAATGTACTGCTGAAGGCTGGATTCATCATCGAGGTGGAAAGCAGTAACCAAATGTTCCCATTGTGATGGTCCCAAAGAAGAATGGGAAGTTGAGGATCTGTGTGTATTTCAGGTTACTAAATCAATAGACCATAAAAGATCCATTCCCCCCACCATTTACAAACACAATGTTAGATCAAGTAGCAGGATATGAAATTTATAGCTTTTTGCATGGTTATAGTGGATACAACCAAACCAGGCTAGCTATTGAAGATATGTAGAAGATGGCATTCATAGCATAATGAGGTACATTTGTATGTTTGGTAATGCCATTCGCGTTATGTAATGCACATGCAACTTTCTAGAGGGCAATGATGGCTATATTTTTGGAATATTTGCAAAATTCATGGACATCTTTGCATTAGGAAAAATATGGACTCTCCTAAGGCCCTTTTGATTAGGGAAGGGTTAGTGGAGGACCAATGAAAGGGCTCTTGGGATATCACTTATAGCCTAAGGAGAGATAGGGGGGCAGCGTATTTGTCCCCCTCTTCAATGCTTGATTCCTAGAGGGAAAGGGGAGGTGGACTAGGGGGGGGGGGGGGGGGGGGGAAGAGGTGTCATAAAGCCTGGAGAGGGACCCTTGACAAAAAGGGACCCCAAAAGAAAAATCGCGCAAGTTAAAAAACCCTAAAATTTTGAAATTTTTGAAAAGTCTCAAAAATGACCATTTTTTCTCCAAAATTGCCCAAAACATAACCAAACATCAAAAAGTCACTTTTTCTCTTCAAATTTCCTCTCTCTATCTCTCCCACAATCTTCTCTCCCCTGCCCCCTCCCCTCTCCTCACTCTCTCTCTACAGTCAACCCCACCATAGCCAAAAGCTCACTCTCCATCTTCTCTAGCTCTCCCTCCCCTCCCCCCTCCATTCTCTCTGTGTTGTGTAGCCCACCATAGCCCAAAGCTCATCACTATCCTCCTCTTCAGCTGTCCCCCCTCCCTCTCCACACTCTCTCTACAGTCAACCCCACCATAGCCAAATGCTCACTCTCCATCCTCTCTAGCTCTCCCTCCCCTCACCCCTCCATTCTCCACAATGCAGCCCACCATAGCCCAAAGCTCATCACTATCCCACCATAGCCAAAAGCTCACTCTCCATCCTCTCTATCTCTCCCTTTCTCCCCTTCATTCTCTCTGTACTGTGTAGAACTCACTATCCTTCTCTCCAACCCTCACCCCCCTCCCCCTTCCCAATCTCTCTCTACTGTGTGGCCACCCGACCTCTTCCCAAGAATGTCCACCCATACCACGCATAGAAAACCCAAGTTGGAGATACAAAAGGTCATACTGCACAACACAAAGAGCTCGAAGGCGGAATGGATCCCACAGATATTTAGCAAGGCTCATGGGTCTACATGCAACTGTTCAGTGTTGGTCCTCATGGAGTACAATGTCGAGGCATACTGGAACGCCATTGGAAGTGAAGACTAATGGCTTTCAAAACAAAACCTGGAATGGTGGCCATCACTCAACATGTGTATAGTGTAGCTGAGATCCACTTGCAGAGAGCTTCAAACCAATTTGCACCTCATTGTAAGTCTAATGCTAAGTCATCTTATGGGTATGTCCTCTTTAATTTGCATGTGTTCATATTTTTTGACAACGGTATTTGTGAACGTATTTTTTTATCCAGCTTACTTGCAAAGCAACCACTTGAATGCCTCTCGGGTACCTTTATGGTTTTGCATGCTATAGATAAGAACTAATCTATATAACTCAACAATGTATATTAATTTAAACTATAGTAGCTAACACCATATTAATTTAAACTATATTAATTTGTTGTATTACAGGATGTTATTGCAGTGGATGCTTGGGCTCAACTTGGTTTGGTGTCAAGTGGAAAGTGCGACTTCTCCAATCAGAAGATCATTCTAAACAGTCTTTGTTTGGTGTGTATACTTGTGGATATGGAGGTCCATGGAGTTATCAATGATGAGACAAGCCTTGCTAAGAGCATAGCAATTGCCTCAGTCTATATTCCATTCAATGTATTTGATCTAGTACATAACATCCCAAGCTATTATTGTAGCCAAGCTACAAACTTTGTAATGAAACTAATTGAATAGAAAGCACTCTTGTTTCATTACATTTTCGTCCACTCTAGTTAATCTTCAACTATATGATGTTGTGCTTGTGATCAATTTTTGTTTCATCTAATCTTGTATGGGTATTGTGCTTCCTGCCAAATTTTTGGTGCTCATAAGTGAATTGATCAAGTAAATTGATTTTTTGGTAGCAAGTACACCTTTTCAATGTGCCTGCATGTAGATCTAGTAAGCCATCTAATCTCAAAGGTCAGGTTTGATTCATTTTTTGTTGTATGATCACTTAAAGTTTATCTCAAAATGGTGGCAAGCTTTAAATTCTTAGAAGAATCCCATACTCAAGACTAATCTAAGCAAGATAGAGCAATTATATTTCCTTGTGTTGCAGGCATAGACATGAACCTCCTTTGGCATTGAACAAACATTTAGTTCATGAGCACTTAGAGTTTATCTCAATATATTTGGCAGGCTTCAAATTTTTGAAAGAACACATTCAAACCTAATCCAAGAAAGATACAACAATCATATTCCCTCATGTTCGCAAGCACACACATGAATCCCCTCTGGGCATTGTGCAAACACTTCGTTCTACCTTTGCCATGAATAATGCAATGGCATGCTATTATGTTGTATTTGATATGAATTTGTGTAAGTTCAACCATAAGCTTGTGTTCTTTGAAATCCCCAAGGAACACAGACTATGAAATCAAAATAAAGAAAAGAGAGCGAACAAACAAGATAGAGATAGGGGATATACATATATATATTGTACATAGATAGATGGAGGATAAACAAACAAATAGATATAGATAAATGCATTAATAGATAGATAGATAGATGGATAGATAATTTGATAGATAGATACATAAATAGATAGATAGATACACATGTAGATAAAAAACACAAAGATAGATAAATAGATAGATAACTAGGGAGAGAGAGAGAGAGAGAGAGAGAGAGAGAGAGAGAGAGAGAGAGAGAGAGAGAGAGAGAGACCCTTTTGGAACTCAAGGGCATTGCCCCTTTATTGAGGATACACTCTTATGATGGATAAATGACATGATACATGGATCAAACCCAAGACAAGTTACTCCTTGGATTGCTTGCTAATTGAGTATGCATCATGTATACTTTGAGCCATCTGTATAGCAGAGAATGAGTAGAGAATGCATCATGCACATGGTGAGCCATCTATATCCATTTGTAGTAGAGGATGAGTTTTCTTTTTCTAGATATATCATATGAGCTATAGTTTTGTAAAATGCTTCTTTGGATGGATATTCATGGTTATCTTGTAGGCCCAAGGCCACCATGTCCAAAACTAAGCAAGCACAAAGAGTAGGAGGCAAGGCAGGGGGTGCATAGGCCTTGGGAGGCCCAAAAAAAGCCTGCCACAAGGGAGCGCATTTGCGCCTTCCATAGGTCTATGGGAGGCCCAAAAAAAGCCTGCCACAAGGGAGCGCATTTGGGCCTCCCAAGGCCTATGCACCCCTACCACAAGGGAGCGCATTTGGGCCTTCCATAGACCTATGGAAGGCCCAAATGCGCTCCCTTGTGGTAGGCTTTCTTTGGGCCTCCCAAGGCCTATGCACCCCCTGCCTTGCCTCCTACTCTTTGTGCTTGCTTAGTTTTGGGCATGGTGGCCTTGGGCCTACAGGATGTTCAAACTTCACTCAACCATGCAATAATAGCTATCTCATACCATGGCGCATTGCAAGCCCCCCTTTGATTTTCAGGATAGTGCCCCATAGTGTGTATGCTCTAGTTTTGGTCTCTAAAGAAAAAGGGGGTGCTTTTCTTGGTTGTACAAGACACTATTTAGTCTCACAAAGGCCTACTAGCGAAAGAGAGCTGAAGCAAATGGCCATAACATGCACAAAAAGGAGAGATACAGAGAGAGATAATTGATTCTTAAAGAAGCTACCCATAAAGGAGCCAATATTCTATTAATACAAAACACTACTCTATAAGTTTATGGACAAAATAATTGATTATACATGCCTAGCTAGCTGAAAGCAAAGAGATATGGGGGGGGGGGGAGAGAGAGAGAGAGAGAGAGAGAGAGAGAGAGAGAGAGAGAGAGAGAGAGAGAGAGAGAGATAATAAAGGTTTTTCTAAACCCATCCCATGCCTCTTTTCCATCCAATGCATGAATAGGCACCCTTGCCTCCTCTCCTAAACTAACCAAATAGCCCCTACCTTTGAAGCATTGGTTGATATAGTTTTGCAGCCTCAGAAATGCTACCATGATGCAATTACATGGCCCATCTTGATGCAGGCTTATGAGTGATGGGTAATCCTCCCCACTAGCATAATTCTCAACATTGGTTCAACACTTTCTATATTAGTTATGAACCCCTAGTATTCACCAATAATTTACCGTATTCATGTGACACACTTGTATAAGCATCAAACCCCTCAGTAAGAATCAAATCTTCAAAGAAATTGCTACATGGAAACTAATTTGCAAGATCAAAGATTTCATATATTAAAGCCATAGCGCTTGTTGTTACAAAACCATGTCCATTGCAGACCACCTCAAACATGATTTTATGAGATTACAAAGTAAAAGCTATGTTGATAGCTTTGGGCATTATGGATACATGATCGGCATGTATAGAGTACATATCTAAATTCTTCAAATGTTGCCTCAAATACACTCAGGTTTGAAACCAGTGCCCTTGTGTAAAGTAACATCACCATTGCTTGACATACTTGACCTTCCTATGCTTGGGATCCATCTCTGTCTCATGGCTATGGAGTTTCCACCTGTGGTCCAGGGGCACCCTTCTGTGTCCTTCCAACTAGAAAGTTTGTGATGTGACTCCACCTTACATGAAAAATAAATATTCTATTCCATAGCTTGCAAGAAGTTGGGTATGCTAGAGTCTTTTCCATAGCTTGTAGAAGTTGGGTATTAGTGTTGTGGGATGCAATAGAGGCAAAGGTGGATGTGAAGACAACTACATTAGCTTGTAATCAAGGTGGGCTTGGTTGATAGGGGAAGTTGAGTGGGAGGAAGGGTTAGGGTCAGGGGAGGGGACGTTGACATTGAAATGGTAGATTGAGGAGGTAGATGAAGAGGTAGTTGCTGTAGATCTTGGCTAACGGTAGACTTGGTATTTTTGAGGGAAGACAGTGAACAATGGAAGAGGGTACAGGGATAGAAAGAAGAGAGGAGAGAGGAATGTGACAGTGAGAGGAAGTGTTTAGCAGGTAGATGAAGAGGCAGATCCAGGAGTGTGTGAGAATGAGAGGGAGGGTTTAGCAGGTAGATGGAGAGGGAGATGCAAAATTCTGTAAGAGCGAGAAGGAGGATTTAGCATTTAGATGAAGAGGGAGAAGCAGCAGGTCCTGGCTATGGTGGGCATGGCTACTTTGAGGAAGGGGAGTGAGAGAGACAAAGAGGAGACATGGAGAGAGAGAAAGGGATTTTGGAGGCAAAAAATGATTGTTTGATATTAGAATAGGTTTGGGGTCACTTTTTGGGGGGAAATGACTACTTTTGAAAATTTCAATAAATTTCAAATTTTTAGGGTTTATTTTTGGCCGAGTTTTTAGAAAAAAATGAAAGGTGGGCTTCTCTTTTTGTACAAGGGTCCCTCTCCCTCTTTATGACACCCCCTTTTCTCTAGGAGATGCTGAAAAGCTAGAGAGAGAAGGTAGCCTCCTAATCACTACTTACCCCACCTTTTCTAGGCTTGAAGGCTAGAAAATGACCTACCAAAATAGCCCCCATCATTTCCTTTGTCTCCCTTAATCACAACATACTTCCTTAAAATTAGGGATTCTTACAAGGCCCATGGAGAGTCCATATTTTTCCTAATGGTTGAGACTTCATCTCGAGTGAAATTGAACATCTAGAATGGTTGTGACTCAAGTTTGCAAGGTGTAGAGAGAAGAGGGTTTGCTTGAATCCATACAAGTGTGTGTTTGGAATATACAGAGGAACACTCCTGGGTCATGTAGTGTCGAGCAGAGGCATTGCAATGTCAAACAACAAGGTTTGGGAAATTCAAGAAGTTGTACCACCCACCAACACAAATGAGGTATCAAGCTTCTTAGTGTATGCCAAAATTTCTAGGAGATTTATGGAGAAGTTGGCTAAACTAATAGCTTGACTCTATGCATTAACAAAAAAGGAGGCCGTATTCTGTTGGGACCTAAAATGTTAGGAGGGGTTTCAATCCATGAAGAAACTAATTTCACAAAAACCAATCATAAGGCAACCAAGTGGGGCCTCATTTTCCTTGTACATGTGGATGCGTTGGGAAGACTAGAATTAGGAGCTATACTAGCTCAACTTAAGGGGGGACACATACTTTCCAATATAATTTGCAAGTAGAAAGTCCTCTCAGGAAAAACATGCATATACTACCATGGAGAGTGAGGCCGAGGATGGTATTTGCAGTACAGAAGTTCAGGCATTATTTGATGGGGAATTTCTCTATGTTTTATATAGATAATCAAGCACTAATATATATGATTAACAAAGTAGTTATTCAAGGCAGGTTTTTAAAATAGATGCTAATGGTACAAGCATTTGAATTCAAAGTCATCCAGAAGCCAAGAAAAAATCCTAATGGGACAAATTTCTTGTCTAGGGCAATGCTAGTTGACAATAGCACCAGCTCGAAAGCTCCTTGAAGCAGCCTTGTTCAAAATTGAGAACCATAAGGGAGAATAAAAAATTGCAACTTGCCTGCAAACATGAGAACTACTCACTGGTTGGCCTATGAAAAAGAAATGGCCATTGATCATCCAAGCTAGGAACTTCACATGAACAACCAGAGCAATGTACAAACTAGGGAAGGATGGGGTGACGAGACGGTGCATGCCAATTGGGAAACGAATTGAGCTTCCAAAAAAAGATTATGAAGGGGAAGCAGAAGGACACATATCAGGGGGAAGTAATAGCCAGGCAAGATGGATACAAGTGGGATTCACTCTTTGGGGACTCTTAGGAATGGGCCAAGGGATGCGACATGTGTCAAAGAATGGGGGCCCTTACCCACCAGCACATGGAGCCATTACAACCTGTTCAACCCATGGCTTCATTCATAAAATGGGGAATTAGTTTCGGGAACCTTTTAAAATATGGGACAATACAAGTATATAGTGGCAAGAACTAAGGCTATGTCACCACGTGGGTAGAGGCTAAGGCGCTCACAAACAACACTGCCAAGAGAACAACTAGTAGTGACATCAGTAGATCAATGTCAATGTAGACATCAGCAGGATCGCCAGCATCATGTAGACTCAACTTCAAACCTGTTTCCATGGGAGTGGCAGTAGGTTTGCAATCCTCAAGTCCAAACTTACATAGCAATGTCTCTATGTAACTTTTCTGACACAAGGCAATGCCACCATCACACTGCTTAAACTGTATACCCAAGTAATGATGCAACAACCCCAAATCTTTCATCTTGAAAGTAGCATTCAAATCAGCCTTAAATTCAGCAATATGTCTCTCATTTGGTCCAGTGATCAACAAATCATCAACATAAAGAACCACAATGAGAAATACATCATCCTCACGCTTTACATACAATGTGCTTTCTGTTGGACTGTTACGAAAGCCTCGTTTAACCAAATGAGTGTCAGCTTTCTCATACCAAGCACGAGGAGATTGCTTCAACCCATACAAAGCCTTCTTACATTTGCACACTTTGTCCTCTTATCCTTTTATGACAAAACCGCGAGGCTGCGTTACATAAACTTCCTCAAATATGTCACCATCCAAGAAAGCAGTAACAATGTCTGATTGATGTACATCCCAACCAAAATGAGCTGCCAATGCACATAGAAAACGCACAGTAGTCATACGACAAGTGGGAGCAAAAGTCTCTTCATAATCTATGCCTTTTTTTTGTGCATAACCCTTTGCAACAAGTCGAGCCTTATGGCGATCGATCTCACCATCCGGCTTGCGTTTCAACTTGTAAACCCACTTCGTACCAATGGCCTTTTTGCCAGGAGGCAAATCACATAAAGTCCATGTGTCATTCTCTATAAGTGCATCATATTCTGATTTCATGGCAGCAATCCAATTTTCTGAATTGTGTGCTTCATCAAAAGACAGAGGCTGCTCAACATCATGTAAACTAGACACAGCCAAAGCATAACAATCTGATGCATAAGATGCATGGCGAGAGCCTGAACGAGTACGACTAGATAAAGGTGCATCCAATTTACTGTCACGCAAAGTGTGCACCAGCCATTTTGGCATACCTCTAGCCTGCTCATTTTCAGCCCTTTCCTCATCAAGTACATCATGTACATCTGCATCAGTAATAGGCTGTTCTAAAACATTTTCAGAAACCCCCATAGGCTGTACATTTGCCTCATTGGAACTTACATTCGTATTTCCACCACTGAAAAGAGGCAACAAAGTGTCATAAATGTCCTGTGAGCTTACATTACTGTCTCTAGTACCTGACAGCAAGGGCTGAACAGAATCTTCCACAAACACTACATCTCGTGAAACCAGAATACGTTTTGTTTGCGGATGATACAACCTGTAACCTTTGCTTTCAGCACTATAACCAACAAAAATACATTTGACAGCCTTATCATCCAATTTTCTGCGCTGCACTTGTGGCACCAAAGCATATGCCAAACAGCCAAAAACACGCATGTGCTCAATAGAAGGCTTTCTATCATGCCATGCTTCATATGGAGTAATAGACTGCAAAGCTTTCGTAGGACACCTGTTAAGTACATAAGTGGCACACATGATGGCCTCAAGCCAAAAAGAATGCGTCAAAGCTTGACTTTTGACCATACATCGTGCCATTTCCGTTAGTGACCTATTTTTCCTCTCAGCAACACCATTTTGCTGAGGTGTATAAGGTACTGTACATTGGTGTTTTATCCCACGACTAGCCAGAAATGCATTAAATTCATGAAACATATACTCCCCCCCTCGATCGGAACGGAGGGTGCCCATAGTACATTTTGAGACATTTTCAGCCATAGCCAAAAATTGTTTGAAGCACATAAAAACTTCAGACTTCGCTTTAAGCGGAAATACCCATGCATGCCTGGAGTAATCATCAATGAAAGTCACGAAGTACAGGTAATTGCCCAAAGACGGAGTTTGCATGGGCCCACAAACATCACTATGCACAAGCTGCAACCTGCATGTGGCCCTAACTGAACCATCCTTTGGAAACTTAGAACGCTGCATTTTACCCAGAATACAGCCTTCACAAACATGTTTGACAGGTGCTTCAAGAGGCGGCAAAGAAGCAACCATATCAGATTTCTGCAAACGCAGCAAACTGGCAAAATTTAGATGACCAAAACGTGCATGCCAAAGTTTTGCATCTGAAATAGCCCTTGAATCTGCAACAGCATTTGCAAAATTTTGTCCACACTTGTCATACAAAGTGAGCTTATACAGCCCACAGCACAAAAGCCCAGATGCAACAATTTCATCACCAAAACTAAGATCATGAACTGTACATCTGTCATCCACAAATTTGACTACAAGTCAAAGTCTAGCAAGTGCGGATACAGACAAGAGATTCTTCTTGATCCCAGGTACATAAAGTGCATCAACAAGTGTGAAGGAACTGCCATTAGCAGCAGTAAACACAATCTTTCCAACTCCCTAAACTGGATAAGAGGCATTGTTGGCACAAGTGACTGAATTCCCATGAGGGACAGACTCGAGAGAGGTAAACAATTCACGATGTGAGGTAATGTGCTTTGTAGCACCACTGTCGAAATACCACACATGTGAATCTGCAGCAACTGACAAGCATGCATCATGGACAGCAGGATTGTAAGTGCACTCTGCGCTAAAAGCCCATTCTGCATCAACATCAGCATCACAATCTCCTTTCACAGAAGACTCAACAATGGCTGCATTTGTAGTGGAACCAGCATTTGTAGTGGAACCACCCTCTTTCTTCTTAGCCTCTTTGGCATTCAACTTAGGACACGACTTGATCAAGTGATCATTGGCTTTACAATAATGGCAACGCATCTTGTTTTTGCCCTTATCACCAGAATTGCCAGACGAAGTGCTGCCAGCAGAAGCATTAGGAACAGAATTTTTGCCACTCGCAGCAGAACCATAAGAAGTGGCTGCATTACTGTTACCACCCTTTCTTTGAGAAGCAATAAAAGCCTGTTCAACTGCACGCTGCCTAGTCCTGTTTTTTCTAGAAAGTGACTCTTGCAACACCAATGTGCATAATGCATCAAACTTGACAACTTGAGGATTTCCTTGGGTCATCAGTCTCCAAGTACTAGCAAAAGTCTGGTAGGAATCTGGTAAGGCATCAAGAATAGTTTGCACAAGGGAACTGTCCGAAATGACTTCACCTGTAGAAATGATTTGCTCATTGATATCCTTGACACTAGCAAGGAAGGTGTCCATATCATCTTCCTCATGCATAATCTTCGACTCTAGCTCTTTACGCAGCAAAGCAATTTTAGCCTCATTGCGGCTTGCATAAAGACCTGCTAGAATATCCCAAGCCTGTTTTGCAGATTTTGCTGAACGGATGTGAGGAATAATGGTGCGCTTCACAGACAACGCAATCAATGCATGAGCCTGCGCATCCTTAACATCCCAACGAGCTTGTTCTGCCGTAGGCAAAACAACTCTAACAGCTGCAATCCTTGCAGCAAGACCTGCAACATCCTCAACATTGCCTACATCTTCAAAACCAGGACGTACATCAATGCCCTGCACAATGTTCCAGACACCTTTTGACACATGAACATGTTGCATCATATAAGCCCACATAGGGTAGTTGTCCCCATCCAACCTGTCCTCAGCAGCAAACATCTTGAACACATCTGTGTTGTTGTTGTCAGCCATGGTAAATGCTGCACCTGATGTGAAAACTGCTCGAAAATAGGAGAAATGGAGCGGGAACAACTTGTGCTGTATAGCACAAACCGTAGAAGACTATAAGGCACCTGTTATGCAGAAAACGGCACTGACAGAAAATCTGCACAAAATGACGAAATAGCCTGTGCAGTACTGCCCGTAGTCGAAACGGAGGCCGAAATGAGCCCAAATCAAAATTCTGAGCAGACCTAGCTCTTCGAGCTATCCCAAAATATTTGTCGACCTGCGAACGCTCGCCAAAGCTCACTGAAATCGGAGAAAGTGAGCAGGCGTGTGCTGGAGTAGCTGGCGACTAAGCCCGGGAGGACGTGACCTGCTCTGATACCAATTGTTGGAATTAGGGTTGCAGAGAAACACACACAGCTTGAAGAAGACGAAGGAAGCTCAAGGCACACAATAGAGAGTGTGTTACTTAGTGTGCAATGGAAAGATAGATAGCCCTAGAGTGATGGGCGTATATACAATGCACGGGGGAAAAAACCTCCTAAAGAGGGAAAAAATGCCCCGGCGGTCCTAGTGTGTTCACACACATCACTACCACATGTATATGGTAACAGTCTTGGTCTAGGAAGATTGATGAGATGGCCCGACAGATTGGTGAATTCAGCCAGACCAAACAACCAGTAAGAAGAGCGGAAACCTGGTGTTCAAAGTGTAAATCCAAAGACCATGTTTCCAATGAATGTCCATAGTGTACGTATTGCAAAGCTTACGACCATCTATGGAACAACTGTGGCATTCGCATTCATCATTTTAAGAAGGGGAAAGATCTGTCTGTGGTGGCATTTACTAATGCTGAACCAATAAAAGTGGAGACTACGAGTGTACCCCAAGAAGAGAAATTAGGTATCAGCAGTGCTGGTACGAGGCACGGCAGATACCAAGAGGTAACTGGCCGAGGCTGGGGTCGTGGTAATTTCCAGAGTCGAAGTCTGAATTGCTATACTTGTGGCAAGTATGGGCATTTTGTGGTTCAATGTCTAGAAACACCTGCTACTGTGGCTACTGAGGCGAAAGCCCCAGAACCAGTTCCTGACGAGTGGTTATATGCAACAAAGAGGTAGTGATTGAAGAAATCCCAGATAATCTAGCAAAACCAATCAATCCTAAAAATAGCAAATGGGCTCAACAGAGAGAGGTGTGGAAAGCCAAGGGTAAAGAAAAGGTGGTTGATGAATGGCAGGAGCAGAGAGAATTGGCGCAAAAATCATAGAGGATTTAGCCAAGAAGCTGTCAAAGCAGCCAGAGAATTCTGATGCTTGGGTCATTCAAAAGATACTAGCAAATTCTTTCAAGAAAGCACAACCAGATCAGTGCAGGTCTAGAACACATGGGACCATGTTGGCTGCAGTTTAGGGACTGATGGAAGAATTAGGGACTCACAAGGGAGCTGAAAGCACTAGAACAAAGAAATGGTATTGTATAGATACTACCAATTCTTCAAATTTTGATAGCAACTCCGATCATGAGAAGGAGGAAATTCATGTCAAAATTTGTGACAGAATTCAGAAACTCACAGTGGAGTTAGAGGAAATTAGAAAAACTTTGCCTGAAGCATCAAATTTCATCAGATAGCGAAGGAAGGCTGAGGCGAAAGCCAAAACGGTTGACTCGGCTACTGTCAAAGATGATGAAGTACCAGTGATCTAGGTAGATTATAAAGTTAGGAAACAGTGGGAGCCACTATCTAGTGTCATACTAGATGGCGGAGCAGGAGTAAACATCCTGGGGACACATCTTCTGGAACTACATTGTCTTTAGCTGCCTCTTTCTTGGTATCCTCTAGTTCCAAGTCGTGCACACATTGTAGAGTGCTTTGTGACATTGAAGTTATAACTTGATTTGTTCTAAATGTGCATCAATGTCAAAGGACTTGATCAATTGTGTCCCTTCATCTACCACTATTTGTGAACAAGGCGACCTTAGCCTTTGTTGTGTCCGTTGATGTTGGTTGAAGGTGCCAACTTTTGTTGTGTTTGTTTTCTCTGCTATCTTATCGTGTTGTGATTCAAGATCAGTTGGGTTTGGTTGATCTTTGGATCTTTATCTTTCTCCTCTTGACCTGTACGTGTTGTTGGAGACACTTTGTCTGTTGTTTGTTTGGGCATATCCATTGCATGCTCTTTTTGTTCCTTCTCAACTGCTTGGTGAGTTGATTCTTGAGTAGGAGGAGGTGCGGTTGCTTCTATCGTTGATGGCGTATTTTTTGTATGACTTTTAAAATTCTCTAAAGCACCTTCCACCTCTGAACTTATTCCTGCCGTTGGAGTTTTGTCTGCCCCCTTTGCTATAGTAGACTTGTCAGATGATTCAAGATCATCGATGCATTGGTGCTTCTCTTCTTCTCTTTCCCTTTGTTTGCCTTGAATTTGAGGTTGTTCTAAATTTGTTGCCACATGTGGCTGGCACTATTCAAGTTTTCCATTACTTCCTTTCTTTTGTGCTACTTGAGCTTTTCAAGAGCTTCAACCTTCCGGTGTTCTAGTGGCATGTTCTCCTCATCCTCTCTTTCATTGTCTGCTTTACTTCCAAGGTTTCTTTTTTCCTCGTATCTTTGTTGACGGAGTTTTTCTCTTTGGGCTTGAGCCTCTTCCATAGGTCTTCGTGCTTGTGTAATGGGTATTGTTTTGGTAGTCCTATGTGACTGTACCATTAGTCTTGTTTGCTTGAGTGTATATTCCTCCTCTTTTCTTCCTTTGAAGATTGATACTCTAAGGGAGTATCTTTGTTCTTTGATTTAAATTCATTGTTGGGTGGCACATTTGATTTTGTCTCTTCACTATCAGAATTAGGTTTTTTTGAGCTTTTTTTGTCTTTGAAGGTTGTACTATAGATGGTCCTCCCACCGGCTTCATCACTCTCTTGGATTTATGAATTAACTCCAATTGTGTTTCCACAAGTCGTAGTTCATCGATCATTCCTAAGGCTTGGTAGGAAATTCTGGTCAGAACTAGTTTATCATTCATGTATGATTTTCTTTTATCACTCCCCTTGATCTTTTCTTCCATTAAATTTTCAAGGACGTAAGTTCCAAAGTCATAGCTAACCACCCTTCTTTCTACCAGCCCCATGGCCATGACCACTGCCATATGCAACATTGGTTCAATGTATCAAGGTGGATTTTTCACTTTGAAGTGTTTTGATATTAACCATGGAGGCAGCTCCATCTCGGAGTAGATTAGATCTTGATAGCTTAACTTGTGGCCCCTCTACTTCAGGAAGGCCTTGTCATTATCTATTGCCTTGGTTTTGCATAATAGGTTGTGGGTTCCTTGCTATAAGTGAAGAGCTTCATTGATGATCTCCAGGGTGATCTTCACTTTGACTGTAGCCCCATCTTTGTCAGTTAGTGTTGTTTCCCAATTGTAATGAATGGAGCTGATTAGTTTATGGGCTCTCCAAAAATGTGTTCCCCATGCTGGTAATCTGAAGAAGCTGTCCAAATGTAAGCATCTAGCCCCTTCTAGTAATTTAGATTTTTGGTGTATTGTAATTCCTTGGGATATATGGTGGTCTTGACTATCGTTCCATTGGTCGCTTGGAACTTCTCGATGAAGATATTTGCTAGTATTGCTTCTAGATCTTGATCAATGATGTGGGATTTCTCATTTGATGAGATGTTTATGACCTCATAAGGTGCCAACCCCCACTCCTTCTCAACTTTCCTGCGGGGCATCTTGTGACCAACTTCAAGTTGGTTTTAGAATTAGGAGATGATCAAAAGGTGTTCGGGAAGTGAAAAAAATGCAAACTTTGACCATAAAATGAGAAATGAGCCCCTATCAAAACTACTCCAAATTTGACCAAACTTCACCAGTGCATCTAGGAAAACTATAGTCACAAGGGCAAGGGATCACAAATGAAATTTGGCTCTGAGGTTCATGGATCACAATCCATGTTGGAGCACATTTTGATGATTTGATGATACCATTTGGTTGGGAACATCAAGCTGATGCTTTGGTCCAAAAAATTTGGGGTTTGGATCATTGGTTAAGATGTTCCTTTCCTTTTGGTGATTTTGTGTATGAGGATCACTTTGCTGCCCAATTGCTTATCAATTTTCAATACTCTCTCATTCCATTTGAAGTTGGAGATCTAGTTGAAAAAATTTGAGGACTTTGAAAGCACTTCTAGCTAGATTTCACAAACTTTGAAACTTTGAATGTTTCTCTTTGGCACTTTGGTTTCCCACACATCTTATTTGAGCTTAAAAATCAACACTTACGTACTATCCTGACATCATTTCTCGGTATTTCTCCTATAGAGGACTACTAATTGTAAACTGTTGAAATCTAACAAAATTTCGACAGGAGGTACATGGATTGTGATCCATGGCCTGAGGTCAAATTATACCAGAATTGGTGGATTTATTTTTGATACATATTCTAAGCCATTTGACATAGAATATTGGAGTTAAGATCACTTTAGCACATGTTAGATCTAAAGTAACCATTTGCAAATTGAAACTGCTAGATCTCTTGGTTCTTGGTGATTCGTTGATCCATTTTGTACCCAATTTGTATGGCATGCTCCTCCTTGCTACCTCTAACCATAGGCTGAGTTTCTTGCTAAATCTATCATTAGGGTACATGGATCTCAATCCATGTTGGAGCATGGATTGCAAATCCAAGTAGCACAATGTGTTTTTGGGTATATATAGAGTCTATTGTCCAATCCTTTTGAGATTAGGGTTTTGGGAACATGGATCGTGATCGGTCTTCATTGCCATGTGGTTGTTGCTTGATGCTTGTGGGTGCTTTTGATTGACTTTGATATCTTAAGAGTTGTGGCTGATTTCTATTCTGTTGTAGAAACATGCTTTGTGTTTGAAGCAGTAGATCCAATTAGTGGTGTTTAAATGTGAGTAAAATTTCTTTTGGGAACCCATATTTTTTTGAATTTAACTGCATCACAAACTTCTTGATCCAAACCTTTTTGATTTCCTTGGTTGAACGAGAGGGTGTAGGTTTAGGGTTTTCTAAAAGAGGTTGAGTTTCCCAAAAGTGATCTGTTTGTGCCAATGGAGTAGTGAAGGATGTGTCATTGAATTTGAGTTGTAAGGTGTCATCTTGCCAATTTGGTGTTGCTTTGTATGTGCATATCCAAGGTACTCCAAGAATTACTGCTTCATTAAGATCGGTATCTACCATTACATGAAATTGATGAGGGAATTTGTTTCCATTGACATTGATTGATAAATTGGATTGACCCAGGCTAAGCATTGTTCCTTGATTGGATGCCTTAAGCTTGATTTGGTTGGATGTTAGAGGTTTTGTGGCCATTCTCAAGAATGTTGAGTACTTGATGACATTGGCTCGTGCTCGTGTGTCTACTAGTGCTCGTTTGGAGGAACCATGAGGAAGTTGAAGGATAATGCGGACATCCATACCACCAAGCCATGTAGGTTTCTATTGAATTGATACTATTGGGGGAGGATTGAGGCCCTTGCATTGCTGCCAAGTTTCCCTATGATTGGCTTGTTCCTTCCGCTTTAATATCCTGAGTTTGGCTTCCTCTTTGGCATGTGCTTGAATAGAGTGGCCTTGGCTGTTCCCCTCAGCTGCCACATGAGTTGTTTCTAGTTCCTCTTGTGTCAATGGGAAAAGCTAATTTTTATCCTACATCCACTTATCCAATTAGGCATCTCCTCACCTGCCAATGTTGCAAGTTTGATGGCACCACTTTGTGATATGTCATGGATCACAAAGGGACCCATCCCTTTGAGTTTTCTGGAGTTTTGCTTTAGGGTATACACCAATACATAATCACCATTTTGAAACTCCTTGCTTATTATATGTTGGTCATGGAAAGCCTTCATTTGTTGTTTCTGGACATATATCCCTGCTATCGCCTTTAATCTTGTTTCATCTAGTTGGTCTAAGATGTTTAGTCTTTCAGAGAGTTCATGTCCCATCCAACCTAGCTGTGCTGCAACTCGAAGTGTGATGGGTAGAACAACATTCATTCCAAACAAAAGGTTAAATAGAGAGGTTCCAATGGAAGTTTTAAATGCTACCCTATAAGCCCATATTATTAAGTGTAGATTTAGGTCCCAATTAGTTCTTGAGTCACTCACTATTTTGGTTAGCACCATCCATAAGATTTTATTGCTACTCTCTACTTGTGTTAGCTTGTGGGTGGTAGGGGTCTGATTTACAAATGAACCACCATGAATTCATCGAGTAAACTTTTAATGACAGTGTTCCCAAAGTGGGTTCCTTGACCACTCACAATCTTGCTGGGTAGGCTGTATCTGGTAAAGATGTTTTCAAATAGGAATCGTGTCGTAGTCTGTGCATCATATTTTTTTTTGTCTTTTCTTCCACCCATTTGGTCAAATAATTTGCTACTACTATAATATATTGAGCGTGTGTGCGATATGCAAGAGGTATGATGGGGCCTACAAAATCTATGCCCCCACCTGGCAAAGGCTTGAACTCCTATTATTGGTCGTAAGGGCATTTCATCTCTTTGCAAAGATGCCTTAGTGTGTTGGAAATCATCACACCGTTTTACATATGTTTTTGCATTTGTGAACATGGTTGGCCACCATATTCTTGCAAGAAGTATTAGCTTTGTTGTTTTGCTAGCAGAAAAATATCCACTTGGATGGCCATTGTGTGCTTGATCTAGGATGGAGAAATACTCACCCTCATTAGCACACAATCTCAATTGGTCGTCTTTTCCCTACTGATACAATTGATTTGAGATCAGTACATAGTGTTTTGCTTCCACTTCGATAGTTTTCATTCGTGCTTTGCTCAATCCCTCCGGGAAGGCCTTTGCGTTTAGGTACTCAATAATGTAAGTACTCCATTTGGGTGCTCCAATTACTCTAAAGAGTGTGTCATGTTCCACTGGGGGTTGTCTCTTACAAGCTTCACATGATTTTATGTAATCATGGACACTTTATTCCATGTTTAGCCACTAGACACCAAGTCTCATCAGTTTTTGGGATGTTTGCGTTTTCCGAGTATGAAACCCTGCATGTTGTATATGAGCAAGTTTGAGGTAGTATTCGTGTTCGCTGTTCAGATAGTCTTAAGTTATTGTCATTACCTTTCGCCACCCAACTAAAAGCTAGAGATTTGTGGTATGATTAATGATTCACGATTTTCTTTCTACTTGTAATCGTATGGTGAGTAGAGGAATGACCTCTTCACTCCATTGAACAAATAAGAATCCGGAAGGTCATCATGGAAATACCTTTGGGTGCTTCTCCATGGAACAATCTCAAAAGATGGTCTTTTCTTTGGTGCATTGTACCTCTCTTGAAAACCATCATGAAATCAAACTCAAGCAATATGATAAACCATCAAGCAATCCTTCCCATATTGTAAGGTTTGTTTACTAGGTACAATAGTGCTTGGTGGTCGATAAAGAAAACAAACTTGTTCGCAAGAAGGTAATGTTTGAATTTTTTAACAACATATATCATCCCTAGGCCTTCTGTTTCTGTAGTGATATAGTTCTTCTTTGCACTGTTTAGTTGCCTGCTCGAGTAACAAATGGGAAAATCCATGTTTTACTCTCAAGTTGAGCTATTATGCATCTTATGGCATAGATTGATGCGTCCACATGGACATGGAAGATCTTGTTCTAGTCACGGGCTTGAAAAATTGGAGCAAAAATTAATCCTTGCTTCAATTTTTAAAAAGCCTTCTCACATTTGTTCGTCCATTCAAACTTGGTGATACAAGCATAAAGAGGCTTAGCTATAATAACATACATGTATATAAAATGCCTATAATACCCGGAATGGCCCATAAATGCTTGTACCTCCTTCACTTTGGTTGGTCTTGGAAGTGCAACAATCACCTGTATCTTATCTTGATCAATGGAAATCCTATTTTTGAACACAATGTGTTCCCAGATTTTACATTGCCTTACCATGAAAACACATTCTTGAGGCTTAATCAAATACAGTAAGATTTGCACTTCTAAAATACTTTCTCCAAGTGTGTTATGTGATCACTCCTCAACTAAGAATGCATGCATAGATCATCCATGTATATTTCAAAATGAGATAATCCTTGAATGCATGACTCATTAGTCTTTGAAAGGTGACATGTGCATTGGTGAAGCCAAAAGGAATCACCCTATATGAAAATATGCCCCATTTTGTTGCAAAAGCCATCTTATGTTGACCCGCTAGTTTTATGGTCATTGTAGCCTGAGAACCCATCTAAGAAACTATAAGGATTTTTTTTGCAACTCTCTCAATCACATGATTTATTATCGATAGAGGATAGTTGTCTCTAATGGTAGCAGCATTTACTAGTTTCAGATTCACACAGACCCGTAAATTTTTATTCTTTTTGGGCACTACCACAATTGAGGACACCCAATTGGTGTATTCAATCTCGTAGATAAACTCCACGTCCATGAGTTTTTCTATCTCTTCCTTAATCTTTTTGGAAAAAGTTTCATTGTATGTGTAGAGATGTTGTCTGCAAGGTTTGGCAGCACTCTTAAGATGTATCGTGTGTTGACAGCTTTTTGGATCTATTCCCTTAAGATCCTGTATAACCATGCAAACACATCTCTATATTGCCGTAGCATCACTATTAATAGCTGATCTTCTTTTTTTGTGAGGTCAATGGCAATGTATGTCGGCTTTGGTTTCTCTCTGGGTTCCGCTAGGTCTATACACTTGGGATTTTATGGTCCATCATATGAGGTTCTAGGTTCCTTGGGGTCTTGTTTCAGCTTTTGAACTACAAATTTTCTATCTTGGACAGTGTACCTTTTTTAGTGGAAAGGTGCGTGAAACCTATCATTGTTGGATTTATCCTTAGTCTCCAACTCCATTGTCCAAACTTCTTTCAAAGTTTGTTTCAATTCTTTGTATCTTTGTTTGCGCATTCGTTTTAATAATTTCGTTGATTTTTTGAGATGTTCTTGGGTGTTGATTTTGGATTTCTTTTCTTTTTTGGAGTTTTTTTTTTTGTTGAGATGGGTTTTATGAACCTTCTCAAGATTTTATCTTTAAGGCAATCAATTGCTTCAACCAACCTCAAAACTGCATTTTATTTATCAAGAGAGATATGGGTTTTTTTTTTAATCTCGTTTGTTTACGCATCTTTCTTGGTATCTCCATTGTCTTTGTGGTTTTTGGTTGGAAAAATTGTGAAAAACAGCTTGTCGATCCTTTCTTGGTATCTCCATTGTCTTTGTGGTTTTTGGTTGGAAAAATTGTGAAAAACAGCTTGTCGATCCTTGAGTTCGATGTTCTTATCGGAGCTAATAGAGCGCTTGTCCTCCACGTCATCCTCTAAAGGTCCATCCTTGGAGTCTTGGAATACATCCTCATCATTTTCATTAAGATCTCATCCACTATGCTGTACAATTTGTAACTCTCTGCATGTCGAGTTTTTTTTGCTTCTAATTTTGTATTCAAGATAACCCTTGTCATTTGGAATGGAATTATATCATATCCTTCCTCATCACATAACTTGGTTAGTGTCACCTCATTCACATACACATCAAGGGTGGCCAATATTTGTTTCCATCCAAATGGCTCAAAAGTCTCTTCCAAAAAAGGCTCTGGTACATATGCCTCATCCCGTACTGGTCGATCGAGAATGCAATCTTCTTTTTTAGACTTCCACTTTCTGAAGCTCCGCACATCCAAATATGTGCTTTACTTTGCAGCCATGTAGGTATCTCCCCTTCCTATTCAGTAGTAGAGCTTAATTCTTCCCTCAACATCTCTATAACTATGATCTTTGGCATTGATCTTTGTAGTGACATCCTTGTGTCTTAAATAGATATAATCATAGCCCCATTTTTGTACCATTTTGAGCTGACATATGAATGGTGTGCCCAATATGATATCAAAATTGCTGCTCTTCTCAAAATTCATTATAGCAAAGGTGTGTTCATATGCAATGCCACATGAGGATACAATGATTTGTTTTAGTATGCCTATCCATATCTCCATTATCCATCCTCTAATTGCAGTTTCATTTGGGTTTTCCTTAGAGCAGGCTTTCCCTATTTTATCCACATCCCTTGGTTGCTATGGTAGCCCCACTGTCTAATATTGCAACCGTCTTTACTCCTTTGTATTCCACAAGTAAGGTAGTGTTTCCTTCTTCTCCCTCGTAATAGTTTCCTACTTTATTTATTGGTACATGCTCTCTTTAGTCTGTTTTGGTGTTTGGTTTTTTGATGTTTTTGGAGGAATGATTGGTTGCGCAACAATATGCCCTATTTTGTCCAATTTTTTTTCCACATCTTCCCAAAGATGAGGTCTTATATGCTATAACTTGGATAGAGTTAGTGTACAATAGATAGGAGACAACATTAACTCATGAAGAGTCTTAGTGTCCATCATGTTAAGATCAGGTTTCCATTGACATGGTACTTTCCTAATTTTTGATCTTGTTTCATGGTTGCCGATGAGCGAAGGTAAAGTTTTTAAAGACTGAGGTTTGCTATATTTTGACATCTCTATCCCTGCATCACTGTATAGTGATTAAATATTGCCAGGGTAGAATTCATGGTCTAGAGATTGATCTCAGTGATAGGGATTGACTCAAGGGTTGCACTTCCATCTTTTTTGTTTTTTATATCCTCCCATGGACCTTGTGGCCATGGTTCTTATACTTTTGGAATTGGCATAATTGTTTGTGATCCAACCCATATGTGGTTTTGTCTACTTCCCTCGTATCTAATGGTACCTCAACTTCCTAGTCTTTTTGGTCTCTATTTTCAAAGCCTTTGTTCTCCACTTCTTGGACTCTTTTGCGGATTAACACCTCAATTTTTGGAGCATCCAGGACATGTGGCTCCATAAGAGCTTGAGCCACTAGGATGAGCTCCTTGCACATTTACAACCTCTCTTTTTCATGGGCCAAGATAATGATTAGGCTAGCTTTCATACATATGTTTGGAATATCTTATACGGAAAGAGTTTTGGACTAATAAAAATGTCTTAAAAATTAAACATGCATGATTAGAGAGGATCAGTCTACCATTGCAAAGAAATTTAGGTTGGATTGAATTAGGGTAGCCTAACTATAGTTCTTGGTAGGGAGGATGGGTGGCCATGTATCAAGGGGAAACTTTGGGGGTTTCAATATTCAATACCTCCCTATACAATGTGAGTTCACATATTAATTAAAAAACCGTGTGGTACATTAACATGATTACATAGTGCACCCCCCGAGGAGAAAAATCAAGAATTTTGCTTGTAGGAACAATGTCACAACAATACAAAGTACTTTGTGGCCCTTAACCCAATCCTAAGAATATGATGGTCCCTCTCTAAGCTAGACTATGGAAGGCATAGGATTTTGAAGCTGGTTTACATATGACCCTGATTGGAAATAGGGGTGTTCTTTGCCTAGAAGGTGGTTTAATTGTAGATTCTAAGGCAATTGAGGTAGTTAGATAGCCATGGGAATCTATGATCCTAGCTTTCATATTATAGGGTTGATGGATGGAAGAAGATTCAAGTCTAGAGGTATGATTTAGCTCTCTTACATTTAGGAGCATCTTATGCGAAGGGTCTTAGTCCATGTGGTTTTACATGGAGTCTTCCCTATCAAGATGGTTGCCCCATTAAAAATGACTACTTAAAACAAGGAAAGTATTCTCTTCCAAGCTCATCTGAGCTACGGAGGAAGGAGGGTTATCAAAGTCCAAAATAGTGGTTGAATTACAGAAAAGATAGGGAGGGGGTTCCAAAAGGAGGCAAATGGGAGAGGATGGATTGATGCAGGGAGGGGATTGGAAAGATGGAGGACAAACAAACTCAAATATGGAATGGATGTGTGCATACAAGGAGTGAAATGTGCACTTTGCAAAACTTTATTAGTGTTGATATAGTTGTCTTAACCGTGATGTCAAGGGGTGTGATTGATATGTTCAAGGTATGTGTTTTGAAAACAAGGTGGGGTATTAGAAGAGCCTCCTTAAGGAAAGGACAACCTTTTGCTACATTAAACCTTCGTGTGAATTCTTGAAGCTACCAAATGATTTCATATATCATCTATATAAACATCAAAAGTAAATGCTCAAACTCGAGGATAATTTCCAATAATATCTTATTAACTATCTTGGTATTCATCTAATGATCTTGCCAATCAATGATCGATAACCTGAAGCCCTTTGATAAAGAGCAAGGCTAGCATTGATAACAAACCTTCCATCCCATCATAAAGAATAGATAAATAATTCATATTCATCACCAAATGAACTAAGTCAACATTGGACCATGCTCAATTATGCAACACTCAAGTATGCCATAAGGTGGCAAAACATAGTAGCCATCTTAATGGCATATTTAGACATAAGAATTTTTTACAATATTTGCAGTATAATTCCACATAGTGTATCACACCATCGTGAGCTACGACAAAGAAGGGTTCACATACTTAGCAAGGAGACCAAGAAGTAAGGTCATCGGCACTTGCCTTGGATAGTATGCATATGGAAAATGTTAGACGTAGGTAGCATTCAAAGTGCCCGAAGTATGAGCTATGCCAAAGGAGGGACCTCATAGACATGGGAGCTTGCAATTGGTGAAAAAAGTATAGACGACATTCTAGACTCGCCACGATAATCCTAACATCATGAGCTATGACAAAGGAATGCCCACATAGCTAGCAAGGAGACTAAGAAGTAAGGTCAATGGCACTTTCCTTGGGAAGAATGCATATGAAAAATGTTAGACATAGGTAGTGTTCAAAGTGCCTGAACTATAAGCTATGCCATAGACATGGGAGCTTGCAATTGGTCAGAAAATAATTGACGACATTCTAGACTTTCCATGATAATCCCACATAGTGTTTCATAACGTCACGAGCTAATAAAAAGGAGGGCCCCCATAGCTAGGAAGGAGACTAAGAAATAAGGTCACTAGGACTAGCCTTGGAAAAGATGCCAAAGGTTAGAAATAGGTGGTGTTTAGACTGCCTAGACCATGAGCTATGCCGTAGACGTGGCAGCTTCCAATTTGTCAAAAAAAAATGATGACGTCCCAGAACCACCACAAATCAAGGTGCCCTCCAACCCTCAAAACAAAACCATGTCCAGACTCCATAGTATTTGTAGTTTGAAATGTTGGCGTATGTCAAACCTCCACCAATAGTGTAACCCGCAAATACACTTCTAGGTGATCCTTCTTGTGATGCTATGGAGTAAAATATTTTCTTCTCTAAGAAAGGGATGTTGCTGCATGCATGTATGAGTAGTGTGAACGCACCCATAGATAGATTATTAAACTAAATTCTTTTGAAATTTCTAGTGTTTCAACTTTAATTTTTATGAAGTTTTAGATCTGGATACATAAAGGCGACATAGTGTCCACGTGCATGCATCCTCCTACAAGCTATGAGCTCACAGTGTGCCTGCGCACGCGCGGACGGTCTCCGTGCTCTGTGTTGTAGAATCTATGAATGAACAAGAAACAAATGTATCAAATCATTGCAAAATCTTGCTACAAAGTCATGAGCTCACAAAGCGTCCGCGTGCACGCGGACGATCTAGGTACTCATATCCTCAGTGTTTGCTTCGAATGACTCCACACAGTTATATCTACGTAACATTTTCTTGACGCCATGGATGTGTGCACTAGTGGTGCGCAAGATCAGGAGTAGAAGACCTCCGTTGGATCTTCTGCATCTTGGATCCTCAGGTTGTGTTGCACCTAATTTGCAGGAACACCTTGAATGATGCTCTTCGAGGAGATGTTGCTTGAGCAACCTCCACAACCCATAGGAAACCAAGGCATGTGAGAGAGAGAATACCCTGTAGTTAGAGAGAAAGAGAGAGCGACTCTCTATAGCGGGAAATAGCCGAGACCGAGAGTCGAGGCACAAGGTTGGGGCTAATTGGAAAGGTTGCTGAAGGCAATATGGGAGAGACAAGAGAAGGGACCCAAGAGTTATATGCCGCTGTTGTTGGCAATGGTAGCTTCTAGAGGTGTTGTCAATAGGGTATGATGACATCGTGTGTATTAGTCTCTCTCTCTCGTTCTCTCTCTCTAAGATTTATCTGGAACCATTAATGAGACTGCGGCCGGCAACGGAGTTGCCAAAAAAAATTATCTTCTTTAGCTTCTTCTTCTTCTGCTTTTCTCTCTCCCTCTCTCTGTCTCTATCAAACATTCCATATTCCTAGAAATCACGAGCTATCAACAACTGGCTGTAATGAGGCTGAGGTGCTCGTCTGAGATGCATAATATCCCTCCCAAGTTGGCGACCACCGTAGAAATTAAAAAGGCTCACAATTTGGGCACAAATCTTAGATGGAAAACTCTATAGACTATTCTCTACTGGGATAAAGACTCGTTCTAGCCATCCATCCACAAAGACTCGTTCTAGCATTAAGCATTAAAGAAAATGAAACAGGTGAAATAAATGTATCTCTATGCGTTTCAAATAATCCCTTTTTACCCTGCTCGTGATGCGACATGTACGCACCCCGGAAGAGATATCTGATTTAGTTCACTCCACTATTGGGGTAAAACAAGGCTGCCCATCGTCTCCTACTCTATTTGGTATGTATGTTGAGGAGGTGTTTGATTACATTGACAAACAGGGTGATATAGGTGCCCATCTGGCAGGGACATGGTTCCCATTGTTGTTATATATAGATGATATTGTGTTGACCTCTGACTCACCAGAGGGTATGCAATGATAGCTGGATGCATTCCACAATCGTGCAGAGGATAGTGGATTGTCTATAAACCTTGGTGGATTAGGAGATCAACACCGACTTTCACATATGGTCGGGAGATTTTAGAGTATGCAGATGCATACTCTTACCTTGGGGTTGTCTTTACTAGGCCTTGGTAAGTGTATGCAGATGCATACACTTACCTTGGGGTTGTCTTTACTGGGCCTAGGTTATCTTTGGGGAGAGTAGCAGAGACTAGACTGACTAGAGCTTATGTGGCCTTGGGAGTCTTGGAGAGGACGTGTTGGCAGGTTCAGTCCCAGAGGTAGGGCTACATTATATATGTCATTGCACAATGTACTATGAGATTCAGAGCCTTTTTCACTGCTTATTCAGAGAGGGCTTCGGTCCTTTCTCTAGGGTCATGAGTTATGAGGATCAAAGATTTCTTGGGCTAAATCTACTTGAGCTACACAGATATAAAGACACTTTACTGGGGAGAGCTAGAGAGAGATAGTCCTTGAGACATATTACAGATTTCTTTTCACTAAATATGGGACAGCCGGAGGACCATCCATCACTGCAAAGCTCAACCTACACTCATTCGACCACTACCGGCACTCTCCAAGGTCATGAGTTATGAGGATCAGAGATGTCTTGGGCTAAATCTACTTGAGCTACATAGATATAAAGACACTTTACTGGGGGGAGCTAGAGAGAGATAGTCCTTGAGACATATTATAGATTTCTTTTCACTAAATATGGGACAGCCGGAGGAGCATCCATCACTGCAAATCTCAACACACACTCATTCGACCACTACCGACACTCTCATCGCTCGAGCAATCGAGCTACGGAGATCCAAACGGTCACGATTGAGGAGAGGGGCTACAAAACATCGACGGAGACTACAACAGAGGATTTGAGCCATACTCTCTCGACATCTAGCGTGCAAATGAGGATGGATTTTAGTAGTAGTAGTAGTACTTTTGTTCTGGTCTTTCTGTACCCAGAAATGGTATCAGATTCTCAATTTTGTAATAGTTTGATCTCATAGGTCCCTCACTCATGTTGAACACTAAGGGAGTCAGATTCTAGCAAATGTATGGTATATTGCTAATCAACTTAAGTTCATATTAGTTATTTGGAGAGTTTTTTGGTAGGTGCTAACCTAATGTTGTGAATCTTGTAAAAAAGGCTTTACTAATGGACAATATATTACAAGTAATAGGTTGTAGATTGTTAGAAATGTTTTTGGTCATGTATACTTGTTACAAATGGTGGAAATGGGTAGTATTTTAATGGAAAGATGCTTAGGCTGTAGAGATCCACTAAGTACATCATGCAATTTGCTACTTTTAAGATTCATGATCCTACAATTTTCTTTTGTCTACACTCCCTCACATGTATTAGAAACTATCTCTGGTTTGAAAGAATTCACTTCTTCAAGTCTATTATAACTCTGGTTATCATCAAAGATCGCATTACAAACCCGAATGTCCTTACACTGGGCAAAGGGATTGGACTTCAAGCTCTTAGGATATTCAATAGATTCTCTGTATGAATTTCATAAATATGTAACATAATGTAGATAAGACTTGAGAGAGAGAGAGAGAGAGAGAGAGAGAGAGAGAGAGAGAGAGAGAGAGAGAGAGAGAGAGAGAGAGAGAGAGAGAGAGAGAGAGAGAGAGAGAGAGAGAGAGATGGAGTTTCTTTTATGTAGCCAAGAGCTTGTTGTGTGTAGTGCCTTGGAAGGATGAGAGAGAGTGAGGGCAAGTTGATAAAGAGACAAGACATTTACTTTTGTTTGTGTTTAACAAGGTTAAGCCTCATTTTAGACATTTTAAACAAAATGTATATGAAGTCAATGTGGCCATTTAAATGCCATAGGGTTGGCCATAAGATTAATGGTCTTCAATAATACACCATATTGTGATCTTAGTCTTGTGTAAGGTAGTAGGTGAAAAACAAGCTGTTACATCATGTGGACACAAACATCGTAGCCTTTCAATGATAAGTGATGAAAAGGGTTTTTAAAATTTCCAATTATTTATTGAATATCAATTCCTAACAAAAAATGGACACTCCCATAGTATCAAAAAAGGAGGGCAACCTCATGCAACAAGGTGGAAAATTACTTTGATCTAATTGTATTAGAAATGTAATGTCTAGATAGTCTACATATAAAGCTCAAAACTAGAAAAGATCTAAATTTCTTACAAAAGACCTAAATCAAAAGCTTACAAAAAATACACACTCGATGATGGTCAGGTGTTTGACAATGTGGGTGCAAGAGATATTTGCTTGTCATTGCCTACTGGTGCATCATATATGCTACGACATGTGTACTATGTTCCTCAGCTGAGATATAGTTTGATCCAAGTGATGGTTAATAGACTATGGGTGCTGAAAATTGCTTAAATAGAATTATTTCCATATGCATTGTGTATCATTAGTGATTGCCAAGGGAGACCTTAGTGGCTTGGTATATCCTATGCATGTATAAGGTATGAGACAACATGGTGTCAAGTTTGTCATTGGCATGTGTTGAGTGAGAGATGAGACATGTCTTCTTCATGGGTGAGCTCCACAATGCTCACAAGACTTGAGATAATTTATCTATACATGACATGCCAGCAGAATCTGTAGAGATAGATTTAGAGTGGTAGTTCTCTAGTGCAACAAAATAGGTGTCGTCAAAGCTTGTGCATGAAGAGGTAGCGGGTTTTCTCTCTAGAGATACGGACAAAGATGACATACATAAAGTTATTTGATATGAACTTTCTAGAGGCTGATGAGTTGATGCCAATAGATGCATTTTTTTGCCTATGGGTGATGACATGTCCACATGCGATGAGTAGTTTTAATGATGCAATACATGAAAATAGCATAGTGGAGGCTAATTCAACTAAGCTTGTGTAGATTTTTAAAGAATTCAGGCATCTCATGTATGACCTACTAGTGTTGAGGCTCAACCTAGAAGCTGTAGTGGGTGCATTTGCAACAGGGATTGTCAGACATACGGTGACTGACACTAGCATGATGCATAGTGGAGCTTTGCAGGCAATACAAAGTTGATTGTAGGATTCACATGCAAGCTCTAGCATGGATACACATGCTTGCCTATCACTAGAGCCAATACACGTGCATGTAGATTGATGAAACAAGCCATTTGGCATAGGTTGGGACAGACTCTTACCTATATTCTTGTGCATACCAATAGTTTAGTTAGTAGGACCAACTTAATGGCACATTCACTTTTAAGTGGGAGGTTGTTCGGGTAAAGGCGTTGCACTTTTTCCCATGGTTGGGTGGTCTGCTATCCACTGATCACTAGTAGTTTATCTAGTAGCACCCACTTATTGGAACATTCACCTTTAAGGGGGACTCAAGAGTTGTTGGCATAAATGATGATTGTGCCTTTACCCTGAGATGAATGTTCAATATCCGATAGCCCACTAACCATAGACTTATCATGTTCATGTAATATACATAATGAATAAGGGGCTCCTCATTCTTGAGGTTTGCTCCACCCAAACAACAAGATTCTCCTCTTCCCCTCTAGCACATCGTAGTGTGCATAAAGGATAATTGCTAAATCTTCAAAAAAGAAAGTATTGTGAGAGACATTCAAAGTGAGAGGCCTACATCTACTATGGTAGCACAAATAGGAATGACTATGCTAGCTCCTGTAAATTCCATAAAGGATATGCTCAAGTCACCAGGGGATGAATACAATGATGAGCACATGTAAAGAATGCCAACAAGAGGATCAAGACAAGATCCACCAGAAGGGCAACCCATGGGACCAAAAAAACCACCTAAATTGTGTGTTATCAAGGAAAAGTGGAAAAATTATGACACAAACATATTATTAAAAAGACAAATTACAAAAAAATTGTTCAATATGTGACATTGAGACTGCATGGACAACCAATGTATATGTATTTACCTAACATGGTCAAGCCACAAAAGCCACCCATGGCTATGGAAATACCACAACTTCTACTAGGTCAAAAACCACGATTGCCAAGAAACAATGCAATACTAGTTAAGTATATGCATCTTGAGGGACAAGTGAATGGGGAGGCCTTGGTACCATATATGCATACAATAAAGCTAGTGCGTCTATCATAATTGGAGCAAAGAAAGATTGGTATAATCTACCATAACCTCCATGGAGGATCTTGTTTATGAAGCATATCCAGAAGCAACACCTATGCACTTTATTGCTAACCAAGTGGCTAGGTCATCAATGCCTAAATTGAGAATGAGAAATTATCATAACTGTGGATTATACGATCATTGAAAAAATGATTTCCCAAAACTTGATAAAAATCTAATCCAATTGAGGCTTATTGCATGCAATGTGGCAATAAAGGGGATCACTATCTTGAGAAGTTTCCTAGGAACTCAACAAACAATGGTAAAGTGACAATAAACATAGTCAACATCTTGCCAGTTAGCCATAGATCTAGCGAATCAACAGTTCCAATCAAAGTAGTTACAAGGATACAAACCAAAATGCACAAACAAAATAATGTGAAGGAGTTGGAAAGTAGCAAAAAGTCCTCTCAAGACTGTGAGAGAAGAGATGTCAAGATTATGAGCTTAGGAAATAGAAACAAAGAAGGGAAATAGAGGAAAAGGTCCAAAGGTTGCTTCAAGAAAGAAAAAAATTAACTTCACAAATTTCAAAGTACCTAAACAAGAAGCAAGGAATTCAATACTTGTGGATGAAATCTATGAACACATCAATGTAAGCTTGGAAGTCTTCCAAGCAAGAACAAAAATGGTTCAAACCATGCAAACCAAATGAAAGAATTATCTAACCCTTCATATGAAAGGAAAAAACTCGGGGGGTGCACTATGTAATCATGTTAATGTATAACGTGAGATCGACAGGAGGGGTTTTAAAACGCAAACATATTTTAGGCAATTTAACAGAGATATATTAAATTAAGGTGTTTTTATATTCAATTTTGGAAAAAAATCCTAAAATAAGGGGTCATTTTATTCATTTTGACATGTTAAAAGAGGGTTTTTTTTAATACCCTGTGAAGGCACGTTATATAGGGGAGTACTGAATGGTGAACCCCCCGAGGAAAAGAAATTAGAAGCCTATTAGAATCTAGTGAGAATCACGTTGGATATGAGGAAAGGGATACACACCCAACACACAAACAATCTGACCCTCTATAGACCAAGATAATCATTGAACACCAATCCACTGAGTTCACCTTCAAAATTCACACAACTAACAATACACCGAAAAGGGGAAACACACCCAACGCACACAATGTTTGCCTCGTTATAGCCCAAGGATTCCACTGCACCCCTATCCACACACACACACACACACACACACACACACACACACACACACACACACACTCCTTTGTACATAAGCTAAATTATTTGTCACGATTTTTTTGGATGATGTCATAATATGTGTATCCTCTCCAAAAGAGAGCTCAACAAGTGCATGGATTTGAGCGGGATGGAGAAGCTCAAGAAGA
Organism: Adiantum capillus-veneris; assembly: GCF_014529385.1. Taxonomy (NCBI): domain Eukaryota; kingdom Viridiplantae; phylum Streptophyta; class Polypodiopsida; order Polypodiales; family Pteridaceae; genus Adiantum; species Adiantum capillus-veneris. The sequence goes on from NC_140954.1 coordinate 70,090,713, forward strand.
TTTTGACAGGGTAAAAGAAATCTTGTGTTAGTTGCCGACATATGATAGTAGGAACTGTGGGGCTATTGGGGTACTGTTGCTGCAAAAAGTAGGAAGGAGCTATAAGCCTATCTAGTTCAAAAGCAGGGTAATAAGTCATGGAGAGGTGGCCTACACTGAAGTAGAGGTAGTGGGTCATGGCATTGGTTTTTGCTTGCAAGAAGTTCAAAGTGCACCTCATTGTGCAGATGTTTTATGTGTTGATGGCTAACAATCTATTGCCTGAAGTGGTGTTGCACTTAAAGCCGGGAAAAAAGATCATGAAGTGGGTAATAGAGCTCCAAGAGTTCAAGTTTGAGTTCAAGGTCAACCACACTAGCTGATCTCATTTGGCGGACATTTTGGTCAGCAAGGTTTTTGAATTGTTGAATTATCCAAGGGTAGTACGAAATGAACTCAAGGAGGAACCGACTTGGTGGGAGCTTTTATCTTGTTGTTCGATGGTGCCTACAAGAGGGTGACACAAAAAGCAGGTGGACATGTGGTGATACACAACACACACGGCAAGGTAATCTTTTCAAAGGCCTATAATATGGAGGATGTCCACACCAACAATGAAGCAGAATATCTAGCCCTCCATCTAGGTTTGAAGCAATGCGTTGAGTTCAATATTTTCAGATTGGTGCTCAAGGGTGACGCGTTATTGTTCACCAATCAATTGTTAGGCCAATGGTAGGTAAAAAGTGATTCCTTAAAGCATTGGTTCTTTGCTATCAATGAATTGTTGAAGTTCTTCAAGGAGATCCAATTTAAGTATGTGAAGAGAGGACAAAACCAAGAGGTGAACCAACTAGAAAGTAGAAAAAAGCAAGTACATGTTGCATGTATGTATGTGGACTCAGCCACTTACAGAGGTAGAGAATCACTGAAGGTAGTGTCTTGAAGGTTTGTCAAAGCTGTAGAGGAGGAGGATAGTACTAAAGGCTTGCAAGTTTACATTAGTAGGTGAAGACCTAATGACCTATGGGTGAGATGAAATCCTAAGGAGAGTGTTGTTCCAATTATTGAGAGTGGGTTTTTGGTGGCCTTTAGTAGTAAAAGATTTGCACTATTGGTGCAAGACCTGCCACCACAAATGCTAGACTATGGGAGAGAGGCATTTGATAGCCGAGTTGCAAGGAGACATTGTTTCTCAAATTCAAGAAGTAGGGTTTGGACACCATTAGTCCAATCCTAAAGTCTACAAGCGATAAGAAGTATGTTGTGGTATCCATCGACTACCTCACTAGGTAGATCAAGGCCAAAATGATGAAAGAACTAAATGCACAAGCTATAGCCAAATTGCTTTTGTTAATATCTATGGCCATTTTGGATTTCCATGGGTCCTCATCTCTGATAAAGGCCAAGGATTCAGGAGTAAGTTTATGCAGGCATTGGTGGAGAAGCTAAAGATTCAACATTGGTTTTTGTCACCGTACCATCCCCAATGCAATGGTCTTGTAGAGAGTGCCAATGGTCTACTCATCAAGATGCTGACAAAGTATGTGTACAAGAATCAGGAGATGGAGAAGAGGTCAATCTAATGCAGTGTCTATGGGCGTACATGACATCCTACAAAGTCGCAACCAACTTTACTCCATTTGAGTTGGTCTATGGTAAGGAGGCAGTGCTTCCAGTGCACGTGCATCTAGGAGTGTTAAAGGGAATGTGGTGCATCAATGCCACTCCACAAGAGGTCTTAGAAGAATTGTTAGCCTTGAGGCATTGAAAATGGATAGGGAAGAAACAACGGACTACTATGTGACGCAGCGGAAGAAGAGGGTGGCTAAAGTCAACAAAAGTTCGCTAGACAAGAAGATAGAAGAAGGAGACCTAGTGATGAAGTTAAAAAGATACTTGAAATTCACCTTTTAGAAGAAGTTCAAGAATAAGTGGATGGGTCCATATATGGTGTAAAAGGTCTTTCCGAATGGGACCTATCAGCTAGTGAGGGCTAATGGTAAGCTTCTCAAGCATAAGGTAAATGCTGTGCGACTCAAATTATACTTTGACAGAGGAGTGGTGCTGGACGTGCACCAGATTATAACCAAGGGGGTGGGCAACCCACCAAGAAGCATGCAATGAGTAGGGGAGAAGAAGTGTTGGGGGTACCATCGTAGCATAGCTCCAATGACCAAAACAATAATCAATTCGGAGAGATGAGCTACCCGGATAGGGCATGGAAACACTCACACAATTAGTGAGCTAATCATGGAAACATGAATGGTGACTTTATGAGGTGAGCTTCTTGGCCTCTCATAATAACTAATATCTAATTATCCTAAATGATTTTCTCATGTTAAACTGATCATTTAATATGCATAAGTACCACGGGAGAAGAATCTAGATTATTGGTAGCAGATTGGTCACACTAGGGATCCAAAGGAGGGAAAATAGGGATCCAAAGGGGGGCCATCTGCAAAATAGCAATGTGAAACAATGGACTCCAAAGACCTTAGGGATCAGCCCATTAAGACTTCCAAAATTCTAAGGTTCCAAAATTCAAAGGTAAGTCCAAATGGTCAAGCTTAGTGGAATTGGATACTTATGTGATGACCAAAAAGTCTTCAAGTGGTCCTAGATAGGCAGGGACGAGCCCTAAAGGTAGGAACACAGCGAGAAAAGGTGAGAGAACACACACACACACACACACACACACACACACACTCCAAAACTTCCATTTACACAAAGGGCATAATGAACACATGTTAGCTCCCTAGCCCAATCATTAGGCAAAATTTGGACTCACAAAAGGGCCCTTTAAGGAGTTTGACTTTACCTCTCTCTACCAAAACGGGCGCATGGATAAATTTTTGCAAATAAACTCCAAAGTTGGCAGAGGTTTGACCGTTAGAATGACCTATGATGTGACAACTCTGTCGGAATCTAAGTGAATCAAAAAAAGAATCTTCTAAAATATGAGGAATCGCATGGCGTGCTATATATTAGTAGATAGAGCTTGAGGACGACATTCTAACTGTCAAACCTCCGCCAACTTTGGAGTTTATTTGCAAAAAGTTATCCATGCGCCCGTTTTGGTAGAGAGAGGTAAAGTCAAACTCCTTCAAGGGCCTCTTTGTGAGTCCAAATTTTGCCTAATGTGCCCACAAGGTGCACTCAAATCCTATTAGATGGCCTTGGAGGTGGACCAATGAGAATTAGGCTTGAGAAAATCTAGTTTAATTCATTTAAAAACACTTAATAGAAGAACCAATAAGAATTAATCTCTCTAGAAGACTATTGGCCAGTCTACCAAGGGGTCCAATGACCATTCAATAGCCTAATAACTTGCCTGATTCCTATTGGCCAAAAGACAAAGGGGTCTATTGAGAGTTTAATTGCATTACTTAATTACCTAAAGCTATCACAAAAGGGGAAAGGGGGACACATGTCATAAAGCTCTCACTTATGCTCCTCAAGTATGATTGGCTAAGCTTTGCAGGGTCCAATGGGATGCCAACATGAGTAAATTGCAAGAGGGGTCGACCAAGAGAGCTTGCAAGAATTAGAGTGGTAAACAAGATCCAAATGGATAAATTTATTGATTCTTTATGCCTGTACTGTGAAAAAAGTCGCTCTATTAATCAAAATGACCAAGCTGAGAAGCAACAACTTTTGTAGGTCTAATTTGTGGTGATATTCTGTAAAGAGAAACAGTCATAGAGTGTGAGAGATTGTGAAAGTATTTGTGTGTGTGTGTTTGTCTATTTCTCCTTCTCAACTCTCCGTATGCACATGAAGCTAGAAGATCTACCCCCTTTTCATGTGTAGGCATTTGTTTGCCTTACTTGCAAACCAATATTGGATGTACCTACCATGCTTGACTACCTTTCTGCAATACCGTTTGAATCAATGTATAAACTAGTGATGTTAGTGCCTGACAGGTGCTCAAAATATAGAGCACTCGCAGGAAGTTGCTGCATTAATGTTGTTATAGGGCAAGAGTGTGGACAAGGAGAATTGTCAAAAGGAAACAACAACTCTGGGGCACAACAAGTCTAAGATGAATATGATTGTATGGAGTAGCAAGGGAACCAGAAAAGAAATTAGGGCTCCATCATCTTTTGCAATATTTAGAAAAAACCTTGTTCTCAATATGCAAGATACCCTACATAGCAGAGGTAGCGACCTCACTAGATTCATGGTGCTTGATAGGGCCAGGATGGCATTGAGAAGTGTACAATGGATTACAAACCCGATTAAAGAGAGAAAATCCTCGGATATTGCAAGGTAGGATTACCCAATCAGCTTGCTAATCAGAATAGGCTTCTCATAAGAAACCTATGTGTAGCCATGTTCATCGGTGCGACTAGCTACTACAGGTAGAGGCCCATCCATTAGATTGGGCAGAGTAAATCCTTGTAGTTTTCAAAATAACATTTCCTAATCCACTCATTAGTTAGAGAAGACTTTCACAAGAAAATTACCTATAAGCATTTGTGTCGACACGAATGGATAAATGTAAGTAAAATTATACCAAATATGGCCCTTGTCACATGTGGGCCTCCATAAAGGCACCAAAATTGAGTGGCCTCACTATCACAAAAAGGAGGTGATATAGAGATGCTCAAGCTATCTCACATTTAAAACAACCAATAAGTCTATCGCAATTGCAAATTGCTCTTGATGCCTTCATACATTTGTAGATCAAGGCTTGTAGGTTTTGCTCTCATCTTTTAAACAAGGAATTTTTGTTGTCTTGTAATTTTGGGCAAGAAGGTTACCTCGAGCGGCAAAGCCTCTTGCAGAAGCATCTTCCTCCCTAGTTCTCAATCAACTCAAAGTCTCACATGTTTGGGCGGATGTACGTGACATGGGCATATATAAGTATCATCCTTTACGTATTACAAAATAAGTCTTAAACTTTTGTTCACATCATTAAGATGATGACTAATGTATTGAACTTTTAAGTGTTGATAACTTTTATGCCATTGCACCCTTTTGAATGTTAATAACTTTTATGTTGTTCCACCCTTTTAGTTGATAACCTAATGTACTTTCTTACTAAAACGTGTTTGTCTATTGTCTCATGTGTATTGCTACTAGGGTGTATTGGCCACTACTCAATTTTATTAGGTCGAATCTTCAAAGACTGCACTTTGCATATCTTTCCAAAATGGGGACATGAGGCATACACAGATTGAGATTACAACCTATCGGTTGGAAGTGAGCTCTTTGAGCTAAGCCAAATCATTGAGAAAGCTCATGTGACTTTATGCAGCCGATATTAAAAACCTTTGCTACCTCCCCTTTTTCCATGCATGCTTCTCTTGTCGTCTAACATGCCCCTCACTAGGCTACCTTGCGTCCTACCTATGCCCACGCTACCTTGGCTACCCACTCGTGCCTATGCCCCTCCCTTGGTTGGTTGTCTCCCTTCCATTTGGCCCCTCCTCAAGGGATCTTGCAAGATTCATGTTATAACAATTTTGTTTAATTGTTGACCTATACATGTAAAAGAAACAGGTTTTTTACTTAGAGAAAGTTTCCCTTGTTTTGCAAAAAAGGTGACGTAGTAGGATGGTTGGCAAAGTATAGCCATACATCAGACTTGATTCGTAGTATTTTTCATTATCATTATTCACCATATCCCTTTGGCTACCTTGATTGAAGTTGGGTGATCACATTGATTAACAAAATCATAATTACAAAAGGGGGTTTTTATTTTATTCTATAAAAAAATTGTAAGTTTCTTAAGAAAAAGGGATTCTATTATTGCCTCAAAGCATGTAAGTATAGGGGTATTATGATACCCTTTGAATGCACTTTGTTGGGTTTAAAGCAAGTCCAACCCGTGGAAATTTCCCTTTTGTGCTAGATAGATACACACCATTCCTTTTTCACCTAATTTTAGGTCCATGCATGTGCATGGATAGATTCTCAAAGCTAGTATTATAATTACATAGCGTCCAATTTTTTGGTCTCATTGTCCCCAATAGTTTTATAAGAGCTCCAAGAGATCCCTATTGATGGCGTTGTAGAATGCTACCTCACATCCTGGTGTAGAGGTGGTGGCCTTGATAGCAGTTGCAACAAAGGTCGTGGCCAACAAGGTTATTGGTGTAGCACATTTGAGATTGTTGTTTGCTAGCATCAACATATAAGGCTAGGTAGTTGGTGAGGCAAAGATAAGCAATATTTTTGCACAGTGTTTCAGAATGCACTGCAAGTGGATACTAGAGTTTTAGAATATGTTATCTAAATGGGTTGGTAATGAAGAGGAACCACTTTGCCTCGGCAGAGCCTTAACATCAAGCAAACAGTTGAGTATTCTTCAGAACCTATAAGAGTGCATGCCATTTAAAGACATCTTATCTTCTACATACTTTGTTCCAACAAGCATTATTGATAGTAGGTTCATCAACAAAATAAGAATAGTATGGCATCCAAAATTGACAAGTTTGATGGATTTGGTTTTCACACGTGAAAAATCAAATTCAAGGGAAACTTGATGCAAAGAAACCTCTAGAGGTCCATCAAACCTCTTTTAACAGAAGAACCGGGTATACTGGGTGCAATTACTAGATCTTTATTTGTCAAAAAATAGGGGAAAGATGAGCAAGAACTTGGTATTATTCAGACTTCTTTAAAAGACGACTTTATTCATTATCTAGATGATATCACATCTTCATGTGATCCCTGGATAGAATTAGAAACTACTTTTGGTGCCAAATAAATATTAAAAGATAAGCTTAAAGATGGAATTATATTTTCTAACCATGCATGCTAATGAAAATATAGTAGCACTAGCTAACAAGTTGAAGAGCATTAGGACCTAGCTAGTTATATTGAAGCTCCAATACCTAATGAAAATCTTATTGTTTTCTACTTCATAGCTTACTTGTTGTTCTTTGAGGTTAGATGTCAAAGAATCAAATGACACAACAAACAATGCCCTTTTCAATAGGTGGTCAAAGTGGTGACTGTTTGAGAAAATCCTAGCCTTTCATTACGATCCCACTTTCAAAATTGAATTATACTTGCCCATGGAAGCACCTCCAAATGCTAGAGAATTGAGTGCATGGATTCGTTGGGAAAACTTTCATATTAAAATTATTTTGGGAGATAATTTAAGGAGTGCGCTTGAAAGTAAAGAGCCGATAGGATGAAGTTTTTGAAGGTCCACCTAACTAACCTTTGAATATCAATGCTAATTAGAAATCTTGTACTTTGAGTAATTTGATCAAGATAAAAACCTCTTTATTATAATTGGGTTTTAAAATTTCCTAAACTTTCATCTTTTTACCAGATCATGATAAGCAAGGTTGGGGAAATCTATGGTTGGAGTTAACTTTTAAGTAAAGAATTTTATGGTTGAAATTTTTTGTTTGTAGTATGGTTGTCCCTTATATATGTGGAGTCTTTGGTTGGATGTTATTTAATTAAGTGTTGTGCATAATACAATAAAATGTTAAACTTTGGAAGCTTCTTTAAAGCGAATTTTGTTCAATGGAAAAAGCTAAATCCATTATCATGTACTAGTACATCCGACTGCCTTCGGTGGCATCTTGCTATCTTGGGTATCTCTCCCTCTTTGTCTCACTCACATAGCCATGTGTTGCCATTTTTCTCAAGCCACATTAGTCGGATCAACTAGCATGTGACACATGGCTAGGAAGGGCTGTCAAAAACTCTTCCTATATTATTAATAGTATAGATTGAGCTTGCCATTCTTTATTGCCTTTGAAAGCTACTTTAAAAGTGTTGTCTGTAGCACAAAATCCATTGCTCTTGTCATGCTCTGCATTAAATATTTCATTCTTATTGTCACTATTGGTCTCTCAAACTTCCGATCAATTTTTTATTTTGAAATCTCCTTTCAGAGTTGGTTATCCCTCTGACATTCATTTGTCCTGATATGCTCTTCTATCAAAGCTATATCCATTTTCTTTGGTCGCTCAGATTTTCTCTTGCTCGGGAATAGGCATTTCTCAATATAAGAGAGATTTAGAGAGCTATCGCCACTTGATTATCACGGCTATGGTGGCTTAGTCTTCACGAGAGAGCGAGAGAGAGAGAGAGAGAGAGAGAGAGAGAGAGAGAGAGAGAGAGAGAGAGAGAGAGAGAGAGAGAGAGAGAGAGAGAGAGAGAGAGAGAGAGAGAGAGAGAGAGAGAGAGAGAGAGAGAGAGAGAGAGCTATGAGATCTTATTTAAAAAATCTATTAATGGATCCCAAACCACTAGCAACGTCATTATTTCTCAACATGGGAAGCACCTCCTAGTGATGTGGTAAGCCGAATTGCTTTGCATGGATTTTGACATCTATGGTGTCAAATGGGGGCAACCCACCGTGTTGGTCTACCTTCTTCATGTGGCTGAGCTCAGCGCAGTTGCCTAGAGCCTAGCGCAAGCCCAACAAAACCAATCTCCCTTCCTCTTTGTTGTAGCACGCTGCTCGCCATGCCTTCCTCCTTCTCGTATTAGTTTCACATTGAAAATTCCTTCATTTAAGTATGAGATGGCGTCTTCTTCTGGGTGGCAATTGCCAAGTTCCTTTGCACGACATTTGGTTTACATATTGGTCAAAGCAACACCTAAGCACCACTTTTTTCTCTAATGGCTAGTGCAAAAAAAACTCTGAGATTTTTAATCATGACATATTTTGCAATATTTGCACTCCAAGAGAACACACTCCAAACAAGAAGCTCCTCAATCACCTCTTGTGATGTATGAAGTGCACCATATTTAGGCTACATATCAACCAAAGCATTATTAAGCACCATTTTAAGTATAATTATCCACCAAAGCATTGCCAAAACTTACCCCATCGTTAATGTACTTAAAGAGAGAACATTATGAACAAGAAGCTCCTCAAGAAATCTTTGTGCTTTTTGAAATGCACCATATTTGGCATAATTATGGAACAAAGCATTGCCAATCTCAACACTTGGCTGACATACCAACCACAGCAGTACCATATTTAGCATAGTTATGGAACAAATCATTGCCAATCTCAACACTTGGCCAACATACCAACTAAGGCAGTAACAAGCACTTAACTTCACATGTATATCATTCAAATCATTGGGCATTTGGAACCTCTTCCTTCCATGACCCCTTAGTGAAGTTAAGCGCTTGTTACTGCCTTAGTTGGCCAACATACCAACTAAGGCAGTAACAAGCACTTAACTTCACATGTATATCATTCAAATCATTGGGCATTTAGAACATCTTCCTTCCATGACCCCTTCCATAGCATGCAATCTACATACTCCAAGAGACTACATTCCTTACGCTATGCCAACAATAATAGTATTAGCCACAAATCTTCAAACATTTATCTGTTTTGCATCCCATTTCCCTTGCTCATGGAAGCCCACAAAACTATATCATCCATAATCTAAGCAATCATTGAGCACTATAAAGCACATGCTCTAGCCATGCTAGACACTATCATCCAAAACACTATAAAATTGAAGCCAATCACTCAAGCATGAATCTTGAGTCCAATACAAAGATAGCAAATTTGGCCACCAAAAATACCAAAATACCCATATTTTCTCCATCTAAACTCCAATCATCGAGCTAAAGAGACGAGCTTGTAGAGAATTTTGAGTACTATACTATTATGCCAAAAACCTTCAGTTTACCAATTTTGAGCATATCCAATTATAACATCAAAAAGTTAATTATACTCGCTCTCAAAAACCATATATGGCATACATTTACATAGCCAATTATCGAGACATATCACTACACAGCTAACATGTGCACCTCAAATATGCATAATTACTATCTCAAACCTTGTTTACAATTGTGGAAGCCGAGAAATACAACACCAAAATGGATATGGTCCTTTCTATTCCAAATATTCCTTGTTGGCCTAGGGTCTTTCTGGGCTACCTATTTTATGTACCCACGATAACACAAATTCATCAATAGTTAGCAAATCACCCCTCAAATTTCATGTGAGACTATGCACTGTGGAGGGCGCTGAAAGCTTGTAACTCAGGTGGAAAGAGGTCTCGAGAGATCTTTCCAAAGGGTACAAGTGAAAATGAGACTAGTTTTGGCCTATGTAGTATCACTACAAGAGGTACTTCACATTACCGACGCTCGCAGTGCGACGCTATGTGCTTCGCTACGGGCGTTGCTATTCTATTTGTTGCATAGCGACGCCGATAGGGGTAAAAAATAAACCGAGAGCACCAGAAACTCAGATCTTAGATCTGAGTTCTCGACGCTCTAGCGAAAGAGGTAACGCGCGCTCTCCCTCTCTCTCTCTCTCTCTTTCTTCCACACACACACACACACACACACACACACACACACACACACACACACACACACACACACACACACACACACACACACACACACACACACACACACACACACACACACACACACACATACACGAGGAGAGGAAGGAGAGCCAGGTATGTTCCTTCCTTCTCCTTTCTCTCATGTTCCGTTCCCCTCTTTCTCTCTCCCTCTCTCTCTCTCATACACACAGACACACACACACACATTTTCTTTGAAAGAGAGAGAGAGAGAGAGAGAGAGAGAGAGAGAGAGAGAGAGAGGAGAAAACAAAGAGAAAGAGAAAGAGGGAGAAAGAGAGAGAGAATAAAAAACCAAAGAGAGAGAGAGGGGGGGGGAAGACGAAAGAGAGAGGTAAGGGGAGAAAACAAAGAGAGAAAGATTAGGTTAAGATTTAAATTAGATTTAAGATTAAGTTAGATTTATTTTTATGTTGAGTTAAGATTAGGTTAGATTTAGATTAAGATTAGGTAAGATTTAAAATTAGGGTAAGATTTAAGATTAGCTAGCTATGTTAGATTTAAATTAGATTACATTTAGGTTTAGGATTTAAGATTGGATTAGATTTAGGTTTATGTTGAGTTTGAGATTAGATTAGATTTAGATTTAAGATAAAGACAAGATTTAAGATTAACTAGATTAAATTTAGATTTAAGTTAGATTACATTTAGGTTTAGGTTAGATTTAAGATTAGATTAGATTTAGGTTTTATTTTGAGTTTAAGATTAGATTAGATGTAGATTTATGTTCGATTTAAGATTAGATTAGATTTAGGTTATATTTTCATGCATGTCAATGAAGGCGTGCTTTGCCCAAAGAGAAAATACTAGTTACACAACAATACATGTATATTCCCATCAGAATCTGACAGCTATTAACTCACACACTAACCATATTCAATAAGCCGCGAATCACCACATGTTCAATTAGGTTAGATTTAAGATTAGATTTTGGATTGAGTTTTTATATTAGAGTCTACCTTCGGGATTACGGTTAAATAATTAGAGTTAGGCAAACGGTGATCCGTCTCTTCCTCTCTACAGATGCGACCTTAAGTTGGAAAGCTTTCAACGACATGATACACAGATTGGTGGCCAACATGTAAGGTGCTAAGTAATCCCTCAAACAAATATCTGTTGTGAAGAGATGTTAAGATGCTCTGAATTGCTAAATCTAGAGAAGAGGCAAAGGGGTTTTGTCCACTACATGCACTATCATGTAGACGTGGGTGTGTAGATTTCTTGTACCCACAAATATAGGCATTGGCCAATAAAGACTAGATTATAACCCGGTGGTTCTGATCTCCGTGCACCTCTAGACCTGGGTGTGTGGGGATTGGACATGACTAAAGAATGTGAGGTAGTTTACAGTGTGAACAAAGAGAGAGAGAGAGAGAGAGAGAGAGAGAGAGAGAGAGAGAGAGAGAGAGAGAGAGAGAGAGAGAGAGAGAGAGAGAGAGAGAGAAGATGGAGGATGCCAATAGAGGATTAAATTTATGTCCAGGTTATAAGGTTTTAACCTTCATTATGAGAAATGACGAGGATGTGGGGCCGTCCAACCGAAACACCTATCTCTCAACAAGGATCTTATGTCCTTGTAATCAATGCAAGCATGCTGTGCGACGGACAAGACGTGTTTCTTTGCATCACGTTTGCAAATTTGACGAGTTTGATTCATCTATTATAGATCGAATTGTTGCCAATTATAACTCATCGGACTCTGACACTGGCCAACAGACAGCAATCTTGCAACCCAATAGACGTGTTCGCAGGCGCTTTGGTCAAGGAGCATACGTGAGGCCACAACATGTAGCCTCTGACAGCTCAGACGATGATCATGCAGACCACATTCCCAACAAGGCAATGTTTGAGTCCGTGATTGATGAAATGATCGAGACGATCATGGATTCAGAAAGGCTTATCTATGATGATATGAAAATTGAAGCTGGTACACCATTGTATGATGGACCACCTGTGTCTAGATTGAAGGCGCTCCTGGTTCTTCTCAACATGCAAGCAAAGTTTGGATGGAGTGACACTAGCGTCACAATGCTTTTCAGGTGATCTATTACAATGTGTTTACTTTAATAAAAAAATCTAGATGTATAATGGTCTGATAGATTATTTACACAAGCGTACCACATTTTTTTTGATGTGTAGATTGCTCAAAGAGCAGATACTGCCAGCTAATAATGTGATGCTAGATTCCAGAGAGGAAGCTAAAAAGATCTTGCAAAACTTGGGGATGGATTACAATTCAATCCACTCTTGTCCTAACGTCTGCATTCTTTTCAAAGGGGAATACATAGACATGGAGAAGTGTCCGAAATGTGATTCCTAGAGATATCAAGTAGATCTCCAAGAAACAAAAAATTTACAAAAGGTTTTGCGACATTTTCCTCTACTTCATCGCATCAAGAATTTATTCAAATATAAGTCCATGGCCGCCCTAGCATCATGGCATGAGGAGAATAAATCTTCGGATGGTGTGCTACACATTCTTGCATATTGTGCAGCCTGGAAATATAAAGAAAAAACATGGCCTGATTTTGCCAGGGTAGCTTGAAATTTGCGCCTAGGCCTGGCTATGATGGTGTAAATCCATTTGGTTAGACATCAACATCTTACAGTGTATGGCCCATTATCATCGTCAACTACAACATTCCCCTGTGGTTGACTACCAAGAAGGAGCACCTGTGGCTAAGCTTGATTGTGTCGGGGTGGTATAAAGTGAAGAATATGGATGTGTATCTTCATCCACTATTGGAAGAGTTACAACAATTGAGAATTGGCATAGAAATGGTGGATATGAGCCGACACACAGGTCGATGGAATGCTTTGATCATAGGCATTCTAACTTTTTCAACTTGTATTGAGCACACACACCAAGTTTCATTTCATTTGGACATATACATTGAGAATTCAGAAGATTTTACTCAATTCCCTGTCAAAAAATTTGATGTGAGTACATGTGAGTACATGTGCATGTAGTACATATGAAGGAGCACCTTGGATAGAAATAGACGTCCATTTTGACAAGATAAACATGATACCTGTATGATGTTTTTGAGATTATACCCATCTTTTTCAAGTTGTATTGAGAACACACACCAAGTTTCATTTCATTTGGACATACATAGCATACATAGCATCTGCAATCCCTTTATGCATTTCTTTGAACGTCCCACTTAGATTCTCCACGGGCTGCCATTCCACAACTGTTGAAGGGAATATATCTGGAATGGAATCAAAAAATGAGAAAAAACAATGGGAGAATGAAAAATTCATTGTAGCAAATAGATTTTTTTTTTTTACTTACAGTAAGAATGCAGTGTGGGATGTTCTTCCTAGTCTAACACCATATCCTTGGCCATGTACACATGTTGAACCTTAGCTAGCCAGCCATTGTCGGTCACTTTGAAAGCAAGAACACGACCTTTACAATGGTTTTTTACTTTATCACGTTTAGTTCTCTTCACTGTGTGTACACCTTTGCATGAAGGAAGCATTATTACCCAATCATTCACACGAAAAGACATGGGTTTCCAAAGACCATCCTCTCTAACGTTATGAAAGTCACAAAGAGTTATGTTATGTGAAGGGCGACGTGCAAAAGACGCCATGGAAACTCAGAGATTAGAGAAGAATAAAGAAAATATAGAGAGGGAAAGACTTAAACCTTTCACAAAATAGAGAGAGAGTGAAAAAGGCATACATTTGAAAAAAGTAGGTAATTTGTCATTAATGTCCTTGTTTTGAGAGTCTTCTGACATAGATTCATATCTTTTGACGACGCTTTTGTGAAATATAAAATAGAATAAAAGATGAGACTTCATTACTTTGGGTCGCAAACTTAATGAGCTCACTCGCCGAAAGCACCTAAAAATAGCAGCTTCAGTCTTATGATCAAGACATTTATCCGTTCTCTGTCAAAATAGGACCACCAAAACCCAAACTAGAGGAGACAAGAGTGCCATACTTTTGTATACGTGTCAAATGACTATTGGACTATTCCTTAATCCTTAGATTAACAAACAACCCTTTTTGAGTCGTATGCAGCTTTGTCTCTCTAGCTTAGGGCCCTAAACCTATTTAGTTTGTACTAAGCAAAGCAAACGACACCTATAAAAGAGCACTAAGAGGTCACTATTGGGAGGGGGGGTCAGCACTTGAAAGAGAAGTCATGCACACGTGACGCTAACTCCAAGGGTCACTATGCACAGGAGTACGATCTCGGTGTGACATCAAATTTCCCTAGAGAACGCACTATAGGCTCTCTCTCTTTCTCTCTCTCTCTCTCTCTCTCTCTCTCTCTCTCACACACACACACACACACACACACACACACACACACACACACACATACACCATGGTCTCCATCTCGCCAAAACGAGGGGTTTTGTAAATACCATCTTGAATCAAGTTTGCCCGCACAGTTCAAAGGGTCTTCATCTCCTCAGTCTACGTCTCTCTCTCTCTCTCTCTCTCTCTCTCTCTCTCTCTCTCTCTCTCTCTCTCTCTCTCTCTCTCTCTCTCTCTCTCTCTCTCTCTCTCTCTCTCTCTCTCTCTCTCTCTCTCTCCCTCCCATGTGGTGCGCTGTGTTGTTGTCATTCGAATCGTTGTTGTCCGTGTCCTAGTTGCTGAAATCTAGGTAGTGCTCCTTGTTCACTCCTCGTGATGAGTTTTGCATGCACGGGCTTTGCGTAGAGGTGGCTGAGGTCCTTTTTTTGTTTTGTGCTTGTCATTTGGTGCCCCCATTGAGGAGGGATTCTCGAAATGCTTCAGTTTAAAACACTAAAAACAATGCACGGGGTTGGAAATTCTGGGTGCCTTTGCATGCGAAAGAGACGGCTGGGTGGTTGAAATGCAAAGGGCGGCACGTGCTGCATGGGAAACCAAGGAACGCCAGGCGAGTTCCAAAATTTCTAGGGGCAGTTCTTTGAGAGTGTGCATGGTGGTTGCAGTGGGTCTTTGCGGTGCCCTTTATGAGCCTCGTTAGCCTGCTACTCTCTTGTGCATGCCTATGGCTATCACGCACATGCGATTAGGTAGCCGCCACTACCAGCCTAATGCATGCCGTCTGTTGGTTATTGATCTTAGCAAGTTGGTGGAGTGCCCTGCCTGAACTATAGCGGCGGGTTCTGCAATAGATCAACAAATTCCCCTGCTTGTCTTACCGGCAGCCTCTTTCCCTGTCGCAGACTATATCCTTCAATTCTTGCAACCTGTACTCGCTTCTTCTATTCTTGCGTCCTCTTACTGAATGGATTCTTTGTCCATCAAAATACATTCTTCAACCCTGCTAAGGTTTTGTATGCCAAGATTCTGTGCAGCTTGGTATCCTGCTGATGACGGTTAGCACCCTGAACCTCATATTACAGTAATCTCCACCTTGGTTTCAACAAAATCTTCATGCAATAGACGGATTTCCTTCGTAGATTGTAAGGGTTGGGATTCCTTCTACAAGAGCGAGAAAATATTTCTATGCCCCTCATTGTCCAAAAATTCCCACTTCGTCTTACCCGAATTCGCCTCATTCTTGATAGAGAAGTCTTAGGACTTCTTTACCCTGAATTTAGAATCATTATTATTATTCTTCTTACAGAATCAATATATTCTTACATCATGGAATTTTCTTTGCTTTTTTTTTTGGATCTCCATAATTTGATATCGCTATTACAAATCTAGTTCACGCTTATATATATATCCTCTAAGCCTGCATGCTATTGTAATGTAATAGTTTGAAGTATTGAAACTAGGATGATGTTACAATTATTGATCAAATTCTGTCTTCTAGTTCTCATGCTCGAGAACGGTCATATATGACTCTTTTGCTTAATCACTGGGTGAAAGCATGGAATGGTGGCTCAAATAGTTGTGTCCATGGACACCTACTATCATGATATATGTCAATGGATAGCTCTTAAAGAATAAAATGTAGAAGTGCAATCACTTATAAATTTTATTTAGTTTGTATTCTTTTTTCCACAAGATTTCTTTGGTGATATGCTATCTAATAGCTTAAATATCATTCCACCTATTCATGCTTTCACCGCGCTACTCTCTAAGTCATCGTGATCTAGTTCCTAGATAAGATGGTCTCCCTACAAGCTTTAACCATGGTAATTTTATTTAAACAAATCACATAATGATCAATTAATGTATAAAATACATTCAACTTTACTAATCAACATAAGATTAATGGGATTTGAGAGAAAAACAAACTTAGCTCTAAGATAAGTTCGTCATGACTTTCATTCGAGGTATTTTTGCTCACCTAGCTCTGATACACTGCTACAAACGGAAGCGCGATGGCCCTGAAAAATAGTAAAATAACATACTGCATGGCATAAAACAATGAGTTTGCATACTTGAACAACTACAACTAGCATATAATCAAACAATAAGCAAGGAGAGAGAGAGAGAGAGAGAGAGAGAGAGAGAGAGAGAGAGTGGCGAACACGTGTAGGCGCACCTCCTGGAGAGAATTGCTACATCGGTACAGTGAGAAAGAAGAGAGAAAAGGAGAGAAGAACAAACACAGATGCTGGGTGCAATCTCCCCCCATGCAAGAGTGAGAGAGTCTCCTTCTTGGAGTCTCATCAACAGGACTCCTAAGCTCTCTCTCCAGGAGACTCCATTAAGACTATAGTTCCCAATGGCGTACCTCAAACTAAGTCCTTTTCAAGCAAGATAATAGATCCGTGTTCCACTTACCCTATTGCAATGAATAGGTCCAACCTTTCATGGAAAAATTAAGGACCTCTCTTCTTAAGCAAGAAAAGATAAGCTAATAGCTCTGATACCAATGTAATGAAAATGGCCTATGAATTTTGAGAATAGCAGAATTAAGAGAATTAGAGTGAGCATTTTCATGAGACTACTTTGAGAACATATATGGTGAAATTACTTAGAAGTAGCAACATAACCATTATATTTAATCATCTTGGCATGAAAAATAGTTTTGCAAAAGAGAGAGTTAGAGAACTTGTCAATAGTTAAGGACGAGATTTATGTGGAGTCGGTTTCCCCTCCAATAGGGTTTTGTATTATAGATTCTCCCATAAAGAGAGACTTGGCACAATACAATCTTTGTGTTCCTTGTGACCTAGATGATGCAATGAAGATTGAAAGCTTCATGCATCACGTGCATAACATAAACTTGTTGAAAGCATTAACCATCTATGGCCTTAGTCCCAAGGCCTCAAACACCTTTGAAGGTGGAGCGAGCTATCGGGGAATGAGGGTAGGGAAGGGCAAGAAGAAGTAATATATGAGAAAGAGATAGTTCCTCACTTATTATCAGTCTTCTTGCATAGCATAGCATAATAGCATAATAAGGATGATGAAGAAGATGACAAGATTAAGCATTGCAGCATGACTCTTGGTTGGATTTGCATTCCATAGCCAAGAGTGTTGGTGTAGGCTCTCAACTTCTCAACAATCTTGGAGAAGGCGACAGAGCTCTTGCACTTTGCACCTCACACAATGAGTGTGTGTGTGTGTGTGTGTGTGTGTGTGTGTGTGTGGGGCAGGGGGTACACCCCCCAAGCTAGCCCCTAGATTTCTTTGTCGACCGCCCCCTTGTAGCTCATGTTGGAAGTTGATTGCAGCCCTACAAACCTAGCCAATTACATGCAGAGTGAATATCAAGCAACCATGCTAGCCTTGGGACAAGTGTCCCCCTTTCACCTTTGAGAGAGAGGAGTTGATAAATGCATAAAGAATTAATCAAATTAGCTAGATTATCATTGGACCCCTTGAGAGGCCAACCCATAGGCTTTATGCACCTTATAAGAGCAACATATAGAGGAGCTTCACATGTCTCCCTGTTGCTTCTTTAGGCAAGTCTTGACTTGTGTGAGGGTCTGTGTATGCTCTCTCATGCTCCTACAATGAGGGCTCGCTCCCCCATGAGTAGGAACACTTGTTCACTTTTGTAACACCTTAAGCCCCTCAAGCACCTTAGAACCTTAATCATTAAGCACCTCAAGCACCTTAGTCAGCAAGCATGACAAGCACCTCAAGCTTGGCCCGGGTTTCCATTTGAAACAGAGCCCTAGCTTGCCTACGATATTAGGAATTTTAATGCTAACCTTTGAAGGTCTTTAATGAAGCTAACCCTAAGGTCTTTAAGCTCCATTAGTTAGCATTGCTCTTTGACAGACAATCTCTCATTTGGACTGTTTAACCTTGGCCCCGTGTTGAGCTAGATCCATAAGCACATGTCTATATTCTAACTCTTGTTCTCGTTTATTCTCCCACATTAAATGATCAGTTTAATACGAGAAAATCATTTGGGTTGGTTAGATATTAGATTTTATGACATTCCCCGCAATTCCTTTTTTCCCGCTTGGGTAGGGTTGTACCATGGAATATTGAAGACACCATCTTCTTGATTCAAGCAAGGCTCCACAAGAGCACAAACATGTATTGTAACAAATCTCTATTATAATATCAATTCCTTTTGAAGGGGAGACCCCCTACAAGAAAATCCGGTCCTCATCAAGTTATCAATCTTAATTGGTTATTCTCCTTCAATTATGTGCGTGGTTAAAATGATTATAATGTGTATGTATAAATTAGTCTAAGAGCCACATCAACTATCGCAATCCGAAAACATAAGCATATCAAAAATCGCAACGGATATCTTAGCACATGATCATAAGCTATAATCATCAATGAACCCAATTGCTACACTTGGAGCTTTAATTGTACTCAATGCTAGCAAACTTAATTAATACACATGGTCTTTATGCATTAAAAAAATTCAACTAGAAAGTAAACAGTGTTTGAAATCTAAAAGCACCAATTTAAAATATTTTAACTACATGCGAACAATATATTACACTTATACATCCTCCTCCTTCTACATAGAGCTGGTTTTTTACTTAAAAGGACTAGAGGTGATACACACATGCACATGAGACATCCAGAGGTCCCTCTGAGGTTCCATGCATATTATAATCTCTCATCACATAACTATATATAATCATGATACAAAACAACACCATCACTTTGTTCAATCATATATCATAATGTCACCCTTATGTAAGAAAGATCGTTTTTTCTAATTTTAGATGCATGCATGACACACAAGAGGTAGTGTTTGACCTTATATCAATACATTGAGCCCACTCTTGTAGGGTATGTTATCATTAGAGCCCATCACTCCACTAATATGGTACTCATTCTAACAACTATCATGTCAAAATGAATCTCTTTTATGTAAAGATGGCCATATAGTTTGGGTTAGAAAAGCGTACATATGAACACCTATTTATGGAGTTCAAACAAGTGGAATAAACTCACCAAAACTAGCCACAAAGCATATAAAAACTTCATGTCAAACCCACAATCTTGTATGGTATCCCTCTTTGGTAGCACCTCTTTGGTAGTACGTCCCAAACCAAATTCAATTATCAGCATGTCCAAACTTAATTAAATTGGCTCCTCTATTGGATCAGCACATATGATAGACTTCCAAAGAGTCTAGTGTCTAAAAAATAACTAAAACACATTTAGAGTTAGAAAAGATGTCGCAGGTGTTTGGTGTATATTGGTGCATATACATCACACACTAATCTTAATTATCACTGAGGTGGTTTGGAAAAGAAAATGTTTCAAGAAAACAAATATTTAAAATACATTCCTTTACAAAATTTCAGCCTTGTTTTAACAATCTATTTTCTCAAAATAACTGTCACCTACTAGCCAGGCCAAAAACCAACGTCCGGAGGAGTATCAAAATGAATCAAAACCACTCACTTTCAGCTTTCAATTCATGTGAGGTGAAGGAAGATGGAAGTTTCCGTCCAAGCTAGCATCAAAAGCACTGCCTAAAGAGGCAATGCCCACCCTTTTCTTTGACGAGCCCGGCCCTGTACATGGCGGAATGATGCGCCATACATTTGTTATGTAATCGCAGAGATACATAAAAGAACCCGCGAGCAGAAGCACCTGGTTGTAGCTAGCGATGCAGGAGGAGTTCTGTGGGAGAGTTCGAAGCTTGGTGTCTAAAGCAGCCCTGTCTATAGCCATCCAACCTCGGGTAGCAAAGTCAAGCTGAAAAATGTGGACGCGTGTGAAGGTGGAAGGGTATGGATAAGCAGCAGGACTACTTCGAAGCTCTAGAGCCACGATGAGCAGGTGCTAATCCAGCTGCACCATGTGGAAGCGAAGCTCCTGCAAGGTGCGCCGGTGTGAAGACACCTGCATGGTAGGCATAGGTATACTTGACCTAATTGCTGTACCCTCAAAGAGTTGTATCCGTGGCAATGAGCGATGATATCCTAAGCTCATCTGCCGAAAGAAAGCGATACGCGGCCAACAACCATCTTGATGCCCTCAGCTTATTATACTAGTGTCATGCTGGTAGTAGAGGCTGTCAAAAGATCCGTCATAAATATTGGACAAGTTGTCGATGTAGAGCTCTTCTCGCCGTGCCTGCGTTCTGAGGTCATAAGTCTCCACTCGCACTTCTAGTACTGACGCAAGAACCAAAAGCAGGTAGGTCTATAAGCCTTGATCACCTGCTCTCTGCTCCATGCGTGCCATCCTCCAGCCAATGCAGCTTTTGCTGGTGGAAATGCATCGTGCATAAAACGGGAGAAGGGAGTCAAGGGAGCTTGCTGATCACAAGCGGCTCCCACCCGCTCACATTCCTCCCACCCGCTCCCAGCACAGTAAGCCTCCCTTGGCCCCCACTGGCAATATCAGCATCTTGTTCAATGGCAACATTTCTTCTCGAGCGTACTGCGCTATGGCTGCCGGTGCAGGAATCCAGTTCCATGTGTCGGTGTTTGGGTCGAAGGCCACCCATCCGCACTGCTTGCTAGCCAGGCCAAGTGCAGCATCCTTTTCCGGCTTTTCTCCGCAGAGGAACCACGGCAGTTGTACTGCACCCCCATCAGCACTGCAGATCATTTTATCGGAGGTTGACTCAAGAAACGCAACAAACGAAGGAAGGAGAGAGAGAGAGAGAGAGAGAGAGAGAGAGAGAGAGAGAGAGAGAGAGAGAGAGAGAGAGAGAGAGAGAGAGAGAGAGAGAGAGAGAGAGAGAGGAGGAGAGGAGAGAGAGAGAGAGAGAGAGAGAGAGAGAGAGAGAGAGAGAGAGAGAGAACAGAACATACAAGATTGAAACAGCGTGGGCCGCCAGCTGCTGCCTGCAAGCTGAGACAATAGCAGGAGTCGACGGAGAGAGGATGGCTTCGTTCCAGGAGCGGCATGTGACACTCAAGCGGACCAGATCCCTGGCGGGCAGCGTGGTGAGGCAGCGCTCCACCAATTCCTCCGGCAGGACATGCCAGATATTGGAAGACAATATCTGACAGCTTGGAGCTGTGCGGCGCAGGCGAGCAGCATTCTTCTCCTTGTGTCGCTCATCTTTCATGACATCCATGCTTCGAGTGCGAGGCGCCATCTAGTCTAGTAAACGCAAGCGATTATAATATAAGGATCCAGGAGTACGGCAAGTGATCACGGGGAGAAGACTATCTCCCTTCATAGTCCTATTCACATATTGGTCGTGACTTGTTAAGCCGGCTCTTCAAAACTTAACCCCTACCTGAAATTATTTTCGGAATGGCAAGACGAATGCAGATCTTGGCGGAGAAGCTAGAGTCGGATCCCCATCTTGTATGGTATTGATACTGCATTTTCTTTTTTGTTATCCGCCATTTTACCTCTCTTGAGCCTCTTTCACATTCTTCCTCAATTCTTTGTGATGGCTATAAAAATGTCTGACAGATTAATCTCTAGCAATCGGATTCTTCACCAAGTGATTTGTGTCGAGATCCACCCTTGGGTGCTAACCATGCATAATCGGCAACGAATGCAATATATCGAGTAGAAGCATGATAATTAGTGTTGTTGTAGACAAACTCAGTCAATGCTAGTAATTCTACCCAACTGTGTTGAAGGTTGTTGATTATGCATCGAAGGTATTTCTCTAAAACTTGATTCACCCTCTCTGTTTTCCAACACTGTGTGGATGATTCGTTGAAGAGAGGTTAATTCTTTAACTCTAGAATCTTTGGACAATCTTTGCCAAAAGCTTGATACGAAGTGTGGCCCTCGATTTGAGATAATGTGATATGGAAATCCATGGTAGTGATAGATATTCTCAAGGAAGATCTTTTCCATCCCTTCTCTAATGAATAACTTGGTTGCTGGAATGAAATGTGCATCTTTGTGAGTCTTTCAATAACCACCAGAATTGAATCATCTCCCTCAAAGAGGGTAGATCTGTTATGAAATCCATGAGAGAGTAGATAACCAAGATTTACTAGGATGGGCAAGGGCTGACGTAATCTGTGTAGAGGAAGATGTGAGGCCTTGGCCTTCTCCAATTTTCACATGTGCGTATATATTCTTTGAAAACTTCCACATCTAACTCCAAAATGAACAGTTGTTGCGCAATCGTGTCTAAGTCTTTGTGCCCTCGCTCTTTTAACTAGACCCTTGATCATCATCGCTCACTAATGCCTCCTCTATTGTGTCTTCACTTACCAATGATGAATAGTGATTTAAGGTATAGAACTCCTTGGCGGTTGCGTACATAACTATCAACACATAACTTTTGACAATCAAGAATTGAGAATCTAACTTATGTGAGTTTTAAGATGAATAGATCCTACAATTATAGGCTCTTTAGCGGTGGATCTCATTGCTTTTTGCAACATATTAATGTGCTCTTAATTGATAAAGTGAATTAGAACTACCTATGCAAGGATCTCTAAAAATTTTACAAAGTCCTTGACGAAAATTGTTGAATGTTGTAGATCCATTGTGATATCTTTGGCAAGACCAAAGAATAGGTCTAGAAAAGAAATGCCAATTGACACTTTCAAGTTCAACGACTCATACATATATTGAGCACTTGTGACATTCTATCTTGCATTCTAAATACTCAATGGAAGTGCACTTGACATTGAAGAGACTTCTTGTTTTCTATCAATAAGGAGCTGCGAGCTCAAAGAAGAGCTCAAAGACATTAGAGTCTTTGTCCTATGCTGGAGCTCATCTTTGGAGCCATTCTCTGCAAATAGCGTGAGACTCTTTATAGATACTATTGGAGATATCAAAATCACTCATTCCAATTGGTTAATTGATCTTGAGAATACTCTTTCTTGATGAAGAATCGTAGAGCTTCTTCTTGAAGCACTCTATTGTTTTAATCCTCCTGGAACATTGGTGTTGGAAATAGGGTTCCAGGAAAATACACACAGCTTGGAGAAGATGAATGAAGCTCAAGCCACACAATTGAGAGTAGTATTACTTAGTGTACAATGGAAAGATAAGATAGCCCTAGAGTGATGGGCATATATACAATGCACGGTGGAAAAACCTCCTCGTGAGGGAAAAAATGCCGCGACAGTCCTAAGTGTGTTCACACACATCAATACCATATGTATATGGTAAAAAAACCCCCCTGGGAGTGATGCGGTGAACGAGAGATGGCACATAGAGTATAAGGAAGTGCCATGTCTAGAGGCCAGGATCATTCCACAAAGGGGAGCAAGCCCAAAGCTTTGCAAAAAGATTCAAACTTCTCATGAGACAATCCTTTGTGAAAAGATATGTTGTCTTGTGTTGGCACATAAGACAAGTCGATCTCTCCTGTTGAGAGTTTCTTCCTGACATAGTGATGATGCACCTCAATGTGCTTTGTGAAAGCATGAAAAAATGAGTCCCTCACAACTACCAATGCACTCTGATTGTTAGTGTAAATGATGCTGGTAGTGTCTTGTCCAACACCCAAATTATCCATAAGGCGTTTGAGCCATACACACGCAACCGTAGCTATGTAGACTTCCCTATACTCAACCTCACAACTAGATGTGTCCACAATAGGTTTCTTCTTGCTTAACCATGATATGCATAAACTACCGAGTATGAAACAAACACCACTTTGGACATGCATATCAAAACAAGCAGCCCAATTTGAGTCTCAAAAAGCATGTAAATTTGGCGGAAATGACCCCCCCTTGGGATAAAACAACCCAAGATGTAAAGTGCCATGCAAGTAGAAAAAGATCCTCTTGACAAACTTGACGATGCTTAGACCTTGGGCTATGCATAAATGATTTGCTGACCTGTGAGACCGCAAACTAAATATCCGGCCTCGTATTGCATACAATAGATTGGTAAAGAGTGCCATCAGTAGGCCCCACCAGCATCATGAAGACTAAGTTTTAAACATGTTTCCATGAGAGTGACAATAGGTTTGCAATCCTCAAGTCCAAAATTACATAGCAATGTGTCTATGTAACTTGTCTGACACAAAGCAATACCACCATCACACAACTTAAACTGGATGCCCAAGTAATGATGCAACAACACCAAATCTTTCATCTTGAAAGTAGCATTCAAAATAACCTCAAATTTAGCAATATGTGCCTTATTTGAACTAGTGATTAGCAAATTATCCACGTATAGAACAACGATGAGAAGTATATCACCCTCACACTCACATACAAAGTGCTTTCTGTTGGACTATTATAAAATCCTTGTTTGACCAAATGAGTATCACCTTTCTCATACCAAGCACAAGGAGACTGCGTCAACCCATACAAAGATTCTTCTGGAGCGTACTCCGCTATGGCTGCCGGTGAGGAATCCAGTTCCATGTGTCGGTGTTTGGGTCGAAGGCCACCCATTCGCACTGCTTGCTAGCCAGGCCAAGTGCAGCATCCTTTTCCGGCTTTGCTCCGCAGAGGAACCAGGGCAGTTGTACTACACCCCCATCAGCGCTGGAGATCATTTTATCGGAGGTTGACTCAAGAAACGCAACAAACGAAGGAGAGAGAGAGAGAGAGAGAGAGAGAGAGAGAGAGAGAGAGAGAGAGAGAGAGAGAGAGAGAGAGAGAGAGAGAGAGAGAGAGAGAGAGAGAGAGAGAGAGAGAGAGAGAGAGAGAGAGAGAGAACAGAACTTACAAGATTGAAACAGAGTGGGCCGCCAGCTGCTGCCTGCAAGCTGAGACAATAGCAGGAGTAGAGGGAGAGAGGATGGCTTCGTTCTAGGAGCGGCATGTGACACTCAAGCGGACCAGATCCCTGGCGGGCAGCGTGGTGAGGCAGTGCTCCACCAATTCCTACGGCAGGACATGCCAGATATTGGAAGACAATATCCAAAGGCTTGGAGCTGTGCTGCGCAGGCGAGCAGCATTCTTCTCCTTGTGTCGCTCATCTTTCATGACATCCATGCTTTGAGTGCGAGGCGCCATCTAGTCTAGTAAACGCAAGCGATTATAATATAAGGATCGAGGAGTACGGCAAGTGATCACGGGGAGAAGACTAACTCCCTTTATAGTCCTATTCACATATAGGTCGTGACTTGTTAAGGCCGGCTCTTCAAAACTTAACCCCTACCCTAAATTATATTCGGAATGGCAAGACGAATGCAGATCTTGGCAGAGAAGGTAGAGTCGATCCCCATCTTGTATGGTCTGGATGTTGCATGCCTTGTTTGTTCCCCGCCATTTTACCTCTCTTGAGCCTCTTTCACATGCTTCCTCAATTCTTTATGATGGCTATAAAAATGTCTGACAGATTAATCTCTAGCAATCAGATTCTTCACCTGGTGATTCTTGTCGAGATCCACCCTTGGGTGCTAACCATGCATAATCGGCAACGAATGCAATATATCAAGTAGAAGTATGATAATTAGTGTTGTTGTAGACAAACTCAGTCAATGCTAGTAATTCTACCCAACTGTGTTGAAGGTTGTTGATTATGCATCGAAGGTATTTCTCTAAAACTTGATTCACCCTCTCTGTTTTCCAACACTCTGTGGATGATTCGTTGAAGAGAGGTTAATTCTTTACCTCTAGAATCTTTGGACAATCTTTGCCAAAAGCTTCATACCAATTGTGGCCCTCGATTTGAGATAATGTGATATGGAAGTCCATGGTAGTGATAGATATTCTCAAGGAAGATCTTTTCCATCCCTTCTCTAATGAATAACTTGGTTGCTGGAATGAAATGCGCATCTTTCTGAGTCTTTCAATAACCACCAGAATTGAATCATCTCCCTCAAAGAGGGTAGATCTGTTATGAAATCCATGAGAGAATAGATAACCATGATTTACTAGGATGGGCAAGGGCTGACGTAATCTGTGTAGAGGAAGATGTGAGGCCTTGGCCTTCTCCAATTTTCACATGTGCGTATATATTCTTTGAAAACTTCCACATCTAACGCGACCAAAAATCCTCTGTGATAAGCTCAATAATTTTGTTTACTCCAAAATGAATAGTTGTTGGGAAATCGTGTCTGAGTCTTTGTGCCCTCGCTCTTTTAACCAGACCCTTCATCATCACCGATCACTAATGCCTCCTCTCTTGTGTCTTCACTTACCAATGATGAATAGTGATTTAAGCTATAGAACTCCTTGGCGGTTGCGTACATAGCTATCAACACATAACTTTTGACAATCAAGAATTGAGAATCTAACTTATGTGAGTTTTAAGATGAATAGATCCTACAATTATAGGCTCTTTAGCGGTGGATCTCATTGCTTTTTGCAACATATTAATGTGCTCTTAATTGATAAAGTGAATTAGAACTACCTATGCAAGGATCTCTAAAAATTTCACAAAGTCCTTGACGAAAATTGTTGAATGTTGCAGATCCATTGTGATATCTTTGGCAAGACCAAAGAATAGGTCTAGAAAAGAAATGCCAATTGACACTTTCAAGTTCAACGACTCATACATATATTGAGCACTTTTGAAATTCTATCTTGCATTCTAAATACTCCATGGAAGTGCACTTGACATTGAAGATCCTTATTGTTTTCTATCAATAAGGAGCTGCGAGCTCAAAGAAGAGCTCAAAGACATTAGAGTCTTTGTCCTATGCTGGAGCTCATCTTTGGAGCCATTCTCTGCAAATAGCGTGAGACTCTTTATAGATACTATTGGAGATATCAAAATCACTCATTCCAATTGGTTAATTGATCTTGAGAATACTCTTTCTTGATGAAGAATCGTAGAGCTTCTTCTTGAAACACTCTATTGTTTTAATCATCCTGGAACACTGGTGTTGGAAATAGGGTTCCAAGAAAATACACATAGCTTGGAGAGGTTGTGTGCTCTTGTGACGCTGTTAGCGACGGAAATACACTGGGTTTTTATAACCCCCGGCGTCTCTAAAACCGTCGCTACGAGCGTCGCTACGACAGCGTCGCCATATAGCGACGCTAATAGCGAGGCTTATAGCGACGGTTATAGCGACGTTTACACTAAAGACTATAGCGACGCTCATAGCGACGCTACAGAGCCATAAATAGCTACGCTTATAGCGACACCCGAGAGAATTTTTTTTTGGTGGCAGGGCATTGAATGCCCTGCCACCCATCAACCATATTGTACTTGATTCACTTTTTAAAAAAAGTGCAAGGGTAGATAATAGACCCAAAATAGTCACCCACAAGACGCCTTGTTTGCAAAATTGACAATTGTACACATCATAGGCAAAATGAATTGATTGGCAAATGTAATAATGACAATTGTACAACATCATAGGCATAAAGAATTGATTGGCAAAAAGAACTGCGGTGACAAATGTAATAATATACATGGTTCAAAAAGACGTATAAAATCTGTCTCATGATACATAAGCTATGAGAAACCCTAAACTAATGCTATCTAGCTACGGCTAAACTGACGTCGTCTAGTCAGACGTCTCATCGCGTCCATGCGGCGTATCTGTCGGATTCTGCAAAAAAAGACAATAAGACAGCTTTCAGTAAGTATAAACATATAACGACATTTATAAAACAATACAAAAAATAAAAAAGAGTAAACCCTAATACTAACCATGCCGCCGCGAGAACTGAGAATGTCCATCAGGGCGTTTAATCCCTTCCTGCCTGCGTACTCGCGCTCGTACGGTGTGGGATCACGTCCTGTCATCGACCACTGTCAAAACATACAAAGATTTCATTATGTTAGAATTAAAAAACTCATAAACCCTAAACTATCAAACATAAAGAGCAATGTGAAAACACTTACAAAATCGGCCTCAAATGATGCCCATCCACCGCTCCCCAAGTGGTGCGAGCTCCCTGCCTCTACTCGCGCTCTGGCTGCATCCTTTTGTTGCTTCCACTTGTCGGGATTCTCGCGCGCTGCTTTCTTCCCATTCTTCCAATCTTCTTTGGCCAGCCAATCTGACCTGTTCCACCCATTCTTGATTGCTTTTTGCACTTCGGAACGCTTGTGTTTGCAGTATTCGCGCATTCGAATCTTCATCAGGTCTTCATTGAAGCGCTGATCCCGTGTTGAAACGGGAAACTCATCATGAAGTATGCTGATGACTCTGTTTTTTAAATCACTTGCTACTTCACTCCATTTGTTTAGTATGTAGTGTCTAAACAGCTAAGAGCAAAGACCACGCATGCGCGAGATCACCTTCTTGCCGTCATCATCCATGATGATGCCGCCGCTGAAGTGGACGGAGTAAGACAAGCCCTCTGGCCGGTGACGCGTGAACCTGTGTGTCCCGGCAGGGGTCTCTAGCGGCGTGTCGATGGGGGTACGGACGTCAGGTGTCTCCACCGGCGTCTGGGCCCCGAAGCGAGGAGTGTCGAGTGGGGTGGCTCCTGGCAGAGTAGGTAGAGGTGTGTAGATGCTAGGAACAGTCAGTCGTGCAAAACCTGGCGTAGATGGCGATGCTGTGGCTGGTGTTGGGGCGGGCAAAGAAGGGGAGGGTAAAGAGCCTCGTCGAACACGAGGCGGTGTGGAGGCATCGGTGGCGGAATCCCCACAACAACCGCCACCGATCCACATTTCTAAGGTCAACTCTGGCTCCCAAAGTATCTTTCTTGCTGGTCAGATGGTCCCATAGTAGATTACCCACATTCTTGAATATGTGCATTGGATCGAGCAAGTGATTGATCATGAGTCGGGGCCAGTATGGTAACTCGTACCATAGAGATAGTCTCTTCATCCCTGGAGGCAATCCGTCATCGCACATCTCCTTCTGCTCTAACCATGCTTGTGCAGACATCCTTGGTGGCTCTCTTCCCAAAAAGCCGTCGCGTAACACATGATTCTCTGGAAGATACGCTTGATGACCTTCGTAGATTTGCTTCTTCAGTGAGGGTGCCCTTCGTGCATTCAGTCTAGGTCCACATGTGACACATGCTCTATATCCGCTTGTTTGAAGCCCTGCATGTATACACATGATAATAGATCAACTATGGGAAAAAACAAGATTTACAGTGTCTGAGTGAGGAGTGTCAATAGATCACCTGAGCATTCTGTTAGCCCGGGATAGTCATGCATGGTCCACATTAGAATGCCTCTTATCAAAGCATTCCGTCGTCCTGTGTGTCGGCTCATATCCACCACCTCTATGCCAATCCACAATCGTTGTAGCTCTTCCAATAGTGGACGAAGATACACATCCATATTCCCCACTTTATATCGCCCTGGCACAATCAAGCTTAGCCATAGGTGCCCCTTCTTCGTAGTCAACCACGGGGGAATGTTGTAGTTGACGATGACAACGGGCCATACACTGTAAGATGTTGATCTTTGACCAAATGGATTTACGCCATCCATAGCCAGGCCTAAGCACAAATTTCGAGCTTCCCTGGCAAAATACGGCCATGTTCCATCTATATGTCTCCACGCTACGCAATCTGCAGGAATTCATAGCACACCATCCGAAGATTTATTCTCCTCATGCCATGATGCTAGGGCGGCCATGGACTTACATTCGAAGAAATGCTTGATGCGAGGAAGCAGAGGGAAATGTCGCAAAACCTTTTGTGGAATTTTTGTCCCGTGGAGATCTACTCGATATCTTTCGGAATCACATTTCGGACACTTCTCCATGTCTATGTATTCCCCTCTGAAAAGAATGCAGTCATTAGGACAAGCGTGGATAGAATTGTAATCCATCCCCAAGTTTTGCAAAATCTTTCTTGCTTCATCTCGGGAATCTGGCATCACATTGTCAGCTGGTAGTATGTGCTCTTTAAGCAATCTACACAACATAAAAATATGATACAGTCGTGTAAAAATCTATCAGATCATTATACATTTAGAGTTTTATTAAAGTAAACTAATTGTAATAGATCACCTAAAAAGCGCTGTGACGCTAGTGTCACTCCATCCAAACTTTGCCCGCATGTTGAGAAGAACCAGGAGTGCTTTCAATCTAGACATACGTGCTGCATTATACAATGGCGTATGGGCTTCACTTTTCATATCATCATAGATAAGCCTTTCTGAATCCATGATCGTCTAGATCATTTCATCAATCTCGGGCTCAAACATTGCCTCGTTGGGAATGTGCTCTGCATGATCATCCCCCGAGCTGTCAGAGGCTACATCTTGTGGCCTCACATATGCTGCTTGACCAAAGCGCCTGCGAACACGTCTATTGGGTTGCAAGATTGCTGCTTGTTGGCCAGCGTCAGAGTCCGACGAGTTATAATTGGCAACAACTCGATCTATAATAGATGGATCGAACTCGCCAAATTCGCGAACGTGCTGCAAAGAAACACGTCTTGTCCGTCGCACAGCATGCTTGCATTGATTACAAGGACATAAGACCCTCGTTGAGAGATAGGTGTTTCGGTTGGACGGTCCCACATCCTCGTCGCTACTCATAATGAGGATAAAAAACTTATAACCTGGACAACAAATTTAATATTCTCTTGGCATTCTTCGTCTTATCTCTCTCTCTCTCTCTCTCTCTCTCTCTCTGTCTCTCTCTCTCTCTCTCTCTCTCTCTCTCTCTCTCTCTCTCTCTCTCTCTCTCTCTCTCTCTTTACCTCACATTCTCTAGTCATGTCCAATCCCCGCACACCTCGGTCTAGAGGTGCACGGAGATCAGAACCACCGGGTTATAATCTCGTCTTTATTGGTCAATACCTATATTTGTGGGTACAAGAAATCTACACACCCACGTCTACATGATACTGCATGTAGTGGACAAAACCCCTTTGCCTCTTCTCTAGCTGTAGCACTTCACAGCATCTTAACATCTTTTCACAGTAGATCTTTTCACTGTTCGTCTAACTCTAAACCCTAAACCGTAAGTAATTCTTGCGTGGACTCGATCTAACGTAAATAAGCGTAAATCTAAATAAACGTAAATCTAACTAAAAATAAACCTAAATCTAATTTAACGTAAGTCTACATCTAACCTAATCTTTAACGTCTTTTGGGATAGTTTCCTACGACGTTAAAACTCTCTTCTTCTTGTGTGTGTGTGTGTGGGTAAACCTAAATAAACCTAAGTCTAATCTAATATAACATAAATCTAAATCTAACGTAAATTATGTTATATTAAAAACAAAGAACTAAACTAACAGGGATTATAAGAACCTTAAAACTGATTTAACACATAATTTTTCACATAACTCGGCAAGAGTTGGCATTCTCATCACTAAAGATGTGAGAGTTAACTTCCGGCGGTGACGCTGCCTCATCTCCATCCACATCTGGCGACAGCAATTGGCCCTTTAGACCGTTCTTGCTCTTGTTACTAACTTTGAAGTTGCTGTTGAATGACTAGAGGTTGTCTAGATGGTCATTGTGTCGGGGATGTAGTGACTCTTGCCGCCCTGAAGATCCACCTTCTTCCCTATCTTCTGAAGACATTTCACCAGTACTTTTGGATCGACGGAGCCCACCATGACTGAAGGCAGCAATACCCTATATTCCATTGAGGGCTTTCTTCACCCGCTTCATGCAGGCATCGCAGTCTATGGAGACCTAAATCTAATCTAATATAACGTAAATCTAAATCTAGCGTAAATAAACGTAAATCTAGTTAAAAATAAACCTAAATCTAATTTAATGTAAGTCTACATATAACCTAATCTTTAACGTCTTTTAAGATAGTTTCCTACGACGTTATAACTCTCTTCTTCTTGTGTGTGTGTGCGCGTGTGTGGATGTGTGTGCCAATAAAAAGAGATAAATGGTATAACCTTTCTATCACCCATGCCAAGTATGATAGATTGATTATGCCATTTCCCTCTTGAATAATAGGTCTTGAGTTCAACCCCTCGTCCGCTAGATCTTTAGGTCTTTTAATTTTAATTAGTTTCCTACGACGTTAAATTAGTTTCTCTCTCTTTCTCTCTCAATGTGTGTGCGTTTTTTTGGATCGTATGCATGTTTTCTCTCTCTTTTCCTCTCTCAATGTGTGCGTTTTTTGTTTATGCATGTTCTCTCTCTCTTTTCCTCTCTCAATGCGTGCGTTTTTTGTTTATGCATGCTCTCTCTCTCTTTTTCTCTCTCAATGTGTGTGTGCATTCTTTGTTTATGTATGTGTGTGTGCGTTTTTGTTTTTGTTTGTAGTCTCTCTCTCTCTCTCTCTCTCTCTCTCTCTCTCTCTCTCTCTCTCTCTCTCAAAAACACTATGTGTGTGTGTGTATGTGTGTGTGTGAGAGAGAGAGAGAGGGAGAGAGAAAGAGGAGAAGGGAAAATGAGAATGAGGAGAGGGAAGGAGCATACCTGGCTCTCCTTCCTCTCCTCGTGTGTGTGTGTGTGTGTGTGTGTGTGTGTGTGTGTGTGGAGAAGAAAAAGAGAGAGAGAGAGAGAGAGAGAGAGAGAGAGTGAGGGAGAGCGTTACCTGCTCCTTGCTTGAGGGCGCCGAAAAACTCAGATCTGAGATCTGAGTTTTTGGGCGCGCTCGGTTATTTTTTAGCCCAGCCGGCATCGCTATGAGCGTCGCAAATTTACAAAGAAATTTGCGACGCTCATAGCGACGCCGGGAAATTTTTTTTTGAGCGTCGCTAATATGAATAGCCTCTTGTAGTGCATCACCGCTCACTAATGCCTCCTCTCTTGTGTCTTCACTTACCAATGATGAATAGTGATTTAAGCTATAGAACTCCTTGGCGGTTGCGTACATAGCTATCAACACATAACTTTTGACAATCAAGAATTGAGAATCTAACTTATGTGAGTTTTAAGATGAATAGATCCTACAATTATAGGCTCTTTAGCAGTGGATCTCATTGCTTTTTGCAAGATATTAATGTGCTCTTAATTGATAAAGTGAATTAGAACTACCTATGCAAGGATCTCTAAAAATTTCACAAAGTCCTTGACGAAAACTGTTGAATGTTGCAGATCCATTGTGATATCTTTGGCAAGACCAAAGAATAGGTCTAGAAAAGAAATTCCAATTGACACTTTCAAGTTCAACGACTCATACATATATTGAGCACTTGTGACATTCTATCTTGCATTCTAAATACTCAATGGAAGTGCACTTGACATTAAAGAGCCTTATTGTTTTCTATCAATAAGGAGCTGCGAGCTCAAAGAAGAGCTCAAAGACATTAGAGTCTTTGTCCTATGCTGGAGCTCATCTTTGGAGCCATTCTCTGCAAATAGCGTGAGACTCTTTATAGATACTATTGGAGATATCAAAATCACTCATTCCAATTGGTTAATTGATCTTGAGAATACTCTTTCTTGATGAAGAATCGTAGAGCTTCTTCTTGAAACACTCTATTGTTTTAATCATCCTGGAACACTGGTGTTGGAAATAGGGTTCCAGGAAAATACACATAGCTTGGAGACGACGAAGGAAGCTCAAGCCACACAATTGAGAGTAGTATTACTTAGTGTACAATGGAAAGATAAGATAGCCCTAGAGTGATGGGCATATATACAATGGACGGGGGAAAACCTCCTAGTGAGGGAAAAAATGCCCCGACAGTCCTAAGTGTGTTCACACACATCAATACCATAT
Organism: Adiantum capillus-veneris; assembly: GCF_014529385.1. Taxonomy (NCBI): domain Eukaryota; kingdom Viridiplantae; phylum Streptophyta; class Polypodiopsida; order Polypodiales; family Pteridaceae; genus Adiantum; species Adiantum capillus-veneris. The sequence continues at coordinate 70,124,724 of NC_140954.1, forward strand.
GTATATGGTAAAAAACCCCCCCTGGGACTGATGCGGTGAACGAGAGATGGCACATAGAGTATAAGGAAGTGCCATGTCTAGATGCCAGGATCATTCCACGAAGGGGAGCAAGGCCAAAGCTTTGCAAAAAGATTCAAACTTCTCATGAGACAATCCTTTGTGAAAATATATGTTGTCTTGTGTTGGCACATAAGACAAGTCGATCTCTCCTGTTGAGAGTTTCTTCCTGACATGGTGATGATGCACCTCAATGTGCTTTGTGAAAGCATGAAAAAATGAGTCCCTCACAACTACCAATGCACTCTGATTGTTAGTGTAAATGATATTGGTAGTGTCTTGTCCAACACCCAAATTATCCATAAGGCGTTTGAGCCATACACACGCAACCGTAGCTATGTAGACTTCCCTATACTCAACCTCACAACTAGATGTGTCCACAATAGGTTTCTTCTTGCTTAACCATGATATGCATAAGCTACCGAGTATGAAACAAAAACCACTTTGGACATGCAAATCAAAACAACCAGCACAATTTTAGTCTAAAAAAGCATGTAAATTTGGCGGAAATGACCCCCCCTTGGGATGAAACAACCCAAGATGTAAAGTGCCATGCAAGTAGAAAAAGATCCGCTTGAAAAACTTGACAATGCTTAGACATTGGGCTATGCATAAATGATCTGCTGACCTGTGAGACCGCAAACTAAATATCTGGCCTCATATTGCATACAATAGATTGGTAAAGAGTGCCATCAGTAGGCCCCACCAGCATCATGAAGACTAAGTTTTAAACAAGTTTCCATAAGAGTGGCAATAGGTTTGCAATCCTCAAGTCCAAAATTACATAGCAATGTGTCTATGTAACTTGTCTGACACAAAGCAATACCACCATCACACAACTTAAACTGGATGCCCAAGTAATGATGCAACAACACCAAATCTTTCATCTTGAAAGTAGCATTCAAAATAACCTCAAATTTAGCAATATGTGCCTTATTTGAGCTAGTGATTAGCAAATTATCCACGTATAGAACAACGATGAGAAGTACATCACCCTCACACTCACATACAAAGTGCTTTCTGTTGGACTATTATAAAATCCTTGTTTGACCAAATGAGTATCACCTTTCTCATACCAAGCACAATGAGACTGCTTCAACCCATACAAAGATTCTTCTGGAGCGTACTTCGCTATGGCTGCCGGTGTGGAATCCAGTTCCATGTGTCGGTGTTTACATGTAGTTCTAATTGAGCTATCCTTTGGAAACTTCGAACACTCTATCTTATTCAAAATACAGCCTTCACAAACATGCTTAATGGGTGCCTCAAGAGGCGTCAAAGAAGAAACCATATCATATTTCTAATGTCATAATAATCAATATCTAATTCTCCTAAATGATTTTCTCATGTTAAACTGATCATTTAATATGGGGAAGTGCCAGGGGAGAAAAAGCTAGAATATTGGTTAAGCTAGCAGACCGGTACAGTAGGGATCCAAAGGAGGGAAAATAGGGATCCAAAGGGGGGTCCATCTGCAAAATAGCCATGTGCAAGAATGAGCTAAAAAGACCCTAAGGTTCAACCCATTAAGACTTCCAAAATGCTAAGGTTCCAAAATTCAAAGGTTGTGTCCAAAGGTCAACCTTAAGGGAATTGGATGCTTTGTGTGTGACCAAAAAAGTCTTTGCATATCCCTACATAGGAGGGGGCAAGCCAATCATGTAGAGGATGAGAGAGAAAGCCACACACACACACACACAAGCCCCCTTTACACAAAGGGAATGAGGGACACATGTCAGCTCCCTAGGCCAGATGCCTACAAGGTGTACCCAATTCCTATTGGATGGCCTTGGAGGTGGACCAATGAGAATTAGGCTAGAGTAAATCTAGTTTTATTAATTTAAAAACACTTAATAAAAGAACCAATGAGAATTAAGTCCTCTAGAAGACTACTGGACAGTCTCCCAAGGGGTCCAATGAGCATTCAACAGCACAATGGCTTGCCTGATTCCTATTGGCCAGGAGGCAAAGGGGTTCAATGAGAGTTTAATTGAATTATTAATTTACTTAAAGCTCTCACAAAAGGGGAAAGGGAGACACATGTCAGAAGGCTATCACTTATGTTGCTTAATAGTCATTGGCTTGACTTGGGGAGGGCCAATGAGGGTTGAGCAAGAGCAAATAGCAAGAGGGCTCGCCCAAGAGGGAGAGGGGGCTGATTTTTGCAAGGCATTATCACACACACACTCACACAATCTCATGTATGAAGAAAGAGAAGACTATCTCTTCCCAAGCTTTAATGGAGAGCTCATCACCTACTCCAAGCTTGTGAGATAGAAGCCTACATCGACACACTCTTTCCATGTGGATGCAAATCCAACCAAGAGCCAAGCTTCAATGCATGATCATCTCCTCTACCATGATAATTACTAAGCTAAGCTATGCTAATATGAGTGATTATGTGAGGAGATGTACATCTTTCTCGTAAGATACTCCTTCTTCCTCTCAATCTACTCTCATACCCTGCTAGCTCTCACTATCTTCGAAGGTGTGTGAGGTCTTGGGTGTGAGAACGGGGATAACTGATGTTGTGTTTGCTAAGTGTTTTGCTTAGTGCATGAAGATTTCATCTTCATTGCACTAGCTAGTCTTGAAGGAACACAAAGAATTGTATTGTACAATGTCTCTCTTGATGGGAGAAACCATAATACAAAGCCTTTTGGAGGGGGGACCGGCTCCATGCAAATCCGGTCCTCAACTGTTTTCAATAGCTTAATTTCTCTCTCTTTTGAAAGTATTGTTGATGCATGGTGTTTGCAGTGGGTCTTTGCGGTGACCTTTATGAGACTCGTTAGCATGCTACTCTCTTGTGGATGCCTATGGCTATCACGCACATGCGATTAGGTAGCCGCCACTACTAGCCTAATGCATGCCATCTGTTGGTTATTGATCTTAGCAAGTTGGTGGAGTGCCCTGCCTAACCTATAGCGGCGGGTTCTGCAATAGATCACCAAATTCCCCTGCTTGTCTTACCGGCAGCCTCTTTCCCTATCGCAGACTATATCCTTCAATTCTTGCAACCTGTACTCGCTTCTTCGATTGCGTCCTCTTAGTGAATGGATTCTTTGTCCATCAAAATACATTCTTCAACCCTGCTAAGGTTTTGTATGCCAAGATTCTGTGCAGCTGGGTATCCTATTGATGACGGTTAGCACCCTGAACCTCATAGTACAGTAATCTCCACCTTGGTTTCAACAAAATCTTCATGCAGCAGACGGATTTCCTTCATAGATTGTAAGGGTTGGGATTCCTTCTACAAGAGTGAGAAAATATTTCTATGCCCCTCATTGTCCAAAAATTCCCACTTCGTCCTACCCGAATTCGCCTCATTCTTGATAGAGAAGTCTTAGGACTTCTTTACCCTGAATTTAGAATCATTATTATTATTATTCTTACAGAATCAATATATTCTTACATCATGGAATTGTCTTTTCTTTTTTTTTGGATCTCCATAATTCGATATCGCCATTACAAATCTAGTTCACGCTTACATATATCCTCTAAGCCTGCATGCTATTCTAATGTAATAGTTTGAAGTATTGAAACTAGGATGATATTACGATTATTGATCAAATTCTGTCTTCTACTTCTCATGCTCGAGAACGGTCATATATGTTGAGCTATATATAGTATCTCTATATAAAGCTCTCTCTATATATAGCTCAACAATATATGACTCCTTTGCTTAATCGCTACTCTCTAAGTCATCGTGATCTAGTTCCTAGATAAGATGGTCATCCTACAAGCTTTAACCATGGTAATTTTATTTAAACAAATCACATAATGATCAACTAATGTATAAAATACATTCAACTTTACTAATCAACATAAGATCAATGGGATTTGAGAGAGAAACAAACTTAGCTCTAAGATAAGTTCGTCCTGACTTTCATTCAAGGTATTTTTGTTCACCTAGCTCTGATACACTGCTACAAACGGAAGCGCGATGGCCCTGCAAAATAGTAAAATAACATTTGTGCGGCATAAAACAATGATTTTGCATACTTGAACAACCACAACTAGCATATAATCAAACAATATGTGAGGAGAGAGAGAGAGAGAGAGAGAGAGAGAGAGAGAGAGAGAGAGAGAGAGAGAGAGAGAGAGAGAGAGAGAGAGAGAGAGAGAGAGAGAGAGGCGAACACGTGTAGGCGCACCTCCTGGAGCGAATTGCTACATCGGTACAGCGAGACAGAAGAGAGAAAAGGAGAGGAGAACAAACACAGATGCTGGTTGCAATCTCCCCCCATGCAAGAGTGAGTGACTCCTAAGCTCTCTCTCCAGGAGACTCCATTAAGACTATAGTTCCCAATGGCGTACCTCAAACTAAGTCCTTTTCAAGCAAGATAATAGATCCATGTTCCACTTACCCTATTGCAATGAATAGGTCCAACCTTTCATGGAAAAATTAAGGACCTCTCTTCTTACGCAAGAAAAGATAAGCCAATAGCTCTGATACCAATGTAACGAAAATGGCCTATGAATTTTGAGAATAGCAGAATTAAGAGAATTAGAGTGAGCATTTTCATGAGACTACTTTGAGAACATATATGGTGAAATTACTTAGAAGTAGGAACATAACAATTATATTTAATCATCTTGGCATGAACAATACTTTTGCAAAAGAGAGAGTTAGAGAACTTGTCAATAGTTAAGGACGAGATTTATGTGGAGTCGGTTTCCACTCCAATAGGGTTTTGTATTATAGATTCTCCCATATAGAGAGACTTGGCACAATACAATCTTTGTGTTCCTTGTGACCTAGATGATGCAATGAAGATTGAAAGCTTCATGCATCACGTGCATAACATAAACTTGTTGAAAGCATTAACCATCTGTGGCCTTAGTCCCAAGGCCTCAAACACCTTTGAAGGTGGAGCGAGCTATCAAGGAATGAGGGTAGGGAAGGGCAAGAAGAAGTAATATACGAGAAAGAGATAGTTCCTCACTTATTATCACTCTTCTTGCATAGCATAGCATAATAGCATAATAAGGATGATGAAGAAGATGACAAGATTAAGCATTGCAGCATGACTCTTGGTTGGATTTGCATTCCATAGCCAAGAGTGTTGGTGTAGGCTCTCAACTTCTCAACAATCTTGGAGAAGGCGACAGAGCTCTTGCACTTTGAACCTCACACAATGAGAGTGTGTGTGTGTGTGTGTGTGTGTGTGTGTGTGTGGGTGGGGCAGGGGGTACACCCCCCAAGCTAGCCCCTAGATTTATTTGTCGACCGCCCCCTTGTAGCTCATGTTGGAAGTTGATTGGAGCCCTACAAACCTAGCCAATTACATGCAGAGTGCATATCAAGCAACCATGCTAGCCTTGGGACAAGTGTCCCCCTTTCACCTTTGAGAGAGAGGAGTTGATAAATGCATAAAGAATTAATCAAATTAGCTAGATTATCATTGGACCCCTTGAGAGGCCAACCCATAGGCTTTATGCACCTTATAAGAGCAACATATAGAGGAGCTTCACATGTCTCCCTGTTGCTTCTTTAGGCAAGTCTTGACTTGTGTGAGGGTCTGTGTATGCTCTCTCATGCTCCTACAATGAGGGCTCGCTCCCCCATGAGTAGGAACACTTGTTCACTTTTGTAACACCTTAAGCCCCTCAAGCACCTTAGAACCTTAATCATTAAGCACCTCAAGCACCTTAGTCAGCAAGCATGACAAGCACCTCAAGCTTGGCCCGGGTTTCAATTTGAAACAGAGCCCTAGCTTGCCTACGATATTAGGAATTTTAATGCTAACCTTTGAAGGTCTTTAATGAAGCTAACCCTAAGGTCTTTAAGCTCCATTAGTTAGCATTTCTCTTTGACAGACAATCTCTCATTTGGACTGTTTAACCTTGGCCCCGTGTTGAGCTAGATCCATAAGCACATGTGTATATTCTAACTCTTGTTCTCGTTTATTCTCCCACATTAAATGATCAGTTTAATACGAGAAAATCATTTGGGTTGGTTAGATATTAGATTTTATGACATTCCCCACAATTCCTTTTTTCCCGCTTGGGTAGGGTTGTACCATGGAATATTGAAGACACCATCTTCTTGATTCAAGCAAGGCTCCACAAGAGCACAAACATGTATTGTAACAAATCTCTATTATAATATCAATTCCTTTTGAAGGGGAGACCCCCTACAAGAAAATCCGGTCCTCATCAAGTTATCAATCTTAATTGGTTATTCTCCTTCAATTATGTGCGTGGTTAAAATGATTATAATGTGTATGTATAAATTAGTCTAAGAGCCACATCAACTATCGCAATCCAAAAACATAAGCATATCAAAAATCGCAACGGATATCTTAGCACATGATCATAAGCTATAATCATCAATGAACCCAATTGCTACACTTGGAGCTTTAATTGTACTCAATGCTGGCAAACTTAATTAATACACATGGTCTTTATGCATTAAAGAAATTCAACTAGAAAGTAAACATCATCTGAAATCTAAAAGCACCAATTTAAAATATTTTAACTACATGCGAACAATATATTACACTTATACATCCTCCTCCTTCTACATAGAGCTAGTTTTTTACTTAAAAGGACTAGAGGTGAAACACACATGCACATGAGACATCCAGAGGTCCCTCTGAGGTTCCATGCATATTATAATCTCTCATCACATAACTATAATCATGATACAAAGCAACACCATCACTTTGTTCAATCATATATCATAATGTCACCCTTATGTAAGAAAGATCGTTTTTTCTATTTTTAGATGCATGCATGACACACAAGAGGTAGTGTTTGACCTTATATCAATACATCGAGCCCACTCTTGTAGGGTATGTTATCATTAGAGCCCATCACTCCACTAATATGGTACTCATTCTAACAACTATCATGTCAAAATGAATCTCTTTTATGTAAAGATGGCCATATAGTTTGGGTTAGAAAAGCGTACATATGAACACCTATTTATGGAGTTCAAACAAGTGGAATAAACTCACCAAAACTAGCCACAAAGCATATAAAAACTTCATGTCAAACCCACAATCTTGTATGGTATCCCTCTTTGGTAGCACCTCTTTGGTAGTACGTCCCAAACCAAATTCAATTATCAGCATGTCCAAACTTAATTAAATTGGCTCCTCTATTGGATCAGCACATATGATAGACTTCCAAAGAGTCTAGTGTCTAAAAAATAACTAAAACACATTTAGAGTTAGAAAAGATGTCGCAGGTGTTTGGTGTATATTGGTGCATATACATCACACACTAATCTTAATTATCACTGAGGTGGTTTGGAAAAGAAAATGTTTCAAGAAAACAAATATTTAAAATACATTCCTTTACAAAATTTCAGCCTTGTTTTAACAATCTATTTTCTCAAAATAACTGTCACCTACTAACCAGGCCAAAAACCAACGTCCGGAGGAGTATCAAAATGAATCAAAACCACTCACTTTCAGCTTTCAATTCATGTGAGGTGAAGGAAGATGGAAGTTTCCGTCCAAGCTAGCATCAAAAGCACAGCCTAAAGAGGCAATGCCCACCCTTTTCTTTGACGAGCCCGGCCCTGTACATGGCGGAATGATGCGCCATACATTTGTTATGTAATCGTAGAGATACATAAAAGAACCCGCGAGCAGAAGCACCTGGTTGGAGCTAGCGATGCAGGAGGAGTTCCGTGGGAGAGTTCGAAGCTTGGTGTCTAAAGCAGCCCCGTCTATAGCCATCCAACCTCGGGTAGCAAAGTCAAGCTGAAAAATGTGGACGCGTGTGAAGGTGGAAGGGTATGGATAAGCAGCAGGACTACTTCGAAGCTCTAGAGACACGATGAGCAGGTACTCATCCAGCTGCACCATGTGGAAGCGAAGCTCCTGCAAGGTGCGCCGGTGTGAAGACACCAGCATGGCAGGCATAGGTATACTTGACCTAATTGCTGTACCCTCAAAGAGTTGTATCCGTGGCAATGAGCGATGATATCCTAAGCTCATCTGCCGAAAGAAAGCGATATGCGGCCAACAACCATCTTGATGCCCTCAGCTTATTATACTAGTGTCATGCTGGTAGTAGAGGCTATCAAAAGTCCCGTCGGAAATATTGGACAAGTTGTCGATGTAGAGCTCTTCTCGCCGTGCCTGCGTTCTGAGGTCATAAGTCTCCACTCGCACTTCTAGTACCGACGCAAGAACCAAAAGCAGGTAGGTCTGTAAGCCTTGATCACCTGCTCTCTGCTCCATGCGCGCCATCCTCCAACCAATGCAAATTTTGCTGGTGGAAATGCATCGTGCATAAAACGGGAGAAGGGAGTCAAGGGAGCTTGCTGATCACAAGCGGCTCCCACCCGCTCACATTCCTCCCACCCGCTCCCAGCACAGTAAGCCTCCCTTGGCCCCCACTGTCGATATCAGCATCTTGTTCAATGGCAACATTTCTTCTGGAGCGTACTGCGCTATGGCTGCCGGTGCAGGAATCCAGTTCCATGTGTCGGTGTTTGGGTCGAAGGCCACCCATTCGCACTACTTGCTAGCCAGGCCAAATGCAGCATCCTTTTCCGGCTTTTCTCCGCAGAGGAACCAGCGAAGTTGTATTGCACCCCCATCAGCGCTGCAGATCATTTTATCGGAGGTTGACTCAAGAAACGCAACAAACTAAGGAAGGAGGGAGAGAGAGAGAGAGAGAGAGAGAGAGAGAGAGAACAGACCTTACAAGATTGAAACAGCGTGGGCCGCCAGCTGGTGCCTACAAGCTGAGACAATAGCAAGAGTCGACGGAGAGAGGATTACTTCGTTCCAGGAGCGGCATGTGACACTCAAGCGGACCAGATCCCTGGTGGGCAGCGTGGTCAGGCAGCGCTCCACCAATTCCTCCGGCAGGACATGCCAGATATTGGAAGACAATATCTAACAGCTTGGAGCTGTGCGGCACAGGCGAGCAGCATTCTTCTCCTTGTGTCGCTCATCTTTCATGACATCCATGCTTCGAGTGCGAGGTGCCATCTAGTCTAGTAAACGCAAGCGATTATAATATAAGGATCCAGGAGTAGGGCAAGTGATCACGGGGAGAAGACTAACTCCCTTTATAGTCCTATTCACATATTGGTCGTGACTTGTTAAGCCGGCTCTTCAAAACTTAACCCCTACCTGAAATTATTTTCGGAATGGCAAGACGAATGCAGATCTTGGCGGAGAAGCTAGAGTCTGATCCCCATCTTGTATGGTGTGGATGCTACATTCCTTTTTTTGTTCCCCGCCATTTTATCTCTCTTGAACCTCTTTCACATTCTTCCTCAACGAATGCAATATATCGAGTAGAAGCATGATAATTAGTGTTGTTGTAGACAAACTCAGTCAATGCTAGTAATTCTACCCAACTGTGTTGAAGGTTGTTGATTATGCATCGAAGGTATTTCTCTAAAACTTGATTCACCCTCTCTGTTTTCCAACACTCTGTGGATGATTCGTTTAAATGAGGTTAATTCTTTAACTCTAGAATCTTTGGACAATCTTTGCCAAAAGCTTCATACGAAGTGTGGCCCTCGATTTGAGATAATGTGATATGGAAATCCATGGTAGTGATAGATATTCTCAAGGAAGATCTTTTCCATCCCTTCTCTAATGAATAACTTGGTTGCTGGAATGAAATGTGCATCTTTGTGAGTCTTTCAATAACCACCAGAATTGAATCATCTCTCTCAAAGAGGGTAGATCTGTTATGAAATCCATGAGAGAATAGATAACCATGATTTACTAGGATGGGCAAGGGCTGACGTAATCCGTGTAGAGGAAGATGTGAGGCCTTGGCCTTCTCCAATTTTCACATGTGCGTATATATTCTTTGAAAACTTCCACATCTAACGCGACCAAAAATCCTGTGTGATAAGCTCAATAATTTTGTTTACTCCAAAATGAACAGTTGTTGGGCAATCGTGTCTAAGTCTTTGTGCCCGCGCTCTTTTAACCAGACCCTTGATCATCATCGCTCACTAATGCCTCCTCTATTGTGTCTTCACTTACCAATGATGAATACTGATTTAAGCTATAGAACTCCTTGGCGGTTGCGTACATAGCTATCAACACATAACTTTTGACAATCAAGAATTGAGAATCTAACTTATGTGAGTTTTAAGATGAATAGATCCTACAATAATAGGCTCTTTAGCGGTGGATCTCATTGCTTTTTGCAACATATTAATGTGCTCTTAATTGATAAAGTGAATTAGAACTACCTATGCAAGGATCTCTAAAAATTTCACAAAGTCCTTGACAAAAATTGTTGAATGTTGTAGATCCATTGTGATATCTTTGGCAAGACCAAAGAATAGGTCTTGAAAAGAAATGCCAATTGACACTTTCAAGTTCAACGACTCATACATATATTGAGCACTTGTGACATTCTATCTTGCATTCTAAATACTCAATGGAAGTGCACTTGACATTGAAGAGACTTCTTGTTTTCTATCAATAAGGAACTGCGAGCTCAAAGAAGAGCTCAAAGACATTAGAGTCTTTGTCCTATGCTGGAGCTCATCTTTGGAGCCATTCTCTGCAAATAGCGTGAGACTCTTTATAGATACTATTGGAGATATCAAAATCACTCATTCCAATTGGTTAATTGATCTTGAGAATACTCTTTCTTGATGAAGAATCGTAGAGCTTCTTCTTGAAGCACTCTATTGTTTTAATCCTCCTGGAACACTGGTGTTGGAAATAGGGTTCCAGGAAAATACACATAGCTTGGAGAAGACGAAGGAAGCTCAAGCCACACAAATGAGAGTAGTAATACTTAGTGTACAATGGAAAGATAAGATAGCCCTAGAGTGATGGGCATATTTACAATGCACGGTGGAAAAACCTCCTAGTGAGGGAAAAAATGCCGCGACAGTCCTAAGTGTGTTCACACACATCAATACCATATGTATATGGTAACAAAACCCCCCTGGGAGTGATGCGGTGAACGAGAGATGGCACATAGAGTATAAGGAAGTGCCATGTCTAGAGGCCAGGATCATTCCACAAAGGGGAGCAAGCCCAAAGCTTTGCAAAAAGATTCAAACTTCTCATGAGACAATCCTTTGTGAAAAGATATGTTGTCTTGTGTTGGCACATAAGACAAGTCGATCTCTCCTGTTAAGAGTTTCTTCCTGACATAGTGATGATGATCCTCAATGTGCTTTGTGAAAGCATAAAAAAATGAGTCCCTCACAACTACCAATGCACTCTGATTGTTAGTGTAAATGATGCTGGTAGTGTCCTGTCCAACACCCAAATTATCCATAAGGCGTTTGAGCCATACACACGCAACCGTAGCTATGTAGACTTCCCTATACTCAACCTCACAACTAGATGTGTCCACAATAGGTTTCTTCTTGCTTAACCATGATATGCATAAACTACCGAGTATGAAACAAACACCACTTTGGACATGCATATCAAAACAACCAGCCCAATTTGAGTCTCAAAAAGCATGTAAATTTGTCGGAAATGACCCCCCCTTGGGATAAAACAACCCAAGATGTAAAGTGCCATGCAAGTAGAAAAAGATCCTCTTGAAAAACTTGACAATGCTTAGACCTTGGGCTATGCATAAATGATTTGCTGACCTGTGAGACTGCAAACTAAATATCCGGCCTCGTATTGCATACAATAGATTGGTAAAGAGTGCCATCAGAAGGCCCCACCAGCATCATGAAGACTAAGTTTTAAACATGTTTCCATGAGACTGACAATAGGTTTGCAATCCTCAAGTCCAAAATTACATAGCAATGTGTCTATGTAACTTGTCTGACACAAAGCAATACCACCATCACACAACTTAAACTGGATGCCCAAGTAATGATGCAACAACACCAAATCTTTCATCTTGAAAGTAGCATTCAAAATAACCTCACATTTAGCAATATGTGCCTTATTTGAACTAGTGATTAGCAAATTATCCACGTATAGAACAACGATGAGAAGTATATCACCCTCACACTCACATACAAAGTGCTTTCTGTTGGACTATTATAAAATCCTTGTTTGACCAAATGAGTATCACCTTTCTCATACCAAGCACAAGGAGATTGTTTCAACCCATACAAAGATTCTTCTGGAGCGTACTCCGCTATGGCTGCCGGTGAGGAATCCAGTTCCATGTGTCGGTGTTTGGGTCGAAGGCCACCCATTCGCACTGCTTGCTAGCCAGGCCAAGTGCAGCATCCTTTTCCGGCTTTGCTCCGCAGAGGAACCAGGGCAGTTGTACTGCACCCCCATCAGCGTTGGAGATCATTTTATCGGAGATTGACTCAAGAAACGCAACAAACGAGAGAGAGAGAGAGAGAGAGAGAGAGAGAGAGAGAGAGAGAGAGAGAGAGAGAGAGAGAGAGAGAGAGAGAGAGAGAGAGAGAGAGAGAGAGAGAGAGAGAGAGAGAGAGAGAGAGAGAGAGAACAGAACTTACAAGATTGAAACAGAGTGGGCCGCCAGCTGCTGCCTGCAAGCTGAGACAATAGCAGGAGTAGAGGGAGAGAGGATGGCTTCGTTCTAGGAGCTGCATGCGACACTCAAGCGGACCAGATCCGTGGCGGGCAGCGTGGTGAGACAGTGCTCCACCAATTCCTACGGCAGGACATGCCAAATATTGGAAGACAATATCCAAAGGCTTGGAGCTGTGCTGCACAGGCGAGCAGCATTCTTCTCCTTCTGTCGCTCATCTTTCATGACATCCATGCTTCGAGTGCGAGGTGCCATCTAGTCTAGTAAACGCAAGCGATTATAATATAAGGATCCAGGAGTACGGCAAGTGATCACGGGGAGAAGACTAACTCCCTTTATAGTCCTATTCACATATAGGTCGTGACTTGTTAAGGCCGGCTCTTCAAAACTTAACCCCTACCCTAAATTATTTTAGGAATGGCAAGACGAATGCAGATCTTGGCAGAGAAGCTAGAGTCGATCCCCATCTTGTATGGTGTGGATGTTGCATGCCTTGTTTGTTCCCCGCCATTTTACCTCTCTTGAGCCTCTTTCACATGCTTCCTCAATTCTTTATGATGGCTATAAAAATGTCTGACAGATTTATCTCTAGCAATCGGATTCTTCACCTAGTGATTCGTGTCGAGATCCACCCTTGGGTGCTAACCATGCATAATCGGCAACGAATGCAATATATCGAGTAGAAGCATGATAATTAGTGTTGTTGTAGACAAACTCAGTCAATGCTAGTAATTCTACCCAACTGTGTTGAAGGTTGTTGATTATGCATCGAAGGTATTTCTCTAAAACTTGATTCACCCTCTCTGTTTTCCAACACTCTGTGGATGATTCGTTGAAGAGAGGTTAATTCTTTACCTCTAGAATCTTTGGACAATCTTTGCCAAAAGCTTCATACGAATTGTGGCCCTCGATTTGAGATAATGTGATATGGAAGTCCATGGTAGTGATAGATATTCTCAAGGAAGATCTTTTCCATCCCTTCTCTAATGAATAACTTGGTTGCTGGAATGAAATGCGCATCTTTCTGAGTCTTTCAATAACCACCAGAATTGAATCATCTCCCTCAAAGAGGGTAGATCTGTTATGAAATCCATGAGAGAATAGATAACCATGATTTACTAGGATGGGCAAGGGCTGACGTAATCCGTGTAGAGGAAGATGTGAGGCCTTGGCCTTCTCCAATTTTCACATGTGCGTATATATTCTTTGAAAACTTCCACATCTAACGCGACCAAAAATCCTGTGTGATAAGCTCAATAATTTTGTTTACTCCAAAATGAACAGTTATTGGGCAATCGTGTCTGAGTCTTTGTGCCCTCGCTCTTTTAACCAGACCCTTGATCATCACCGCTCACTAATGCCTCCTCTCTTGTGTCTTCACTTACCAATGATGAATAGTGATTTAAGCTATAGAACTCCTTGGCGGTTGCGTACATAGCTATCAACACATAACTTTTGACAATCAAGAATTGAGAATCTAACTTATGTGAGTTTTAAGATGAATAGATCCTACAATTATAGGCTCTTTAGCAGTGGATCTCATTGCTTTTTGCAACATATTAATGTGCTCTTAATTGATAAAGTGAATTAGAACTACCTATGCAAGGATCTCTAAAAATTTCACAAAGTCCTTGACGAAAACTGTCTAATATTGCAGATCCATTGTGATATCTTTGGCAAGACCAAAGAATAGGTCTTGAAAAGAAATGCCAATTGACACTTTCAAGTTCAACGACTCATACATATATTGAGCACTTGTGACATTCTATCTTGCATTCTAAATACTCAATGGAAGTGCACTTGACATTGAAGAGCCTTATTGTTTTCTATCAATAAGGAGCTGCGAGCTCAAAGAAGAGCTCCAAGACATTAGAGTCTTTGTCCTATGCTGGAGCTCATCTTTGGAGCCATTCTCTGCAAATAGCGTGAGACTCTTTATAGATACTATTGGAGATATCAAAATCACTCATTCCAATTGGTTAATTGATCTTGAGAATACTCTTTCTTGATGAAGAATCGTAGAGCTTCTTCTTGAAACACTCTATTGTTTTAATCGTCCTGGAACACTGGTGTTGGAAATAGGGTTCCAGGAAAATACACATAGCTTGGAGAAGACGAAGGAAGCTCAAGCCACACAAATGAGAGTAGTAATACTTAGTGTACAATGGAAAGATAAGATAGCCCTAGAGTGATGGGCATATTTACAATGCACGGTGGAAAAACCTCCTAGTGAGGGAAAAAATGCCCCGACAGTCCTAAGTGTGTTCACACACATCAATACCATATGTATATGGTAACAAAACCCCCCTGGGAGTGATGCGGTGAACGAGAGATGGCACATAGAGTATAAGGAAGTGCCATGTCTAGAGGCCAGGATCATTCCACAAAGGGGAGCAAGCCCAAAGCTTTGCAAAAAGATTCAAACTTCTCATGAGACAATCCTTTGTGAAAAGATATGTTGTCTTGTGTTGGCACATAAGACAAGTCGATCTCTCCTGTTGAGAGTTTCTTCCTGACATGGTGATGATGCACCTTAATGTGCTTTGTGAAAGCATGAAAAAATGAGTCCCTCACAACTACCAATGCACTCTGGTTGTTAGTGTAAATGATGGTGGTAGTGTCTTGTCCAACACCCAAATTATCCATAAGGCGTTTGAGCCATACACACGCAACAGTAGCTATGTAGACTTCCCTATACTCAACCTCACAACTAGATGTGTCCACAATAGGTTTCTTCTTACTTAACCATAATATTCATAAACTACCGAGTATGAAACAAAAACCACTTTGGACATGCATATCAAAACAACCAGCCCAATTTTAGTCTAAAAAAGCATGTAAATTTGGCGGAAATGACCCCCCCTTGGGATGAAACAACCCAAGATGTAAAGTGCCATGCAAGTAGAAAAAGATCCGCTTGAAAAACTTGACAATGCTTGGACATTGGGCTATGCATAAATGATCTGCTGACCTGTGAGACCGCAAACTAAATATCCGGCCTCGTATTGCATACAATAGATTGGTAAAGAGTGCCATCAGTAGGCCCCACCAGCATCATGAAGACTAAGTTTTAAACATGTTTCCATGAGAGTGGCAATAGGTTTGCAATCCTCAAGTCCAAAATTACATAGCAATGTGTCTATGTAACTTGTCTGACACAAAGCAATACCACCCTCACACAACTTAAACTGGATGCCCAAGTAATGATGCAACAACACCAAATCTTTCATCTTGAAAGTAGCATTCAAAATAACCTCAAATTTAGCAATATGTGCCTTATTTGAGCTAGTGATTAGCAAATTATCCACGTATAGAACAACGATGAGAAGTACATCACCCTCACACTCACATACAAAGTGCTTTCTGTTGGACTATTATAAAATCCTTGTTTGACCAAATGAGTATCACCTTTCTCATACCAAGCACAATGAGACTGCTTCAACCCATACAAAGATTCTTCTGGAGCGTACTTCGCTATGGCTGCCGGTGTGGAATCCAGTTCCATGTGTCGGTGTTTACATGTAGTTCTAATTGAGCTATCCTTTGGAAACTTCGAACACTCTATCTTATTCAAAATACAGCCTTCACAAACATGCTTAATGGGTGCCTCAAGAGGCGTCAAAGAAGAAACCATATCATATTTCTAATGTCATAATAATCAATATCTAATTCTCCTAAATGATTTTCTCATGTTAAACTGATCATTTAATATGGGGAAGTGCCAGGGGAGAAAAAGCTAGAATATTGGTTAAGCTAGCAGACCGGTACAGTAGGGATCCAAAGGAGGGAAAATAGGGATCCAAAGGGGGGTCCATCTGCAAAATAGCCATGTGCAAGAATGAGCTAAAAAGACCCTAAGGTTCAACCCATTAAGACTTCCAAAATGCTAAGGTTCCAAAATTCAAAGGTTGTGTCCAAAGGTCAACCTTAAGGGAATTGGATGCTTTGTGTGTGACCAAAAAAGTCTTTGCATATCCCTACATAGGAGGGGGCAAGCCAATCATGTAGAGGATGAGAGAGAAAGCCACACACACACACACACAAGCCCCCTTTACACAAAGGGAATGAGGGACACATGTCAGCTCCCTAGGCCAGATGCCTACAAGGTGTACCCAATTCCTATTGGATGGCCTTGGAGGTGGACCAATGAGAATTAGGCTAGAGTAAATCTAGTTTTATTAATTTAAAAACACTTAATAAAAGAACCAATGAGAATTAAGTCCTCTAGAAGACTACTGGACAGTCTCCCAAGGGGTCCAATGAGCATTCAACAGCACAATGGCTTGCCTGATTCCTATTGGCCAGGAGGCAAAGGGGTTCAATGAGAGTTTAATTGAATTATTAATTTACTTAAAGCTCTCACAAAAGGGGAAAGGGAGACACATGTCAGAAGGCTATCACTTATGTTGCTTAATAGTCATTGGCTTGACTTGGGGAGGGCCAATGAGGGTTGAGCAAGAGCAAATAGCAAGAGGGCTCGCCCAAGAGGGAGAGGGGGCTGATTTTTGCAAGGCATTATCACACACACACTCACACAATCTCATGTATGAAGAAAGAGAAGACTATCTCTTCCCAAGCTTTAATGGAGAGCTCATCACCTACTCCAAGCTTGTGAGATAGAAGCCTACATCGACACACTCTTTCCATGTGGATGCAAATCCAACCAAGAGCCAAGCTTCAATGCATGATCATCTCCTCTACCATGATAATTACTAAGCTAAGCTATGCTAATATGAGTGATTATGTGAGGAGATGTACATCTTTCTCGTAAGATACTCCTTCTTCCTCTCAATCTACTCTCATACCCTGCTAGCTCTCACTATCTTCGAAGGTGTATGAGGTCTTGGGTGTGAGAACGGGGATAACTGATGTTGTGTTTGCTAAGTGTTTTGCTTAGTGCATGAAGATTTCATCTTCATTGCACTAGCTAGTCTTGAAGGAACACAAAGAATTGTATTGTACAATGTCTCTCTTGATGGGAGAAACCATAATACAAAGCCTTTTGGAGGGGGGACCGGCTCCATGCAAATCCGGTCCTCAACTGTTTTCAATAGCTTAATTTCACTCTCTTTTGAAAGTATGGTTGATGCATGGTGTTTGCAGTGGGTCTTTGCGGTGACCTTTATGAGACTCGTTAGCATGCTACTCTCTTGTGGATGCCTATGGCTATCACGCACATGCGATTAGGTAGCTGCCACTACTAGCCTAATGCATGCCATCTGTTGGTTATTGATCTTAGCAAGTTGGTGGAGTGCCCTGCCTAACCTATAGCGGCGGGTTCTGCAATAGATCACCAAATTCCCCTGCTTGTCTTACCGGCAGCCTCTTTCCCTATCGCAGACTATATCCTTCAATTCTTGCAACCTGTACTCGCTTCTTCGATTGCGTCCTCTTAGTGAATGGATTCTTTGTCCATCAAAATACATTCTTCAACCCTGCTAAGGTTTTGTATGCCAAGATTCTGTGCAGCTGGGTATCCTATTGATGACGGTTAGCACCCTGAACCTCATAGTACAGTAATCTCCACCTTGGTTTCAACAAAATCTTCATGCAACAGACGGATTTCCTTCGTAGATTGTAAGGGTTGGGATTCCTTCTACAAGAGTGAGAAAATATTTCTATGCCCCTCATTGTCCAAAAATTCCCACTTCGTCCTACCCGAATTCGCCTCATTCTTGATAGAGAAGTCTTAGGACTTCTTTACCCTGAATTTAGAATCATTATTATTATTATTCTTACAGAATCAATATATTCTTACATCATGGAATTTTCTTTGCTTTTTTTTTTTGGATCTCCATAATTCGATATCGCCATTACAAATCTAGTTCACGCTTATATATATCCTCTAAGCCTGCATGCTATTCTAATGTAATAGTTTGAAGTATTGAAACTAAGATGATATTACGATTATTGATCAAACTCTGTCTTCTACTTCTCATGCTCGAGAACGGTCATATATGTTGAGCTATATATAGTATCTCTATATAAAGCTCTCTCTATATATAGCTCAACAATATATGACTCCTTTGCTTAATCGCTACTCTCTAAGTCATCGTGATCTAGTTCCTAGATAAGATGGTCATCCTACAAGCTTTAACCATGGTAATTTTATTTAAACAAATCACATAATGATCAACTAATGTATAAAATACATTCAACTTTACTAATCAACATAAGATCAATGGGATTTGAGAGAGAAACAAACTTAGCTCTAAGATAAGTTCGTCCTGACTTTCATTCAAGGTATTTTTGTTCACCTAGCTCTGATACACTGCTACAAACGGAAGCGCAATGGCCCTGCAAAATAGTAAAATAACATATGTGCGGCATAAAACAATGATTTTGCATACTTGAACAACCACAACTAGCATATAATCAAACAATATGTGAGGAGAGAGAGAGAGAGAGAGAGAGAGAGAGAGAGAGAGAGAGAGAGAGAGAGAGAGAGAGAGGCGAACACGTGTAGGCGCACCTCCTGGAGAGAATTGCTACATCAGTACAGCGAGACAGAAGAGAGAAAAGGAGAGAAGAACAAACACAGATGCTGGTTGCAATCTCCCCCCATGCAAGAGTGAGAGACTCCTAAGCTCTCTCTCCAGGAGACTCCATTAAGACTATAGTTCCCAATGGCGTACCTCAAACTAAGTCCTTTTCAAGCAAGATAATAGATCCATGTTCCACTTACCCTATTGCAATGAATAGGTCCAACCTTTCATGGAAAAATTAAGGACCTCTCTTCTTATGCAAGAAAAGATAAGCCAATAGCTCTGATACCAATGTAACGAAAATGGCCTATGAATTTTGAGAATAGCAGAATTAAGAGAATTAGAGTGAGCATTTTCATGAGACTACTTTGAGAACATATATGGTGAAATTACTTAGAAGTAGCAACATAACCATTAAATTTAATCATCTTGGCATGAACAATACTTTTGCAAAAGAGAGAGTTAGAGAACTTGTCAATAGTTAAGGACGAGATTTATGTGGAGTCGGTTTCCACTCCAATAGGGTTTTGTATTATAGATTCTCCCATAAAGAGAGACTTGGCACAATACAATCTTTGTGTTCCTTGTGACCTAGATGATGCAATGAAGATTGAAAGCTTCATGCATCACGTGCATAACATAAACTTGTTGAAAGCATTAACCATCTGTGGCCTTAGTCCCAAGGCCTCAAACACCTTTGAAGGTGGAGCGAGCTATTGGGGAATGAGGGTAGGGAAGGGCAAGAAGAAGTAATATACGAGAAAGAGATAGTTCCTCACTTATTATCACTCTTCTTGCATATCATAGCATAATAGCATAATAAGGATGATGAAGAAGATGACAAGATTAAGCATTGCAGCATGACTCTTGGTTGGATTTGCATTCCATAGCCAAGAGTGTTGGTGTAGGCTCTCAACTTCTCAACAATCTTGGAGAAGGCGACAGAGCTCTTGCACTTTGCACCTCACACAATGAGTGTGTGTGTGTGTGTGTGTATGTGTGTGTGTGTGTGTGGGTGGGGCAGGGGGTACACCCCCCAAGCTAGCCCTTAGATTTCTTTGTCGACCGCCCCCTTGTAGCTCATGTTGGAAGTTGATTGGAGCCCTACAAACCTAGCCAATTACATGCAGAGTGCATATCAAGCAACCATGCTAGCCTTGGGACAAGTGTCCCCCTTTCACCTTTGAGAGAGAGGAGTTGATAAATGCATAAAGAATTAATCAAATTAGCTAGATTATCATTGGACCCCTTGAGAGGCCAACCCATAGGCTTTATGCACCTTATAAGAGCAACATGGAGAGGAGCTTCACATGTCTCCCTGTTGCTTCTTTAGGCAAGTCTTGACTTGTGTGAGGGTCTGTGTATGCTCTCTCATGCTCCTACAATGAGGGCTCGCTCCCCCATGAGTAGGAACACTTGTTCACTTTTGTAACACCTTAAGCCCCTCAAGCACCTTAGAACCTTAATCATTAAGCACCTCAAGCACCTTAGTCAGCAAGCATGACAAGCACCTCAAGCTTGGCCCGGGTTTCCATTTGAAACAGAGCCCTAGCTTGCCTACGATATTAGGAATTTTAATGCTAACCTTTGAAGGTCTTTAATGAAGCTAACCCTAAGGTCTTTAAGCTCCATTAGTTAGCATTGCTCTTTGACAGACAATCTCTCATTTGGACTGTTTAACCTTGGCCCCGTGTTGAGCTAGATCCATAAGCACATGTCTATATTCTAACTCTTGTTCTCGTTTATTCTCCCACATTAAATGATCAGTTTAATACGAGAAAATCATTTGGGTTGGTTAGATATTAGATTTTATGACATTCCCCACAATTCCTTTTTTCCCGCTTGGGTAGGGTTGTACCATGGAATATTGAAGACACCATCTTCTTGATTCAAGCAAGGCTCCACAAGAGCACAAACATGTATTGTACCAAATCTCTATTATAATATCAATTCCTTTTGAAGGGGAGACCCCCTACAAGAAAATCCGGTCCTCATCAAGTTATCAATCTTAATTGGTTATTCTCCTTCAATTATGTGCGTGGTTAAAATGATTATAATGTGTATGTATAAATTAGTCTAAGAGCCACATCAACTATCGCAATCCAAAAACATAAGCATATCAAAAATCGCAACGGATATCTTAGCACATGATCATAAGCTATAATCATCAATGAACCCAATTGCTACACTTGGAGCTTTAATTGTACTCAATGCTGGCAAACTTAATTAATACACATGGTCATTATGAATTAAAAAAATTCAACTAGAAAGTAAACATCATCTGAAATCTAAAAGCACCAATTTAAAATATTTTAACTACATGCGAACAATATATTACACTTATACATCCTCCTCCTTCTACATAGAGCTAGTTTTTTACTTAAAAGGACTAGAGGTGATACACACATGCACATGAGACATCCAGAGGTCCCTCTGAGGTTCCATGCATATTATAATCTCTCATCACATAACTATAATCATGATACAAAACAACACCATCACTTTGTTCAATCATATATCATAATGTCACCCTTATGTAAGAAAGATCGTTTTTTCTATTTTTAGATGCATGCATGACACACAAGAGGTAGTGTTTGACCTTATATCAATACATCGAGCCCACTCTTGTAGGGTATGTTATCATTAGAGCCCATCACTCCACTAATATGGTACTCATTCTAACAACTATCATGTCAAAATGAATCTCTTTTATGTAAAGATGGCCATATAGTTTGGGTTAGAAAAGCGTACATATGAACACCTATTTATGGAGTTCAAACAAGTGGAATAAACTCACCAAAACTAGCCACAAAGCATATAAAAAGTTCATGTCAAACCCACAATCTTGTATGGTATCCCTCTTTGGTAGCACCTCTTTGGTAGTACGTCCCAAACCAAATTCAATTATCAGCATGTCCAAACTTAATTAAATTGGCTCCTCTATTGGATCAGCACATATGATAGACTTCCAAAGAGTCTAGTGTCTAAAAAATAACTAAAACACATTTAGAGTTAGAAAAGATGTCGCAGGTGTTTGGTGTATATTGGTGCATATACATCACACACTAATCTTAATTATCACTGAGGTGGTTTGGAAAAGAAAATGTTTCAAGAAAACAAATATTTAAAATACATTCCTTTACAAAATTTCAGCCTTGTTTTAACAATCTATTTTCTCAAAATAACTGTCACCTACTAGCCAGGCCAAAAACCAACGTCCGGAGGAGTATCAAAATGAATCAAAACCACTCACTTTCAGCTTTCAATTCATGTGAGGTGAAGGAAGATGGAAGTTTCCGTCCAAGCTAGCATCAAAAGCACAGCCTAAAGAGCCAATGCCCACCCTTTTCTTTGACGAGCCCGGCCCTGTACATGGCGGAATGATGCGCCATACATTTGTTATGTAATCGTAGAGATACATAAAAGAACCCGCGAGCAGAAGCACCTGGTTGGAGCTAGCGATGCAGGAGGAGTTCCGTGGGAGAGTTCGAAGCTTGGTGTCTAAAGCAGCCCCGTCTATAGCCATCCAACATCGGGTAGCAAAGTCAAGCTGAAAAATGTGGACGCGTGTGAAGGTGGAAGGGTATGGACTACTTCGAAGCTCTAGAGCCACGATGAGCAGGTGCTCATCCAGCTGCACCATGTGGAAGCGAAGCTCCTGCAAGGTGCGCCGGTGTGAAGACACCAGCATGGCAGGCATAGGTATACTTGACCTAATTGCTGTACCCTCAAAGAGTTGTATCCGTGGCAATGAGCGATGATATCCTAAGCTCATCTGCCGAAAGAAAGCGATATGCGGCCAACAACCATCTTGATGCCCTCAGCTTATTATACTAGTGTCATGCTGGTAGTAGAGGCTATCAAAAGTCCCGTCGGAAATATTGGACAAGTTGTCGATGTAGAGCTCTTCTCGCCGTGCCTGCGTTCTGAGGTCATAAGTCTCCACTCGCACTTCTAGTACCGACGCAAGAACCAAAAGCAGGTAGGTCTGTAAGCCTTGATCACCTGCTCTCTGCTCCATGCGCGCCATCCTCCAACCAATGCAAATTTTGCTGGTGGAAATGCATCGTGCATAAAACGGGAGAAGGGAGTCAAGGGAGCTTGCTGATCACAAGCGGCTCCCACCCGCTCACATTCCTCCCACCCGCTCCCAGCACAGTAAGCCTCCCTTGGCCCCCACTGTCGATATCAGCATCTTGTTCAATGGCAACATTTCTTCTGGAGCGTACTGCGCTATGGCTGCCGGTGCAGGAATCCAGTTCCATGTGTCGGTGTTTGGGTCGAAGGCCACCCATTCGCACTACTTGCTAGCCAGGCCAAATGCAGCATCCTTTTCCGGCTTTTCTCCGCAGAGGAACCAGCGAAGTTGTATTGCACCCCCATCAGCGCTGCAGATCATTTTATCGGAGGTTGACTCAAGAAACGCAACAAACGAAGGAAGGAGAGAGAGAGAGAGAGAGAGAGAGAGAGAGAGAGAGAACAGAACATACAAGATTGAAATAGCGTGGGCCGCCAGCTGCTGCCTGCAAGCTGAGACAATAGCAAGAGTCGACGGAGAGAGGATGGCTTCGTTCCAAGAGCGGCATGTGACACTCAAGCGGACCAGATCCCTGGCGGGCAGCGTGGTGAGGCAGCGCTCCACCAATTCCTCCGGCAGGACATGCCAGATATTGGAAGACAATATCTGACAGCTTGGAGTTGTGCGGCGCAGGCGAGCAGCATTCTTCTCCTTGTGTCGCTCATCTTTCATGACATCCATGCTTCGAGTGCGAGGCGCCATCTAGTCTAGTAAACGCAAGCGATTATAATATAAGGATCCAAGAGTGCGGCAAGTGATCACGGGGAGTAGACTAACTCCCTTTATAGTCCTATTCACATATTGTTCGTGACTTGTTAAGCCGGCTCTTCAAAACTTAACCCCTACCTGAAATTATTTTCGGAATGGCAAGACGAATGCAGATCTTGGCGGAGAAGCTAGAGTCGGATCCCCATCTTGTATGGTGTGGATGCTGCATTCCTAGGATGGTGTGTATGGTGTGGATCCCCATGATTTACTAGGATCCCCATGCTGTATGGTGTGTATGGTGTGGATCCCCATGATTTACTAGGATGGGCAAGGGCTGACGTAATCCGTGTAGAGGAAGATGTGAGGCCTTGGCCTTCTCCAATTTTCACATGTGCGTATATATTCTTTGAAAACTTCCACATCTAACGCGACCAAAAATCCTGTGTGATAAGCTCAATAATTTTGTTTACTCCAAAATGAACAGTTGTTGGGCAATCGTGTCTAAGTCTTTGTGCCCGCGCTCTTTTAACCAGACCCTTGATCATCATCGCTCACTAATGCCTCCTCTATTGTGTCTTCACTTACCAATGATGAATAGTGATTTAAGCTATAGAACTCCTTGGCGGTTGCGTACATAGCTATCAACACATAACTTTTGACAATCAAGAATTGAGAATCTAACTTATGTGAGTTTTCAGATGAATAGATCCTACAATTATAGGCTCTTTAGCGGTGGATCTCATTGCTTTTTGCAACATATTAATGTGCTCTTAATTGATAAAGTGAATTAGAACTACCTATGCAAGGATCTCTAAAAATTTCACAAAGTCCTTGACGAAAATTGTTGAATGTTGTAGATCCATTGTGATATCTTTGGCAAGACCAAAGAATAGGTCTTGAAAAGAAATGCCAATTGACACTTTCAAGTTCAACGACTCATACATATATTGAGCACTTGTGACATTCTATCTTGCATTCTAAATACTCAATGGAAGTGCACTTGACATTGAAGAGCCTTATTGTTTTCTATCAATAAGGAACTGCGAGCTCAAAGAAGAGCTCAAAGACATTAGAGTCTTTGTCCTATGCTGGAGCTCATCTTTGGAGCCATTCTCTGCAAATAGCATGAGACTCTTTATAGATACTATTGGAGATATCAAAATCACTCATTCCAATTGGTTAATTGATCTTGAGAATACTCTTTCTTGATGAAGAATCGTAGAGCTTCTTCTTGAAGCACTCTATTGTTTTAATCCTCCTGGAACATTGGTGTTGGAAATAGGGTTCCAGGAAAATACACACAGCTTGGAGAAGATGAATGAAGCTCAAGCCACACAATTGAGAGTAGTATTACTTAGTGTACAATGGAAAGATAAGATAGCCCTAGAGTGATGGGCATATATACAATGCACGGTGGAAAAACCTCCTAGTGAGGGAAAAAATTCCGCGACAGTCCTAAGTGTGTTCACACACATCAATACCATATGTATATGGTAACAAAACCCCCCTGGGAGTGATGCGGTGAACGAGAGATGGCACATAGAGTATAAGGAAGTCCCATGTCTAGAGGCCAGGATCATTCCACAAAGGGGAGCAAGCCCAAAGCTTTGGAAAAATATTCAAACTTCTCATGAGACAATCCTTTGTGAAAAGATATGTTGTCTTGTGTTGGCACATAAGACAAGTCGATCTCTCCTGTTGAGAGTTTCTTCCTGACATGGTGATGATGCACCTCAATGTGCTTTGTGAAAGCATGAAAAAATGAGTCCCTCACAACTACCAATGCACTCTGATTGTTAGTGTAAATGATGTTGGTAGTGTCTTGTCCAACACCCAAATTATCCATAAGGCGTTTGAGCCATACACACGCAACCGTAGCTATGTAGACTTCCCTATACTAGACCTCACAACTAGACGTGTCCACAATAGGTTTCTTCTTGCTTAACCATGATATGCATAAACTACCGAGTATGAAACAAAAACCACTTTGGACATGCAAATCAAAACAACCAGCCCAATTTTAGTCTAAAAAAGCATGTAAATTTGGCGGAAATGACCCCCCCTTGGGATGAAACAACCCAAGATGTAAAGTGCCATGCAAGTAGAAAAAGATCCGCTTGAAAAACTTGACAATGCTTAGACGTTGGGCTATGCATAAATGATCTGCTGACCTGTGAGACCGAAAACTAAATATCTGGCCTCGTATTGCATACAATAGATTGGTAAAGAGTGCCATCAGTAGGCCCCACCAGCATCATGAAGACTAAGTTTTAAACATGTTTCCATGAGAGTGGCAATAGGTTTGCAATCCTCAAGTCCAAAATTACATAGCAATGTGTCTATGTAACTTGTGTGACACAAAGAAATACCACCCTCACACAACTTAAACTGGATGCCCAAGTAATGATGCAACAACACCAAATCTTTCATCTTGAAAGTAGCATTAAAAATAACCTCAAATTTAGCAATATGTGCCTTATTTGAACTAGTGATTAGCAAATTATCCACGTATAGAACAACGATGAGAAGTATATCACCCTCACACTCACATACAAAGTTTTTTCTGTTGGACTATTATAAAATCCTTGTTTGACCAAATGAGTATCACCTTTCTCATACCAAGCACAAGGAGACTGTTTCAACCCATACAAAGATTCTTCTGGAGCGTACTCCGCTATGGCTACCAGTGAGGAATCTAGTTCCATGTGTCGGTGTTTGGGTCGAAGGCCACCCATTCGCACTGCTTGCTAGCCAGGCCAAGTGCAGCATCCTTTTCCGGCTTTGCTCTGCAGAGGAACCAGGGCAGTTGTACTGCACCCCCATCAGCGCTGGAGATCATTTTATCAGAGGTTGACTCAAGAAACGCAACAAACGAGAGAGAGAGAGAGAGAGAGAGAGAGAGAGAGAGAGAGAGAGAGAGAGAGAGAGAGAGAGAGAGAGAGAGAGAGAATAGAACTTACAAGATTGAAACAAAGTGGGCCGCCAACTGCTGCCTGCAAGCTGAGACAATAGCAGGAGTAGAGGGAGAGAGGATGGATTTGTTCTAGGAGCGGCATGCGACACTCAAGTGGACCAGATCCGTGGCGGGCAGCGTGGTGAGGCAGTGCTCCACGAATTCCTACGGCAGGACATGCCAGATATTGGAAGACAATATCCAAAGGCTTGGAGCTGTGTTGCGCAGGCGAGCAGCATTCTTCTCCTTCTGTCGCTCATCTTTCATGACATCCATGCTTCGAGTGCAAGGCGCCATCTAGTCTAGTAAACGCAAGCGATTATAATATAAGGATCCAGGAGTACGGCAAGTGATCACGGGGAGAAGACTAATTCCCTTTATAGTCCTATTCACATATAGGTCGTGACTTGTTAAGGCCGGCTCTTCAAAACTTAACCCCTACCCTAAATTATTTTAGGAATGGCAAGACGAATGCAGATCTTGGCAGAGAAGCTAGAGTCGATCCCCATCTTGTATGGTGTGGATGTTGCATGCCTTGTTTGTTCCCCGCCATTTTACCTCTCTTGAGCCTCTTTCACATGCTTCCTCAATTCTTTATGAAGGCTATAAAAATGTCTGACAGATTAATCTCTAGCAATCGGATTCTTCACCTAGTGATTCGTGTCGAGATCCACCCTTGGGTGCTAACCATGCATAATCGGCAACGAATGCAATATATCGAGTAGAAGCATGATAATTAGTGTTGTTGTAGACAAACTCAGTCAATGCTAGTAATTCTACCCAACTGTGTTGAAGGTTGTTGATTATGCATCGAAGGTATTTCTCTAAAACTTGATTCACCCTCTCTGTTTTCCAACACTGTGTGGATGATTCGTTGAAGAGAGGTTAATTCTTTACCTCTAGAATCTTTGGACAATCTTTGCCAAAAGCTTCATACGAATTGTGGCCCTCGATTTGAGATAATGTGATATGGAAGTCCATGGTAGTGATAGATATTCTCAAGGAAGATCTTTTCCATCCCTTCTCTAATGAATAACTTGGTTGCTGGAATGAAATGCACATCTTTCTGAGTCTTTCAATAACCACCAGAATTGAATCATCTCCCTCAAAGAGGGTAGATCTGTTATGAAATCCATGAGAGAATAGATAACCATGATTTACTAGGATGGGCAAGGGCTGACGTAATCCGTGTAGAGGAAGATGTGAGGCCTTGGCCTTCTCCAATTTTCACATGTGCGTATATATTCTTTGAAAACTTCCACATCTAACGCGACCAAAAATCCTGTGTGATAAGCTCAATAATTTTGTTTACTCCAAAATGAACAGTTGTTGGGCAATCGTGTCTGAGTCTTTGTGCCCTCGCTCTTTTAACCAGACCCTTGATCATCACCGCTCACTAATGCCTCCTCTCTTGTGTCTTCACTTACCAATGATGAATAGTGATTTAAGCTATAGAACTCCTTGGCGGTTGCATACATAGCTATCAACACATAACTTTTGACAATCAAGAATTGAGAATCTAACTTATGTGAGTTTTAAGATGAATAGATCCTACAATTATAGGCTCTTTAGCGGTGGATCTCATTGCTTTTTGCAACATATTAATGTGCTCTTAATTGATAAAGTGAATTAGAACTACCTATGCAAGGATCTCTAAAAATTTCACAACGTCCTTGACGAAAACTGTTGAATGTTGCAGATCCATTGTGATATCTTTGGCAAGACCAAAGAATAGGTCTAGAAAAGAAATTCCAATTGACACTTTCAAGTTCAACGACTCATACATATATTGAGCACTTGTGACATTCTATCTTGCATTCTAAATACTGAATGGAAGTGCACTTGACATTGAAGAGCCTTATTGTTTTCTATCAATAAGGAGCTGCGAGCTCAAAGAAGAGCTCAAAGACATTAGAGTCTTTGTCCTATGCTGGAGCTCATCTTTGGAGCCATTCTCTGCAAATAGCTTGACTCTTTATAGATACTATTGGAGATATCAAAATCACTCATTCCAATTGGTTAATTGATCTTGAGAATACTCTTTCTTGATGAAGAATCGTAGAGCTTCTTCTTGAAACACTCTATTGTTTTAATCATCCTGGAACACTGGTGTTGGAAATAGGGTTCCAGGAAAATACACATAGCTTGGAGAAGACGAAGGAAGCTCAAGCCACACAATTGAGAGTAGTATTACTTAGTGTACAATGGAAAGATAAGATAGCCCTAGAGTGATGGGCATATATACAATGCACGGGGGAAAAACCTCCTAGTGAGGGAAAAAATGCCCCGACAGTCCTAAGTGTGTTCACACACATCAATACCATATGTATATGGTAACAAAACCCCCCTGGGAGTGATGCGGTAAACGAGAGATGGCACATAGAGTATAAGGAAGTGCCATGTCTAGATGCCAGGATCATTCCACAAAGGGGAGCAAGCCCAAAGCTCATGAGACAATCCTTTGTGAAAAGATATGTTGTCTTGTGTTGGCACATAAGACAAGTCGATCTCTGCTGTTGAGAGTTTCTTCCTGACATGGTGATGATGCACCTCAATGTGCTTTGTGAAAGCATGAAAAAATGAGTCCCTCACAACTACCAATGCACTCTGATTGTTAGTGTAAATGATGTTGGTAGTGTCTTGTCCAACACCCAAATTATCCATAAGGCGTTTGAGCCATACACACGCAACCGTAGCTATGTAGACTTCCCTATACTAGACCTCACAACTAGACGTGTCCACAATAGGTTTCTTCTTGCTTAACCATGATATGCATAAACTACCGAGTATGAAACAAAAACCACTTTGGACATGCAAATCAAAACAACCAGCCCAATTTTAGTCTAAAAAAGCATGTAAATTTGGCGGAAATGACCCCCCCTTGGGATGAAACAACCCAAGATGTAAAGTGCCATGCAAGTAGAAAAAGATCCGCTTGAAAAACTTGACAATGCTTAACCATTGGGCTATGCATAAATGATCTGCTGACCTGTGAGACCGAAAACTAAATATCTGGCCTCGTATTGCATACAATAGATTGGTAAAGAGTGCCATCAGTAGGCCCCACCAGCATCATGAAGACTAAGTTTTAAACATGTTTCCATGAGAGTGGCAATAGGTTTGCAATCCTCAAGTCCAAAATTACATAGCAATGTGTCTATGTAACTTGTGTGACACAAAGAAATACCACCCTCACACAACTTAAACTGGATGCCCAAGTAATGATGCAACAACACCAAATCTTTCATCTTGAAAGTAGCATTCAAAGTAACCTCAAATTTAGCAATATGTGCCTTATTTGAACTAGTGATTAGCAAATTATCATGGTGTATTACTGCCGATATGGTATGTGGCCTTTGGGAGTTGACATACTCCGCCATTTCTTCGGTTAAGCCCGCACAAAATTGTTGCTTTTGCTCTCCAAAATCCAACTTTTTGAAGACAGTGGCTTTGAGTTGTAGGTCCCAAAACTTGTCAACATATTTGTGGATGGATTCATAGGGAGAGAGCTTTAAGCTTCGCCGTTCGGTGAGTACTTTTTCTTTGGCATCGGTGGCCAAAAACTGCTTCATAATGGAAGCTCTTAAAGCTTTCCATGTTCGTGGAGCTTCACCGTTGGCTCGTAGGCTAGACCACCATTGCCTGGCGGACTTTTGAAAGTGCATAGCTACATGGCATAGCTTAGAGGACTCCGTGAAGCCCTCATCTCCAAACGCCGCATCGAACTGTTGGATAAAGGCCAAGACATTGTCCGTAGCACCAAAGGTACCATCATAGGTAAGGAAAGAGATGCTCTTCCCTCCCTCTTTGAATTTCTTCAACTTGGACGATCTCTTCCATGCCGCATAGGATTTCCTATGGCCTCTTCTTTTTGATGGTTCAAAGGTTGCACCATCACTTTCTTCAGAAGGTGAAGAATTTGAAGAAGGTGGTGGAGAAGAGGGTGATCTCTTTCTCGCCTTTTTCTTGTCTTGATCTTCGGCGTCTTCACCATCGCTTTCATAAGAGGGAGAGGGTGAAGAAGATGGAGAAGAGGGTGTCCTCTTTCTCGCCTTTTTCTTCTCTTGCTTTTTATCATCCCTCTTTGAATTGTGGTGAGGAGAAGAGTGTGATGGTCTTCTCCGCTTCGGTGGTGATGGAGAGCGTTTAGCCCGCCGTCTTCGTGGAGCCATCTCTGCCGAGGTGGAGGGAGACTCACTTCTTTCTCGTTCCTTCGGTGGAGGCTCTTGAGTTCTCCTTTGGGAAGGAGATGCATCATCAAGAAGTAAATTCTTGAGCCCTTCATATGGATTCTCTTCTTCTTCCCGAATCGGAGAGAGACCTCTTTTGGGAGTCTCACAAGGAGGCTTCCTAGGTGTTCTCTCATCATGGTGATGAGCTTGGAGAATCCCATGAGCACGGAGCTGCCGTTGCACTTCACTTTGGAGAGATGGATTGCCCATGGCTTGTTGAAGCCTAGAAACAAGATAGTTAACAAGAATCAGAGCATCATTAGTAGCTTGCTCATTAGCAAAATCAAAGTTATCAACATTAATTTCACTCTCTTTACTATTGTCAGCCATTCTAACAACTTTTAGGTGTACTTTGTCACTTCAAGCCCTACTTGCCACTCCTCTTCACCCCTTTAGAAAAAGCACTCAAGCTACTGTACCCGCAGCTCGAATACTATTAATTCCAAGGAATAGAAGAGAGGGTCTTTCATCACCAAAACAGCATCGGCTCCTGTCAAGCTTCTAATAGCTCAATAGTGATTAAGCCATAGGCAAGCCCCGTAGGACTCACTATTAAGACCATAGCTCTTGATGGTGATGCCCCGTTAACTGCACGAAGGCAGGCACACTACAAGGCTGAAAAGTCCCTATTCTACTTACTCACAGGCAATTAATAATACCAACCATTTATAGCTAGCTTGAGGACCTCCCTTCTTGAGCAAGAAAAGAGAAACCTTGTGCTCTGATACCAATGTAACATTTTAATGGCCTAAACACTTATGTGTAGTGGAAATTAGCATGAACATAGTGGGCATTTCATTAGAATAGATTCCTAATGAGAATTACAAGAGTGCTTGGGTGGAGAGAGCAACAAAAAGCATAGCACCTAGTTAGATAGCATCAACAATACTTTCAAAAGAGAGAGAAATTAAGCTATTGACAACAGTTGAGGACCGGATTTGCATGGAGCCGGTCCCCCCTCCAAAAGGCTTTGTATTATGGTTTCTCCCATCAAGAGAGACATTGTACAATACAATTCTTTGTGTTCCTTCAAGACTAGCTAGTGCAATGAAGATGAAATCTTCATGCACTAAGCAAAACACTTAGCAAACACAACATCAGTTATCCCCGTTCTCACACCCAAGACCTCACACACCTTCGAAGATAGTGAGAGCTAGCAGGGTATGAGAGTAGATTGAGAGGAAGAAGGAGTATCTTACGAGAAAGATGTACATCTCCTCACATAATCACTCATATTAGCATAGCTTAGCTTAGTAATTATCATGGTAGAGGAGATGATCATGCATTGAAGCTTGGCTCTTGGTTGGATTTGCATCCACATGGAAAGAGTGTGTCGATGTAGGCTTCTATCTCACAAGCTTGGAGTAGGTGATGAGCTCTCCATTAAAGCTTGGGAAGAGATAGTCTTCTCTTTCTTCATACATGAGATTGTGTGAGTGTGTGTGTGATAATGCCTTGCAAAAATCAGCCCCCTCTCCCTCTTGGGCGAGCCCTCTTGCTATTTGCTCTTGCTCAACCCTCATTGGCCCTCCCCAAGTCAAGCCAATGACTATTAAGCAACATAAGTGATAGCCTTCTGACATGTGTCTCCCTTTCCCCTTTTGTGAGAGCTTTAAGTAAATTAATAATTCAATTAAACTCTCATTGAACCCCTTTGCCTCCTGGCCAATAGGAATCAGGCAAGCCATTGTGCTGTTGAATGCTCATTGGACCCCTTGGGAGACTGTCCAGTAGTCTTCTAGAGGACTTAATTCTCATTGGTTCTTTTATTAAGTGTTTTTAAATTAATAAAACTAGATTTACTCTAGCCTAATTCTCATTGGTCCACCTCCAAGGCCATCCAATAGGAATTGGGTACACCTTGTAGGCATCTGGCCTAGGGAGCTGACATGTGTCCCTCATTCCCTTTGTGTAAAGGGGGCTTGTGTGTGTGTGTGTGTGTGTGTGTGTGGCTTTCTCTCTCATCCTCTACATGCTTGGCTTGCCCCCTTCTATGTAGGGATATGCAAAGACTTTTTTGGTCACACACAAAGCATCCAATTCCCTTAAGGTTGACCTTTGGACACAACCTTTGAATTTTGGAACCTTAGCATTTTGGAAGTCTTAATGGGTTGAACCTTAGGGTCTTTTTAGCTCATTCTTGCACATGGCTATTTTGTAGATGGACCCCCCTTTGGATCCCTATTTTCCCTCCTTTGGATCCCTACTGTACCGGTCTCCTAGCTTAACCAATATTCTAGCTTTTTCTCCCCTCGCACTTCCCCATATTAAATGATCAGTTTAACATGAGAAAATCATTTAGGAGAATTAGATATTGATTATTATGACATTAGAAATATGATATGGTTTCTTCTTTGACGCCTCTTGAGGCACCTATTAAGCATGTTTGTGAAGGCTGTATTTTGAATAAGATAGAGTGTTCGAAGTTTCCTAAGGATGGCTCAATTAGGGCTACATGTAAACACCGACACATGGAACTGGATTTCTCACCGGCAGACATAGCGGAGTACGCTCCAAAAGAATCTTTGTATGGGTTGAAGCAGTCTCATTGTGCTTGGGTCTTATTAAAGTTTCCCAAGGCTCGATTAAGGAACACGATGGGCAAGAATCCTATGGGCCACCAAAAATACTATGATAAACTAGCAAAAAGGTACTATGGTTCCTTCCAGATTCTTAGGCCAATCAATGAGATGGCCTATCAACTCAAGTTGCCCAATCATTGGCTCATACACAATGCTTTCCATGTGAGCCTATTAAAGCCTTACAAAGGAGAGCCACCTCAAGAACCAACTATTGAAGACACACCGAAGATCGAGGACCAAGAGGAGGTGTTGTAGCCTGAGTCCATTCTCCGACATGAAGACAAGGTATTAAGAGGCGGTAGGACTATCCGACAATATCTTATTAAGTTTAAGAATTATCCTTTTGAAGGCATACAATTAAAGGATAACCTAAACCTTGTCATTGCTTAGAATGCTTCCCAAGAGTAAGAAAATGTACAAAATGTTAAGAATGAACAATGTTTTTGTCTTATAAGACTCTCTTTTTCTTTATTGTGCACAAAAATGAAGTAGGATGCATGCTTAGATCAAGTTTGCGGAGACGACGTCTCCCAAACACCAAGTAGAGCTTGTCACTCTACTATGGAAGACTGATAGGACTAATGTGCAGACATGCTTGCGGCAACCTCAGGCTCTCAAGCGCTAAATGGACTAGTCATCCATTGTGGAATGATGTCGTAGGGTAACATAGGGATCCTCTACCCGCTAAGAAAAGGACTCATGAATATGCTTTATCTTCTCTACACCA
This sequence comes from Adiantum capillus-veneris, assembly GCF_014529385.1. Taxonomy (NCBI): domain Eukaryota; kingdom Viridiplantae; phylum Streptophyta; class Polypodiopsida; order Polypodiales; family Pteridaceae; genus Adiantum; species Adiantum capillus-veneris. The sequence continues at coordinate 70,158,981 of NC_140954.1, forward strand.
TAGTCGAGGACGACCATGATTTCAAGAGAGAGGTAATGTCATAATAATCAATATCTAATTCTCCTAAATGATTTTCTCATGTTAAACTGATCATTTAATATAGGGAAGTGCCAGGGGAGAAAAAGCTAGAATATTGGTTAAGCTAGAAGACCGACAACAGTAGGGATCCAAAGGAGGGAAAATAGGGATCCAAAGGGGGGGCCATCTCCAAAAGATCCATGTGCAAGAATGGGCTAAAAAGACCCTAAGGTTCAGCCCATTAAGACTTCCAAAATGCTAAGGTTCCAAAATTCAAAGGTTGTGTCCAAAGGTCAACCTTAAGGGAATTGGATGCTTTGTGTGTGACCAAAAAAGTCTTTGCATATCCCTACATAGGAGGGGGCGAGCCTAGCATGTAGGGGATGAGAGAGAAATCCACACACACACACACACACACACACACACACACACACACACACACACACACACACACACACACACACACACACACACAAACCCCCTTTACACAAAGGGAATGAGGGACACATGTCAGATCCCTAGGCCAGATGCCTACAAGGTGTACCCAATTCCTATTGGATGGCCTTGGAGGTGGACCAATGAGAATTAGGCTAGAGTAAATCTAGTTTAATTAATTTAAAAACACTTAATAAAAGAACCAATGAGAATTAAGTCCTCTAGAAGACTATTGGACAGTCTCCCAAGGGGTCCAATGAGCATTCACCAGCCCAATGGCTTGCCTGATTCCTATTGGCAAGGAGGCAAAGGGGTCCAATGAGAGTTTAATTGAATTATTAATTTACTTAAATCTCTCACAAAAGGGGAAAGGGGGACACATTTCAGAAGGCTATCACTTATGCTGCTTAATAGTCATTGGCTTGACTTGGGGAGGGCCAATGAGGGTTGAGCGAGAGCAAATAGCAAGAGGGATCGCCCAAGAGGGAGAGGGGGCTGATTTTTGCAAGGCATTATCACACACACACTCACACAATATCATGTGTGAAGAAAGAGAAGACTATCTCTTCCCAAGCTTTAATGGAGAGCTCATCACCTACTCCAAGCTTGTGAGATAGAAGCCTACATCGACACACTCTTGGCATGTGGATGCAAATCCAACCAAGAGCCAAGCTTCCATGCATGCTCATCTCCTCTACCATGCTAATTACTAAGCTAAGCTATGCTAATATGAGTGATTATGTGAGGAGATGTACATCTTTCTCGTAAGATACTCTTTCTTCCTCTCAATCTACTCTCATACCCTGCTAGCTCTCACCATCTTTGAAGGTGTGTGAGGTCTTGGGTCTGAGAACGGGGATAATTGATGTTGTGTTTGCTAAGTGTTTTGCTTAGTGCATGAAGCTTTCATCTTCATTGCACTAGCTATTCTTGAAGGAACACAATGAATTGTATTGTACAATGTCTCTCTTGACGGGAGAAACCATAATACAAAGCCTTTTGGAGGGGGGACCGGCTCCATGCAAATCCGGTCCTCAACTGTTGTCAATAGCTTAATTTCTCTCTCTTTTGAAAGTATTGTTGATGCTATCTAACTAGGTGTTATGCTTTTTGTAACTCTCTCCACCCAAGCACTCTTGTAATTCTCATTAGGAATCTATTCTAATGAAATGCCCACTATGTTCATGCTAATTTCCGCTACACATAAGTTTTTAGGCCATTAAAATGTTACATCTACAAACGCGGCAAACTCGCAAAATTCAAATGCCCAAAACTCTGAGGTACCCAACCCATCACCATATCCAAATGGAAATTGGAGGGTACCTGACAAGTCACTAGGACTTAACGAATCATGAAAACATAGTCAAACAAAATTGAGTTCTAATGTCAAAATCTAGTCACAAGATAACTTGAGTTCAGGCCATTAGAAAAGCTTCCTAGCCCCGTCTCGTAGAGAAAGCATGAACTAGTACGAGAATTTTACATCCTTAATTCTCATCTTCCAAAAGAGAGAATCTCAAATGCCTTTTTCTCCTTAACTTTTAGATGCATGAATCATTTGAGAGTTCCTCAATCTTGGTGCAATGAGATTCTATGTTTGCGTTTCCTAAACAAAGGGGAGCAGAGAGTTACCTAACCAATCGGGTCCACCCATCCAATGACATGGCAGTACGAGCTAGTCCCCATTTTCCACCCCCACACTCACAATTTTCAGCTTGTTTTCTAACTACTACCACTTGGTTGTTCATAATCAGAAAATTTCTTTTATAAGTTCTTGCCATAGATTTCTTAATGCAGCCCTTCAAGCATTATCAAAGCGGCACCCCAAAAAAAAATTCCTAGAAGAAAAACAACATATGACTCTTCTTCATTAAAATATCCAAACGCCAAGAGTTACTCCTCTTGGTGAGAGTTTGTTGCTCCCTGTGTCTTTAGGTGCCCATACAACTAAATTGTCTTGCAATTTGGGCACAAACCCGCAGTGACTAACTTGCAATCTGGGCACAAATTCGCAAGTACTATCTTGCATTCTGGACTCAAACCCGCAAGATGTGTGCACACATGTCAGGACACCGGCAAGGCCGGACTAGACAAGTGCATGGCCGGGCTAGACAGTGTGGAAAGGGAGTCAAACTAGGTCAAAGGGCCAGGGGCTATGCTATATAGTGGGTGGTTGGGTGGTGGACTCTTAGGTTCTAGTTCCCCTTGTCTTACATTGGTATCAAGAGAAAGGTTCCTGTTTTGGGAAAGGCACAGCCGTGGAGGAGGGGAGCCACAAAATTGTGCATGCTTTTGTGCATGTCGGGGTCAAGGGGGCATGGAGCATCCCTCATGTGAGGAGGACGACAAGGCAAGCATGCTGTGGGTAACCCCCCTTGCACAGAGGAGCCGCCGAGGCGGACTTGCACCAAAAGTACCGCTTGCGGGCTCTACGGCTGTGCACCGAGAAGGGTAGGACTTCACGTCACTGGGTCGGAGCCCCTACCTTAACACAGTGAGCTCCACGGTGGGTGCAACCTTCTGTGTCTTGCTTTGAAGCGGCCATAGCGACTATGGCTTTCTTTGCCCCACTTGAGGGCGCCCAACCCCCTTAGGTTAGTGGCCATACAAAAAATTTAAAACATAAGGGGCGGTACTACCCACACTGGGGTACCCCACCCCCCTACTCCATGTGCGGATATGGCAAGGCCAGAAGGTGCGGCATAGCATCGACGAGGCCGACACAAATTTCAAGCCAAAGTTTCTACGTATTATGCAGAAACTCAGAGATTTCAAGAACACCACTTCGACGGAGTTCAAGTACAATTTTTTTTGGTAAAATCAATTAAACTTTTAAGTCTAATTGATTCGGCTATCAAGAACTTGTGGAATTCCATATACGGCGGACAATTTGAATCACTCTCCATCGGGATACTATACACTTTGCGAGTGCTCTCAATATCAGGTTTTTTTTTCTGACTACTCCTTGCACCATAACTTGTCGCCATGGATTCAGATATCAATATGACATTCGATTTTGAGCAAAGTACACGTGATACTGCCAATGATGGCCCGTGGCCAGATCCTCTCAAGGAGAGTACCCGCGACGCTACGGAAAGTGATGATACTTACGAATTTCTCGATATTCAAAAATTTTGTGCACTTCAGACACGCATGACAGTCATGGATGAAAATTTTAAAGCTTTAAATGAAAATGTTACTAAACTATCCACATTAGTAATTCAATTAATGCAACAGCAGTCCAAGAGTCCTGCTGACACGCACATGCATGAGCACGTTGCTACACAAGGGCAGGGCACTTCTAATCTAGGGCAAGGCCCAAATACTGAAACGTTGCATACTCTCACTGCAAAAGAGGTGGATGAATTGTTGAAAAACACCAAACCACCGATTTTTAAGGGAGAAGACCGAGACCATAATAAGGATGCAATGAATATCTTTCTCAACAAGTGGGATGGAATTCACGCCTTATGGCATACTCCGAACGCAGTCAAAGCCCTACAAAAGAGCTTAGATCTGGAAGGCAAGGCCTACAAATGGTCGATGTGTCTCAAGGAGCAATGTTTAGCAAAGAATTTTTGTCTACAAACGAGGCCGATCAGAATTGGATGGCTTGGGACACATGTTCCATGTGTTAATACCCATCACTACTTGAATATATCTCTCACTATTGGGATGTTATCCTCAAGTTGGGAGGCTTAGATACCATTCAACTAGTACGAGGGTTCATACGAGGTCTGACACCTGAGCTTAAGAAGTATGTCAAGACCCAAGACCCTAAAACACTTGAGGAAGCCATAGTGAAAGCACATATTCATCATGATCAAGATGAAAAGAAAACACATAATAGTCACGTGCCTGCTAATACACATGGTGATACACGCACTCAGTATGGGCACACTAAAAGATAATTTATAGTTGCCGATTCGGATGCATCTAAAAAACCCAAGGGGTCCAGCGGTCCTCTCTCTCCTGAGGACTTTGATAAAGCCAAGAAAGAAAAATTATGTTTTCAATGTTTAGGAAGAGTCCATGGCAAAAAGGATTGTCCCAAGGGAAAATCTGCTGCTTAGGGCAAGGAGAAAGCAGTGCACACGGTGCAACTACTACCTCTTGAGTCTTCTTCACGATTCTCTACAGTGGAGGTAACACACAGTGAGGTGGTGCATGAATGCTGTCTCACAACTTCCATGTGGCAACCAACCTTTGGAGCACATGAGTTAGTACGTATGCACGGAGATCTGCAAGGGCACAAGATGCGTATCTTGGTAGATGACAATGCTACTCACAATTTCATCAATTACGAATTGGTGAAAAAACTCAAATTGTCAAACTCTGAGTACCCACCGCTACAAGGTAGCAATGATGAATGGACATGATACTGAAATCTGGGATACTCAATGCCAAGCTGTTCCATTGGAAGTACAAGGGTACTCCACATGCTTGGATTTTCAGGTTATGAACATGGAAAGGGCTGATGTGGTTCTTGGTAGGGAGTGGTTGCATAGCCTAGGACCATCACTGAAGCATAGCTATGAGCACAACATCTTAATGTTTGAATCCCATGGCGCACATGTGTTGTTGTTAGGAGAAAAAGATATACCTTCATCACCACTGATTTATACCGTTGAGCTTATGCAACTTGTTTTTTATAATGAAATAGATCACTTTTTCTTGTGTTACTCACTGTCTCATTTTCTTTCTAACATTGAGTCTGTTTAACATTCCTCAACGCCGCATGCTTCTCTCTCCTCTGTTCCACCAATTGCTAATTCTAAACAAGAAAACGTTGCTAGTCAATTACAAAAATTATTAAAGGAATTTCAAGATGTATTTCCTAATGATTTTCCATCAGGATTACCATCGATACGATCAGTGCAACATAGCATTGATGTGGCTGCAGGGCGTAAACCTGTTAGTAAACCACCTTACCGTATGAGTTATTCAGAAGCTGCTGAAGTGGAACGTCAACTTGCTGACTACCCTAGCAGACTCGGGTTTATACAACCCAATTCTTCACCATGGGCTTCACCTATCCTATTAGTGAAGAAAAAAGACGATAGTATGTGCATGTGCGTAGACTACCGTTTTCTTGCCAATCTGCTTCCACGATGGAAAAAAGAGTAAAGAGAAGTAGAAAAATCCTATTTGAAGCTCACGCATTTATTGAACTTAACAAGTTGGCATTTCTAAAGCGGTATTAACCATCAAATGCCTATGGCAAAAACTCGCTTGTATTTTCTAAATAAACTTGGTTGGTAGATAATTAATGAAAGTCCGAATTAAGGTTGATAAATGAATAAGCCTGGAAATTACCAACTAGGAGTTAAAAAGGAATCTCGAGAGGTGATAGGGATAGCCCATTGCAAAACATAAATTTAACTAAGAGTTTTGAAGACTGTCTGGAAATGACCAGAAACCAAGATGGATCTTCTTGGGGTCAATTTGATTGAAATTGAGAGAATTCTATTGAGGAACTTGATGGAGATTGGTACTTTTCGGCGAGGGTAGTGTAACCGGCAAGTTGTTATACCTAGGTCATTCATGCCTGAGGAATAAGGGATGAATGGGTTTTTTTTTTTTTTTTAAACCCAGTGGGTGAAGTACCCACAGTTTCTTGTTGGAAATCGGACATAATCGGGGTATGGCCTGATGCCAATAGTTGGATGAGAAGAACATACTCATGGAGGATGATGTGAATTTAATTAAGGAATTTGTTAGATTTGGTTGCTTAAAAAGTAACTGAAAAGGCTAGGAATATAGGGGCTATCCTGTGCATTTGTCACCAGATGATGCTATACCTCTTGAAATAAAATGCTTAGGAAGGAAGGATTAAATTACTTGATGAGCCTTTTCCAAACACTTAATTCTGGGAAATATTGTGAAGGTGCTGCCATTTTGATGGCTTGTAACCAATTATCTTAGTTTTGAATGGGGAGGCAAGATGAATTCGTTTGAAACTAAATGGTGTTGCATGATTAGTTAGGAAATTAGTTACAAGCTAATTATAGCAGATAAAGGAAAGGAAATGAATTAAACGTTTCTAAATAAAGATCTAGTGGGAACAACCAGATAAATTTCCCTAAACGAGGGTATGCAACAGATTGCATGCTGCTTGTTGTTTGATGATGTTTGATAGACTGTTGTCTTCCTGATTTTATAGTAGTTAAGTACTACCTCGGGAAGGGATTTTCATGAAATGGTTCAGTGGGTGGGCGGATCCGGAGGGTCACATGGCCGGATGTTGAATAAAGTTTTTTATGTTAAACGCTAGGACTATGCGGGATAATAACGGATAAGTGGGAACGAGCGAGACCAGGTAGGATTACAAGATCCCTCTTCTTAGGGAAAAGCGATAACTACCGTGCCTGCTTGTCAGAAAAAAGGAGTTATTGCCATGAACCAAGGGAGAATAAGAAAGCAATAGCTGATCCTCAAGTTAAAGATCAAGAGAATCAAGACTAAGGACCATGATTTTGGGTGTGGGTGACTGAAAGATGCCAAGGATGGATTAAATTATGATAAGCGGATAGAGTCGTCAAATTGATGGGATCTACATACTTGGGTTGGCATTTGAGATAGACCGAAGTCCTGTCTGGGTGTCTATTCCAAGTGGGAGGGATACTTGCAAATAGATCTACGTCATTCCCTGAAGTAGTCTGAAAGACTGAGGGAGGTGAGTAGTGTCGAGTCTTGGTATCTGCCATCACAAGTGGTATCAGAGCCTAATTTTGAATCTTGGATCTTGAAATTTAGAATTTTGGATTTAGGATTAATGCATGAGAGAAAAACAACTCAGTCTAGCCCCGGGGCGGTCACTTTTTAGAATGTGTATGATATCACATGAGTTAACCGGAGAGGATTATTAAAAGACGAAAATGTATAAAAATGTATACATACAGAGGGGGGTGGGGGTTTTTTAAATAGGCTCACAGTGTAAGTATAGTATGTATATTGGGATATTATAAATTACCTCTTGAACGCACGTGATATAGGGGTCTTTTGATAAGTGACTGCCCCGGGAGTCTAGCACTCAAATTTCAATTATATTACAAAATAAAGTCTTGAGTTCCGAATAATTATTCAGTTTTTTTTTTAAAGATGTCTTGGGATCTGCCAGAAGAAATTCAACGAATTATCTATGAGAGGATGGAAACTGCTACGTTGGAGCAAGGGCTCGCTATGTTGGAACATTTTAGGGAGCTCTTATTTCTAGAAACCTATACTTATCGCTGGGATTTAAGCAAGTGGGATGTGTGAGTAAAGTTGAAAATAAAAGATATAGAAATTTGTGAAAGAATATGTAATGCACTTGTGCGAAGACGCATGGAAGTGGCATAAATGAATGAAGACGCATGCACTTGTGCGAAGACACATGAAAGTGGCATGGATGAAACTTTTATTGAGCTTTACTTGTAATTCTTCCTTAAGCTTAGTAATAAGGAGAAAGATTGGTAAGGTAGCTACCACATGAAGAATTAATTTTTGGGACATTGGCTATAAGATAATTTTGACTAATAATGAAGAACTCCAAGAAGTTCTTGTGATTAGCCACAGATAAAGCTATAATTATATATATCAAGATTCGTTTTGAAACTACTTATGACTTGGAATATTCAAGAAGAAGAAGTTTATAGGACTGAAAGAATGGGGATAGCCGAACAACAGAACACGTTAGTCATGTTGAGACATCTTATCAAACTTTTCTCTCCTAATGAAAGTGTCATTTCTACTAAGAAATGGAGACCAAGTGGGTTGAATGGAGTTACACGCTTAACCCTATGGGGACGCATAAAACTATTGAATAATTTATGATTGCAATGATGAGAGGAAAGTTGGAATTGGGACCACAGAGATATGGTATGGTCCAATCTTATTTCCAGATTTTGAAAGTAAACTTCTACTTATAGCATCTCAAGACAAATAGAAAAGATAGTAAATGAAACATGCTTAGAAAATCACAAGGAATCAAGATGGGCAAGTGCAATAGATAAGCTCATAAATATTGCAAACATTTAAACTCCGAAGAAGAATAAGAAAACAAACTTATGAGTTAGTCAAGAACTCAAAGTTGGAATCTTTACTCAAGACTATCATACACAGAAGACCCCTTGCTGAAAGAACTAAATAGAGATGTCCTTAAGAATTTAATTAAAGATGGGAGACTGACATTTCAAGACAAGGAAGTACGGACAATACTCAAATTTTTCAAAAAAGGGTTATTTCTTCAATTAAAGCCAAAAAAGGATTACAAGGGAGAAGGGAAGTAATTACGAGAGAGGCAAGAAAGTTTATAACTCATGAAGATCCTCTAATATATGGTCACATAACCAAGTATCGCAAGTGCACATGTTAGGACGCTCACCCTCTGGAATGGTTCTAGGAGAAACATCTTGAGCAATTTTTAGGGTATGAGCTAAGAAAACAAAAGCACCTCTAAGAGGAAGACTCCAGATTGTATCAAGGCAAATCTTGGAATGGGGGATAAACTACACAAGCAAGAACAACCTTGCGGAGAACCGAGGATCTCATGTGCTTTTGACGCAGTAGTATCCAGGGCCAAGTCTCAGAGCCTCTGTAACCATAGCAAGTCGGGTATTGTTGCAGAAATGGTCTCTACCCCAGAGAGTCATTCTTGTGAGATGTCGCCATGTCTTCCATATCGTCTGGCCGACACAAGAATTTGATTGAGGAAAGAGGAGATCTTTGTATCGCTCTAAGTACTATCTTTTAACTGCCTCATCTGTACTCTGCAAGTGAGAGATACATAGAGTAAGAACCAAGTCTTCTTGCCAAGACGCCATCAGATAAGAAAATGACTAAGTTACAAGAGAGTGAAGATTGCAAAAATAAGAGGATAACAAGTGTTGATAAAGAAGGGATTACCGATAGCTTAAAAAGAGGAAGTAGCGTATCGAAGAAGCCACAAACGTGATGTTTTATTCAAGAAGATAGCTTATTAAGAAAGATTTCCCATCACTCCAATATTATATTAGCAGATTTTTTGGGGATAAAGAAATGTAAGAGAGAAGTCAAGTTGAAAGTGTTAACAAAAAGTTAAGTCGTAAGACGTATCCAAGAAGCTTCATAAATTAGGTATTTTATTCGAGTTGAGGACAGCTATTTCTTTTTTTATTGGGGAGAGGATGCTGCCTTAAATAGACTGAAAGACCTCTTGACCTTCAGTCCTGTCCTCATCAACCCTATCTAATTCACTCCTTAGCTCTTCTTTACCCGAGGAATTTCAACAAGAAATTCAGGTAGACCCCGATTTTAGACCTCTTTTGCAAGAGATTCAAGCTCAGATTTCGAGGGAACACTTAACTGACTATACGTTAGCAGATGGTCTTCTTTACTACCTGGGAAGCTTCATCCCCTAGATATTCCTCAGATGAAGTGGAAATGTCTGAGTATGGCCTTTGTACTGAGTCTTCCAAAGACACTGAAAACTATGATTGTATTTTTATCATAGTAGATAAGCTCTCTAAGGTGGCTCATCTAATTCCAGTCAAGCAGACAGCCACCGCCATCGACATAGCCCAAGTATTTGTCAAAGAGGTAGTAAGATTACATGGAATCCCTACAAGAATAATCAGTGATTGGGATTCCAAATTCACTTCTAAGTTTTGGCAAGCCATGTTTAGATCTCTGGGTACCCAACTGAATCTCAGCTCAGCATATCAACCGGAGACTGATGGTCAAACTGAGCGAGTGATCAGGTCATTGAAGATATGATTTGAGCATATTGCAACCAGCAGCCCCAGTAATGGATCAAGTTTCTTCCCCTAGTTGAGTTTTCTTATAACTTTTCTCACCATTGCAGCCTCGGAATTCCACCCTTTAAAGCCTTGTATGGTCAAGAATGTTTAGTCCATCTTCGATTAGCCGACCCAGATCTTCATGCTCCTGCCGCTAATTCTACCGTGGAAGAGATGGATCATCAACTTCTAGAACGCAGTTTCGTAAAGCTATGGAAATTTTGTAAGCTTGCATTTAGATATTGTGGACCTTTTGGAATCAAATCAATATCTCCCTTTTGTCCAAACCCTTGATCATATTTTTGGTTGGTTCTTTGGAACAACTTATAATTATTCTTCAAGATATCAATGGAACTTTGGATGTAATTTTTATGCGGATATAATCAATCATCATATTTATGGAATTCAAGCATCCCTATTTAGTAAATTCTTTTGAGATTCAGATCGTCTATGGTGTTTTACAAGTCTAATTGTTATGATAAGTGAAATATCTGATTATCAAGTGAAAGATAAGGCAGTAAGCTATAGACAAAAGAGAAATAAGGATGGATGAAATAAATTGGGTACACAAGGAAGGAGATATTGCAAGATTATTTGAAAGATCAGTATGAAATTCTTTAACTATTAAGAACATGGTATTAGTTGAATGATATATAGAGAAATGAGTCAATGCTCAAAACGGAAAAAGTTAAAAATGGTAAGATTTTTACAAAGCATATTGAGGCAAGATAGAGAGCAAAGTGAAGAAATGATCTTCAAAAATCACAAGAGAAACACAATCCGGTCACACCAAAGGAAAAATACCTAGTTGAGTAAGATCACACTCAGTAATTAAAGTAACCCCGAGTCATTAAGACTTCTTTATGATTAAGACTTTTGAGTCAGTGCTAAAAATGGAAGAGAAGTGTATTATTCAAGGTCCATACCAGCTTCATTGTCCTTTAATTTAAATACCCTAAAGTTATTGACCATCTTCAATCATAAATTGACCAAAGATTGAGTCTGTCTACTCTCTAAAGCATGTCCCGAGTTGAGGACAGCTATTTCTTTTTGTTGGGGAATTTGTAAGGTCCCTCCCTAAACCCTAGAGCCATTCATAACTTTTTCAGCCTAGAAAATAATTTAGAAAAAGCAAGACCGACAAAGAAGTCATGCGGACAATGAGACTTTACTCCAGAATGAAAAGACAAGGATATTTTGGATAAGAAATTACGTCATCCCTATATTTTTTCGAAAAGATTAAGATTATTTTTATACTTCTTTGTCAAAAGCCGCATGGGAATTGATCTAGATCGAGAACTGGGAGAAAAGGGCCTAACTTAATTGGAAGATAAAGTTAAGAGAAAATAATTAAGAAGAAAATTGGGGGTCCAATAGGAATTAAGAAGAGAATTGGGATGCAATAGCAATTGAGAAGAGAATTGGGGTCCAATAGCAATTGAGAAGAGAATTAGGGTCCAATAGAAATTGAGAAGAGAATTGGGGTCCAATAGGATTTGAGAAGACAATTTGGGTCCAATAGGAATTGAGAAGAGAATACCCACCATTTCCTATATAAGCACCCCCTCTCCTTTGTAAATTGACACACACATATTGCTAAGCTACTTGCATACTTTTCATGCTCAAGATTATGCTTAAGTAAATCAAGGTTTCCATTAAACCTTGCTCTTGCTCTCTCCCTCTCTTGAAGGCCAAACCCTTGAGGGTTTTCTGAAGAATCTCCTCTCTCCTTCTTCTTCATCCTAAATCCCTTTCCTTCCTCCTTGAGCCTCACATATCTTCAAGAAGAACTTCAACCCCACTTGCCTCTTGTTTAGAAGAGGTAATCTTCATTTCTAGTAGGATTAATTAACCCATGTGCTTTAATACTACGAAGGTTTATGTGCATCATTTTAGGTTTAAGCTTTAATGATAAAACTAGAATTAGGGTTGAGTATTAATGGTAGTATGCATCATTAAGTTAAGTTTCAAAGGTAGATTTGTACTCGTAAGCTAAGCTTGAATGATAGCTTTGTACTTAGATGTAAGCTTTAGTGACTACCTTGTATTTTAGGTTTAAGCTTTAATGGAAACCTCGTAATTAGGGTTAAGTGATAAGAGTAACTATGAATCATAAAGCTAAGCTTCAAAGGTAGATTTTTACTCATAAGCTAAGCTTTAATGGTAACTTTGCACTAAGATGTAAGCTTTAGTGACTACCTTGTATTTTAGGTTTAAGCTTCAATGGAAACCTCCAATTAGGGTTAAGTGATAAGAGTATCTATGCATCATAAAGTTAATCATAAAAGGTATATTTGCACTTGTAAGCTAAGCTTTAATGGTAAATTGCACTTAGGTGTAAACTTTAGTGACTACCTTGTATTTTTAGGTTTAAGCTTTATGAAAACCTCGCAATTAGGGTTAAGTGATAAGAGTATCTATGCATCATAAACTTAAGCTTCAAAGGTAGATTTGCACTCATAAGCTAAGCTTTAATGGTAACTTTGCACTTAGGTGTAAGATTTATGCATCATTAAGTTAAGATTCAAAGGTAGATTTTCACTCTTAAGATAAGATTTAATGGTAAATTGTCACTTAAGAAAAGATTTGAAAGACAAGCTTGCAATTTAGGGTTTAGCTTCCATAGTGAACTGGTGTGATTTTGGTTAATCTTCCATGGAAACCTTGTCCCATTAAAGAGAGAAAGGTTTAGTCTCATTATGTTAATCAAGCTTAGGGTTTGCATGTCTCTTTATGGTAGGAAGAATGTATGGTTATAATCGTCTCTTTCCAAGCTTTAATGGAAAGCTCGAAGACTCATAAATTATAGGACGACCTTCTAGCTTCCTAAAATAGAAAGCTAGGCACCATATGAAAAGAGTAGTTGTCTAAACCCAATAGAAGTAGTTCAATTTTTGGTATTGAAGAGTATCTAAAGTTGTCAATTTCAAGTTTGTTTGCAAATACGGGATGGGGGAGATAGGGGATAACTTCGCGGAATTGATCTCCATTTTGTTTGAACCGAAAACTCTACAAGATTCCATGGAGATGGCCTCTGGATGGCAAAGGATTGCAAAAACCTGGGAATCGTACAAAACGGAGATTGAACTTAAAAAGTTGGCATTTCCGAAGAGACATTAACAATCAAATGCCTACGACAAAAACTCGCTTGTATTTTCTAAATAAACATGGTTGGTAGATAATTAATAAAAGTAGAAATTAAGGTTGATAAATGAATAAACCTACAAATTACCAACTAAAAGTTAAAAAGGAATCTCGAGAGGTGCTAGGGATAGCCCATTGCAAAACATAGATTTAACTAGGAGTTTTGAAGACAGTCTGGAAATGATCGGAAACTAAGATGGATTTTCTTGGGGTCAATTTGATTGAAAAGCCTGCCCATTAAGAGGATTCTCTTGGGGAACTTGACGGAGAGTGGCCCTTTTCGGCTAGGGCAGCATAACCGGCAAGTTGTTATACCTAGGTCATTCATGCCCGAGGGATAAGGGATGAATGGGTTTGTTTTTAATTTTTCCGACCGGGTGAAGTACCTGCGGATTCTTATTGCAAACCGGTCATAATCCGGATATGGCCTGATGCCAATAGTTGGATGAGAAGGATATACTCAGGGAGGATGATGTGAATCTAATTAAGGAAATTTGTTCGATTTGGTTGCTTAAAAAGGAACTGGAAAGGCTAGGAATATAGGGGCTATCCTGTGCATTTGTCACCAGATGGTGCTATACATCTCAAAATAAAATGCTTAGGAAGAAATGATTAAATTACTTGATGAGCCTTTCCCAAACACTTAATTCTGGGAAATATTGTGAAGGTGCTACCATTTTGATGGCTTGTAAACAATTATATTGCTCTTGAATGGGGAGACAAGATGAATTGATTTGAAACTAAATGTGTTGCATGGTTAGTTAGGAAACTAGTTACAAGCTAATTATCATAGATAAAGAAAAGGAAATGAATTAAAGTTTCTAAATAAAGATCTAGTGGGAATAACCAGATGAATTTCCCTGAAGGAGGGTATGCAGCAAATTGCATGCTGCTTGTTGTCTGATGATGTCTGATAGACTGTTGTCTTTCTGATTTTGTAGTAGTTAAGTACTACCTCGGGAAGGGATTTTCATGAAATGGTTCGGTGGCTGGGCGGATCCGGAGGGTCAGATGGCCAGATATTGACTAAATTTTTTTATGTTAACTGCTAGGCTATATGTTGATAAAAACGGGTAAGTGGGAACGAGCGAGACCAAGTAGGATTACAAGATCCCTCTCCTTAGGGGAAAGCGATAACTGTCGTGCCTACTTGTCGGAAAAAAGGGGTTATCGCCATGAACCAAGGGAGAATAAGAAAACAAGAGCAGATCCTCAAGTTAAAGACCAAGAGAATCAAGACTAAGGACCAGGATTTTGGGTGTAGGTGACTGAAAGATACCAATGACGGATTAAATTATGATAAGTGGATAGAGTCGTCAAATTGATGGCATTTACCCCCTTGGGTTGGCATTTGAGATAGACCGAAGTCCTGTGTGGGTATCGGTCCCAAGTGGGAGGGATACCTGCAGATAGATCTACGTCATTCCCTGGAGTAGTCTGGAAGACTGAGGGAGGTGAGTAGGGTCGAGTCTGGGTATGGCCCTCACAATACCACACATGTGAATCTGCAGCAACTGACATGCATGCATCATGGACAACATGATTGTAAGTGCACTCTACACGAAAAGCCCATTCTACATCAACATCAGCATCACAGTCTTCTTTCACAAAAGACTCAACAATGGATGCATTTGTAGTGGAACCAACATTTGCATTGGAACCATTCTCTTTCTTCTTAGTCTCTTTGGCTTTCAACTTAGGACACTGCTTGATCAAGTGATCATTAGCTTTACAATAATGGCAAGGCATCTTATTTTTGCCATTATCATCAGAATTTCCAGACGAGTTTCTGCCACAACATAAGCATTAGGAATATAAGTTTTGCCACTCGCAGCAGAACCATAAGAAGTGGCTGCATTGTTGTTACCACCCTTTCTTTGAGAAGCAATAAAATCCTATTCAACTGCACGTTGTCTACTCTTGGTTTTTTGGGAAAGTGACTCTTGCAGCAGCAATGTGCATAAAGCATCAAACTTGACAACTTCAGGATTTTCTTGGGTCATAAGCACTACAAGAGGCTATTCATATTAGCGACGCTCACACAGCGACGCTCAAAAAAAAAAATCCCGGCGTCGCTATGAGCGTCGCAAATTTACAAAGAAATTTGCAACGCTCATAGCGACGCCGGCTGGGCTAAAAAAATAACCGAGCGCGCCCAAAAACTCAGATCTCAGATCTGAGTTTTTCGGCGCCCTCAAGCAAGGAGCAGGTAACGCTCTCCCTCACTCTCTCTCTCTCTCTCTCTCTCTCTCTCTCTCTCTCTCTCTCTCTCTTTTTCTTCTCCACACACACACACACACACACACACGAGGAGAGGAAGGAGAGCCAGGTATGCTCCTTCCCTCTCCTCATTCTCATGTTCCCTTCCCCTCTTTCTCTCTCCCTCTCTCTCTCTCTCACACACACACACACACATAGTGTTTTTGAGAGAGAGAGAGAGAGAGAGAGAGAGAGAGAGAGAGAGAGTACAAACAAAAACAAAAACGCACACACACATACATAAACAAAGAATGCACACACACATTGAGAGAGAAAAAGAGAGAGAGAGCATGCATAAACAAAAAACGCACGCATTGAGAGAGGAAAAGAGAGAGAGAACATGCATAAACAAAAAACGCACACATTGAGAGAGGAAAAGAGAGAGAAAACATGCATACGATCCAAAGAAACGCACACACATTGAGAGAGAAAGAGAGAGAAACTAATTTAACGTCGTAGGAAACTAATTAAAATTAAAAGACCTAAAGATCTAGCCGACGAGGAGTTGAACTCAAGACCTATTATTCAAGAGGGAAATGGCATAATCAATCTATCATACTTGGCATGGGTGATAGAAAGGTTATACCATTTATCTCTTTTTATTGGCACACACATCCACACACGCGCACACACACAACAAGAAGAGAGTTATAACGTCGTAGGAAACTATCTTAAAAGACGTTAAAGATTAGGTTATATGTAGACTTACATTAAATTAGATTTAGGTTTATTTTTAACTAGATTTACGTTTATTTACGCTAGATTTAGATTTACGTTATATTAGATTCGATTTAGGTCTCCATAGACTGCGATGCCTGCATGAAGCGGGTGAAGAAAGCCCTCGATGGAATATAGGGTATTGCTGCCTTCACTCATGGTGGGCTCCGTCGATCCAAAAGTACTGGTGAAATGTCTTCAGAAGATAGGGAAGAAGGTGGATCTTCAGGGCGGCAAGAGTCACTACATCCCCGACACAATGACCATCTAGACAACCTCTAGTCATTCAACAGCAACTTCAAAGTTAGTAACAAGAGCAAGAACGGTCTAAAGGGCCAATTGCTGTCGTCAGATGTGGATGGAGATGAGGCAGCGTCACCGTCGGAAGTTAACTCTCACATCTTTAGTGATGAGAATGCCAACTCTTGCCGAGTTATGTGAAAAATTATGTGTTAAATCAGTTTTAAGGTTCTTATAATCCCTGTTAGTTTAGTTCTTTGCTTTTAATATAACATAATTTACGTTAGATTTAGATTTATGTTATATTAGATTAGACTTAGGTTTATTTAGGTTTACCCACACACACACACACACACACACAAGAAGAAGAGAGTTTTAACGTCGTAGGAAACTATCCCAAAAGACGTTAAAGATTAGGTTAGATGTAGACTTACGTTAAATTAGATTTAGGTTTATTTTTAGTTAGATTTACGTTTATTTAGATTTACGCTTATTTACGTTAGATCGAGTCCACGCAAGAATTACTTACGGTTTAGGGTTTAGAGTTAGACGAACAGTGAAAAGATCTACTGTGAAAAGATGTTAAGATGCTGTGAAGTGCTACAGCTAGAGAAGAGGCAAAGGGGTTTTTGTTGAGATGTCGAGCTCTACACCTTCAGCTGGCATCCACTACGGGTCTTGGCCGCTTACGGCATTTACTCACTGGCGCATTAGGTGACCGACACGGAGGATCTCTGCCAATGATTCTACAGCTGGACTACACTTATAGTGCCAGCCTAGTACGCTTCTAGCGAGTTCACACTTAGTGACCGCATATACATATGTGCTACTTTTCAGCTTTAGCACTTAGTCATTTTGTACTCTCTTTTCTGTGAAGAAGAAGAAGAAGCTTTCCATCTCTGTGTGCTTTGTGCTTGTCTTGTGTAGCTCTCTTGCATCCTCATTCTTTACATGGTATCAGAGCCTGGTGCAGGCAAGAGAGGCTAAGAGAGCAAGAGCATCACAATCCCTTCGTTCGCAATCCACGACCAGAGTTTCTGAACAAGTTTTTGAACAGGTCTCCAAAGTGCAGTATACAGAGATTTACTGTACAAGTACAGTGGTTGTGAAACGCTTGATTGTGGACACTCGTTGTGTGTAGAAAGCGTTACAGGAACCACGATAGCAGGTTCAGCAGATTTGCAGGTTTTTGCAGATTGCAGCTATTTTGTCTTAGTGCTTCAAGATGTCTGACGGTTTCAGTCAGATTGTTACTGAGAAGCTTGAGAAAAATAACTACCCTGCATGGAAGTTCAGAATAACAAATTTCCTAAAAGGAAAAGGTTATTGGGACTATGTAGAAGGAGACAATGAAAAGGAACCAGAGATTCCCGAGGCAAATGCTACAGCAGAACAAAGGAAAGCTTTGAGGGACTGGCAACAAGGCCAGAGCAAAGTGATGTATTGGCTGTCTATGAGCATCACAGATGGCATGATGGGCTATCTACAGGATGCTGAAACCCCCGCCATTGCATGGAGAAACTTAGGCAGAGTGTTCGAAGTGAACACCAAGGCCAGGAAGCTTCAACTAAAGTCGGAGCTAAATCAGGTTAAGAGGAACAACCTCTCAATCAATGATTATGCCTTGAAGATCAAGAGTATCATTGAGGCTCTTGGATCTATTAAAGTCTCAGTGGAAGACGATGACATTGTCCGTGCATGCTTGGATGGTCTAGGAGATGAGTATGTACATTTTAGGTCTTCCATGAATACAAGAGACGACATCCCCGTGTTCCAAGATTTGATTTCTACGCATGTTCGTTATGCAGCATGTGATGAATACAATGACTGCAGAGAATTCCACCCAAGATGATGTTTGGTATGTGGATTCGGGTGCCTCTAATCACATGACGTCTCGTGGAGAGTGGTTTAGAGATATGCGCAAACCAGATGTGTCAGGCTATGTGCAGACAGGAGATGACACAGCTCACCCCATTGCTCATGTAGGAGACATACCTCTAAATACGAAGAGTGGCAAATCAAAGTACTTAGCAGATGTACTTCATGTCCCAAACATTACAAAGAATCTTGTTTCTGTTGGACAAATGGTTGAACAGGGTTTGCAGGTTCGTTTCAATCCGAATGGTTATTATGTAGAAGATTTTTAGAATGGCTGTAAGCTGATCACAGAGGGCAAATGTGTGGGCAGAATGTTTACGCTGAATGTAGACATGCCTGAGGTAAAAGCTGCATTATTTGCACAGGGCACAGGTGTTGTGGCTGATGTTGACATTTGGCACAAATGCATTGGCCATGTCAATGAGCAGAGATTGCGCAGCATGCAATCAAAACAGATTGTAAAAGGTTTGCCCAAATTCAAGGTGGATGGTATGCATAAAGTGTGTGCAGCATGCCAGTTTGGAAAACAGTCAAAGGGCTCATTTCCACATGAGCGCAATGTATGTAAAAAGCCACTTGAGGTGGTGCACACAGATGTTTGGGGTCCAACCGATACTGCAAGTATACATGGTTGCAGGTATTATGTCTCTTTCATTGATGACCATACAAGGAAAGTATGGGTCTACTTCATGCGTAACAAAAGTGAAGTGTTTGGTCACTTTCAAGACTTCAAATTCATGATTGAGAAGGAGACAGATATGCAAATCAAGACATTGAGGTCAGATGGAGGGGGAGAGTACTTCTCCAATGATTTTTCAGATTTTCTGCGAATGCATGGTATACGCAGGCAGTTTACATGCAGATATACTCCACAACAGAATGGGGTCGCAGAAAGGAAAAACAGGCACATTGCAGAGGTTGCACGTGCATTGATGAATGAGAAGAACATGCCTCATCATTTCTGGGCTGAAGCTGTAAATACAGCTGTGTACATTATGAACAGGACACCTACAGCTGCGGTGCATGATGTAACACCTGAGGAAAAGTTTACAGGTACAAAGCCTGATTTGGCACACTTGAAAGTGTTTGGCTGCATAGCTTACGTGCATGTACCAGATGAGTTGCGTAGGAAATTGGATCCTAAAGCAGAGAAATGTATTCTTGTGGGATATTCCCTTGAACAAAAGGGGTACAGGTGCTACAATCCTACTACACGAGAATTACGAGTGAGCAGAGATGTAGTCTTTGATGAGATGAGCAGCTGGTACAGTAATGCACATGGCACTATTGGGGCTGATGTAAAAGATGATGTGGTTGTACAAAATGTGAGGCCACAGTCACAGGTTTTGAGTGGACCACAAGAGTCCTCTTCTCGTGGCTCTGTTGAGAAACAATGGAATGGTAGACTACGTACGCAGGTTACTCCACCAACAGGTACAGGGAATGTATCACGAAAAGGAAAGGAAAAGGTTGATGAACCTCCCTTTATGGTTGATGCATCATCAGGTTTTTCACATGTAGACATGGATTCAGATGGTTCTGAACAAAGTCTTGATGAGGAATTTGGAATTCCGGCTGTCAGGACACCTGGTGTAAGGAAAGTACAAGAAGATGCTAGAGGGCAAAGGAGTGACCAAGGACCGCGCAGATCTAATAGAGTCAGAAATCCAGTTCAGAAATTGACTTATGATGGGTATCTAGCGCATCACCAAGCCTACATGGCTAAGGTGATACAGGATGTGGAGCCCACATGTTTTGAGGATGCAGTTGGAAATGTGCATTGGGATGATGCAATGAATGAAGAGATGGCTGCATTGGAAGCAAATGACACATGGGAGTTGGTGCCATTGCCAAGTGGCAAGAAAGCTATTGGCTGTAAATGGGTGTATAAAACCAAGCATAAGGCTGATGGTAACATTGAGCGTCACAAGGCAAGGCTGGTCGCAAAGGGTTATGCACAGACGTATGGCATAGACTATGAGGAGACCTTTGCTCCAGTGGCAAAGATGACGACTGTGAGAGCTGTCATAGCAGTGGCTGCATCTAGAGGATGGATTATGCATCAAATGGATGTAAAGAATGCCTTCTTGAATGGTGAGTTGCAAGAGGAAGTGTATATGGATCAGCCACCTGGTTATGTCGATCCAGGTTACCCAGATTATGTATGCAGACTTCTCAAAGCTTTGTATGGTTTGAAGCAGGGCTCTAGAGCATGGTATGACAGGATTGCCAAGTATCTTGTCAGTATTGGTTTTAGGAGAGCTCATGCTGATCATTCACTCTATGTACGTGAGAGTGATGTGGGGATTGTGGTCATTACCATATATGTAGATGACCTTATTATTGTTGGTGACAATGCTATGGAGATTGACCATGTGAAGGGTCTTCTCAAACAGGAGTTTGAAATGAAAGATTTGGGCGAGTTGCGCTACTTTCTTGGCATTGAGGTGATCAGGACTCCAGAGGGTGTATGGCTGTCACAGAGACAATATGCTTTGGACATGTTGTCAAAGTATGGTATGGCTGATTGTAAGCCGATTTCCATTCCCTTGGATGTGAATGCAAAGCTAAGTGCAGAGAAGGGTGATGTTGTTGAGGATGTCAATATGTACAGGAAGATGGTGGGTAGTCTAATCTACTTGACTATCACAAGGCCAGACTTGAGCTACACAGTAGGCTTGGAGAGTCAGTTCATGCAGCTTCCGAGGAAGCCACATTTGGATGGAGTACGACGCACACTTAGGTATGTGCAAGGGACTCTTGACTACGCATTGTTCTATGCAGCAGATGCACCATTAGCATTGTATGGGTATACAGATGCAGATTGGGCAGGTAGCATTGTTGATAGGAGATCTACGAGTGGCTTCATGTTCTCTTTTGGGAGTGCTGCTGTTACTTGGAGTAGCAAAAAGCAGCCTACGGTTGCTTTATCGAGCACAGAGGCCGAGTACAGAGGTGCAGCAGTTGCGGCGTGCGAGGTAGCTTGGCTACGCACATTACTTGAGGACTTGGGAGTGCAGGTGGACCAGCAGATTTTCATCCATTGTGACAACCTCAGCAGCATGCAGTTGGCTAGGAACCCAGTGTTCCATGCCAGGACCAAACACATAGAGGTCCATTACCACTACGTTCGAGAGCGAGTGTTGGCGGGCGACATCGACTTGGTCTATGTCAGCACAGAGGAGCAGATAGCGGATATCTTTACCAAGGCCCTCGGAGCTGAGAAGCTTCAACGTTTCCGGACTATGCTTGGACTCTGCGACATGCAGAGCTCGAGGGGGAGTGTTGAGATGTCGAGCTCTACACCTTGAGCTGGCATCCACTACGGGTCTTGGCCGCTTACGGCATTTACTCACTGGCGCGTTAGGTGACCGACACGGAGGATCTCTGCCAGTGATTCTACAGTTGGACTACACTTATAGTGCCAGCCTAGTACGCTTCTAGCGAGTTCACACTTAGTGACCGCATGTACATATGTGCTACTTTTCAGCTTTAGCACTTAGTCATTTTGTACTCTCTTTTCTGTAAAGAAGAAGAAGAAGCTTTCCATCTCTGTGTGCTTTGTGCTTGTCTTGTGTAGCTCTCTTGCATCCTCATTCTTTACAGTTTTTTCCACTACATGCAGTATCATGTAGACGTGGGTGTGTAGATTTCTTGTACCCACAAATATAGGTATTGACCAATAAATACGAGATTATAACCCGGTGGTTCTGATCTCCGTGCACCTCTAGACCGAGGTGTGCGGGGATTGGACATGACTAGAGAATGTGAGGTAAAGAGAGAGAGAGAGAGAGAGAGAGAGAGACAGAGAGAGAGAGAGAGAGAGAGAGAGAGAGACAGAGAGAGAGAGAGAGATAAGATGAAGAATGCCAATAGAATATTAAATTTGTTGTCCAGGTTATAAGTTTTTTATCCTCATTATGAGTAGCGACGAGGATGTGGGACCGTCCAACCGAAACACCTATCTCTCAACGAGGGTCTTATGTCCTTGTAATCAATGCAAGCATGCTGTGCGACGGACAAGACGTGTTTCTTTGCAGCACTTTCGCGAATTTGGCGAGTTCGATCCATCTATTATAGATCGAGTTGTTGCCAATTATAACTCGTCGGACTCTGACGCTGGCCAACAAGCAGCAATCTTGCAACCCAATAGACGTGTTCGCAGGCGCTTTGGTCAAGTAGCATATGTGAGGCCACAAGATGTAGCCTCTGACAGCTCGGGGGATGATCATGCAGAGCACATTCCCAACGAGGCAATGTTTGAGCCCGAGATTGATGAAATGATCGAGACGATCATGGATTCAGAAAGGCTGATCTATGATGATATGAAAAGTGAAGCCGATACGCCATTGTATAATGGAGCACGTATGTCTAGATTGAAAGCACTCCTGGTTCTTCTCAACATGCAGGCAAAGTTTGGATGGAGTGACACTAGCGTCACAGCGCTTTTCAGGTGATCTATTACAATTAGTTTACTTTAATAAAACTCTAAATGTATAATGATCTGATAGATTTTTACACGACTGTATCATATTTTTATGTTGTGTAGATTGCTGAAAGAGCACATACTACCAGCTGACAATGTGATGCCAGATTCCCGAGATGAAGCAAGAAAGATTTTGCGAAACTTGGGGATGGATTACAATTCTATCCATGCTTGTCCTAATGACTGCATTCTTTTCAGAGGGGAATACATAGACATGGAGAAGTGTCCGAAATGTGATTCCGAAAGATATCGAGTAGATCTCCACGGGACAAAAATTCCACAAAAGGTTTTGCGACATTTCCCTCTGCTTCCTCGCATCAAGCATTTCTTCGAATGTAAGTCCATGGCCGCCCTAGCATCATGGCATGAGGAGAATAAATCTTCGGATGGTGTGCTACGAATTCCTGCAGATTGCGTAGCGTGGAAACATATAGATGGAACATGGTCGGATTTTTCCAGGGAAGCTCGAAATTTGCGCTTATGTCTGGCTATGGATGGCGTAAATCCATTTGGTCAAAGATCAACATCTTACAGTGTATGGCCCGTTGTCATCGTCAACTACAACATTCCCCCGTGGTTGACTACGAAGAAGGGGCACCTATGGCTAAGCTTGATTGTGCCAGGGCGATATAAAGTGGGGAATATGGATGTGTATCTTCGTCCACTATTGGAAGAGCTACAACAATTGTGGATTGGCATAGAGGTGGTGGATATGAGCCAACACACAGGACGACGGAATGCTTTGATCAGAGGCATTCTAATGTGGACCATGCATGACTATCCCGGGCTAACAGAATGCTCAGGTGATCTATTGACACTCCTCACTCAGACACTGTAAATCTTGTTTTTTCCCATAGTTGATCTATTATCGTGTGTATACATGCAGGGCTTCAAACAAGCGGATACAGAGCATGTGTCACATGTGGACCTAGACTGAATGCACGTAGGGCACCCTCACTGAAGAAGCAAATCTACGAAGGTCATCAAGCGTATCTTCCAGAGAATCATGTGTTACGCGACGGCTTTTTGGGAAGAGAGCCACCAAGGATGTCTGCACAAGCATGGTTAGAGCAGAAGGAGATGTGCGATGACGGATTGCCTCCAGGGATGAAGAGACTATCTCTATGGTACGAGTTACCATACTGGCCCCGACTCATGATCAATCACTTGCTCGATCCAATGCACATATTCAAGAATGTGGGTAATCTACTATGGGACCATCTGACCGGCAAGAAAGATACTTTGGGAGCCAGAGTTGACCTTAGAAATGTGGATCGTATGGAGCAATATTGGCCGCAAACAGTGTCTGATGGATCGATAAAACTCCCTAAAGCACCATGGATTTTCATAGGAGCCCAAGAACGCAAAGTAAAAGAGACGATTCGATCTTTGCGGACCCCCACTGGCGTAATGCACTCGCTCCAAACGTGTTTTACTAAAGAAGGAAAGCTTACCGGTTTGAAGTCACACGATTGGCATAAAATGTGTCAGGTACGTTCATAGTGGACTTTAATATCATTCCATAAAATGTGGACTTTAATATCATTGCTGCACATACTTTACAGTTTATTTTACCGGTTGCCATTGAGGGATGTTTGTCTCTCGACATCCGTAACACAATCTACAAACTTGCAAAGCTGGTGCAATGGATCTCACAAAAGGAGATCAACGTAGACTCCATACCATTCGCCAAACTAAATGCTGCGGAGCTTGTGTGCATGTTTGAGAAACATTTTCCTACTACAATGCTAACCATTCCGGTGCATCTTCTTGTTCACATAGTTGATGAGATGGAAATAGCTGGCACAGTTCATTCCAGATGGATGTTCTTCTTAGAGCGTTTCATGAAAGCGATTAAGGGATATGTGCGTCAAAAGGCACGCCCGGAGGGTAGCATGGCAGAAGGTTGGTTGGTATCAGAGTCCCTAGTGTACATTGGAGAGTGGCTAGACGGATTTGATAAATCCCGGGACACGCTATGGCGAACCATAGATGATGAGCGCATATCTGGGATTGTCATGTGCAATCTCGGTGTTGAGAAGAAGATGACGGAAGATCTAGAGGCTAAAATCAACCGATTTTGCATGCTTCACAATCCAGTGATGCAAAAGTGGATTTCACAATATGAGGATGCAAAGCAAGAGCGACAAAGGGCACGAATCGAGTGGAGACGGGGAAGACGACCACCGATGCACTATCCAGCGGTTTTGGAGAGCCTACCAACCTTCATGAGCTTAAGATGGTTGCACAACCAATTGAAAAGCGCACAACAATGCGGTGACGAAGTGACTGAAGAAGAGTGGGAGTACTCTCGGGGTTGCGCGACCAAGGTAAGTTTGCAATGTACGACTAGCAAGTGACTTTATTTATAAACGTTTGAACGGCCACTCATAATCTTTGTTCGTTGTAGTATAAGTCATACACAGCAGCATGGTGTAAAGGTCGACATTTTAGGGTGGAACGAATCGACAAAAAGCGTTTTACTCAAGATTGTGGAATCATGGAAAAATTTGAACAGTCTAGTCGACGACGTTCCTCTGATGCAGATCCTGTGGTGGCGGAACTCACTTACTTCGGCACGCTGCCAGAGATTTTGAGGATCGATTACAGAGGATTTTTTGTCGACTTGTTCGACATGCAATGGTTCAAGATAATCATGGAGGGTCGCAACGCTACTGTGCGTAGAGGAGAGTCTGGTTTTCTTGAGGTGGATTCTACTAAGAAATGGACTGACCTAAGAGACACTTTCGTACTACCCGAGCATTGTGAACAAGTAAGTATGTAAATAGTTAACATCCCCCTTTTACAAGTTATGTGCTTAAAAGCTCTCATGTAAGTTATGTGGCTCTGGAAGGTAATATTTCATCCTACAAAGTCTACATCAAACTGGTGGTACGTCATAGAGGTAGCCCCTCGTAGTGCAAGGACGTATGAAGGCTACCATGTGCCACTCACAACGACATCAATGAAGGAGATCAGAGAAGATGCTCAATCAGAAGCCGCTGCGGTGGTGCCAGACGAGCATCAAGATGCTACTACTCTATATGGGGTGCATGCAGAGGAGCTACAAAATGAAACAGAGGATATGTGTTTAAACGGAGAGCTCTATATAGATATAGGAAGTTATGCTGAGTTATGCGAGGATGAGAGAGAGATCTCTTAAAGCCACAAATATTGTATTTGAACAATTTTGCTCCGTGTTGTAAAAGCTCTGGCTCTCTAAGTACCTTCCATGGTGTATAACGCTCTTTTCTACTCGCGCTTACATCTTTTGATTGAAAATTCTGAGTTTTCGACTTGCCTCTTCTATCACTCAATTCATTGCGTCATTGTATTTATATGCATCATTACGTCATTGTATTTAATGGTCTTTGCGTCATTGTCTACTCTATTCATTCAATATTAAGTTTAAATATTCGTGTGTTTATTGCAGGTATGGATGATGAGGAGTTTCTTTCTTCTTTGTCACCGCAGCAGAGACAGTGGTACGTGGAGCGTCATCGCTCTGGCGCATCATCGCGCATTCCTACTCCATCCGCATCTCCCTCTCTTTCGGAGCATTCGGCGCGCTCCGAAGCTTCGGCGTCGACGAGACGAGCTTCACACTCGTCTAGACACCGGCGCTCTAATGGTGGCGGTGGCGGTTGTTGTGGGGATTCCGCCACCGATGCCTCCACACCGCCTCGTGTTCGACAAGGCTCTTTACCCTCCCCTTCTTTGCCCGCCCCCACACCAGCCACAGCATCGCCATCTACGCCAGGTTTTGCACGGCTGACTGTTCCTAGAAGCTACACACCTCTACCTACTCCGCCAGGAGCCACCCCACTCGACACTCCTCGCTTCGGGGCCCAAACGCCGGTGGAGACACTTGACGTCCGTACCCCCATCGACACGCCGCTAGAGACCCCTGCCGGGACACCCAGGTTCACGCGTCACCGGCCAGAGGGCTTGCCTTACTCCGTCGACATCAGCGGCGGTATCATCATGGATGATGACGGCAAGAAGGTGATCTCGCGCATGCGTGGTCTTTGCTCTCAGCTATTTAGACACTACATACTAAACAAATGGAGTGAATTACCAAGTGATTTAAAAAACAGAGTCATGAGCATACTTCATGATGAGTTTCCCGTTCCAACACGGGATCAGCGCTTCAATGAAGACCTGATGAAGATTCGAATGAGCGAATACTGCAAACACAAGCGTTCCGAAGTGCAAAAAGCAATCTAGAATGGGTGGAACAGGCCAGATTGGCTGGCCAAAGAAGATTGGAAGAATGCGAAGAAAGCAACGCGCAAGAATCTCGACAAGTGGAAGCAACAAAAGGATGCAGCCAGAGCGCGAGTAGAGGCAGGGAGCTCGCACCACTTGGGGAGCAGTGGATGGGCATCATTTGAGGCCGATTTTGTAAGTGTTTTCACATTGCTCTTTATGTTCGATAGTTTAGGGTTTATGAGTTTTTTAATTCTAACATAATGAAATCTTTGTATGTTTTGACAGTGGTCGATGACAGGACGTGATCCCACACCGTACGAGCGCGAGTACGCAGGCAGGAAGGGCTTAAACGCCCTGATGGACATTCTCAGTTCTCGCGGCGGCATGGTTAGTATTAGGGTTTACTCTTTTTTATTTTTTGTATTGTTTTATAAATGTCGTTATATGTTTATACTTACTGAAAGCTGTCTTATTGTCTTTTTTTGCAGAATCCGACAGATACGCCGCATGGACGCGATGAGACGTCTGACTAGACGACGTCAGTTTAGCCGTAGCTAGATAGCATTAGTTTAGGGTTTCTCATAGCTTATGTATCATGAGACGGATTTTATACGTCTTTTTGAACCATGTATATTATTACATTTGTCACCGCAGTTCTTTTTGCCAATCAATTCTTTATGCCTATGATGTTGTACAATTGTCATTATTACATTTGCCAATCAATTCATTTTGCCTATGATGTGTACAATTGTCAATTTTGCAAACAAGGCGTCTTGTGGGTGACTATTTTGGGTCTATTATCTACCCTTGCACTTTTTTTAAAAAGTGAATCAAGTACAATATGGTTGATGGGTTGTATGCCCTGCCACCAAAAAAAAATTCTCTCGGGCGTCGCTATAAGCGTCGCTATTTATGGCTCTGTAGCGTCGCTATAGTCTTCTGTGTAAACGTCGCTATAACCGTCGCTATAAGTGTCGCTATGAGCGTCGCTATATAGCGACGCATATAGCGACGCCTATAGCGACGCGCTCGTAGCGACGCTCGTAGCGACGGTTTTAGCGACGCCGGGGGTTAAAAAAACCCAATGTATTTCCGTCGCTAACAGCGTCACAAGAGCACACAACCTCTTGTAGTGAAGTTTCCAAGTACTAGCCAAAGTCTGATAAGAATCTGGTAAGGCATCAAGAACAGTCTGCACAAGGAAACTGTCAGAAATCAAAACACGTGTAGAAATAAGTTTCTTATTGATATCCTTGACATCAGCAAGGAAAGTGTCCATATCATCTTCCTCATGCATAATCTTTGACTCCAGATCTTTACGCAGCAAAGCAATTTTAGCCTTATTGCGACTTGCATAAAGACCAACCAAAATATCTCAAGCCTGTTTTGCAGATTTTGCTGAACGAATGTGAGGAACAATGGTGCACATCACAGATAACGAAATCAATGCATGAGCCTACACATCCTTTACATCCCAATGAGATTGTTCTATCATAGGCAAAACAACTCTAATAGCAGCAATTCTTGCAGCAAGACCTGCAACATCCTCAACATCGCCTGCATCCTCAGAACCAAGACGTACATCAATGCCCTGCACAATATTCCAGACGTCCTTTGACACAAGAACATGTTGCATCATGTAAGCCTACATAGGATAATTGTCCCCATCCAATTTGTCCTCAACAGCAAACATCTTGAACACATCTTTGTTGTTATCAGCCATGGTATATGTTGCATCTGATGTGAAAACTACCTGAAAGGAGGAGAAACGAAGTGGGAACAACACGTGCCATATAGCAAAAACTGTAGAAGATTGTAAGGCACCTATTATGCAAAAAATGGCACTGACAAAAATTTTGCACAAAATGAAAAAATAGCCTGTGTAGTACTGCTTGTAGTGGAAATGGAGGCCGAAATGAGCCCGAATCAGAAATCTGAGCAGACTAAGCTCTACGACCACCCCCCCCTCCCCTAAAAAACATTTGTCGACCTGTGAATGCTTGCCAAAGCTCATTGAAATCGGAGAAAGTGAGCAGGCGTGTGCTGGAGCAGCTGGCGACTAAGCCCGGGAGGACGCAACTTGCTTTGATACCAATTGTTGGAATTAGGGTTGCAAGGAAACACACTCAGGTTGTAGAAGACGAAGGAAGCTCAAGGAACACAATAGAGAGTGTATTACTTAGTGTGCAATGGAAAGATAGATACTCCTAGAGTGGTGGGTGTATATACAATGCACAGGGAAAAACCTCCTAAAGAAGGAAAAAATGCTCCGACGGTCCTACTGTGTTCACACACATCACTCCCACATGTATATGCTAACAGTGCTTTAATCTTTTGAAACATACATAATTTAGGGCCAAAAAGGGCTATGTAAGGAATTGGTTAATTTACTAATTAGCAGAGCCTTTTATGGTCAAAACAGCTCCAAATTTGTCCGTTTTGGTCATTTAAAGCATATCTACGCAATCTAAAGCGTATCTAGATACATATCTCTAAATATTTTAAAAGATATCGTTTTCTTCACATTCCTTTGCGGCTCACCTCGAAATTTGTTCTCATTACTTCACTTGGCGGCAAATAGTTGTTTCCATTTTTGAATCACTCAATATCTCTTTTTTCTCTCACCTTTCGCGAGCTTTATCTCTTCTTCTTTGATGCACCTTTTTCTGCTACTACATTATTTCCATTATACTTTCTGTGTGTTCATTACTTACAATGAGTAATACATCTTCCATTAGTGATAACCGCAAGTTTCACTTGAACATTAAGCTAAGCCAAGAATATGCTACTACGCGGAGTATTTATCAAAGACCAGTTACAACTGCAAATGAATTACAACAGCTTCACAACGAGGGAAAGAAACACATTGATATATGGACAGATGGGAGCTTGTATCCACCAGATCCTAGCACTGGAAGGTATCCAACTTTTCACACACCACATGATTTGGTGTGATTTGTTGGTGATGGGGTAGATGGCTTACTAGGATATAGTTCTAGGGTATCTCATTTACACATTGATCATACACATTACATCCAATATCTCAAAACTGCTTTGTCTTCAAATGCAACAAGAATTTTAGAACTTGAAAACCAAATAGCAGCTCTAAAACAAGAAAATCATCAGCTTCAGACTTTAAAAGAAACTCCAATAGGACTAAGAGCATGCGTAAAACGAATGAGAGATGTAGTAACTTAACAGAAGGTTCTGGATAAAGAAAAAAAAGATTAAAGATTACTAGAGAACATGTGACTAGTCTTTTAGGATTTGATATGTCCAATGTTCAAGAAAGGGTGAGATTTTTGAATGAGGTAATGAAGAAAAGTGACATTTTGAAAATTTTGAAACTTCCTAAAAATCAAATCAAGAAGAAATTGGTATTTCAAAATTTACTGAAGAATATGGGTTTACTGGTCCAACATTCTTAAATGCAAGAAGTTTGTGACACAGTGGGGTGAGTAGAAGGGGTTACAGGGTCATCTCTAAAACCTGGTTTCAAGTTTTAAAGTATTACAAGATTGAAGCTTTTGGGTTTCCTAGGCCTCACAATGTTGGTAAAGTTAGGACTCTGTTAAACGAAGAAATACCCGAACATTTTGGAGAGTACTATCATATAGAAGGAATGATGCCATATGAAAAACATAAAACAAAATCCTCTTTTGAGTATAATGTTTTTTAAACATTTGGACGAGTATAAAAAAGTTCAATCTGCTATAGTGAGATAATATAACATGCAAGAAGTAGATTGCGAAGAAAAACTTATATTTGTTATAAAATTGGATGAAGCTCAAATTTAGAAATGTCAAAAAATGGAAAGAGTATCTATAGAGCATTGGACTATAGCCAAGGTAAGCTTCATTCCCCATACCACAAAACTCAATAAAAAATGGAGCTTTGGTGGGTCGGAGCAGCTCAAATACCAGTAGAAAATCACGATACATTGAAATGGCTCTTTTTGCAGACCGATATCCCTTCTGTTATAGGACCAAAATGCAGGTGAAAAACTCCATATAGATGGCATGGATGACTTTATTGTAGAATGGCACTTGAGTGCCAACCTAAAATCATTGAAGTGCATGTTTGGTGTATGTGGAGGTGCCAATACCAAGTATCCATGTCTATATTGCATGTCAAGCACTGGAACAAAAGGATGGCTTGCAGAACACGAGGTTGGAAAACCACCATTGAGAAATAGTATGAATGTCATTGACTACCATCGTCTTCTATGATTTGGGATCCAATTCTAACAATAGATTTAGAAAATGTACATATATGTACAATGCATGCAGAGATTAGAATCTTGGACAAATTTCTTTGACTCCATCTTGATTATTCATACTTTATCAAGCAAAGTAAACTTGCAGACGAGTGCATAGAAAAATGCGAGGCTTTGCTCTCTCAAATGGGTTTGCATGGTGGTCAAGTGCATCTAAAAAAAGATCCTACTCTTTCAAAAGAAAAGGGTGATGTTTTGCAAGATGTTTCAATGGGTGGAGCAAAAGCCAGAAGATTTTTGAGTAACCATGACAACAAACAAGTTGATGCTATGTGGAACTGCTGGAAGGATCTTTGTATAATAACAACCAATGTCAAAAGTAGACCAAATGTAGCCCATAAACGCATGGAAGTTTGGAAGAAGCTCGACAATTTTTTGAAAGTTTTAAGACAACAAGTTAGCTCTGCTACTTATGCATATGAATTTAAAAAGACAATAAATCTTTTAATAACTGCTATTACAGATGCTTGGGGAGCAAAAGACATCACATATTACTTGGTGAGTATTCAATTACTTTTTAAAGTCTGGATAGTATTTTACATTGTATCCTATGAGTTCAACTAACCTTTTTAAAATTATTTTCAGCATATTTTGTACCTGCATGGACCATATTTTGCAAAACAAGGACCCCTTGCAACATGGAATACTCAAGGAATGGAAAAATCTCATTATCAAGCGAGGACTTACTTTTTCCAATGTACGACAAAGGGAGGGGAACAAAGAAGGAGCAATGCACTAAAGGAATTATTCAATTGATTCTATAGGAGGCAATTACAACGGATGAGATCAAACAACCATGTTGCTCAACCACAGATGGAGATTAATGCTTCACTTTGAAACTTTGTACCAAATCTTTCTAAAGATCCAAATTCAAAAAAGATATTTTGGTGCAAAAAGTTGTCAAATTTATATCAGGCTTTTTTTAAAAAAAATTGATGGGCATGTCACCCCTATATCTAAAAAACACTACAAGAGGCTATTCATATTAGCGACGCTCAAAAAAAAAATTCCCGACGTCGCTATGAGCGTCGCAAATTTACAAGTAAATTTGCGACGCTCATAGCGATGCCGACTGGGCTAAAAAAATAACAAAGAGCGCCCAAAAACTCAGATCTCAGATCTGAGTTTTTCGGCGCCCTCAAGCAAGGAGCAGGTAACGCTCTCCCTCTCTCTCTCTCTCTCTCTCTCTCTCTCTCTCTCTCTCTCTCTCTCTCTCTCTCTCTCTTTCTTCTCCACACACACACACACACACGAGGAGAGGAAGGAGAGCCAGGTATGCTCCTTCCCTCTCCTCACTCTCATGTTCCCTTCCCCTCTTTCTCTCTCCCTCTCTCTCTCTCTCTCTCACACACATACACACACACATAGTGTTTTTGAGAGAGAGAGAGAGAGAGAGAGAGAGAGAGAGAGAGTACAAACATAAACAAAAACGCACACACACATACATAAACAAAGAATGCACACACACATTGAGAGAGGAAAAGAGAGAGAGAGCATGCATAAACAAAAAACGCACACATTGAGAGAGGAAAAGAGAGAGAGAACATGCATAAACAAAAAACGCACACATTGAGAGAGGAAAAGAGAGAGAAAACATGCATAAACAAAAAAACGCACACACATTGAGAGAGAAAGAGAGAGAAACTAATTTAACGTCGTAGGAAACTAATTAAAATTAAAAGACCTAAAGATCTAGCCGACGAAGAGTTGAACTCAAGACCTATTATTCAAGAGGAAAATGGCATGGGTGATAGAAAGGTTATACCATTTATCTCTTTTTATTGGCACACACATCCACACACGTGCGCACACACACAAGAAGAAGAGAGTTATAACGTCGTAGGAAACTATCCTAAAAGACGTTAAAGATTAGGTTAGATGTAGACTTACGTTAAATTAGATTTAGGTTTATTTAAGTTAAATTAGATTAGATTTAGGTTTATTTTTAATTAGATTTACGTTTATTTACGCTAGATTTAGATTTACGTTATATTAGATTAGATTTAGGTCTCCATAGACTGCGATGCCTGCATGAAGCAGGTGAAGAAAGCCCTCAATGGAATATAGGGTATTGCTGCCTTCACTCATGGTGGGCTCCGTCGATTCAAAAGTACTGGTGAAATGTCTTCAGAAGATAGGGAAGAAGGTGGATCTTCAGGGCGGCCAGAGTCACTACATCCCCGACACAATGACCATCTAGACAACCTCTAGTCATTCAACAGCAACTTCAAAGTTAGTAACAAGAGCAAGAACGGTCTAAACGGCCAATTGCTGTCGTCAGATGTGGATGGAGATGAGGCAGCGTCACCGCCGGAAGTTAACTCTCACATCTTTAGTGATGAGAATGCCAACTCTTGCCGAGTTATGTGAAAAATTATGTGTTAAATCAGTTTTAAGGTTCTTATAATCCCTGTTAGTTTAGTTCTTTGTTTTTAATATAACATAATTTACGTTAGATTTAGATTTATGTTATATTAGATTAGACTTAGTTTTATTTAGGTTTACCCATACACACACACACACACACACAAGAAGAAGAGAGTTTTAACGTCGTAGGAAACTATCCCAAAAGACGTTAAAGATTAGGTTAGATGTAGACATACGTTAAATTAGATTTAGGTTTATTTTTAGTTAGATTTACGTTTATTTAGATTTACGCTTATCTACGTTAGATCGAGTCCACGCAAGAATTACTTACGGTTTAGGGTTTAGAGTTAGACAAACAGTGAAAAGATCTACTGTGAAAAGATGTTAAGATGCTCTGAATTGCTACAGCTAGAGAAGAGGCAAAGGGGTTTTGTCCACTACATGCATTATCATGTAGACGTGGGTCTGTAGATTTCTTATACCCACAAATATAGGTATTGACCAATAAAGACGAGATTATAACCCGGTGGTTCTGATCTTCGTACACCTCTAGACCGAGGTGTGCGGGGATTGGACATGACTAGAGAATGTGAGGTAAAGAGAGAGAGAGAGAGAGAGAGAGAGAGAGAGATAAGACGAAGAATGCCAATAGAATATTAAATTTGTTGTCCAGGCTTTAAGATTTTTATCCTCATTATGAGTAATAACGAGGATGTGGGACTGTCCAACCGAAACACCTATCTCTCAACGAGGGTCTTATGTCCTTGTAATCAATGCAAGCATGGTGTGCGACGGACAAGACGTGTTTCTTTGCAGCACGTTCGCGAATTTGGCGAGTTTGATCCATCTATTATAGATCGAGTTGTTGCCAATTATAACTCGTCGGACTCTGACGCTGGCCAACAAGAACCAATCTTGCAACCCAATAGACGTGTTTGCAGGCGCATTGGTCAAGCAGCATATGTGAGGCCACAAGATGTAGCCTCTGACAGCTCGGGGGATGATCATGCAGAGCACATTCCCAACGAGGCAATGTTTGAGCCCGAGATTGATGAAATGATCGAGACGATCATGGATTCAGAAAGGCTTATCTATGATGATATGAAAAGTGAAGCCGATACGCCATTGTATAATGGAGCACGTATGTCTAGATTGAAAGCACTCCTAGTTCTTCTCAACATGCAGGCAAAGTCTGGATGGAGTGACACTAGCGTCACAGCGCTCTTCAGGTGATCTATTACAATTAGTTTACTTTAATAAAACTCTAAATGTATAATGATCTGATAGATTTTTACACGACTGTACCGTATTTTTATGTTGTGTAGATTGCTTAAAGAGCACATACTACCAGCTGACAATGTGATGCCAGATTCCCGAGATGAAGCAAGAAAGATTTTGCGAAACTTGGGGATGGATTACAATTCTATCCACGCTTGTCCTAATGACTGCATTCTTTTCAGAGGGGAATACATAGACATGGAGAAGTGTCCGAAATGTGATTCCGAAAGATATCGAGTAGATCTCCACGGGACAAAAATTCCACAAAAGGTTTTGCGACATTTTCCTCTACTTCCTCGCATCAAGCATTTCTTCGAATGTAAGTCCATGGCCGCCCTAGCATCATGGCATGAGGAGAATAAATCTTCGGATGGTGTGCTACAAATTCCTGCAGATTGAGCAGCCTGGAAACATATAGATGGAACATGGTCGGATTTTGCCAGGGAAGCTCGAAATTTGCACTTAGGACTGGCTATGGATGGCGTAAATCCATTTGGTCAAAGATCAACATCTTACAGTGTATGGCCCGTTGTCATCGTAACCTACAACACTCCCCCGTGGTTGACTACGAAGAAGGGGCACCTATGGCTAAGCTTGATTATGCCAGGGCGATATAAAGTGGAGAATATGGATGTGTATCTTCGTCCACTATTGGAAGAGCTACAACAATTGTGGATTGGCATAGAGGTGGTGGATATGAGCCGACACACAGGACGACGGAATGCTTTGATCAGAGGCATTCTAATGAGGACCATGCATGACTATCCCAGGCTAACAGAATGCTCAGGTGATCTATTGACACTCCTCACTCAGACACTGTAAATCTCGGTGTTGAGAAGAAGATGACGGAAGATCTAGAGGCTAAAATCAACCGATTTTGCATGCTTCACAATCCAGTGATGCAAAAGTGGATTTCACAATATGAGGATGCAAAGCAAGAGCGACAAAGGGCACGAATCGAGTGGAGACGGGGAAACGACCACCGATGCACTATCCGACGGTTCTGGAGAGCCTACCAACCTTCATGAGCTTAAGATGGTTGCACAACCAATTGAAAAGTGCACAACAATGCGGTGAGGAAGTGACTGAGGAAGAGTGGGAGTACTCTCGGGGTTGCGCGACCAAGGTAAGTTTGCAATGTACGACTAGCTAGTGACTTTATTTCTAAACGTTTGAACGGCCACTCATAATCTTTGTTCGTTGTAGTATAAGTCATACACAGCAGCATGGTGTAAAGGTCAACATTTTAGGGTGGAACGGATCGACAAAAAGCGTTTTACTCAAGATTGTGGAATCATGGCAAAATTTGAACAGTCTAGTCGACGACGTTCCTCTGATGCAGATCCTGTGGTGGTGGAACTCACTTACTTCGGCACGCTGCAAGAGATTTTGAGGATCGATTACAGAGGATTTTTTGTTGACTTGTTCGACGTGCAATGGTTCAAGATAATCATGGAGGGTCGCAACGCTACTGTGCGAAGAGGAGAGTCTGGTTTTCTTGAGGTGGATTCTACTAAGAAATGGACTGACCTAAGAGACACTTTCGTACTACCCGAGCATTGTGAACAAGTAAGTATGTAAATAGTTAACATCCCCCTTTTACAAGTTATGTGCTTGAAAGCTCTCATGTAAGTTATGTGGCTCTGGAAGGTAATATTTCATCCTACAAAGTCTACATCAAACTGGTGGTACGTCATAGAGGTAGCCCCTCGTAGTGCAAGGACGTATGAAGGCTACCATGTGCCAATCACAACGGCATCAACAGAGGAGATCAGAGAAGATGCTAAATCAGAAGCCGCTGCGGTGGTGCCAAACGAGCATCAAGATGCTACTACTCTATATGGGGTGCATGAAGAGGAGCTACAAAATGAAACAGAGGATATGTGTTTAAACGGAGAGCTCTATATAGATATAGGAAGTTATGTTGAGTTATGCGAGGATGAGAGAGAGATCTCTTAAAGCCACAAATATTGTATTTGAACAATTTTGCTCCGTGTTGTAAAAGCTCTGGCTCTCTAAGTACCTTCCATGGTGTATAACGCTCTTTTCTACTCGTGCTCACATCTTTTGATTGAAAATTCTGAGTTTTCGACTTGCCTCTTCTATCACTCAATTCATTGCGTCATTGGATTTATATGCGTCATTACGTCATTGTATTTAATGGTCTTTGCGTCATTGTCTACTCTATTCATTCAATATTAAGTTTAAATATTCGTGTGTTTATTGTAGGTATGGATGATGAGGAGTTTCTTTCTTCTTTGTCACCGTAGCAGAGACAGTGGTACATGGAGCGTCATCGCTCTGGCGCATCATCGCGCGTTCCTACTCCATCCGCATCTCCCTCTCTTTCGGAGCATTCGGCGCGCTTCGAAGCTTTGGCGTCGACGAGACGAGCTTCACACTCGTCTAGACACCGGCGCTCTAGTGGTGGCGATGGCGGTTGTTGTGGGGATTCCGCCACAGATGCCTCCACACCGCCTCGTGTTCGACGAGGCTCTTTACCCTCCCCTTCTTTGCCCGCCCCCACACCAGCCACAGCATCGCCATCTACGCCAGGTTTTGCACGGCTGACTGTTCTTAGCAGCTACACACCTCTACCTACTCCGCCAGGAGCCACCCCACTCGACACTCCTCGCTTCGGGGCCCAGACGCCGGTGGAGACACTTGACGTCCGTACCCCCATCGACACGCCGCTACAGACCCCTTTCGGGACACCCAGGTTCACGCGTCACCGGCCAGAGGGCTTGCCTTACTATGTCGACTTCAGCGGCGGCATCATCATGGATGATGACGGCAAGAAGGTGATCTTGCGCATGCGTGGTCTTTGCTCTCAGTTGTTTAGACACTACAAACTAAACAAATGGAGTGAAGTACCAAGTGATTTAAAAAACAGAGTCATCAGCATACTTCATGATGAGTTTCCCGTTCCAACACAGGATCAGCGCTTCAATGAAGACCTGATGAAGATTCGAATGCGCGAATACTGCAAACACAAGCGTTCCGAAGTGCAAAAAGCAATCAAGTGAGGCAAGCTTTTCCATGCATGGGAACCCCCCCATATATTTTTGCCCTTTTATCAAAATATTTCCCATTATATAAGTTACTTTTGATTTTTTCTTCCTTTTTCACAAACGTTTTAGCTTTTATTAAATAAATAATACTTATGCTAATCTCTTTTGACCTTAAATATTAAATATATATATATTCTAGTATTTTCTAATATATTTTTTTCATGTATATACATTATTCCACTCTACCAAATATTTTATTCACTAGTTTTCATTTTCAAACCTCAACCCCACTTTCAAATTTCAATAATACCTCCATCTAGATGATTGCCAATCTTTTCAACACTCTAGGTCATGTTTTCATACACATGAAGGAGCTTACACTTGAAGGCAAGAGAGAAGTCCACTCAAAGGGGACCACCAAAAGACTTTTGCAGCCACAAATAATACATTACTTGGCTGAATTTTTTAAGTAAAGAAGAACCCCGAATCTGAAGAAGCGTTCAACATGAAAGATGTAGCTCGTGATCTCAACTTTTAGCTCAATGTTTTTCAGAATTTTTGGAGTTATGAACACGGAGATATGATTTTTGTAGTGGACCCCAGTTTTCTCGTGTAATGGTGACACAGGCCATCCCCACTTTTCTTCCTTCTAGAATGGCTATGGTTCTACAAGTCTTCAAGCATGATTACAAGAGACAAAGCTCTTTTAATGAGGTCTTGGCTAGTCTAGAGTAATTCTATCACCATTTTTGGAGGATCCATCCTCATCAACAAATATCCACCTTCGACAACCTCCCTTATAATTTTCTTACCTCTCTCTTCTCTCCCTAATAAGCTTATGTCTATCCAAAGTTAGACTATTGTAAATATTTCCTATCCTCTATATCCTACCCACATTCTCTCTTTTTCTCTTTGTATTGACTCCGGGATTTTAAATAATGAGGAGACAAGATGGGAGCCACAGTCACATGCACCCCATTTTCCTAGTCACCAAAGTGGGACACTCACCTCAAATAGAAATATTGCTAAATCCTTCCCTCCTTCCCTATATAAGGAGGCCATGAGAGCTCACTTGGGGGGAGAGAACACACACACACACACACCTATCCATACACACTCTTGTGCTACATGCTTGTAGCATGAACCCTAATCACATAATCACAACACCATCACCATGCACAAAAGATGAGCACCACACCTCCACACCACTTGTAATTAAGGGTTGAAGGCACAATTTCAAGAAGAAGAAGGGTGGACACACTCATGATATTCCTCGCCATCAACTCCCATCTCTCCATTATGCCTCCTACGATCTTGTTCCCTTCTCATTTTCCTGCCATACGCTACCTATTGTATTCATCTTTTGCAAGCAATCAACACACTCCATCTTGGTGCCATACTTTGTGTCGCTTTGGATACATCTCATTGTGAGTATGGTATATGCTTGTTCCTTGCCATTTTTTTTCTGCTTATGTTAAGGTGTGCGGATTCGCCACCACACACACACTCTCTCTCCCTGTCATATTCCTATCATCTTGCTACTTCCATCTTAAGGTGTGCGGATTCGCCACCTTTTGTATGAGAAGTGAGCATACTTGCATGTAACCCTGACCTCGTTATCTTCCTTACTACATGCACGCATAGCGAGCCCATTCTCACTCACTCACCACTCCTCTCACCTTATTCTCCGACCACCCCATTCCACATTTGGGCGTGGATCTTGAAATTGTTTTCCATGCATGCTTCATTGTGTATATGTATGCGTCCTAGCCGCATATCTTGCTAGGTGGTGCCCCTATTGTGTATTCCCCATGATGAGGCCATTGTGCATAGTCTTGGTGTAGAGGCCACCGGGTCTATTTTTTCACTTCCGCCTCTCATTTGGTGCCCCCACGGAGGAGGGCTCTTGAAACCCTTCAGTTTACAAGACTGAAAACCCTAAACTATTGTGAATGGATGAATGAGTATGAAGGATTTTCTTACTGGACGACAGAAGAAGAAGATCTCCAAGCACAACTAGACGAACTCCGCATCTCCATCGAAGCTCGAGTGCCAGGCGTAACGGTAATCGATTTGAAGTGGGAGAGTCAACCAATGCGCCAAACCCAGTGGATATACATAGGCCAAGTGCCAAGAAGAAGAAGGAGAAGATGGAAACCATGTCCGCAACCTACAACCAACCAACAACAACAAAATGGAAGGATCTCTGCACAATAGAGAATCAACACTATTCTACTTTGAGAATCGGGTAACTCAAGTCACCGAGGTAATTATCATAGTCAGTTTTCAAGTCGCACCTGATGCTGCAGCACAGATAACAGAAGCATTGGCTCACACTCTCACTAGAGAAACTAGGGATCTACTGACTTTGTTTCAGGAAAGAACACCACCCTCTCCTACAAGCTTGGACAGTGACTAAGCACCTCTAAGCTTCACATGAATCAGTACAACCTACCTCAAGACAGATCACACATACCAACACGTGTACGCTCAATCAAGGTAATATTGGACTTGAAGATTCACTATCAGCACGTCATTGACACCATGCCGGATGGGGAGCGGTTTTTTGAGGTTCTGGCATCAGATCAGCCATTTGTTTTACCTTTGGTACAAGGCAATGTACCATTTGAAGTTTTAATGTATGTCCTAGTATAATCGGGTATACACGCCTCCTTGTAAAGAAGAAAAAATTTTGCAAGTTAAGAAGTGTGTCTTTCTAGCTCTCTCTCAGTAATCATGGCAAGTGTAGCATTTCCAACCTTTACTGGTAAGGTGGAAGAGGATGTTGCAGACTTTCTAGACAACTTGGAAATAGCATGTGTCATCTCTGCGAGAGATGATGATGCTTCGCGCTTGCGCATCTTCCCACTTCTAATGAAGGTGGAGACAAGATCATGGTACAATGCCTTGGCACAAGAAACCAAGGAACGGTGGGACTTATTAAGGGCAGCCTTTGTCAAGCGTTTTGGAGAGGGCACAACATCAGAGAAGCTATGGAAATTGTTGACAGAGTTGAAGCAGGGCAGTATGCTGGAATACGCATCATATGAGTCAAAGTTTGTAGATTTATGGGGGCGATGGGTTGCATCGCTAAGAGAGGATGAGGGGGCACCTGATTTCCTAAAGAAGGATCGGTTTGTGGTTGGGTTATGGCCAACTCTTAAAGAGAAGGTGAAGGGAAGGTTTCTTGCTACGTATGAGCTAGCAGTTGAAGTGGCCCGCCTTAAAGACAAGAAGTTGTGCCTACAAGCTAGGAATATCGATGGAGAGGAAGCCGTTAGGACCCCACCACCTCTAGCACCACCTACAACAGTCACCCAGAGGATTCAACCACAAGAACAAATTGAAGATCAGCAAGACCTGCTCAACCGAATCACCAATCAACTTGAGAATCTCTCAGTCCATTTGATACAACAAGGGCATGCACACAATCGCAACCAAGAGCAAGGGAGAGGACAACGAAGGCAAAACCAAGAATACCACTGCTACATTGTGAGGAGGATGTTCATGGCATGTACTACTGTCCACAACCAAGGAGGCAGAATTTCAACAGAGGAGCCAGACAAAACCAGGTTTCACCACCAAGAGCAAGACCACCACCACCGAGGGCACCACGACAAGCACCACCCGTGCAAATCTTACAACCACCGATTCAACCACAACCACCACCACCACCACCACAACCTCTCATTCCACCCTTACCCCCACCACCAGTTGGCAATCAAACAGTAAGCGTCATCAGTCTTGAAGGTAAGGGAAAGGAGAAAGTGGAGGAGGATAAGACCAAGGTTAAAGGAGTAGATTCCATTGGGGTAAAACGCGCTAGGCATGGTGAATCTTCCCAAAAGGAAGAAAAGATGAAGACTAAAGGGGAATCTAGCAAAAAGCCGTCCAAGTCACGACGTAAAATTGACATTGTAGATTTCTCTTTGGGTGAATGTTCTAAACCATATGATTTGGTTCAAGATGTTTCTGTGCAGGGCCCAAAAATCACCTGGCCCCAGTTACTCCACCTAGCACCTAGGGTGAGGAGACAATGGACAAAGATGGTTAACACGAGGCGACCAAAGCCAAAGATAGCTGGGGCTATCTCCGGGAGGAATCTAGACGACATACTACCAGTGATGGATGCTTACATCAAAGGGCAACACATCTCCAATATCTACATCGATGGTGGCGCACAAATATGCGTCATGAGTGAAAAAATGATGCACCGTTTGGGTTTAGAGGTGAGTCGGCCGGCACCATGCCGAGCCAAAATGGAAAATAGTTTAAAAGTTCAATGTGTTGGTGTCATAAATGCAGTTAGGATAAAGGCATTCAACACCGAGGTAGATGTGGACATCTTTGTCATGCCACACAAAGGGGAGGGCTATCCTATCTAGGGAGGCCTTGGCTTATGGCTATGAGAGCTAAGCAGGACTGGGACACCGGCATAATTTAGATGAAGGATGCAAAAGGAAGGCCAATACTTTACGACATGAAGATAGGTCTACAACGCGACATGGATCTAGAAACCTCCGAGGATGAGTTTTCTAGTGGTGACTCTTCAACCACTTCAGAGGAGGAGTCAACAGTGAGTGAAGAAAGTGATAGTAGCATTGAGGTGATGGGGATCATTCTCAAGGACCCTAAGAAGATGGAGCAACCTGATGCCTCATCATCAAGCCAAGGGGAGACACCAGGTATACAATGTTTTTCAGAATTTTTGGAGTTATGAACACGGAGATATGATTTTTGTAGTGGACCCCAGTTTTCTCGTGTAATGGTGACACAGGCCATCCCCACTTTTCTTCCTTCTAGAATGGCTATGGTTCTACAAGTCTTCAAGCATGATTACAAGAGACAAAGCTCTTTTAATGAGGTCTTGGCTAGTCTAGAGTAATTCTATCACCATTTTTGGAGGATCCATCCTCATCAACAAATATCCACCTTCGACAACCTCCCTTATAATTTTCTTACCTCTCTCTTCTCTCCCTAATAAGCTTATGTCTATCCAAAGTTAGACTATTGTAAATATTTCCTATCCTCTATATCCTACCCACATTCTCTCTTTTTCTCTTTGTATTGACTCTGGGATTTTAAATAATGAGGAGACAAGATGGGAGCCACAGTCACATGCACCCCATTTTCCTAGTCACCAAAGTGGGACACTCACCTCAAATAGAAATATTGCTAAATCCTTCCCTCCTTCCCTATATAAGGAGGCCATGAGAGCTCACTTGGGGGGAGAGAACACACACACACACACACCTATCCATACACACTCTTGTGCTACATGCTTGTAGCATGAACCCTAATCACATAATCACAACACCATCACCATGCACAAAAGATGAGCACCACACCTCCACACCACTTGTAATTAAGGGTTGAAGGCACAATTTCAAGAAGAAGAA
Organism: Adiantum capillus-veneris; assembly: GCF_014529385.1. Classification (NCBI taxonomy): domain Eukaryota; kingdom Viridiplantae; phylum Streptophyta; class Polypodiopsida; order Polypodiales; family Pteridaceae; genus Adiantum; species Adiantum capillus-veneris. The sequence continues at coordinate 70,202,459 of NC_140954.1, forward strand.
GGGTGGACACACTCATGATATTCCTCGCCATCAACTCCCATCTCTCCATTATGCCTCCTACGATCTTGTTCCCTTCTCATTTTCCTGCCATACGCTACCTATTGTATTCATCTTTTGCAAGCAATCAACACACTCCATCTTGGTGCCATACTTTGTGTCGCTTTGGATACATCTCATTGTGAGTATGGTATATGCTTGTTCCTTGCCATTTTTTTTCTGCTTATGTTAAGGTGTGCGGATTCGCCACCACACACACACACTCTCTCTCCCTCTCATATTCCTATCATCTTGCTACTTCCATCTTAAGGTGTGCAAATTCGCCACCTTTTGTATGAGAAGTGAGCATACTTGCATGTATCCCTGACCTCGTTATCTTCCTTACTACATGCACCCGTAGCGAGCCCATTCTCACTCACTCACCACTCCTCTCACCTTATTCTCCGACCACCCCATTCCACATTTGGGCATGGATCTTGAAATTGTTTTCCATGCATGATTCATCGTGTATATGTATGCGTCCTAGCCGCATATCTTGCTAGGTGGTGCCCCTATTGTGTATTCCCCATGATGAGGCCATTGTGCATAGTCTTGGTGTAGAGGCCACCGGGTTTATTTTTTCACTTCCCCCTCTCACAAGCATGGGTGGAACAGGCGAGATTGGCTGGCCAAAGAAGATTGGAAGAATGCGAAGAAAGCAGCACGCAAGAATCCCGACAAGTGGAAGCAACAAAAGGATGCAGCCAGAGCGCAAGTAGAGGCAGGGAGCTCGCACCACTTGCGGAGCGGTGGATGGGCATCATTTGAGGCCGATTTTATAAGTGTTTTCGCATTGCTCTTTATGTTCGATAGTTTAGGGTTTATGAGTTTTTTAATTCTAACATAATGAATTCTTTGTATGTTTTGACAGTGGTCGATGACAGGATGTGATCCCACACCGTACGAGCGCGAGTACACAAGCAGGAAGGGCTTAAACGCCCTGATGGACATTCTCAGTTCTCGCGGCGGCATGGTTAGTATTAGGGTTTACTCTTTTCTATTTTTTGTATTGTTTTATAAATGTCGTTATATGTTTATACTTACTGAAAGCTGTCTTATTGTCTTTTTTTGCAGAATCCGACAGATACGCCGCTTGGACGCGATGAGACGTCTGACTAGACGACGTCAGTTTAGCCGTAGCTAGATAGCATTAGTTTAGGGTTTCTCATAGCTTATGTATCATGAGACGGATTTTATACGTCTTTTTGAACCATGTATATTATTACATTTGTCACCGCAGTTCATTTTGCCAATCAATTCTTTATACCTATGATGTTGTACAATTGTCATTATTACATTTGCCAATCAATTCATTTTGCCTATGATGTGTACAATTGTCAATTTTACGCTTGTCAATTTTGCAAACAATGCATCTTGTGGGTGACTATTTTGGGTCTATTATCTACCCTTGCACTTTTTTTAAAAAGTGAATCAAGTACAATATGGTTGATGGGTGGCAGGGCATTCAATGCCCTGTCACCAGAAAAAAATTCTCTCGGGCGTTGCTATAACCATCGCTATTTATGGCTCTGTAGCGTCGCTATGAGCGTCGCTATAGACTTCTGTGTAAACGTCGCTATGAGCGTCTCTATATAGCGACGCTCATAGCGACACATATAGCGACGCTATTAGCAACGGTTGTAGCAACGCCGGGGGTTATAAAAACCCAGTGTATTTCCGTCGCTAACAGCGTCACAAGAGCACACAACCTCTTGTAGTGAAACTTTCTTCTTTTATTGCCCTCAAGAAGGTTGACATTTGTCTCCTCATTTACTGTTGCATAGCTAGAGTAGCAAAGAAAGTATCCTGCTCTTGAGGCATTGAATCCTACAGCATACCCAAATATTATAAGTGCTGCAACTCTCTCAAGTAGCATGATCTTTTTTTCATTGATTTGAAGGGGAGTGTTCCCCAAAAACCGTGACAATATCTTCAGGGAAAATACTGGCAACTCGGGATCTTCAGAATACTACATGTGAAAAGCACAGAAGGTGGCACTATCCAATGTAGGCATGTAGTGCATGAGAGAGGAGGCATCTCTTCTTGAAGTGCCCTCTATTGCTTTCCCTCTTGAGCCTTTAACTCTCCCAAAAAAATTGTCTTTGTCAAGGAGTTCAATCTGCAAAACAAGACATAATGAGTAATTAAAACAAATTTGAAAAAAAAGGAAAATTTTAGAAGGGAGATCAAGGTGAAACTAAATCTACCTTTTGCAACTCATCCTCGGCAATGACTTTTTCTTGAAGGGCATGATCCAGTTATCTCTCTTATGTCAACATCCTTTCCATTCTTTTTCAGCTTAAAGTCTCTACCAAAAGATTGGATGCCAAGCTCAACAAGTCTCTTCTCAAAATCCTCATTTTTTAGGGAAGGTTTCTCGTCTTCCACTCTTTTCATGCATAGAGCAAGTGCATCAGGAGCAGGAAGAAAATATTTATTGGATGTCTAAAGATCAAGTGCCAAAAAATCCTTTTTTGACTCTAGTTCTGTGTCAATAAAATCTTTGGCCACCTCAGAAGCTTCAGAAATGGTTGCAATACAGTAGTCCTCCCTCATATTAATTAGACATTGGATATGATGGAGAGGGATATACTCTTTTCCATTGATATAGAAGTAGGGAAGGTTTGGAATGATAAGGGAATTCTCAAACACCTCTACCTCCTCTGTTGGCTCATCAATGACAGTACTAGCTCTAAATTGAGCCACATCAAAATTTGCACTCTCTTGCTCCTCAGTTGCAATATCGATTTACTCCTCTTCTAGAATTTCACTTTTCTCAAGCTGCAAAACTATGGAAACATTTGTATTTGTTCCCTCTTCGTCTATATCATTCACTTTATCAAATTTTCCTTGCATATCAACTTTAAGGAACAAAAAGAAAAGAAAGGCAACTTCTTTTGGAACAAGGTTGCAAGGCTTTGAATGTAATTGACAAGAAATGGTAGGCGGACAAATAAATGAAGTCTTCCTAGGAAATCTTCCAAATCTCCTTGTTACTTTGCCTTTCTCAATTGAGTTGGTAGTACATTTAGCTAGATGGCAATAAGTCTTACCATCTAAAACCAAACACTTGCCTTCAACTGCCTCTTCAAACTCTTTGAATTCTTTTGAAAAAAAATCCTTCGCATAACTGCAAGATCAAACAAAGGGTTGAATATTTCATATGCCTTGATGTACACTTCCATGTCACCACCATCCATCACAGCAACCAAGAGCTTCTCACTTGGAATCTCCTCTGAAATCTCTTCACGACCTTCGTTCATGGTTTGGTTGAAAAAAAAATTAAATCGAAGAAGCTAGACCAAAACGGAGAGGGTAAAGACGAAGAACCCAAACGGCGTGATAGAAGCCCCAGGCACAACCTGTGGCCTTCTTCTATCGCACCATGCCTGTCGATAAGAACACACCAAAAGAAGCCCGAATGAGGCACGTTCCAGAGATTGCAAAGACTTACCCTCGCGTCGTGTGGGACCAAAGTGATGGAGTTGAGAGAGAAGCCATGATAGAGTTTAGAGAGAAGTGAAACAGAGCTTGATGTTAAAACTTCAAGATTCTCGCATCGTGCGGCATCAAAAAAAGTACAACACCACAAAAAGACGAGATCAAGCTTTATATAAGGAGGTCAAAAATGACCGTTATGGACACGTGTCATCCATGCACACGTGCCACATGGCATGCTTCCAACAGTCATTGTACAGATGGTCAATTGTATAAAAAGCTCAAGTCACGTGATTATTTTTCACCTTCCCCCAAACAACACATTCTCATCGTTTTGTACCTCAAGCATCCTCCGGCATCTTCTTCTTTCATCAACCCGCACACCCTCTTTCGCGTTATTTCATCCACCCGCACACCCCCTTTCTGCTACCACACAACGCGATAGTAAGTACTCCCACACTTGCAAAGTGAATCTTATCGAGTCCTATCGTTTTCTCGTACGACGCGATAGCGAGGTCTTTTAGACTGTGGGTGTCCCTCCTATCGCGTCCTGCGGTGTCCTTTCATGTTTCCTGGCCAAGCTCTACCGAGCTCATTATCTTCATATACGATGCGATAGCAAGCTGTTCTAAATTGTGGGTGTCCGCCCTATCGCGTCGTGGGTGTCTTTTCATGTTTCCAGAACACGTGATACCGAGCTCATCATCTTCCCGTACGACGCATAGCGAGCTCTTCCAGATTTTGGAGGACCTCATATCACGTCCTATGGTATCTTTACTTATCCTTGAACCACGCGATACCAAGCTCTTCGAAATTGTGGGAGGATCTCTTTTCGCATTGTTCTGGATACTTTAGAAAGCGCTTGGACCTCTCTGCAGGTCTTGTTTTGAAGTATTTTGTGACAAAAGACAGAATTTTTTGACTATCAAATGGCGAGGACAAAACAAGCTGTAAGAAAAGTTCACCAAGCCCCAAAAGATCCAGAGAAAGATGATGATTCAGAGAAACCACCTACACAACCTCGTCAGAGGCCTACTGCTAGAAAAATATTGAATTATCAAGTCACATCTCTAAGGTAAATAAGGAAAGCACAAAAGTCTACTTGTTTTCTCATTCCAAAGCTACCTTTCATGAGAGTTGTCACAGAGCTGTCAGATAGACTTGTGAGCATGAGAATACCAAAACCTTTGTTTCAGTAAGGTGTCATTCTCAAGCCTTGATGTGCCTTCAGGAGGCTGCTGAGGATTTTCTTATAGACTTTATGAATGATAGCTACATTGCAGCTGCATTTTCTCATAGGGTCACACTTATGAGCAAAGATTTTGTGCTTGTGTCAAGTCTGAGGTACAAGTTTGATAAGGCTCTTGAGCTTATTCCTAGTGAGGATCTTAAATCCTTCCAAATTTTAAATATCCCTCCTTCCAAACAGCAGAAAAATTCAGGGGTTGTCATTGAAGATGTTACACATCAGTATGAGACAAGAAAGGCCCAGGATATCAAAGCAGGCAAGGAGGTTGAGAGGGAGCAAGACATGATGTCAGAGGATGCTATCCTTACAGAGCAAGCAAAAATTTTAAGAGCATCCAACTCTCTCCCTTATGAAAAATTTACAGGCCAAATGGTGGTGGATGTCTCCTTGTGTGGGGATGATGAAGTGTACTGTGACATATTCCCTCAAGACACAAGTATGCTTCTAAACCCCAACATTGAGCTTGGTGATACTGTGCTCTTTATCTATCTCAGGTATGTGTTGCCCCTTTGCTAATTATTAGTGCATGTGCAGGCACAAGGGCCTCATTGGGGGATGTGTTTTCTTTTTCAGGTGTCATATGAGGGATCTTCCAAAGGCTATAGCTATGCAAATTTCCATACTTGATCCTCTAGTGACACAGTGCCTTTTTAACAAGCAAGGAAGCCTTTCAATTTTTTTTGAAGATTTTAACATGCTGACCTGCAATTACCTAATATACCCCTATTTTGAAGGGTAACTCTTAACTCCTAACATGTTATTTATAACTTTTTGTGGTATTCCTAACTAATTGTTATTTTTTGTAGAGGACATTGTAGTCTTATTATCTTCAATCTTTTGGAGAAAGATATTATATTTATGAATTTATCGTCAAGTATCCATGGGACAAGTAAATTGTAAGTATCAAGATCTATGCTTGACGGCCCATTGTTTTCTATTAGTAGCTTTTTGATTGATGTCTTCTTGCAGTGCTTCCAAACTTATTGTTGGTCACCTGAGTACCACAGGTAAGGATTACAATATAGAAGTTTTCAAGTACTACAATCAAAAAGTGCCTTTACAAACAAACTCAACATCTTGTGGATGGAGGGTGCTTGCCAGTGCATGGAGATATCTTGAGTCAAGGTGCAGGATGACTACACTCACTGTAAGTGTGTATCTCATGTGCCATTGATTTATTTTAATTTCCCCCCTGTGTATGTATGTACTCATGTCCTTTAATTTCTTTTTCTATTTATTTCAGTTGCATGACTATCCAGAGTCTTGGGTATGTGGGTGAGAGAGAAGGCTGTTTCTATGGTTTTGGAAAGATCAATAAAGCCAAATGATCCAGAATCTTCATTGCCACCAAAGAAAGGTAGAGCCACCAAGGGTTTGGATGCAAAGAAAATGGATCACAAGAAGAAGAGTCGTGCAAAGAAGATCCATACAAAGAAAAGCCCTTCAAAGAAAAGGGATCACAAGAAGAAGAGTCCTACAAAGAAGAGCCATGCCAAGAAGAGTCCTGCTAAGGGGAAGAGTCCCACCAAGAAGACGAGCCCTGTAAAAAGAAGAGAAGATACAAAGGGCCATCCATTCCACTCACCATTGAAATTCAATGTTCAAAAGCATCGTACAGCTAAGAAGAGTAAGGGGGAGGCACCTAGCTCACCTTTCAAGCTACCATTCATGTTGCCAAAGAAGGTTGCAAGTCACTGAAGTCAACCACTCCTTAGGAGCCCAAAGCACCAACCCCTACCAAGTCCCCCGTGCCAAGCCCTGAGGAGCCCAAGTCACCACCACCCACTCCTGAACTTTCACCCCCTCCTGAACACAAAAGAAAAAGGATCTCTGAGGATGCAGAATCCTCTCAGGCAAAAAGAAAAGTGGAGTTTCATGATTGATTACTCCACAAAAGTTATGTACACTTTTGTTCATTTTGTCCATATGAACATATACCCTTTGGTGATTCATAATTTTGTACTTCAAATACTTAATATCAACTATCGATTCTTAATGTGTATCATGGTGTCACGTAAGTTTAAAACAACATAAATAATGATCACAATAAGGTAGAGAAAAGATAAATATATTTGCAAAATGCAATGATTACAATATTGAACTTGTTTTTTCAAGTCCTTACAAGTGGCTCAAATACAACTCTTTTTGGGGGAAGGCATGTGATGCAAGAGGTTGGATCTCCATCCTTGTGCTTACTACAATTCCATCCACTTTGAATCTATACTCTGGAGATGTTTCATCAAGAAACTCCAGAGATTCTCTAACATCATGTAGTCTCCAATTTTTTGTTACTATAAGGCTTCTATACTCAGTGTGTGGATGGACTGTGACCTTTAGTTCAAACTCTGGACAATTTTTCTCCGATTCAAGAGGGACCCAGCTACCTAATTTGCTTCTCCATCTCCTATAGTCATAGCCTAGAACTAATGATTGACGACATAGTTGATATTAGATAGACATAGAATTTGGGCTTACTCTACAACTAATATTATCGCCAATATGGAAAGTTTCTTTGGTACTCCATCCTTCTCCAAGTACATTATCCAATTCAGTAATAGAAAGTCTTCTATTAAGCCACAACGTCTTTGTCCTCTACAAGTCCATTGTTTTGAAACATGCCACAAAGACATGTATAGGCAAGAACCATTGAACTTTAATCCTTCTTGATATCCTGCTCGGAGACAGAGCTTTAAGGATGTCTTCTTTGATCTTGGATTTGAAGCTTGATATAGTACATGCATCAGGAGCTTCCCAATCAAGTGAACTTATGGTGGGAACGGGTAACTGATGTAGTTCTCCATATGCACCTTCTCGTGATGAAACCTTGTATTCTGCAAAATAGACAAACAAATCCATTGTTTTGTAAAAGGAAGGTATCTTGTCAGCATACATAGCATCTGCAATCCCTTTATGCATTGCTTTGAACGTCCCACTTAGATTATCCACAGGCTGCCATTCCACAACTGTTGAAGGGAATATATCTGGAATGGAATCAAAAAATGAGAAAAAACAATGGGAGAATGAAAAATTCATTGTAGCAAATAGATTTTTTTTTTTACTTACAGTAAGAATGCAGTGTGGGATGTTCTTCCCAGCCTAACACCATATCCTTGGCCATGTACACATGTTGAACCTTAGCTAGCCAGCCATTGTCGGTCACTTTGAAAGCAAGAACACGACCTTTCCAATGGTTTTTTACTTTATCACATTTAGTTCTCTTCACTCTGTGTACACCTTTGCATGAAGGAAGCATTATTACCCAATCATTCACACGAAAAGATATGGGATTCCAAAGACCATCCTCTCTAACGTTATGAAAGTCACAAGAAGTTATGTTATGTGAAGGGCGACGTGCAAAAGACGCCATGGAAACTCAGAGATTAGAGAAGAATAAAGAAAATATAGAGAGGGAAAGACTTAAACCTTTCACAAAATAGAGAGAGAGTGAAAAAGGTATACATTTGAAAAAAGTAGGTGATTTGTCATTAATGGCCTTGTTTTGAGAGTCTTCTGACATAGATTCATATCTTTTGACAACGCTTTTGTGAAATATAAAATAGAATAAAAGATGAGATAGACTTCATTACTTTGGGTCGCAAATTTAATGAGCTCACTCACCGAAAGCACCTAAAAATAGCAGCTTCAGTCTTATGATCAAGACATTTATCTGTTCTCCATCAAAATACGACCACCAAAACCCAAACTAGAGGAGACAAGAGTGCCATACTTTTGTATACGTGTCAAATGACTATTGGACTATTTCTTAATCCTTATATTAACAAACAACCCTTTTTGAGTCGTATACAACTTTGTCTCTCTAGCTTAGGGCCCTAAACCTATTTAGTTTGTACTAAGCAAAGCAAATGACACCTATAAAAGAGCACTAAGAGGTCACTATTGGGAGGGGGGGGTCAGCACTTGAAAGAGAAGTCATGCACACATGACGCTGACTCCAAGGGTCACTATGCACAGGAGTATGATCTCTGTGTGACATGAAATTTCCCTAGAGAATGCACTATAGGCTCTCTCTCTCTCTCTCTCTCTCTCTCTCTCTCTCTCTCTCTCTCTCTCTCTCACACACACACACACACACACACACACACACACATACACCATGGTCTCCATCTCGCCAAAACGAGGGGTTTTGTACATACCATCTTGAATCAAGTTTTCCCGCACAGTTCAAAGGGTCTTCATCTGCTCAGTCTACATCTCCATTGTTGAGCTATATATAGTGTCTCTATATATAGCACCATGGTCCCCTCTATATAAACTCATCTCGTGTAGTCATTGTACACACTTTGGGGTTTTGCATATTTGGAGTTGTCTCTCTCTCTCTCTCTCTCTCCCATCGTCGTCTTCGGTTCAACATGGTATCAGAGCTATGGCGAGCATCAAAAGAAAAGATGAGTAACTTTGCTGATATTTGTTGCTTAAGCGTAAAGATTTTCTTGCTATATTGTTTTCTTCTTGTGTTTTCTTAGTTGCAAGTGCAACCATGAAAAGATAAGTTTTCATCATATTCTTGTGAAGGTAATCAGCATATAATACTGTTTTTGCTTGCACTGTTAGAATTCGCAAAGTGCAGAGACGGACCTAAGCATCAAGGGAAGAAGAAGAGAGTCCATACTTAGAATTTAGATTAAGAAAAGGAGATGATTTTGTGAATGACGCTGGGATCTTGAGAGCTGGATTGACCCTATTAAGCATGAACGCTCATGGCACAACTTATTATTGAGTTCTGTGTGCCTAGTCCCCTGTCATCTCGAATGCATGGCAGCTTTGCACAACCTCCCCTCCATCTCAAGTGCATGAAAACCTTGTGCCATAGGCTGTCCGATTGTCCAACTTGCTTGCGGGCCAAGCTCTCTTGTTGTTATTTTTAGCTTGCAGATTTTGCTTTTATGGGGGCCTAAAATAGTATCATAATATGTTTTTGTGGCGTCTCGTGTTGCTCGGCACAACTCTCCGTTTGCTGATCTGGCTAGGCCGCAACTGGCTATCAGGTACCTGCTCGGCATCTGCCGTTTCTGATGCAGATTCCAGCTTGAACTTGGGATTCAATCCAGATCTGCAGACCATTACCGCTTCAATCTGGGTATGCGTTTCAGACCATTACCGTTGAACTAATCCCTGCCATGAATATTGCCGATGCAATCAGTTACAGCTGTAGATGTTCAGAGTCGCTGCTCAAGTTTAGAGCCGATCCAAAGTTCACGTCTTCAAGTTCAGAGCTAGCAATCCTCACCTGCTTTTGGCAACGATAGTGTTCAATGCTTCTGTAGATGCCGTCCTCACTACTTGGTTGCATGGCAGCTGGGTTCACGTTTTAGGCTCGACAAGCTTTAGGCTTGTAACAGGTTGCGGCAAAGGTGATATTTGATGCGCGTGGGTTGACCATACCCAGGGCAGCGAGTCTATGTAGGGCAAGGGCTTCCTTTTCTCCATCAATGACTCCTTGGTTGCTAAAATTAGCTGGGGCAGAGGCCTGCAGGTGATGACGAAAATAGCCTGCATGTAAGCTACCTTGCCACCCAAGTATCTATTAAAGGCGGTGAGCAGAGACCTTATTGGCTGCCATATATACATTAAACTCGTCGGGCAGGGACCTTATGAGCCCTATCAAAATAGCCTGCATGTGAGGTCATCGTGGTCAAAATAGCTTGCATATAAGCTACTATAAGTCAGGATAAAGCATATATTATGATGAATTGTTTTGTTTTATTAGAACGATGAGCTGTTCTCATGGCCAGAAACGCATAACCGATTGCCTGTAGTTCTAAAGCCTTGATCCGAGCGCTTGTCAGGTACCTCTCAGAATCCTACCCTCAGAATCCTTGTCACCTCCAGCTTGTCTCCCGTCTTCTACAACCTTGCAAAGTTAGTTCAATCAGTGTTGTCTATCGTTTTTTTTTTTTTCTAAGCTAGTGCAGTTGCCGGCCATGTCCTGCCGCCATACTTAAGGATTATGAATTTTGGAAGTAAGCAGTAGACCGTGTGCTTTTAACTATTATTTATGATTAGGTGAAATGTAAAATAGCATTTGCAGAAAGCTTAGTATATACAAATCGTCTTGATTATATAGTTGCTACCTCATCATCGGTAGAGTTTGTCACTTATTCTTGGTCAATTAATAATTTTGGATCATGACTTTACTAATGATTTTCTTAATTCTATGTCAGAACTTTACTAATACTTTTCTCGATGATGTGATAGATTACCTCCCATTACTGACAAAGTTTATGCGTACTTGGGAGCCTGATGTTGAGCTCGGTACATCGTCAAATTGAACCCTTCTAATTGGTATTTGTGCGTCAATATTTCATGGCACTATGGTTGTTATCCTCTCATCGCACCCTCGTCGTCCGTGGCGCTATGTTTCATTGCACCCTCGTCGTCAGTGGTGATATTGTTGTTATTGTTCTATTACACCCTCGTCGCCATCGATGCTATGATTATTATCGTCTCATTGCATCCTCGTTATCTTCTTATTATATGTACATGTGGCATTATTATTTGTTTCTATGTCGTCTCTAGAGCGGTGTCGCGAACCGTCTCTAAGGACAATGCGATGTGGTTATTTCTAACCTTCACGTTTCGATATGTTTCTTGAGTTGATGTTGTTTATAGGATGAAAGTCACGTCAAGCAGTGTGTACAGGGGCTCAAATATATTCAAGCTGCTTAAAGATATCGAAGCTTCTCAAAGATATTGAAGAAATTACATCAATTAAATTGTATAAATAGGGTTGTTACACACCCTTGAAAGGACACATTGTAAAACAGGAGTGATGTAGCTCCTTTGAACATTGTAAATATTTAAAACATTTTAATAAAACGGTGGGTATATATAGAGCTGTGGGTTTTTCCCTTGAGCCCCCAAGGGTTTTTTCATCCACAGTTAGGGACCTTCATTTGAGTGGGGGTGTTGAGCTATATATAGTGTCTCTATATATAGCACCCTGGTCCCCTCTATATAAACTCATCTCTTGTAGTCATTGTACACACTTTGGGGTTTTGCATATTTGGAGTTGTCTCTCTCTCTCTCTCTCTCTCTCTCTCCCATCGTCGTGTTGAACCTAGCACCCTAGTCCCCTCTATATAAACTCATCTCGTGTAGTCATTGTACACACTTTGGGGTTTTGCATATTTGGAGTTGTCTCTCTCTCTCTCTCTCTCTCTCCCATCGTCGTCTTCGGTTCAACATCCATCTCTCTCTCTCTCTCTCTCTCTCTCTCTCTCTCTCTCTCTCTCTCTCTCTCTCTCTCTCTCTCTCTCTCTCTCTCTAGCACACACTTTAGAAGATGCACAAAAGCTTATGGTTGTCCTTGAGAACTTTTGCTTGCATAGTGGGCTGATTGTAAATGAATCCAAAACAAAGGTTATGCTTGTGAAAACCAACCATAAGGAGAAGCCATGCATTGTGTACAACAACGAGACACTTGAAGTTGTTGAGAGCTTTAAGTACCTTGGCCTTGAGGTTCCATCCAATCACAAGTGGCATGAATGTGCTATGTGTCGTTTGGAAGCGGGAAAGAGAGCATATTATGCATTTGAGAACATGTGTAATGCGGGAAACATCAAGTGTTGGGTTCTCAAGAAGTATCTTTTTGATGCATTGGTGACACCGGTTCTTCTTTATGGAGTTGAAGTGTGGGGTGGGAGCATCTCAAAGTCTACTTGGAAAGAGTTTGAGAATGTCCAAAAGCGTTTTCTTACAAACTTTCTCCAAGTTAAGACACAAACACCATATATGCTCCTACTTCTTGAGTCGGGATCTCTTCCAATTGAGGTTATGGGCATGGAAAGGGTTGTGGAGTACATGATAAAGATGCGTCAAAACCCCTCACATCGACTTCCTACAATTGCATGGGAAGCAAGCAAAAAAGTTCAAAAGACGCATAAAAGCAAGATCTTGAGCACGGGATGGATGCAAGACATAAAGAAGTGGTTTGGGAGATGGGATGCATTACACTTGCTACATGATGCTTCAATTGACTCTCAAGTGAATGAAGCTTTTCTACAACGCCAATGTATTACGGCTTGGGAGAAATCCGGTGGGTCACGCTTCATACATTACACCACCTATATTGCCCCCAACTACAAAACCATGTTCTTCGCTGAGAGAGGAAACCGTACTCACACTTACATGCTTGAGCCTATTCCCTTGTCCGCGATACGCACTATCGCAGCAATTCGGCTTAGCTCCCATTTCCTTCGATGCGAGATAGGGCGTTGGGGCAATGGAGAAGAGTCAAATCGATTGTGCACATTATGCTCACTGCAAGTTCGAGAGTCTGAGTACCACACACTACTAGAGTGCTCAGCTTTTGATCACATCCGAACTTGCTTCTCTCACATTTTCAGCCATAACTTAGACCTACACACTTTCCTCTCCCAGCCAAAGTGTGGGCTCTCCATTGCGACTCTCATCACTACAATTTTGGAGCATCGAGAGTCACTCATCAGCCATACACATACTACATCACATGTAACTTTGGTCCCATAGGTCATATTTGACCTCCGAGGACGATAATAAAATCTATCTATCTATCTCTCTCTCTCTCTCTCTCTCTCTCTCTCTCTCTCTCTCTCTCTCTCTCTCTCTCTCTCTCTCTCTCTCTCTCTCTCTCTCTCTCTCTCTCTCTCTCTCTCTCTCTCTCTCTCTCTCTCTCATGTGGTGCGTTGTGTTGTTGTCATTCGAATCGTTGTTGTCGGTGTCCTAGTTGCTCAAAGCTAGGTAGTGCTCCTTGTTCACTCCTCGTGATGAGTTTTGCATGCACGGGCTTTGCGTAGAGGTGGCTGAGGTCCTTTTTTTGTTTTGTGCTTGTCATTTGGTGCCCCCATTGAGGAGGGATTCTCGAAATGCTTCAGTTTACAACACTAAAAATAATGCACGGGGTTCGCAATTCTGGGTGCCTTTGCATGCGAAAGAGACGGCTGGGTGGTTGAAATGCAAAGGGCGGCACGTGCTGCATGGGGAAACCAAGGAACGCCAGGCGAGTTCCAAAATTTCTAGGGGCAGTTCTTTGAGAGTGTGCATGGTGGTTGCAGTGGGTCTTTGCAGTGCCCTTTATGAGCCTCGTTAGCGTGCTACTCTCTTGTGCATGCCTATGGCTATCACGCACATGCGATTAGGTAGCCGCCACTACCAGCCTAATGCATGCCGTCTGTTGGTTATTGATCTCAGCAAGTTGGTGGAGTGCCCTGCCTGACCTATAGCGGCGGGTTCTGCAATAGATCACCAAATTCCCCTGCTTGTCTTACCGGCAGCCTCTTTCCCTGTCGCAGACTATATCCTTCAATTCTTGCAACCTGTACTCGCTTCTTCTATTCTTGCGTCCTCTTACTGAATGGATTCTTTGTCCATCAAAATACATTCTTCAACCCTGCTAAGGTTTTGTATGCCAAGATTTTGTGCAGCTTGGTATCCTGCTGATGACGGTTAGCACCCTGAACCTGATATTACAGTAATCTCCACCTTGGTTTCAACAAAATCTTCATGCAACAGACGGATTTCCTTCGTAGATTGTAAGGGTTGGGATTCCTTCTACAAGAGCGAGAAAATATTTCTATGCCCCTCATTGTCCAAAAATTCCCACTTCGTCTTACCCGAATTCGCCTCATTCTTGATAGAGAAGTCTTAGGACTTCTTTACCCTGAATTTAGAATCATTATTATTATTATTCTTACAGAATCAATATATTCTTACATCATGGAATTTTCTTTGCTTTTTTTTTGGATCTCCATAATTCGATATCGCTATTACAAATCTAGTTCACGCTTATATATATCCTCTAAGCCTGCATGCTATTCTAATGTAATAGTTTGAAGTATTGAAACTAGGATGATGTTACGATTATTGATCAAATTCTGTCTTCTAGTTCTCATGCTCGAGAACGGTCATATATGACTCCTTTGCTTAATCGCTGGGTGAAAGCATGGAATGGTGGCTCAAATAGTTGTGTCCATGGACACCTACTATCAAAAACTTTGGCCTACAATTAGACATGAATTCACATAAAATTTCTATCATGATATATGTCAATGGATAGCTCTTAAAGAATAAAATGTAGAAGTGCAATCACTTATAAATTTTATTTAGTTTGTATTCTTTTTTCCACAAGATTGTTTTTGTGATATGCTATCTAATAGCTTAAATATCATTCCACCTATTCATGCTTTCACCCCGCTACTCTCTAAGTCATCGTGATCTAGTTCCTAGATAAGATGGTCTCCCTACAAGCTTTAACCATGGTAATTTTATTTAAGCAAATCACATAATGATCAATTAATGTATAAAATACATTCAACTTTACTAATCAACATAAGATTAATGGGATTTGAGAGAAAAACAAACTTAGCTCTAAGATAAGTTCGTCATGACTTTCATTCGAGGTATTTTTGTTCACCTAGCTCTGATACACTGCTACAAACGGAAGCGCGATGGCCCTGCAAAATAGTAAAATAACATACTGCACGGCATAAAACAATGATTTTGCATACTTGAACAACTACAACTAGCATATAATCAAACAATAAGCAAGGAGAGAGAGAGAGAGAGAGAGTGGTGAACACGTGTAGGCGCACCTCCTGGAGCGAATTTCTACATCGGTACAGCGAGAAAGAAGAGAGAAAAGGAGAGAAGAACAGACACAAATGCTGGGTGCAATCTCCCCCCATGCAAGAGTGAGAGAGTCTCCTTCTTGGAGTCTCATCAACAGGACTCCTAAGCTCTCTCTCTAGGAGACTCCATTAAGACTATAGTTCCCAATGGAGTACCTCAAACTAAGTCCTTTTCAAGCAAGATAATAGATCCATGTTCCACTTACCCTATTGCAATGAATAGGTCCAACCTTTCATGGAAAAATTAAGGACCTCTCTTCTTAAGCAAGAAAAGATAAGCCAATAGCTCTGATACCAATGTAACGAAAATGGCCTATGAATTTTGAGAATAGCAGAATTAAGAGAATTAGAGTGATCATTTTCATGAGACTACTTTGAGAACATATATGGTGAAATTACTTAGAAGTAGCAACATAACCATTATATTTAATCATCTTGGCATGAACAATACTTTTGCAAAGGAGAGAGTTAGAGAACTTGTCAATAGTTAAGGACGAGATTTATGTGGAATCGGTTTCCCCTCCAATAGGGTTTTGTATTATAGATTCTCCCATAAAGAGAGACTTGGCACAATACAATCTTTGTGTTCCTTGTGACCTAGATGATGCAATGAAGATTGAAAGCTTCATGCATCACGTGCATAACATAAACTTGTTGAAAGCATTAACCATCTGTGGCCTTAGTCCCAAGGCCTCAAACACCTTTGAAGGTGGATCGAGCTATCGGGGAATGAGGGTAGGGAAGGGCAAGAAGAAGTAATATACGAGAAACAGATAGTTCCTCACTTATTATCACTCTTCTTGCATAGCATAGCATAATAGCATAATAAGGATGATGAAGAAGATGACAAGATTAAGCATTGCAGCATGACTCTTGGTTGGATTTGCATTCCATAGCCAAGAGTGTTGGTGTACGCTCTCAACTTCTCAACAATCTTGGAGAAGGCGACAGAGCTCTTGCACTTTGCACCTCACACAATGAGTGTGTGTGTGTGTGTGTGTGTGTGTGTGTGTGGGTGGGGCAGGGGGTACACCCCCCAAGCTAGCCCCTAGATTTCTTTGTCGACCGCCCCCTTGTAGCTCATGTTGGAAGTTGATTGGAGACCTATAAACCTAGCCAATTACATGCAGAGTGCATATCAAGCAACCATGCTAGCCTTGGGACAAGTGTCCCCCTTTCACCTTTGAGAGAGAGGAGTTGATAAATGCATAAAGAATTAATCAAATTAGCTAGATTATTATTGGACCCCTTGAGAGGCCAACCCATAGGCTTTATGCACCTTATAAGAGCAACATGGAGAGGAGCTTGACATGTCTCCCTGTTGCTTCTTTAGGCTGTTGAGCTTATATATGAAGCTACTCAATATATGGCTTCTCTATATATGGCACCCAGGTCCCCTCTATATATACATCATCTCATGTGTGTATTCTACACACTTTGGGGTTCTACTTCTGTGTTCTCTCCTTCTCTCTCAACATGGTATCAGAGCAGTACGTTTTTGTTTTCGATTTTTCTCCTGATCAAAATCGATTTTGCAGAAACTACCCATTAGAGGGATCGGAATCGATGTGGTCTACAACTTTGCAGAAGGAAGTTTGTTCAAATTTTGCACCGATTTTGAGTTATCGTTCACGGACTGCGTACATACCTGAAAAACAGCTTCCGCGTTTTGTTTTTGATTTTTCTGCTAATTGGAAACGATTTTGCAGAAACTACCCACTACAGAGACCGGAATGGATGTGGTCTACAACTTTGCAGAAGGAAGTTTTTTCAAATTCTGCACCGATTTTGAGTTATCGTTCGCGGACTGCGTACATACCTTAAAAGCAACTTCCGCTTTTTGTTTTTGATTTTTCTGCTAATTCGAAACGATTTTGCAGAAACTACCTGCGCGAGAGACCGGAATCGATCTGGTCTACAACTTCGCAGAAGGAAGTTTCTTCAAATTCTGCACCGATTTTGAGTTATCGGTCACAGACTACGTACATACCTGAAAAACAGCTTCCGCGTTTTGTTTTTTATTTTTCCGCTAATTGGAAACGATTTTGCAGAAACTACCCGCGTAAGAGACCGGAATCAATCTGGTCTACAACTTTGCAGAAAGAAGTTTTTTCAAATTCTGCACCGATTTTGAGTTATCGTTCGCGGACTGCGTACATACCTAAAAAGCAACTTCCGCTTTTTGTTTTTGATTTTTCTGCTAATTCGAAACGATTTTGCAGAAACTACTCGCGAAGGAGACCGGAATCGATGTGGTCTACAACTTTGCAGAAGGAAGTGTTTTCAAATTCTGCACCGATTTTGAGTTATCGTTCGCGGACTGTGTACATACCTAAAAAGCAACTTCCGCTTTTTGTTTTTGATTTTTCTGCTAATTCGAAACGATTTTGCAGAAACTACCCGCGTGAGAGACCGGAATCGATGTGGTCTACAACTTTGTAGAAGGAAGTGTTTTCAAATTCTGCACCGATTTTGAGTTATCGTTCGCGGACTGCGTACATATCTGAAAAGCAACTTTCGCTTTTTGTTTTTGATTTTTTTGCTAATTGAAAACGATTTTGCAGAAACTACCCGCTTGAGAGACCGGAATGGATGTGGTCTACAACTTTGCAGAAGGAAGTGTTTTCAAATTCTGCACCCATTTTGAGTTATCGTTCGCGGACTGCGTACATACATAAAAAGCAATTTCCGTTTTTTGTTTTTTATTTTTCTGCTTATTGAAAACGATTTTGCAGAAACTACCCGCGTGAGAGACCGGAATCGATGTGTTCTACAACTTTGCAGAAGAAACTACCCGCTACGGGACACCGAAATCGATGTGGTCTATAACTTTGCAGAAGGAAGTTTCTCTAAATTCTGCACCGATTTTGGGTTATCGTCTCGGACTGCGAATATGTTTGAAAATCAAAATTTTACTTTTTGCTTTTGATTTTTTTCATAATTGAAAACTTCTCAATTATATTTTTCTTCATCAATCATATATTTGTTACTGACGTAACTTTGCTGCAGAAGCCAGTTACACATCGTTCCGATTCAGTCGAGCCGTTGATGATCGTCCAAATTCTATCGAGCTACTGTTGGTACATGATCTTTTGTTATATGATATACTCGTTCATTGATTCTCGTATAATTATTCTTTTAGAGATATAGTTTACGTCGTTTTATTGATAATTTCTCATTGATACCATAGTGATTTTGATGGTACCATGATGATGTTTTGTTAATACTTTGGTCATGGTGATTTTCGTTGATACCATGATGATATGTCATTGATACCATGGTTATTCTCGGTGGTGCCATGATGATATTTCGTTGATACCATGGTTATTCTCGGTGATTCCATGATGATATTTCGTTGATTCCATGGTGATTTTTGTTGATACCATGATGATGTTTTGTTGATACCATGGTTATTCTCGGTGATACCATGATGTTGTTTCGTTGATACCATGGTTATTCTCGGTGATGCCATGATGATGTTTCGTTGATACCATGGTTATTCTCGATGATGCCATGATGTTCTTTCGTTGATACAATAATTATTCTCGGTGATATCATGATGCTTTTCGTTGATACCATGATCATTTATTCATTTTTATTGATATAATGATGATATTTTGTTAATACTTTGATGGTATTCATTGATCACTACATTGATAAATTTTGTTTTATGTAGTATATACACATATCATTTGTATCACGTAATCACACATTTTGTACTTTTACGTTTATACTTTATGTACCATATGTTGTTGTGCGTATATATGTCGTCAAAAGAGTGGCGTCGCGAACCATCTCTTATGGCATTGTGAACGTAATTATTTCATTAACGATGCTAATAATTTTCATGACATGTTTTTTTTTGGAGTCTATGATCTATGTAGGATTGATCAAAGAATTGATTTTATGAAGACAAACTTGGTGACAATAAAAGATTTATGAAGATATGTTTGGTGATGCCATATTGATGACAATAAAAGATTTATGAAGACATGTTTGGTGATGCGATATTGATGATAAGCTACACAGCAGATTCACGGAGACACTTTTGATTACAAGCTAATCGATAGCTTTTACACCTCTTTATTGAACCTTTGTATTCATTATTGTATTTGATAGGATAGGAGTAATGTAACTCCTCATAAAACATTCATTGTAAAAGGAGTGATGTATCTCCTTGTAAACATTTGTATATTCAATGATTTTTATAATATAACGGTGGGTGTATATAGAGCTGTGGGTTTTTCCCTTGATCCCCCAAGGGTTTTTTCATCCACAGTTAGGGACCCTTATTTGAGCGGGGGTGTTGAGCTTATATGTGAAGCTACTCAATATATGGCTTCTCTATATATGGCACCCAGGTCCCCTCTATATATACATCATCTCATGTGTGTATTCTACACACTTTGGGGTTCTACTTCTGTGTTCTCTCCTTCTCTCTCAACATAGGCAAGGCTTGACTTGTGTGAGGGTCTGTGTATGCTCTCTCATGCTCCTACAATGGGGGCTCGCTCCCCCATGAGTAGGAACACTTGTTGACTTTTGTAACACCTTAAGCCCCTCAAGCACCTTAGAACCTTAATCATTAAGCACCTCAAGCACCTTAGTCAGCAAGCATGACAAGCACCTCAAGCTTGGCCCGGGTTTCCATTTGAAACAGAGCCCTAGCTTGCCTACGATATTAGGAATTTTAATGCTAACCTTTGAAGGTCTCTAATGAAGCTAACCCTAAGGTCTTTAAGCTCCATTAGTTAACATTGCTCTTTGACAGACAATCTCTCATTTGGACTGTTTAACCTTGGCCCCGTGTTGAGCTAGATCCATAAGCACATGTCCATATTCTAACTCTTGTTCTCGTTTATTCTCCCACATTAAATGATCAGTTTAATACGAGAAAATCATTTGGTTTGGTTAGATATTAGATTTTATGACATTCCCCGCAATTCCTTTTTTCCCGCTTGGGTAGGGTTGTACCATGGAATATTGAAGACACCATCTTCTTGATTCAAGCAACCCTCCACAAGAGCACAAACATGTATTGTAACAAATCTCTATTATAGTATCAATTCCTTTTGAAGGGGAGACCCCCTACAAGAAAATCCGGTCCTCATCAAGTTATCAATCTTAATTGGTTATTCTCTTTCAATTATGTGCGTGGTTAAAATGATTATAATGTGTATGTGTAAATTAGTCTAAGAGCCACATCAACTATCGCAATCCGAAAACATAAGCATATCAAAAATCGCAAGGGATATCTTAGCACATGATCATAAGCTATAATCATCAATGAACCCAATTGCTACACTTGGAGCTTTAATTGTACTCAATGCTGGCAAACTTAATTAATACACATGGTCTTTATGCATTAAAAAAATTCAACTAGAAATTAAACATCATCTGAAATCTAAAAGCACCAATTAAAAAAAATTTAACTACATGCGAAAAATATATTACACTTATACATCCTCCTCCTTCTACATAGAGCTGTTTTTTACTTAAAAGGACTAGAGGTGATACACACATGCACATGAGACATCCAGAGGTCCCTCTGAGGTTCCATGCATACTATAATCTCTCATCACATAACTATAATCATGATACAAAACAACACCATCACTTTGTTCAATCATATATCATAATGTCACCCTTATGTAAGAAAGATCGTTTTTTCTATTTTTAGATGCATGCATGACACACAAGAGGTAGTGTTTGACCTTATATCAATACATCGAGCCCACTCTTGTAGGATATGTTATCATTAGAGCCCATCACTCCACTAATATGGTACTCATTCTAACAACTATCATGTCAAAATGAATCTCTTTTATGTAAAGATGGCCATATAGTTTGGGTTAGAAAAGCGTACATATGAACACCTATTTATGGAGGTCAAACAAGTGGAATAAACTCACCAAAACTAGCCACAAAGCATATAAAAACTTCATGTCAAACCCACAATCTTGTATGGTATCCCTCTTTGGTAGCACCTCTTTGGTAGTCCCAAACCAAATTCGATTATCAGCATGTCCAAACTTAATTAAATTGGCTCCTCTATTGGATCAGCACATATGATAGCCTTTCAAAGAGTCTAGTGTCTAAAAAATAACTAAAACACATTTAGAGTTAGAAAAGATGTCGCAGGTGTTTGGTGTATATTGGTGCATAGACATCACACACTAATCTTAATTATCACTGAGGTGGTTTGGAAAAGAAAATGTTTCAAGAAAACAAATATTTAAAATACATTCCTTTACAAAATTTCAGCCTTGTTTTAACAATCTATTTTCACAAAATAACTGTCACCTACTAGCCAGGCCAAAAACCAACGTCCGGAGGAGTATCAAAATGAATCAAAACCACTCACTTTCAGCTTTCAATTCATGTGAGGTGAAGGAAGATGGAGGTTTCCGTCCAAGCTAGCATCAAAAGCATAGCCTAAAGAGGCAATGCCCACCCTTTTCTTTGACGAGCCCGGCCCTGTACATGGCGGAATGATGCGCCATACATTGTTATGTAATCGTAGAGATACATAAAAGAATCCGCGAGCAGAAGCACCTGGTTGCAGCTAGCGATGCAGGAGGAGTTCCGTGGGAGAGTTCGAAGCTTTGTGTCTAAAGCAGCCCCGTCTATAGCCATCCAACCTCGGGTAGCAAAGTCAAGCTGAAAAATGTGGACGCGTGTGAAGGTGGAAGGGTATGGATAAGCAGCAGGACTACTTCGAAGCTCTAGAGCCACGACGAGAAGGTGCTCATCCAGCTGCACCATGTGGAAGCGAAGCTCCTGCAAGGTGCTCCGGTGTGAAGACACCAGCATGGCAGGCATAGGTATACTTGACCTAATTGCTGTACCCTCAAAGAGTTGTATCCATGGCAATGAGCGATGATATCCTAAGCTCATCTGCCGAAAGAAAGCGATACGCGGCCAACAAGTTGTCGATGTAGAGCTCTTCTCGCCGTGCCTGCGTTCTGAGGTCATAAGTCTCCACTCGCACTTCTAGTACCGACGCAAGAAACAAAAGCAGGTAGGTCTGTAAGCCTTGATCACCTGCTCTCTGCTCCATGCGTGCCATCCTGCAACCGAAGCGGCGCCATCCTCCAGCCAATGCAGCTTTTGCTGGTGGAAATGCATCGTGCATAAAACGGGAGAAGGGAGTCAAGGGCTTGCTGATCACAAGCGGCTCCCACCCGCTCACATTCCTCTGGCCCTTGAAGAACTCCCAGCACAATAAGCCTCCCTTGGCCCCCACTGGCGATATCAGCATCTTGTTCAATGGCAACATTTCTTCTGGAGCGTACTCCGCTATGGCTGCCGGTGCAGGAATCCAGTTCCATGTGTCGGTGTTTGGGTCGAAGGCCACCCATTCGCACTGCTTGCTAGCCAGGCCAAGTGCAGCATCCTTTTACGGCTTTGCTCCGCAGAGGAACCAGGGCAGTTGTACTGCACCCCCATCAGCGCTGCAGATCATTTTATCGGAGGTTGACTCAAGAAACGCAACAAACGAGAGAGAGAGAGAGAGAGAGAGAGAGAGAGAGAGAGAGAGAGAGAGAGTGAACAGAACTTACAAGATTGAAACAGAGTGGGCCGCCAGCTGCTGCCTGCAAGCTGAGACAATAGCAGGAGTCGAGGGAGAGAGGATGGCTTCGTTCCAGGAGCGGCATGTGACACTCAAGCGGACCAGATCCCTGGCGGGCAGTGTGGTGAGGCAGCGCTCCACCAATTCCTGCGGCAGGACATGCCAGATATTGGAAGACAATATCTGACGACTTCGAGCTGTGCGGCGCAGGCGAGCAGCATTCTTCTCCTTGTGTCGCTCATCTTTCATGACATCCATGCTTCGAGTGCGAGGCGCCATCTAGTCTTGTAAACGCAAGCGATTATAATATAAGGATCCAGGAGTACGGCAAGTGATCACGGGGAGAAGATTAACTCCCTTTATAGTCCTATTCACATATTGGTCGTGACTTGTTACGGCCGGCTCTGCAAAACGTAACCCCTACCCTAAATTATTTCCGGAATGGCAAGACAAATGCAGATCTTGGCGGAGAAGCTAGAGTCGATCCCCATCTTGTATGGTGTGGATGTTGCATTCCTTGTTTGTTCCCCTCCATTTTACCTCTCTTGAGCCTCTTTCACATTCTTCCTCAATTCTTTGTGATGGCTATAAAAATGTCTGACAGACTAATCTCTAGCAATCGGATTCTTCACCTGGTGATTCCTGTCGAGATCCACCCTTGGGTGCTAACCATGCATAATCGGCAACGAATGCAATATATCGAGTAGAAGCATGATAATTAGTGTTGTTGTTGACAAACTCAGTCAATGCTAGTAATTCTACCCAACTGTGTTGAAGGTTGTTGATTATGCATCAAAGGTATTTCTCTAAAACTTGATTCACCCTCTCTGTTTTCCAACACTCTGTGGATGATTCGTTGAAGAGAGGTTAATTCTTTACCTCTAGAATCTTTGGACAATCTTTGCCAAAAGCTTCATACGAAGTGTGGCCCTCGATTTGAGATAATCTGATATGGAAGTCCATGGTAGTGATAGATATTCTCAAGGAAGATCTTTCCAATCCCTTCTCTAATGAATAACTTGGTTGCTGGAATGAAATGCGCATCTTTGTGAGTCTTTCAATAACCACCAGAATTGAATAATCTCTCTCGAAGAGGGTAGATCTGTTATGAAATCCATGAGAGAATAGATAACCATGAATTACTAGGAATGGGCAAGGGCTGACGTAATCCGTGTAGAGGAAGATGTGAGGCCTTGGCCTTCTCCAATTTTCACATGTGCGTATATATTCTTTGAAAACTTCCACATCTAACGCGACCAAAAATCCTGTGTGATAAGCTCAATAATTTTGTTTACTCCAAAATGAACAGTTTTTGGGCAATCGTGTCTGAGTCTTTGTGCCCTCGCTCTTTTAACCAGACCCTTGATCATCATCGCTCACTAATGCCTCCTCTATTGTGTCTTCACTTACCAATGATGAATAGTGATTTAACTAGCTATAGAACTCCTTGGCGGTTGCGTACATAGCTATCAACACATAACTTTTGACAATCAAGAATTGAGAATCTAACTTATGTGAGTTTTAAGATGAATAGATCCTACAATTATAGGCTCTTTAATTAGCGGTGGATCTCATTGCTTTTTGCAACATATTAATGTACTCTTAATTGATAAAGTGAATTAGAACTACCTATGTAAGGATCTCTAAAAATTTCACAAAGTCCTTGACGAAAATTGTTGAATGTTGCAGATCCATTGTGATATCTTTGGCAAGACCAAAGAATAGGTCTAGAAAAGAAATGCCAATTGACACTTTCAAGTTCAACGACTCATACATATATTGAGCACTTGTGACATTCTATCTTGCATTGTAAATACTCCATGGAAGTGCACTTGACATTGAAGAGACTTCTTGTTTTCTATCAATAAGGAACTGCGAGCTCAAAGAAGAGCTCAAAGACATTAGAGTCTTTTTCCTATGCTGGAGCTCATCTTTGGAGCCATTCTCTGCAAATAGCTTGAGACTCTTTATAGATACTATTGGAGATATCAAAATCACTCATTCCAATTGGTTAATTGATCTTGAGAATACTCTTTCTTGATGAAGAATCGTAGAGCTTCTTCTTGAAGCACTCTATTGTTTTAATCCTCCTGGAACACTGGTGTTGGAAATAGGGTTCCAGGAAAATACACACAGCTTGGAGAAGATGAAGGAAGCTCAAGCCACACAATTGAGAGTAGTATTACTTAGTGTACAATGAAAAGATAAGATAGCCCTAGAGTGATGGGCATATATACAATGCACGGTGGAAAAACCTCCTAGTGAGGGAAAAAATGCCCCGACAGTCCTAAGTGTGCTCACACACATCAATACCATATGTATATGGTAACAAAACCCCCTTGGGAGTGACGTGGTGAACGAGAGATGGCACATAGAGTATAAGGAAGTGCCATGTCTAGAGGCCAGGATCATTCCACAAAGGGGAGCAAGCCCAAAGGTTTGCAAAAGGATTCAAAATTCTCATGAGACAATCCTTTGTGAAAATATTTGTTGTCTTGTCTTGGCACATAAGACAAGTCGATCTCTCCTATTGAGAGTTTCTTCCTGACATAGTGATGATGTACCTCAATGTGCTTTGTGAAAGCATGAAAAAATGAGTCCCTCACAACTACCAATGCACTCTGATTGTTAGTGTAAATGATGCTGGTAGTGTCCTGTCCAACACCCAAATTATCCATAAGGCGTTTGAGCCATACACACGCAACCGTAGCTATGTAGACTTCCCTATACTCAGCCCCACAACTAGATGTGTCCACAGTAGGTTTCTTCTTGCTTAACCATGATATGCATAAACTACCGAGTATGAAACAAAAACCACTTTGGACATGCATATCAAAACAACCAGGCCAATTCCAGTCTAAAAAAGCATGTAAATTTGGCGGAAATGACCCCCCCTTGGGATAAAACAACCCAAGATGTAAAGTGCCATGCAAGTAGAAAAAGATCCGCTTGATAAACTTGACAATGCTTAGACATTGGGCTATGCATAAATGATCTGCTGACCTGTGAGACCGCAAACTAAATATCCGGCCATCACTAGGCCCCACCAGCATCATGAAAACTAAGTTTTAAACATGTTTCCATGAGAGTGGGAATAGGTTTGCAATCCTCAAGTCCAAAATTACATAGCAATGTGTCTATGTAACTTGTCTGACACAAAGAAATACCACCATCACACAACTTAAACTGGATGCTTAAGTAATGATGCAACAACACCAAATCTTTCATCTTGAAAGTAGCATTCAAAATAACCTCAAATTTAGCAATATGTGCCTTATTTGAACTAGTGATTAGCAAATTATCCACGTATAGAACAACGATGAGAAGTACATCACCCTCACACTCACATACAAAGTGCTTTCTGCTGGACTATAATTATAAAATCCTTGTTTGACCAAATGAGTATCAGCTTTCTCATACCAAGCACAAGGAGACTGCTTCAACCCATACAAAGATTTTTTACATTTGCACACTTTATCCTCTCGTCCTTTCTTGACAAAACTGCAAGGCTATGTTGCATAAAGTTCCTCAAATATGTCACCATTCAAGAAATCGGTAACAATTCCTGATTGATGTACATCCCAACCAAAAGGAGCTACCCATGCACATAGAAAATGGAGCAAAGGTCTCTTCATAATATATCCCTTCTGTTGTGCATAGCCTTTTGCAACAAGTTGAGACTTATAGTAGTCAATTTCATCATCCAGTATACACTTCAACTTGTAAACCCACTTCATACCAATGGCCTTTTTTCCAAAAGGCAAATCACATAAAGTACATGTGTAATTTTTAATAAGTGCATCATATTCTCATTGCATGGCTTCCATACAACTTTTTGAATTCTATGATTCATCAACAGATAGAGGTTCCTCAACATTACATAAACTAAAAATAGCCAAAGCATAGAATCTGATGCATAAGATGCATGGTGACAACCTGAACGAGTGTGACTAGACACAGGTGCATCCAATTTGTTGTCATGTAAAATATGCACAACCATTTCAACATACCTCTAGCCTGTTCATTCTCAATAATTTCCTCATCAATTACATCATGTACATTTGCATAAGTAATATTTGGTTGATCTATATCATTTTTAGAAATCCCCATAGGCTCTACATTTGCCTCTTTGGAACTTACATTTGAGCTTCCACCACTAAAAATAGGCAATAAACTGTTATAAATTTCTTGTGAGCTTACATTATTGTCTCTAGTACATGGCAACAAAAGCTGAATAGAATCTTTCACAAACACAACATCCCATGAAACCAAGATTTACTTTGTTTCTGGATGGTATAACCTGTAAAATTCTCTTTCAACACTATAACCAATAAAAGTGCACTTAACAGCCTTATCATCCATTTTTTTGCACTGCGTTTGTGGCACCAAAGCATAAGCCAAACAACCAAAAATGTGCATGTGATCAATAGATGGCTTTCTATCATGCCATGCTTCATATGGAGTCATAGACTGCAAAGCTTTTGTGGGACACCTATTAAGTACATAAGTAGCACACATGATGGCCTCAAGCAAAAATGAATGCGGAAAAGCTTGACTCTTGACCATATATCGTGCCATCTCTATAAGCAACATATTTTTTCTCTCAGCAATACCATTTTACTGAGCTATATACAACACTGCACATTGATGTTTTATCCCACAAATAGCCAAAAATGCATTAAATTCATGAGACACATATTCCCCTCCTTAATCGGAACAGAGGGTGCCCATAGTACATTTAGAGACATTTTTAGCCATAGTAGCTAGAAATTGCTTGAAGCACATAAACACTTTGGACTTTTCTTTAAGTGGATATACCCATGCATGCCTAAAGAGTAATCATCATTGAAAGTCATGACGTACAGGTAATTGCCCAAGGTTGGAGTTTGCATGGACCCACAAACGTCACTATGCACAAGCTGCAACCTACATGTAGCCTTAATTGAGCCATCCTTTGGAAACTTCGAACACTCTATCTTATTCAAAATACAGCCTTCACAAACATGCTTAATAGGTGCCTCAAGGCGCGTCAAAGAAGAAACCATATCATATTTCTACAAACGCGGCAAACTCGCAAAATTCAAATGCCCAAAACTGTGAGGTCCCCAACCCATCACCATATCCAAATGGAAATTGGAGGGTACCTGACAAGTCACTAGGACTTAACCAATCAAGAAAACATAGTCAAACAAAATTGAGTTCTAATGTCAAAATCTAGTCACAAGATAACTTGAGTTCAAGCCATTAGAAAAGCTTCCCGACCCCGTCTCGTAGAGAAAGCATGAACTAGTACAAGAATTTTACATCCTTAATTCTCATCTTCCAAAAGAGAGAATCTCAAATGCCTTTTTCTCCTTAACTTTTAGATGCATGAATCATTTGAGAGTTCCTCAATCTTGGTGCAATGAGATTCTAAGTTCATGTTTCCTAAACAAAGGGGAGCAGAGAGTTACCTAACCAATCGGGTCCACCCATCCAATGACATGGCAATACGAGCTAGTCCCCATTTTCCACCCCCACACTCACAATTTTCAGCTTGTTTTCTAACTACTACCACTTGGTTGTTCATAATCAGAAATTTTCTTTTATAAGTTCTTGCCACAGATTCCTTAATGCATCCCTTCAAGCATTATCAAAGCGGCACCCAAAAAATATTTCCTAAAAGAAAAACAACATATGACTCTTCTTCATTAAAATATCCAAACGCCAAGAGTTACTCCTCTTGGTGAGAGTTTGTTGCTCCCTGTGTCTTTAGTTGCCCATACAACTAAATTGTCTTGCAATTTGGGCACAAACCCGCAGTGACTAACTTGCAATCTGGGCACAAATTCGCAGGTACTATCTTGCATTCTGGACTCAAACCTGCAAGATGTGTGCACACATGTCAGGACACCGGCAAGGCCAGACTAGACAAGTGCATGGCCGGGCTAGACAGTGTGGAAAGGGAGTCCAACTAGGGAAAACGGCCAGGGGCTATACTATATAGTGGGTGGTTGGGTGGTGGACTCTTAGGTTCTAGTTCCCGTTGTCTTACATTGGTATCAAAAGCAAGGTTCCTATTTTGGGAAAGGCACAGCCATGGAGGAGGGGAGCCACACAATTGTGCATGCTTTTGTGCATGTCAGGGTCAAGGGGGCATGGAGCATCCCTCCTTTGAGGAGGATGACAAGGCAAGCACCCCGTGGGCAACCCCCCTTGCACAGAGGAGCCGCCGAGGCGAACTTGCACCAAAAGCACCGCTTGCGGGCTCTACGGCTACGTAGCGGACAGGGTAGGACATCACGTCACTGGGCCAGAGCCCCTACCTCAACACAGTGAGCTCCACGGTGGGTGCAACCTTCTGCGTGTTGCTTTGAAGCGGCCATAGCGACTGTGGCCTTCTTTTTCCCACTTGAGGGCGCCCAACCCCCTTAGGTTAGTGGCCATACACAAAATTGAAAACATAAGGGGCGGTACTACCCACACTATGGTACCCCACCCCCCTACTCCATGTGCAGATTTGGCAAGGCTGGAAGGTGCGACATAGCATCGACGAGGCCGACACAAATTTCAAGCCAAATTTTCTACGTATTACGCAGAAACTCAGAGATTTCAAGAACACCACTTCGACGGAGTTCAAGTACAATTTTTTTTGGTAAAATCAATTAACGCTTTCAAGTCTAATTGATTCGGCTATGAAGAACTTGTGGAATTCCATATACGGCGGACAATTTGAATCACTCTCCATTGGGATACTATCGATTTTGAAGGAATTAGCAAGGCTAATTACACTTTGCGAGTGCTCTCGATATCAGGTATTTTTTCTGGCTACTCCTTGCACCACACCTTGTCGCCATGGATTCAGATATCAATATGACATTCGATTTTGAGCAAAGTACACGTGATCCTGTCAATGATGGCCCGCGGCCAGATCCTCTCAAGGAGAGTACCCGCGAAGCTACGGCAGGTGATGATACTTACGAATTGCTCGATATTCAAAAATTTTGTGCACTTCAGACACGCATGACAGTCATGGATGAAAATTTTAAAGCTTTAAATGAAAATTTTACTAAACTATCCACATTAGTAATTCAATTAATGCAACAGTAGTCCAAGAGTCCTGCTGACACGCACATGCATGAGCACGTTGCTACACAAGGGCAAGGCACTTTTAATCTAGGGCAAGGCCCAAATACTAAAACGTTGCATACTCTCACTGCAAAAGAGGTGGATGAATTGTTGAAAAACACCAAGCCACCGATTTTTAAGGGAGAAGACCGAGACCGTAATAAGGATGCAATGAATATCTTTCTCAGCAAGTGGGATGGAATTCACGCCTTATGGCGTACTTCGAATGCAATCAAAGCCCTACAAAAGAGCTTAACTCTGGAAGGCAAGGCCTACAAATGGTCGATGTGTCTCAAGGAGAAGAACATCATACCACATAGTTGGGCAGATTTTGAAGCAATGTTTAGCAAAGAATTTTTGTCTACAAACGAGGCCGATCGGAATTGGACGGCTTGGGACACATGTTCCATGCGCTAATACCCATCACTACTTGAATATATCACTCACTATCGGGATGTTATCCTCAAGTTGGGAGGCTTAGATACCATTCAACAAGTACGGGGGTTCATACGAGGCTGACACCCGAGCTTAAGAAGTATGTCAAGACCCAAGACCCTAAAACACTTGAGGAAGCCATAGTGAAAGCACATATTCATCATGATCCAGATGAAAAGAAAACACATAATAGTCACGTGCCTGCTAATACACATGGTGATACACGCACTCAGTATGGGCACACTAAAAGAAAATTTATAGTTGCCGATTCGGATGCATTTAAAAAACCCAAGGGGTCCAGGGGTCCTCTCTCTCCTGAGGACTTTGATAAAGCCAAGAAAGAAAAATTATGTTTTCAATGTTTAGAAAGAGGCCATGGCAAAAAGGATTGTCCCAAGGGGAAATCTGCTGCTTAGGGCAAGGAGAAATCAGTGCACACAGTGCAACTGCTGCCTCTTGAGTCTTCGTCACGATTCTCTACAGTGGACGTAACACACACTGAGGTGGTGCATGAATGTTGTCTCACAACTTCCATGTGGCAACCAACCTTTGGAGCACATGATCAGTTAGTACGTATGTACGGATATCTGCAAGGGCACAAGGTGCGTATTGTTGGAGCTATATATGGCTCACTCTACTCAACTTGGTCTCACCTATATATTTGTATCTTGTCCTCAATATGAATCAGTCTTTGGGAGCGTATATGGTGTGTCTCTTTTCCCGTCTCTCTCTCTTTCTCTCTACATCTCAACATGGTATCAGAGCAGTAACGATCATGCGCCGATTCAATTCATGGTGACAAAACAGTATGTGTATGCGATTTGCATGTAAGATTCAAAAATTGCTACAAATTTTATTTTTGAGCATTGATTCTTGTTAACTGCGGTTGTTTTGTGTTAAGAAGAATATGATTAGTGTTTTATGTGACGTTTATTGCTAATCAATCTAATCGTTGATTACATTTTCTTGTTGATGACACCCTGAACTTCATCTCAATTTTTCTTGCTGTTCTACTCAAAATTTGGAGAAACGGAAAAAGCGCAATGGCAATTTTCATCCAAAACTTGTTCGTCTCCTCGAGCTCTTCGATTTGAGTTCTAGGTTTGCGTCAATCGGAGTTCGCAGTAGAAAGTTATGCTGTTTTTACTGCAATTGAGCTTGACGCAGCTTTCTTCGTCCTACTTCTTCGTGAAGCGTCCGCGATCGTTTTTCTTATTTTGGCGTTAACTTTTTCGAGAAGATTTAGCTTTTTGCTATTCGTATTGTGTCCGTCAATCTTGTGTCTCATGCCACTCTATTTTGAGGACTCTTTTATTATTAACGTCTCCTTTATCCTGCCCTTTTTGGGTGACGTCTCTCACATCTTTGGAAGTTCCTTGAGCATCCTTCTTACGTTTATCGTTGACAGAACGCAGTCCTCATATCTCTCTCATTCTCAATTGCGGCCTTCACCATATATGGTGTGCAAATTCTGCAATCTTATCTTATACGTCTTCTCGCAACAAGATATGGCTATGAATATTCTCGTCAACGGCTTTCCTTCTGGCCAGCGTTCTGTTCCTCCTTTCCAAGGTCAAGGTTTTCCAGGCTGGAAAGCAAACATGTTGTTAATTCTTGAAGGCGATGAACTCTCCGATGTTGTTCTTGGAAATCGTGTTTGTCCGCCTCAGCCTGTTGATACGGATAATGATAACGTGCTTGTCACTGAAGGACCTATATTTGAAGATTGGAATGTTGCCTATACGGATTGGCAACGACGTGATAAAGCAGCTCGTCGGTATATTCTTTCTGCTCTTACTGATTCCCTTTTGCTTGATATGTACGAACTGCCTACTTCCCACGACGTATGGAAGTACCTTATTGCAAACTTTCAGAAGAAATCTGTCACAGAAATACTTTATTTGAGAGGGTTGCTTAACAAGTTACAATATGAAGTTGGTACTGCCATGATGGGACATATTGAATCTTTCAAATCTATTATTAATCAACTTGCTACTTCCGGTGATCCTGTTCCACAAAAGCAACTGATTACACTTCTCCTTGATACGGTGAAGGACTCTTCTTATGATAACATTGTTACTATTCTCTCTAATAAAGATGGTCTTGATTTCGACCAAGCCTGCATGTCTTTAATTGAATACTCTCAACGTCAATAACGTCGTAATGCTAGTCATGATACAGCTATGATTTCACACAAGGAGACTGAGTCACAACAGATGGAACGGGATTTTTATGCTCGAAGGCGTCCATTTTAACGAGGAAACCGTAGAGGTGGCCATCGCGGTAATATTTTCTCTCGTCTCAAATTTCCTAATAAGCAATGTTCTTACTGCAACAGAAATGGCCATACTGAAGATGATTGTTGGGCACCTCAATATGATGAAGAACACAATATTACCACAAAATAACCACGTTTATCTAGAGACTCTTCTTCTTCTTCTTGTGAATATTGTGGACGATCCGATCATCCCACTCATATGTGCTATAAGCGTCGATTCGACACAGATCGGAATAGAGCATATGCTACTGAACATCGAAACAACATTGTACCAGAAACAAGCTGCGTCCTATGTTCAGTTGCTCCAGACAGAATACTTCATGTACGCGATGGATCACTTTTTATTGTCGATTCTGGTGCTACAGGAAATATGACATATCAGTCTAAGTGGCTCCATAACTATCATCCACTGCCAGTTCAACGTGTTGTTTATCTTGCTGATGATACTACTTGTCAAGTAAAGGGTATTGGAGACTTATATCTTGGTACCTTATCTTCTTCCACTCGAATTTTGCGAGGAGTATTACATGTACCAAATCTTCAATGTAATCTTCTTTCAGTTGCTAGACTTATTGATCTTGGTCTGTTTGTTAGATTTGATCATACCAAATGCCGAATTGAGAAAGATGGACAGACTATAGCCACTGCTCCTCGAAATGGTAATTTGTTTGAACTCTCTCTCTCAAAGATGTTGTAGCAAATGTTGTCACTGCTCCAGGTGATCATGATTGCAAAGTATGGCATCACCATTTTGTTCATGCTGATTTCTCAAAACTCCTTGATCTTCAACGTCGTGATCTTGTTCATGGCATGGATCTTAAAGCCCGTCCTCATATGGGAATTTGTGAATTTTGTGCTCTTGGGAAACACAATCGCAAACCCTTTCCTCTTTCAAATACAACTCATTCTCATGACATATTGGATCTTGTTCATACTGATATATGTGGACCTCTACCTTCTTCGAGATCACAATATCGCTACTTCATTACTTTCATTGATGATTTCTCAAGGTATACGACTGTATTTCTACTTAGACAAAAATCTGAAGCCTTATCTGTTTTCAAACAATTCCACAAGGCTGCGGAACTTCAAACTAGTCGTCGCCTTAAGAAGCTTCGTAGCGACAATGGAGGCGAATATGTTTCTCGAGAGTTTGTGAGTTACTGTGCTGACAGTGGAATTCATCATGAACACACTATTCCATATTCGACTCAACAGAACGGTGTTGCTGAACGAAAGAATCGCACTATTCTCAATGCTGTAAGATGTATGCTGATTCATTCTGGCTTATCTCGTGTTTTTTGGGCTGAAGCTACTTTGACAGCAGTATTTATTCAGAATCATCTTCCTACTACTGCACCCTCTGGTAAGATACCCATCACAGCATGGACAGGTGACATTCCTTCTGTATCTCATTTTCGAACCTTTGGATGTATTGCTTATATTCATGTTCCCAAAGAAACACGAACAAAGCTTGATGCTCCTGGTCTTAAAGTTATTTTTATTGGATATTCTGACACTTCCAAAGGCTACAAATTCTATGACCCTTCCTCTAAGAAAGTAATTGTGAATCGTGATGCTACTTTTAACGAGCAGCTTATGGGAGGCTCATGGTCCATGGATGATTCTGATGATACTAAATCATTGCTTCAAGCTTTTCCATTTCTTTCAGAAGATGAAACTCTTCCTATAGAGCAACTTTCCTCTTCACAACCATCCATTCCGAATGTTGCCAATGATGATATTGATATTTTTGTTGATCTGCCTATTGATTTTGAACATGGCTCATGTCATGTTTATGATGACGATATTGCTGATAATGCTTTTTCTACTTCCGAAGATCCCATTACTTATGATGAAGCTATCTCTTCACCACAAAAGGATCAATGGCAAGAGGCTATGGAAGCAGAGTACGATTCTATTATCTCTAAAGGTACATGGATACTAACTGAATTACCTCCTGGTCGTACAGCTATTAAATGTAAGTGGGTGTATAAGACAAAAGTAAAAGCAGATGGATCTTTTGACAAGTTCAAGGCGCGTTTAGTTGCAAAAGGTTACTCCCAAGTAGCTGGTGTTGATTATCAAGAGACTTTTTCACCAGTTGTTCGAATTACAAGTGTTCGAGTTTTATTGGCATTTGCTGTTCAATTTGATTTAGAAGCTCAACAAATGGATGTGCGAACTGCTTTTCTTAATGGTGACTTGGAAGAGGAAATTTATATGGAACAACCAGAAGGGTTTGTTATTCCAGGTAAGGAAGACCTTGTTGCTCAACTCCATAAGGCACTATATGGTCTCAAACAAGCTTCGCGAGCCTGGTATACAAAATTTGATCTTTTTCTCACCTCTAAAGGATTCATCTCTTGCTCGTCAGACCCCAACTTATACATAAAACGCCAAGGTAGCAGTTTTGTGATTCTTGCTCTTTATGTGGATGATACCATCCTTGTTTCCAATGATTTGGGATTTCTTCAGCAAGTGAAAAAGTTATTGTCTTCTACATTTGATATAGTGGATCTTGGAGAGATTCGCTCGTGTCTTGGCATTCAAATCCAACGGAACCGTACAAAAGGTATTTTATTCCTTCGACAGTCAAAGTTTATTGCAGATACTATTCAAAAATTTGGTATGGAATCTGCACATTCAACCAACACACCTTGTCTTGCGAGCTCTACGAAGAACACTTCTGACAATGGCGGTCAACTTGTCACAAATCAACCTTATGCTAACTTGATTGGATGTCTTCAGTTTGTTGGCATGAACACTCGTCCTGATATTCTGTTTGCTACTAATTATCTTGGACAACATCTTGCATGTCCTTCTCTTAAGCATTGGTCTGCTGTAAAGCGTGTGTTGAAATACTTGAAAGGCACTACAGATTTTGGTTTAGTCTATCGACGACAACTCACATCGGATTCTATGCAATCTCTTTCTCTTTTGGGTTACACAGATGCAGATTGGGCAAGCTCACATTTATCCATGCGATCTACTAGTGGAAATTGCTTCTTTATAAATGGTTGTCTTGTTTCTTGGACTAGCAAGAAACAACGTTGTGTTGCAGTTTTTACGACTGAGTCAGAATATGTTGCGGCATCACTTGCAGCTCGTGAGTTGATTTGGCTTTGACAAATGCTGGTTGATATTGGTCACTCTCCTCTTTCTAGCACACCTTTGCGTTGTGACAACCAAAGTGCTATTAGTCTTGCAAAAGACTATGTTCAACATAATAAGTCAAAGCACATTGTTGTCCATTATCATTATGTCAGGTATGAAGTACGCAAAGGAACCATTATGGTTGAACACTGTCCAAGTGACCAGATGATTGCATACATTTTGACCAAAGGCCTCAACGAGTCACGTTACATCCTCTTGCGCTCGGAGCTTGGAGTTGCTTCGACCTCACTCTTTCTAGATTAGGTTCTTTGCTATTGTAATAGCTTTGTACATATGACATTGTAATCTTTTAGGTACCATGCACTATGCACACTCCACATTTGCACATTGTGATCTCTAAGTCACTTGAATATTTGTACATAGATGCACAATTCACTTTCACATCATCATCGTTGGTTCATATTTTCACATTGTATAGGGGCTTGGGTTTTTCCCTTGAACTCCCCAAGGGTTTTTTCATCCAAAGCTAGAGACCTTTGTTTGAGTGGGGGTGTTGGAGCTATATATGGCTCACTCTACTCAACTTGGTCTCACCTATATATTTGTATCTTGTCCTCAATATGAATCAGTCTTTGGGAGCGTATATGGTGTGTCTCTTGTCTCATCTCTCTCTCTCTTTCTCTCTACATCTCAACACGTATCTTGGTAGATGACGGTGCTACTCACAATTTCATCAATTACGAAATAGTGAAAAAACTCAAATTGCCTCAAACTCTGAGTACCCACCGCTACAAGGTAGCAATGATGAATGGACATGATACTGAAATCTGGGATACTCAATGCCAAGTTGTTCCATTGGAAGTACAAGGGTTGTAACAAGACTTGATTTCGAGGTGTTTTAGTAATAAATTTTGTTTTCTAGGAAGTTTTTGTCATTTTAAAGTTAGTCCACTGTGTAGAAGGATGTGTGGATTGTTTTCGTCCGATAAAATTTTTTGATCCGGAAGGCACTTTCTGGGGCATTTTTGAAGGCGTTAACGTGGGATTTTGAAAAAGTGATGTATGAAGCGATTGAAGCCTGCATTATAAGGAACAACTTTGGTTCTTTGAGTCTTTAGAGATTTTGATGTTTTGATGCTCGTTGAAGGCCAAAGATTAAGAAAAAAGTTGGATTTGCTGTTTTTGCATCGTTTTTGTAGAAAATGCTGTTTTGCAGGTTGATTTTCAGCAAATCGGAGCAGGCTATGGAAATTTTCCATCACATAGCCGTCGAAGAGCGCAGCGAG
This sequence comes from Adiantum capillus-veneris, assembly GCF_014529385.1. NCBI lineage: Eukaryota > Viridiplantae > Streptophyta > Polypodiopsida > Polypodiales > Pteridaceae > Adiantum > Adiantum capillus-veneris. The sequence goes on from NC_140954.1 coordinate 70,239,603, forward strand.
GGCAACAAGATTGTATGAGACGGACTTGGGCTGTTTTGGCTCCGTTTGGGAGTTATGTTCAGTTGAAGACAGCTGAAAAAAAAAAACTAACCTCTACGGATCGCTTCGCGATCACGTTTTTTTACCTTGTTCTCGCAGGTATATTGGCGCGCAAGTCGAGTCGACCGAGTGCCAAAAATAGAAAAGCGGCTATTTTAAGAGGTCGCAGGCTTTTGGAGGAGAATAGAAGGACGGGTGGTGCGTTTTGGGGGGATTCACCATTCTCTCTTCTGCGAGTGCGAGTGCGAGTGCGAGTGCGAGTGCGAGTGCGAGTGAGACGCTGCATGCAAGCGAATTGAAGCTCGGGGGTGGTCGGGAGGTTCGAGCTCCGTACAACGGAGTGCGCCCATATATATATTCAATTGCTCCTCTGTTGTATCAAACACTATCAATACAAAGATTTCTTCCTCTGTTTTGCTGTCTATCTCTATTATTCGGTTCCCGTGACAAAGGATACTCCACATGCTTGGATTTTGAGGTTATGAACATGGAAAGGGCTGATGTGGTTCTTGGTAGGGAGTGGTTGCATAGCCTAGGACCATCACTGAAGCGTAGCTATGAGCACAACATCTTAATTTTTGAATCCCATGGCGCACATGTGTTGTTGTTAGGAGAAAAAGATATACCTTCATCACCACTAATTTGTACCGTTGAGCTGATGCAGCTTGTTTTTTATAATGAAATAGATCGGTTTTTCTTGTGTTACTCACTGTCTCATTTTCTTTCTAACATTGAGTCTGTTGAACATTCCTCAACGCCGCATGCTTCTCTCTCCTCTGTTCCACCAATTGCTAATTCTAAACAAGCAAACGTTGCTAGTCAATTACAGAAATTATTAAAGGAATTTCAAGATGTATTTCCTAATGATTTTCCATAGCATAGATGTGGCTGCAGGTTGTAAACCTGTTAGTAAACCACCTTACCATATGAGTTATTCAGAAGTTGCTGAAGTGGAACGTCAGCTTGCTGACTACCTTAGCAAACTCGGGTTTATACAACCCAATTATTCACCATGGGCTTCACCTATCCTATTAGTGAAGAAAAAAGACGGTAGTATGTGCATGTGCGTAGACTACCGTTGTCGTGCCAATCTGCTTCCAGGATGGAAAAAAGAGTAAAGAGAAGTAGAAAAGACAAAGTCTATTTGAAGCTCACGCATTTATTGAGCAGTGACCAGGGCTCAAAAACAAGCAAGGAGATCCAGAAAGTGTATGCTTTATGTGGTTATGAAGGCCTAAGCGTAGAGATTTTATGCTTGAAGAAAAGGTTTTACATGTGAAAGGGCTCTTAGGAAATATAAGGCAACTTGGGTAGAGGAAGACATGTGGTCAGTGGTGGTAAAAAGGAAAGTGTGTGAAAGACTTCACACCTCTCCATGAGGGAGGCCGAAAAGTCTTAGTCTGTAATTTTTTTGTAAAACGGGTTTCTGGTAAAAACGGGCTTACGAAGGAGAAGGAAAAGGGCGTTTTGAGCATTTTTGCGTCTCACGCACAGAGGCTAATTCTGCACCGATTAGGAGATATTCAATTTTTCGTACTCTGATGTATTAGCGAAAAGAAAGCCATAAGCTTTGAGCACTCTAATACTAAGCCAAGCTTCCATAGCCCACTCTAATCCAAGCTTACATAGCCACTCTAATCTAAGCTTCCATAGCCACTCTAATCCAAGCTTCCAAGCCACTCTAATCATGTAAGGAGTTTCAATATTTTAAGCAGTGGTACTGTTAATTGTTGGCTTTGGGTAATCAAGCTTCAGAATCGTGTTCAAGTTGTCAGTTTTAAACTTTATCTACATTAATTGTGTTTGTTGCAACTCTCTTCCACACACCTCTCACAGCCAGAGGCCCCGCGCCTTCCCGGCTTACCTTTCAAACACAAATCCCCCGACACCGTGGCTTAAATGCGGTTACAATTAAGAACAAATACCCATTTTCCAGAGTAGATGAGTTGTTTGACAAGATCACTCATGCTCTCATTTTTTCGAAAATAGACTTGCGGTCAGGATATCACCAAGTCTGTATTTGACTTGCCGATATACCCAAAACTGCATTCCGAACACGGTTTGGACACTACGAGTTCTTGGTGATGTCCTTTGGGTTAATCAATGCGCCCGCAACATTCATGACACTTATGGATAGTGTTTTGAAGCCACATTTGGGCAAATTTGTCATTGTTTTCCTCGATGACATCCTAGTCTATAGTGCTTCTAAAGAAGAACACTTACAACATCTAAGGCAAGTGTTTGAGTTGTTACGCACAAACAACAATTATACACCAAGGAATCTAAATGTGATTTTCTAAAAAATAAAATTCACTATTTAGGGCATGTTATTTCAGCTAACGGGCTATATATGGATCAATCCAAAGTGGATACCATCCGAAAATGGCCTTCGCCTAAAAATCTAGAAGAATTCCAGATTTTTTTGGGATTTGCAGGTTTATACCGAAGGTTCGTTAAAAACTATGCTCAAATTGTTGTTTCCATGACGGATCAACTAAAAGGCAAAGGTAAAGCGTTTCAATGGGGATCCGCTCAAGAGCACAGTTTCGATACGCTCAAGGATGCATTAGCTACAGCTCCTATACTAGCTATTGTAGATCCTTTGAAACCATTCGTTTTGGGATGCCAGTGACCGTGCTGTTGGAGCAATCCTGTTACAAGATGGACGGCCGATTCATTTGAAAGCAAGAAGCCCGCTCAAGAGCACAGTTTCGATACGCTCAAGGATGCATTAGCTACAGCTCCTATACTAGCTATTGTAGATCCTTTGAAACCATTCATTTTGGAAACGGATGCCAGTGACCGTGCTATTGGAGCAGTCCTATTACAAGACGGACGGCCGATTGCATTTGAAAGCAAGAAGCTTGATGCAGCTCAGCAGAACTATTCTACTTACGAACGCGAACTCTATGCAATAGTGTCTGCCTTAAAAACATGGCGGCATTATCTGTATGGTGCTCAGTTTGAGATTGTGTTTGATCATGAAAGAATCAAATGGTTTACACAACAAACGGATTTGAAGGGTCGAAAAGCCAGGTGGGTCGAGATTCTTCAGGAATATGATGCCAAGCTAAGGTATCGCAAAGGCCGGTACAATATAGTGGCGGACGCTCTAAGTCGAATGCCAGAGATCAATTAGCTCTTGTTCACGAAACTTCGTAGTGAATTTTTAGATTCTGTCAAAGGAAAATATGAGCATGATGAAGCATATTCCAAAGTGCGGAGCCATGTTCAAAAGAGGGATCCTTCTCACTCCAATGACGGTAGTGTACAATTAACCTCCACACCTAGTTCTCCTTTATCAAGTGATGAACTAAATCTATGGAAGCATTTCACCATCGACAATGGGTACCTATTCCATAAGGGGAGAGTTTGTGTACCGACGGACAGAGACATTCGGCGCCAAATTCTTTATGAATGTCATGATAGTCCAAGTGCAAGGCACGTGAGGATTAGAAAAACTTATGCTCTCGTATGAAGACAGTTTTACTAGCAAGGTATACATGGCTTTGTTCAAGCTTATGTCTTGCATTGCCAAAAATGTCAGGTTAACAAAGCAAAGCGCCTGAAAGCAGGAGGACTCTTACATCCTTTGGAGATTCCCAATGGAAAGTGGGAAAGCATCTCTATGGATTTTATTGTAGGTTTACCAACCACTATACGAGGTCATGACTCGATATGGGTGGTTGTAGACAGGTTGACTAAACTATGTAAGTTTATTCCGACCAAATCAACGGTTAAGACACCAGAACTAGCCAAGTTATTTGTGGAAAATCTATACAAATTGTATGGTTTGACAAGTAACATTGTCAGTGACCGTGATCCCAAGTTTAACAGCCACTTTTGGAGAGTTGTGTTTAAACGATTGGGTACACAACTGAAAGGCTCAGTACAGCTGATCATCCAGAAATAGATGGTCAAACGGAACGAGTTAACCAGGTGCTAGAGGATATGCTAAGAGCATACGTCAGCAAAAAACAGTCAGATTGGGAAGAATACTTATCTATTCTCGAGTTTGCCTACAACAGTGTTAAGCATGTCACAACAGGCTTTAGTCCTTTCATGCTCATGTATGGGTTTCAACCTAGGTCACCAGTTACGGTGGATTTGGCAACCGAAAAACTCCAACAGGTTAAGGATTTTCTCCAAGACCACATGGATATACTGAAACTTGCTCGTCAGAATGTCCGACAAGCACAGGATCGGTATAAGAAGTACGCTGATGAGAAACGTCAGCAAGTTACCTTTGAAGAAGGGGAGGAAGTATTTTTACGTGTGCCAGAGCATTCAGAAAGTCTAAAAAGTGGGCCAACACCTAAATTATCTCCCCGATATTGTGGGCCTTTCAAAATACTCAAGCGAGTAGGTGATCATGCCTACAAATCATTACTACCTTCACATTCTCGCATTCATCCGGTGTTTCATGTAAGCCGTTTACATAAGCGATTACATGGGAACGACAATTTCGTTGACTAACAGGTTTTGGTTGATTTTATTGAACCTCCTACCTTACCGCATGAACCTGAACGTGTTCTCAATTATCAGGAATTACGTACACATCATCACGTTCGTCAACAAGCCTTAATCAAGTGGAAAGACCGACCTGAGGAAGGTGCCACTTGGGAAAATATTAGTGTTCTTAAGAAGAAGTTCCCCACTTTTGTTTTCGAGGACGAAAACTCTTCTTAAGGGGGGAGTAATGTCAGGACACCGGCAAGGCCGGACTAGACAAGGGCAGGGCCGGGCTAGGCAGTATGGAAAGGGAGTCCAACTAGGGCAAAGGGCCAGGGGCTATGCTATATAGTGGGTGGTTGGGTGGTGGACTCCTAGGTTCTAGCTCCCCTTGTCTTACAACCCATATGCACTGCTTTAGCGTTCACTCTGCTAACCCCTCCTCCCTGGATATCAAAGGAAGTTTTGACTATATCAATATTTTTTGAATGAAGAAGGTTCGAGAGTTTTCCTACTAGGAAAATATTTTTTTTCGTATGAGAAAACAAACTACTTTCCAAACAATATTCTACTACAAAAAAAATTATATAAAACATATGCCATAATTTGTGATGATTTTATGATCCATTGAAATTGTTTTTCCTTTTCTTACTCTATTATCTATGCATTGAATGCAAATACTTAACTTCGAAGCTTCGAAGCACGCTCAATGATCTGAAACAAAGGAAGATGCTAAAGGAGTAGAATGACGTGATGGTGCTCCAGAGAGATGACGATCCTCGTACAGACATCCCTCAATGGCCACCCATAAAATAAACTACAAAACACATCTAACAATGATATTAATATCCACACACGAATTTGTTACACAATTCCCACTATGATATATTCCACTTCAAACATACCTGACACATTTTCTGCGAGTTGTGTGACTTCAAACCGGTAAGCTTCCCTTCTTCAGTGAAACACGTTTAGAGCGAGTGCATTACACCAGTGGGGGTCTGCACAGATCCAATGGTCTCTTTTACTTTGCGTTCTTGGGCTCCTGTCAAAAGCCATGGTGCTTTAGGGAGTTTTATCGATCCATCGGATGTTGTCTATGGCCAATATTGCTCTATATGATCCACATTTCCAAGGTCAACCCTGGCTCCCAAAGTATCTTTCTTGTCGGTCAGATGGTCCCATAGCAGATCACCCAGATTCTTGAATATGTGCATTGGATCAAGCAAGTGATTGATCATGAGTCGGGGCCAATATGGTGACTCGTACCATAGAGAGAGTCTCTTCATACCTGGGGGCAAACCGTCATAACACATCTCCTTCTGCTCTAACCATGCTTGTGTAGACATCCTCGATGGCTCACTTCCCAAAAAGCCGTCGTGTAACACATAATTCTCTGGAAGATAAACTTGATGACCTTTGTAGATTTGCTTCTTTAATAAGGGCGCCTGACGTGCATTCAGTCTAGGTCCACATGTGACACGTGCTCTGTATCCGCTTGCTTGAAGCCCTGCATGTATACACATGACTATAGATAAGCTTGAGAAAAACCAAGATTTACAGTGTTTGAGTTTGAGTGTAAATCACATGAGCATTCTGCATGGTCCGGGATAGTCATGCATGGTCACATTAGAATGCCTATGATCAAAGCATTCCATCGATCTGTGTGTCGGCTCATATCCACCATTTCTATGCCAATTCTCAATTGTTGTAACTCTTCCAATAGTGGACGAAGATACACATCCATATTCTTCACTTTATACCACCCCGACACAATCAAGCTTAGCCACAGGTGCTCCTTCTTGGTAGTCAACCACAGGGGAATGTTGTAGTTGACGATGATAATGGTCCATACACTGTAAGATGTTGATCTCTAACCAAATGGATTTACACCATCATAGCCAGGCCTAGGCGCAAATTTCAAGCTACCCTGGCAAAATCAGGCCATGTTTTTTCTTTATATTTCCAGGCTGCACAATATGCAAGAATGTGTAGCACACCATCCGAAGATTTATTCTCCTCATGCCATGATGCTAGGGCGGCCATGGACTTATATTTGAATAAATTCTTGATGCGATGAAGTAGAGGAAAATGTCGCAAAACCTTTTGTAAATTTTTTGTTTCTTGGAGATCTACTTGATATCTCTAGGAATCACATTTCGGACACTTCTCCATGTCTATGTATTCCCCTTTGAAAAGAATGCAGACGTTAGGACAAGAGTGGATTGAATTGTAATCCATCCCCAAGTTTTGCAAGATCTTTTTAGCTTCCTCTCTGGAATCTAGCATCACATTATTAGCTGGCAGTATCTGCTCTTTGAGCAATCTACACATCAAAAAAAATGTGGTACGCTTGTGTAATAATCTATCAGACCATTATACATCTAGATTTTTTTATTAAAGTAAACACATTGTAATAGATCACCTGAAAAGCGTTGTGACGCTAGTGTCACTCCATCCAAACTTTGCTTGCATGTTGAGAAGAACCAGGAGCGCCTTCAATCTAGACACAGGTGGTCCATCATACAATGGTGTACCAGCTTCAATTTTCATATCATCATAGATAAGCCTTTCTGAATCCATGATCGTCTCTTTCATTTCATCAATCACGGACTCAAACATTGCCTTGTTGGGAATGTGGTCTGCATGATCATCGTCTGAGCTGTCAGAGGCTACATGTTGTGGCCTCACGTATGCTCCTTGACCAAAGCGCCTGCGAACACGTCTATTGGGTTGCAAGATTGTTGTCTGTTGGCTAGTGTCAGAGTCCAATGAGTTATAATTGGCAACAATTCGATCTATAATAGATGAATCAAACTCGTCAAATTTGCAAACGTGCTGCAAAGAAACATGTCTTGTCCGTCGCACAGCATGCTTGCATTGATTACAAGGACATAAGATCCTTGTTGAGAGATAGGTGTTTCGGTTGGACGGCCCCACATCCTCGTCATTACTCATAATGAAGGTTAAAACCTTATAACCTGGACATAAATTTAATCCTCTATTGGCATCCTCCGTCTTCTCTCTCTCTCTCTCTCTCTCTCTCTCTCTCTCTCTCTCTCTCTCTCTCTCTCTCTCTCTCTCTCTCTCTCTCTCTCTCTCTCTCTCTCTCTCTCTCTCTCTCTCTCTCTCTCTCTCTTTGTTCACACTGTAAACTACCTCACATTCTTTAGTCATGTCCAATCCCCACACACCCAGGTCTAGAGGTGCACGGAGATCAGAACCACCGGGTTATAATCTAGTCTTTATTGGCCAATGCCTATATTTGTGGGTACAAGAAATCTACACACCCACGTCTACATGATAGTGCATGTAGTGGACAAAACCCCTTTGCCTCTTCTCTAGATTTAGCAATTCAGAGCATCTTAACATCTCTTCACAACAGATATTTGTTTGAGGGATTACTTAGCACATTACATGTTGGCCACCAATCTGTGTATCATGTCGTTGAAAGCTTTCCAACTTAAGGTCGCATCTGTAGAGAGGAAGAGACGGACCACCGTTTGCCTAACTCTAATTATTTAACCGTAATCCCGAAGGTAGACTGTAATATAAAAACTCAATCCAAAATCTAATATTAAATCTAACCTAATTGAACATGTGGTGATTCGCGGCTTATTGAATATGGTTAGTGTGTGAGTTAATAGCTGTCAGATTTTGATGGGAATATACATGTATTGTTGTGTAACTAGTATTTGCTCTTTGGGCAAAGCACGCCTTCATTGACATGCATGAAAATATAACCTAAATCTAATCTAATCTTAAATCGAACATAAATCTACATCTAATCTAATCTTAAACTCAAAATAAAACCTAAATCTAATCTAATCTTAAACTCAAAATAAAACCTAAATCTAATATAATCTTAAATCTAAACTAAACCTAAATGTAATCTAACTTAAATCTAAATTTAATCTAGTTAATCTTAAATCTTTTCTTTATCTTAAATCTAAATCTAATCTAATCTTAAACTCAACATAAACCTAAATCTAATCCAATCTTAAATCCTAAACCTAAATGTAATCTAATTTAAATCTAACATAGCTAGCTAATCTTAAATCTTACCCTAATTTTAAATCTTACCTAATCTTAATCTAAATCTAACCTAATCTTAACTCAACATAAAAATAAATCTAAATGTAATCTAACTTAATCTTAAATCTAATTTAAATCTTAACCTAATCTTTCTCTCTTTGTTTTCTCCCCTTACCTCTCTCTTTCGTCTTCCCCCCCCCTCTCTCTCTCTTTGGTTTTTTATTCTCTCTCTCTTTCTCCCTCTTTCTCTTTCTCTTTGTTTTCTCCTCTCTCTCTCTCTCTCTCTCTCTCTCTCTCTTTCAAAGAAAATGTGTGTGTGTGTGTATGAGAGAGAGAGAGGAAGAGAGAGAAAGAGGGGAACGGAACATGAGAGAAAGGAGAAGGAAGGAACATACCTGGCTCTCCTTCCTCTCCTCGTGTATGTGTGTGTGTGTGTGTGTGTGGAAGAAAGAGAGAGAGAGAGAGAGAGAGAGAGAGAGAGAGGGAGAGCGCGCGTTACCTCTTTCGCTAGAGCGTCAAGAACTCAGATCTAAGATCTGAGTTTCTGGCGCTCTCGGTTTATTTTTTACCCCTATCGGCGTCGCTATGCAACAAATAGAATAGCAACGCCCGTAGTGAAGCGCATAGCGTCGCACTGCGAGCGTCAGTAATGTGAAGTACCTCTTGTAGTGATACTACATAGGCCAAAACTAGTCTCATTTTCACTTGTACCCTTTGGAAAGATCTCTCGAGATCTCTTTCCACGTGAGTTACAAGCTTTCAGCGCCCTCCACAGTGCATAGTCTCACATGAAATTTGAGGGGTGATTTGCTAACTATTGATGAATTTGTGTTATCGTGGGTACATAAAATAGGTAGCCCAGAAAGACCCTAGGCCAACAAGGAATATTTGGAATAGAAAGGACCATATCCATTTTGGTGTTGTATTTCTCGGCTTCCACAATTGTAAACAAGGTTTGAGATAGTAATTATGCATATTTGAGGTGCACATGTTAGCTGTGTAGTGATATGTCTCGATAATTGGCTATGTAAATGTATGCCATATATGGTTTTTGAGAGCGAGTATAATTAACTTTTTGATGTTATAATTGGATATGCTCAAAATTGGTAAACTGAAGGTTTTTGGCATAATAGTATAGTACTCAAAATTCTCTACAAGCTCGTCTCTTTAGCTCGATGATTGGAGTTCATATGGAGAAGTTATGGGTATTTTGGTATTTTTGGTGGCCAAATTTGCTATCTTTGTATTGGAATCAAGATTCATGCTTGAGTGATTGGCTTCAATTTTATAGTGTTTTGGATGATAGTGTCTAGCATGGCTAGAGCATGTGCTTTATAGTGCTCAATCATTGCTTAGATTATGGATGATATAGTTTTGTGGGCTTCCATGAGCAAGGGAAATGGGATGCAAAACAGATAAATGTTTGAAGATTTGTGGCTAATACTATTATTGTTGGCATAGCGTAAGGAATGTAGTCTCTTGGAGTATGTAGATTGCATGCTATGGAAGGGGTCATGGTAGGAAGATGTTCTAAATGCCCAATGATTTGAATGATACACATGTGAAGTTAAGTTCTTGTTACTGCCTTAGTTGGTATGTTGGCCAACTAAGGCAGTAACAAGCACTTAACTTCACTAAGGGGTCATGGAAGGAAGATGTTCTAAATGCCCAATGATTTGAATGATATACATGTGAAGTTAAGTGCTTGTTACTGCCTTAGTTGGTATGTTGGCCAAGTGTTGAGATTGGCAATGCTTTGTTCCATAACTATGCTAAATATGGTACTGCTTTGGTTGGTATGTCAGCCAAGTGTTGAGATTGGCAATGCTTTGTTCCATAATTATGCCAAATATGGTGCATTTCAAAAAGCACAAAGATTTCTTGAGGAGCTTCTTGTTCATAATGTTCTCTCTTTAAGTACATTAACGATGGGGTAAGTTTTGGCAATGCTTTGGTGGATAATTATACTTAAAATGGTGCTTAATAATGCTTTGGTTGATATGTAGCCTAAATATGGTGCACTTCATACATCACAAGAGGTGATTGAGGAGCTTCTTGTTTGGAGTGTGTTCTCTTGGAGTGCAAATATTGCAAAATATGTCATGATTAAAAATCTCAGAGTTGTTTTTGCACTAGCCATTAGAGAAAAAAGTGGTGCTTAGGTGTTGCTTTGACCAATATGTAAACCAAATGTCGTGCAAAGGAACTTGGCAATTGCCACCCAGAAGAAGATGCCATCTCATACTTAAATGAAGGAATTTTCAATGTGAAACTAATACGAAAAGGAGGAAGGCATGGCGAGCAGCGTGCTACAACAAAGACGAAGGGAGATTGGTTTTGTTGGGTTTGCGCTAGGCTCTAGGCAACTGCGCTGAGCTCGGCCACATGAAGAAGGTAGACCAACACGGTTTGCCCCCATTTGACACCATAGATGTCAAAATCCATGCAAAGCAATTCGGCTTACCACATCACTAGGAGGTGCTTCCCATGTTGAGAAATAATGACGTTGCTAGTGGTTTGGGATCCATTAATAGATTTTTTAAATAAGATCTCATAGCTCTCTCTCTCTCTCTCTCTCTCTCTCTCTCTCTCTCTCTCTCTCTCTCTCTCTCTCTCTCTCTCTCTCTCTCTCTCTCTCTCTCTCTCTCTCTCTCTCTCTCGTGAAGACTAAGCCACCATAGCCGTGATAATCAAGTGGAGATAGCTCTCTAAATCTCTCTTATATTGAGAAATGCCTATTCCCGAGCAAGAGAAAATCTGAGCGACCAAAGAAAATGGATATAGCTTTGATAGAAGAGCATATCAGGACAAATGAATGTCGGAGGGATAACCAACTCTAAAAGGAGATTTCAAAATAAAAAATTGATCGGAAGTTTGAGAGACCAATAGTGACAATAAGAATGAAAGATTTAATGCAGAGCATGACAAGAGCAATGGATTTTGTGCTACAGACAACACTTTTAAAGTAGCTTTCAAAGGCAATAAAGAATGGCAAGCTCAATCTATACTATTAATAATATAGGAAGGGTTTTTGACAGCCCTCCCTAGCCATGTGTCACATGCTAGTTGATCCGACTAATGTGGCTTGAGAAAAATGACAACACATGGCTGTGTGAGTGAGACAAAGAGGGAGAGATACCCAAGATAGCGAGATGCCACCGAAGGCAGTCGGCTGTACTAGTACATGATAATGGATTTAGCTTTTTCCATTGAACAAAATTCGCTTTAAAGAAGCTTCCAAAGTTTAACATTTTATTGTATTATGCACAACACTTAGTTAAATAACATCCAACCAAAGACTCCACATATATAAGGGACAACCATACTACAAACAAAAAATTTCAACCATAAAATTCTTTACTTAAAAGTTAACTCCAACCATAGATTTCCCCAACCTTGCTTATCATGATCTGGTAAAAAGATGAAAGTTTAGGAAATTTTAAAACCCAATTATAATAAAGAGGTTTTTATCTTGATCAAATTACTCAAAGTACAAGATTTCTAATTAGCATTGATATTCAAAGGTTAGTTAGGTGGACCTTCAAAAACTTCATCCTATCGGCTCTTTACTTTCAAGCGCACTCCTTAAATTATCTCCCAAAATAATTTTAATATGAAAGTTTTCCCAACGAATCCATGCACTCAATTCTCTAGCATTTGGAGGTGCTTCCATGGGCAAGTATAATTCAATTTTGAAAGTGGGATCGTAATGAAAGGCTAGGATTTTCTCAAACAGTCACCACTTTGACCACCTATTGAAAAGGGCATTGTTTGTTGTGTCATTTGATTCTTTGACATCTAACCTCAAAGAACAACAAGTAATATATGAAGTAGAAAACAATAAGATTTTCATTAGGTATTGGAGCTTCAATATAACTAGCTAGGTCCTAATGCTCTTCAACTTGTTAGCTAGTGCTACTATATTTTCATTAGCATGCATGGTTAGAAAATATAATTCCATCTTTAAGCTTATCTTTTAATATTTATTTGGCACCAAAAGTAGTTTCTAATTCTATCCAGGGATCACATGAAGATGTGATATCATCTAGATAATGAATAAAGTCGTCTTTTAAAGAAGTCTGAATAATACCAAGTTCTTGCTCATCTTTCCCCTATTTTTTGACAGATAAAGATCTAGTAATTGCACCCAGTATACCCGGTTCTTCTGTTAAAAGAGGTTTGATGGACCTCTAGAGGTTTCTTTGCATCAAGTTTCCCTTGAATTTGATTTTTCACGTGTGAAAACCAAATCCATCAAACTTGTCAATTTTGGATGCCATACTATTCTTATTTTGTTGATGAACCTACTATCAATAATGCTTGTTGGAACAAAGTATGTAGAAGATAAGATGTCTTTAAATGGCATGCACTCTTATAGGTTCTAAAGAATACTCAACTGTTTGCTTGATGTTAAGGCTCTGCCGAGGCAAAGTGGTTCCTCTTCATTACCAACCCATTTAGATAACATATTCTAAAACTCTAGTATCCACTTGCAGTGCATTCTGAAACACTGTGCAAAAATATTGCTTATCTTTGCCTCACCAACTACCTAGCCTTATATGCTGATGCTAGCAAACAACAATCTCAAATGTGCTACACCAATAGCCTTGTTGGCCATGACCTTTGTTGCAACTGCTATCAAGGCCACCACCTCTACACCAGGATGTGAGGTAGCATTCTACAACGCCATCAATAGGGATCTCTTGGAGCTCTTATACAACTATTGGGGACAATGAGACCAAAAAATTGGACGCTATGTAATTATAATACTAGCTTTGAGAATCTATCCATGCACATGCATGCACCTAAAATTAGGTGAAAAAGGAATGGTGTGTATCTATCTAGCACAAAAGGGAAATTTCCACGGGTTGGACTTGCTTTAAACCCAACAAAGTGCATTCAAAGGGTATCATAATACCCCTATACTTACATGCTTTGAGGCAATAATAGAATCCCTTTTTCTTAAGGAACTTACAATTTTTTTTATAGAATAAAATAAAAACCCCCTTTTGTAATTATGATTTTGTTAATCAATGTGATCACCCAACTTCAATCAAGGTAGCCAAAGGGATATGGTGAATAATGATAATGAAAAATACTACGAATCAAGTCTGATGTATGGCTATACTTTGCCAACCATCCTACTACGTCACCTTTTTTGCAAAACAAGGGAAACTTTCTCTAAGTAAAAAACCTGTTTCTTTTACATGTATAGGTCAACGATTAAACAAAATTGTTATAACATGAATCTTGCAAGATCCCTTGAGGAGGGGCCAAATGGAAGGGAGATTTGGCTTTCTCAAAGAGCTTTCTCAATGATTTGGCTTAGCTCAAAGAGCTCACTTCCAACCGATAGGTTGTAATCTCAATTTGTGTATGCCTCATGTCCCCATTTTGGAAAGATATGCAAAGTGTAGTCTTTGAAGATTCGACCTAATAAAATTGAGTAGTGGCCAATACACCCTAGTAGCAGACAATAGACAAACACGTTTTAGTAAGAAAGTACATTAGGTTATCAACTAAAAGGGTGGAACAACATAAAAGTTATTAACATTCAAAAGGGTGCAATGGCATAAAAGTTATCAACACTTAAAAGTTCAATACATTAGTCATCATCTTAATGATGTGAACAAAAGTTTAAGACTTATTTTGTAATACGTAAAGGATGATACTTATATATGCCCATGTCACGTACATCCGCCCAAACATGTGAGACTTTGAGTTGATTGAGAACTAGGGAGGAAGATGCTTCTGCAAGAGGCTTTGCCGCTCGAGGTAACCTTCTTGCCCAAAATTACAAGACAACAAAAATTCCTTGTTTAAAAGATGAGAGCACAACCTACAAGCCTTGATCTACAAATGTATGAAGGCATCAAGAGCAATTTGCAATTACGATAGACTTATTGGTTGGTTTAAATGTGAGATAGCTTGAGCATCTCTATATCACCTCCTTTTTGTGATAGTGAGGCCACTCAATTTTGGTGCCTTTATGGAGGCCCACATGTGACAAGGGCCATATTTGGTATAATTTTACTTACATTTATCCATTCATGTCGACACAAATGCTTATAGGTAATTTTCTTGTGAAAGTCTTCTCTAACTAATGAGTGGATTAGGAAATGTTATTTTGAAAACTACAAGGATTTACTCTGCCCAATCTAATGGATGGGCCTCTACCTGTAGTAGCTAGTCGCACCGATGAACATGGCTACACATAGGTTTCTTATGAGAAGCCTATTCTGATTAGCAAGCTGATTGGGTAATCCTACCTTGCAATATCCGAGGATTTTCTCTCTTTAATCGGGTTTGTAATCCATTGTACACTTCTCAATGCCATCCTGGCCCTATCAAGCACCATGAATCTAGTGAGGTCGCTACCTCTGCTATGTAGGGTATCTTGCATATTGATAACAAGGTTTTTTCTAAATATTGCAAAAGATGATGGAGCCCTAATTTCTTTTCTGGTTCCCTTGCTACTCCATACAATCATATTCATCTTAGACTTGTTGTGCCCCAGAGTTGTTGTTTCCTTTTGACAATTCTCCTTGTCCACACTCTTGCCCTATAACAACATTAATGCAACAACTTCCCGCGAGTGCTCTATATTTTGAGCACCTGTCAGGCACTAACATCACTAGTTTATACATTGATTCAAACGGTATTGCAGAAAGGTAGTCAAGCATGGTAGGTACATCCAATATTGGTTTGCAAGTAAGGCAAACAAATGCCTACGCATGAAAAGGGGGTAGATCTTCTAGCTTCATGTGCATACGGAGAGTTGAGAAGGAGAAATAGACAAACACACACACACAAATACTTTCACAATCTCTCACACTCTATGACTGTTTCTCTTTACAGAATATCACCACAAATTAGACCTACAAAATTTGTTGCTTCTCAGCTTGGTCATTTTGATTAATAGAGCGACTTTTTTCACAGTACAGGCATAAAGAATCAATAAATTTATCCATTTGGATCTTGTTTACCACTCTAATTCTTGCAAGCTCTCTTGGTCGACCCCTCTTGCAATTTACTCATGTTGGCATCCCATTGGACCCTGCAAAGCTTAGCCAATCATACTTGAGGAGCATAAGTGAGAGCTTTATGACATGTGTCCCCCTTTCCCCTTTTGTGATAGCTTTAGGTAATTAAGTAATGCAATTAAACTCTCAATAGACCCCTTTGTCTTTTGGCCAATAGGAATCAGGCAAGTTATTGGGCTATTGAATGGTCATTGGACCCCTTGGTAGACTGGCCAATAGTCTTCTAGAGAGATTAATTCTTATTGGTTCTTCTATTAAGTGTTTTTAAATGAATTAAACTAGATTTTCTCTAGCCTAATTCTCATTGGTCCACCTCCAAGGCCATCTAATAGGATTTGAGTGCACCTTGTGGGCACATTAGGCAAAATTTGGACTCACAAAGAGGCCCTTGAAGGAGTTTGACTTTAACTCTCTCTACCAAAACGGGCGCATGGATAACTTTTTGCAAATAAACTCCAAAGTTGGCGGAGGTTTGACAGTTAGAATGTCGTCCTCAAGCTCTATCTACTGATATATAGGACGCCATGAGATTCCTCATATTTTAGAAGATTCTTTTTTTGATTCACTTAGATTCCGACTGAGTTGTCACATCATAGGTCATTCTAACCGTCAAACCTCTGCAAACTTTGGAGTGTATTTGCAAAAATTTATCCATGCGCCCGTTTTGGTAGAGAGAGGTAAAGTCAAACTCCTTAAAGGACCCTTTTGTGAGTCCAAATTTTGCCTAATGATTGGGCTAGGGAGCTAACATGTGTTCATTATGCCCTTTGTGTAAATGGAAGTTTTGGAGTGTGTGTGTGTGTGTGTGTGTGTGTGTGTGTGTGTGTGTGTGTGTGTGTGTGTTCTCTCACCTTTCCTCGCTGTGTTCCTACCTTTAGGGCTCGTCCCTGCCTATCTAGGACCACTTGAAGACTTTTTGGTCATCACATAAGTATCCAATTCCACTAAGCTTGACCATTTGGACTTACCTTTGAATTTTGGAACCTTAGCATTTTGGAAGTCTTAATGGGCTGATCCCTAAGGTCTTTGGAGTCCATTGTTTCACATTGCTATTTTGCAGATGGCCCCCCTTTGGATCCCTATTTTCCCTCCTTTGGATCCCTACTGTGACCAATCTGCTACCAATAATCTAGATTCTTTTCCCGTGGTACTTATGCATATTAAATGATCAGTTTAACATGAGAAAATCATTTAGGATAATTAGATATTAGTTATTATGAGAGACCAAGAAGCTCACCTCATAAAGTCACCATTCATGTTTCCATGATTAGCTCACTAATGTGTGAGTGTTTCCATGCCCTATCCGGGTAGCTCATCTCTCCGAATTGATTATTGTTTTGGTCATTGGAGCTATGCTACGATGGTACCCCCAACACTTCTTCTCCCCTACTCATTGCATGCTTCTTGGTGGGTTGCCCACCCCCTTGGTTATAATCTGATGCACGTCCAGCACCACTCCTCTGTCAAAGTATAATTTGAGTCGCACACCATTTACCTTATGCTTGAGAAGCTTACCATTAGCCCTCACTAGCTGATAGGTCCCATTCGGAAAGACCTTTTGCACCATATATGGACCCATCCACTTATTCTTGAACTTCTTCTAAAAGGTGAATTTCAAGTATCTTTTTAACTTCATCACTAGGTCTCCTTCTTCTATCTTCTTGTCTAGCGAACTTTTGTTGACTTTAGCCACCCTCTTCTTCCGCTACATCACATAGTAGTCCGTTGTTTCTTCCCTATCCATTTGCAATGCCTCAAGGCTAACAATTCTTCTAAGACCTCTTGTGGAGTGGCATTGATGCACCACATTCCCTTTAACACTCCTAGATGCACGTGCACTGGAAGCACTGCCTCCTTACCATAGACCAACTCAAATGGAGTAAAGTTGGTTGCGACTTTGTAGGATGTCATGTACGCCCATAGACACTTCATTAGATTGACCTCTTCTCCATCTCCTGATTCTTGTACACATACTTTGTCAGCATCTTGATGAGTAGACCATTGGCACTCTCTACAAGACCATTGCATTGGGGATGGTACGGTGACAAAAACCAATGTTGAATCTTTAGCTTCTCCACCAATGCCTGCATAAACTTACTCCTGAATCCTTGGCCTTTATCAGAGATGAGGACCCATGGAAATCCAAAATGGCCATAGATATTAACAAAAGCAATTTGGCTATAGCTTGTGCATTTACTTCTTTCATCATTTTGGCCTTGACCTACCTAGTGAGGTAGTCGATGGATACCACAACATACTTCTTATCGCTTGTAGACTTTAGGATTGGACTAATGGTGTCCAAACCCTACTTCTTGAATTTGAGAAACAATGTCTCCTTGCAACTTGGCTATCAAATGCCTCTCTCGCATAGTCTAGCATTTGTGGTGGCAGGTCTTGCACCAATAGTGCAAATCTTTTACTACTAAAGGCCACCAAAAACCCACTCTCAATAATTGGAACAACACTCTCCTTAGGACTTCATCTCACCCGTAGGTCATTAGGTCTTCACCTACTAATGTAAACTTGCAAGCCTTTAGTACTATCCTCCTCCTCTACAGCTTTGACAAACCTTCAAGACACTACCTTCAGTGATTCTCTACCTCTGTAAGTGGCCGAGTCCACATACATACATGCAACATGTACTTGCTTTTTTCTACTTGCTAGTTGGTTCACCTCTTGGTTTTGTCCTCTCTTCACATACTTAAATTGGATAGGGGTGTGTGTGTGTGTGTGTGTGTGTGTGTGTGTGTGTGTGTGTGTGTGTGTGTGTGTGTGTGTGTGTGTGTGTGTGTGTGTGTGTGTGTGTGTGTGTGTGTGGATAGGGGTGCAGTGGAATCCTTGGGCTATAACGAGGCAAACATTGTGTGCGTTGGGTGTGTTTCCCCTTTTCAGTGTATTGTTAGTTGTGTGAATTTTGAAGGTGAACTCAGTGGATTGGTGTTCAATGATTATCCTGGTCTATAGAGGATCAGATTGTTTGTGTGTTGGGTGTGTATCCCTTTCCTCATATCCAACTTGATTCTCAATAGATTCTAATAGGCTTCTAGTTTCTTTTCCTCGGGGGGTTCACCATTCAGTACTCCCCTATATAACGTGCCTTCACAGGGTATTAAAAAAAACCCCTCTTTTAACATGTCAAAATGAATAAAATGACCCCTTATTTTAGGATTTTTTTCCAAAATTGAATATAAAAACACCTTAATTTAATGTATCTCTGTTAAATTGCCTAAAATATGTTTGCGTTTTAAAACCCCTCCTGTCGATCTCACGTTATACATTAATATGATTACATAGTGCACCCCCCGAGTTTTTTCCTTTCATATGAAGGGTTAGATAATTCTTTCATTTGGTTTGCATGGTTTGAACCATTTTTGTTCTTGCTTTGAAGACTTCCAAGCTTACATTGATGTGTTCATAGATTTCATCCACAAGTATTGAATTCCTTGCTTCTTGTTTAGGTACTTTGAACTTTGTGAAGTTAATTTTTTTCTTTCTTGAAGCAACCTTTGGACTTTTTCCTCTATTTCCCTTCTTTGTTTCTATTTCCTAAGCTCATAATCTTGACATCTCTTCTCTCACAGTCTTGAGAGGACTTTTTGCTACTTTCCAACTCCTTCACATTATTTTGTTTGTGCATTTTGGTTTGTATCCTTGTAACTACTTTGATTGGAACTGTTGATTCGCTAGATCTGTTGATTTAGGTCTTTTGTAAGAAATTTAGATCTTTTCTAGTTTTGAGCTTTATATGTAGACTATCTAGACATTACATTTCTAATACAATTAGATCAAAGTAATTTTCCACCTTGTTGCATGAGGTTGCCCTCCTTTTTTGATACTATGGGAGTGTCCATTTTTTGTTTAGGAATTGATATTCAATAAATACTTGGAAATTTTAAAAACCCTTTTCATCACTTATCATTGAAAGGCTACGATTTTTGTGTCCACATGATGTAACAGCTTGTTTTTCACCTACTACCTTACACAAGACTAAGATCACAATATGGTGTATTATTGAAGACCATTAATCTTATGGCCAACCCTATGGCATTTAAATGGCCACATTGACTTCATATACATTTTGTTTAAAATGTCTAAAATGAGGCTTAACCTTGTTAAACACAAACAAAAGTAAATGTCTTGTCTCTTTATCAACTTGCCCTCACTCTCTCTCATCCTTCCAAGGCACTACACACAACAAGCTCTTGGCTACATAAAACAAACTCCATCTCTCTCTCTCTCTCTCTCTCTCTCTCTCTCTCTCTCTCTCTCTCTCTCTCTCTAGTCTTATCTACATTATGTTACATATTTATGAAATTCATACAGAGAATCTATTGAATATCCTAAGAGCTTGAAGTCCAATCCCTTTGCCCAGTGTAAGGACATTCGGGCTTGTAATGCGATCTTTGATGATAACCAGAGTTATAATAGACTTGAAGCAGTGAATTCTTTCAAACCAGAGATATTTTCTAATACATGTGAGGGAGTGTAGACAAAAGAAAATTGTAGGATCATGAATCTTAAAAGTAGCAAATTGCATGATGTACTTAGTGGATCTCTACAGCCTAAGCATCTTTCCATTAAAATACTACCCATTTCCACCATTTGTAACAAGTATACATGACCAAAAACATTTCTAACAATCTACAACCTATTACTTGTAATATATTGTCCATTAGTAAAGCCTTTTTTACAAGATTCACAACATTAAGGTTAGCACCTACCAAAAAACTCTCCAAATAACTAATATGAACTTAAGTTGATTAGCAATATACCATACATTTGCTAGAATCTGACTCCCTTAGTGTTCAACATGAGTGAGGGACCTATTAGATCAAACTATTACAAAATTGTGAATCTGATACCATTTCTGGGTACAAAAAGACCAGAACAAAAGTACTACTACTACTAAAATCCATCCTCATTTGCACGCTAGATGTCGAGAGAGTATGGCTCAAATCCTCTGTTGTAGTCTCCGTCGATGTTTTGTAGCCCCTCTCCTCGATGTTTTGTAGCCCCTCTCCGTCGATATCAAAGTCAATCAAAAGCACCCACAAGCATCAAGCAACAACCACATGGCAATGAAGACCAATCACGATCCATGTTCCCAAAACCCTAATCTCAAAAGGATTGGACAATAGACTCTATATATACCCAAAAACACATTGTGCTACTTGGATTTGCAATCCATGCTCCAACATGGATTGAGATCCATGTACCCTAATGATAGATTTAGCAAGAAACTCACCCTATGGTTAGAGGTAGCAAGGAGGAGCATGCCATACAAATTGGGTACAAAATGGATCAACGAATCACCAAGAACCAAGAGATCTAGCAATTTCAATTTGCAAATGGTTATTTTAGATCTAACATGTGCTAAAGTGATCTTAACTCCAATATTCTATGTCAAATGGCTTAGAATATGTATCAAAAATAAATCCACCAATTCTGGTAGAATTTGACCTCAGGCCATGGATCACAATCCATGTACCTCCTGTCGAAATTTTGTTAGATTTCAACAGTTTACAATTAGTAGTCCTCTATAGGAGAAATACCGAGAAATGATGTCAGGATAGTACATAAGTGTTGATTTTTAAGCTCAAATAAGATGTGTGGGAAACCAAAGTGCCAAAGAGAAACATTCAAAGTTTCAAAGTTTGTGAAATCTAGCTAGAAGTGCTTTCAAAGTCCTCAAATTTTTTCAACTAGATCTCCAACTTCAAATGGAATGAGAGAGTATTGAAAATTGATAAGCAATTGGGCAGCAAAGTGATCCTCATACACAAAATCACCAAAAGGAAAGGAACATCTTAACCAATGATCCAAACCCCAAATTTTTTGGACCAAAGCATCAGCTTGATGTTCCCAACCAAATGGTATCATCAAATCATCAAAATGTGCTCCAACATGGATTGTGATCCATGAACCTCAGAGCCAAATTTCATTTGTGATCTCTTGCCCTTGTGACTATAGTTTTCCTAGATGCACTGGTGAAGTTCGGTCAAATTTGGAGTAGTTTTGATAGGGGCTCATTTCTCATTTTATGGTCAAAGTTTGCATTTTTTTCATTTCCCGAACACCTTTTGATCATCTCCTAATTCTAAAACCAACTTGAAGTTGGTCACAAGATGCCCCGCAGGAAAGTTGAGAAGGAGTGGGGGTTGGCACCTTATGAGGTCATAAACATCTCATCAAATGAGAAATCCCACATCATTGATCAAGATCTAGAAGCAATACTAGCAAATATCTTCATCGGGAAGTTCCAAGCGACCAATGGAACGATAGTCAAGACCACCATATATCCCAAGGAATTACAATACACCAAAAATCTAAATTACTAGAAGGGGCTAGATGCTTAGATTTGGACAGCTTCTTCAGATTACCAGCATGGGGAACACATTTTTGGAGAGCCCATAAACTAATCAGCTCCATTCATTACAATTGGGAAACAACACTAACTGACAAAGATGGGGCTACAGTCAAAGTGAAGATCACCCTGGAGATCATCAATGAAGCTCTTCACTTATAGCAAGGAACCCATAACCTATTACGCAAAACCAAGGCAATAGATAATGACAAGGCCTTCCTGAAGCAGAGGGGCCACAAGTTAAGCTATCAAGATCTAATCTACTCCGAGATGGAGCTGCCTCCATGGCTAATATCAAAACACTTCAAAGTGAAAAATCCACCTTGATACATTGAACCAATGTTGCATATGGCAGTGGTCATGGCCATGGGGCTGGTAGAAAGAAGGGTGGTTAGCTATGACTTTGGAACTTACATCCTTGAAAATTTAATGGAAGAAAAGATCAAGGGGAGTGATAAAAGAAAATCATACATGAATGATAAACTAGTGCTGACCAGAATTTCCTACCAAGCCTTAGGAATGATCGATGAACTACGACTTGTGGAAACACAATTGGAGTTAATTCATAAATCCAAGAGAGTGATAAAGCCGGTGGGAGGACCATCTATAGTACAACCTTCAAAGACAAAAAAAAGCTCAAAAATACCTAATTCTGATAGTGAAGAGACAAAATCAAATGTGCCACCCAACAATGAATTTAAATCAAAGAACAAAGATACTCCCTTAGAGTATCAATCTTCAAAGGAGGAAAAGAGGAGGAATATACACTCAAGCAAACAAGACTAATGGTACAGTCACATAGGACTACCAAAACAATACCCATTACACAAGCACGAAGACCTATGGAAGAGGCTCAAGCCCAAAGAGAAAAACTCCGTCAACAAAGATACGAGGAAAAAAGAAACCTTGGAAGTAAAGCAGACAATGAAAGAGAGGATGAGGAGAGACAATGAAAGAGAAGTAAAGCAGACAATGAAAGAGAGGATGAGGAGAACATGCCACTAGAACACCGGAAGGTTGAAGCTCTTGAAAAGCTCAAGTAGCACAAAAGAAAGGAAGTAATGGAAAACTTGAATAGTGCCAGCCACATGTGGCAACAAATTTAGAACAACCTCAAATTCAAGGCAAACAAAGGGAAAGAGAAGAAGAGAAGCACCAATGCATCGATGATCTTGAATCATCTGACAAGTCTACTATAGTCTGATGAAATTTGATGCTTCAGGCAAAGTTTTTCTAATTTCCTCTAACTCCACTGTGAGTTTCTGAATTCTGTCACAAATTTTGACATGAATTTCCTCCTTCTCATGATCGGAGTTGCTATCAAAATTTGAAGAATTGGTAGTATCTATACAATACCATTTCTTTGTTCTAGTGCTTTCAGCTCCCTTGTCAGTCCCTAATTCTTCCATAAGTCCCTAAACTGCAGCCAACATGGTCCCATGTGTTCTAGACCTGCATTGATCTGGTTGTGCTTTCTTGAAAGAATTTGCTAGTATCTTTTGAATGACCCAAGCATCAGAATTCTCTGGCTGCTTTGACAGCTTCTTGGTTAAATCCTCTATGATTTTTGCGCCAATTCTCTCTGCTCCTGCCATTCATCAACCACCTTTTCTTTACCCTTGGCTTTCCACACCTCTCTCTGTTGAGCCCATTTGCTATTTTTAGGATTGATTGGTTTTGCTGGATTATCTGGGATTTCTTCAATCACTACCTCTTTGTTGCGTATAACCACTCGTCAGGAACTGGTTCTGGGGCTTTCGCCTCAGTAGCCACAGTAGCAGGTGTTTCTAGACATTGAGCCACAAAATGCCCATACTTGCCACAAGTATAGCAATTCAGACTTCGACTCTGGAAATTACCACGACCCCAGCCTCGGCCAGTACCCCCTTGGTATCTGCCGTGCCTCGTACCAGCACTGCTGATACCTAATTTCTCTTCTTGGGGTACACTCGTAGTCTCCACTTTTATTGGTTCAGCATTAGTAAATGCCACCACAGACAGATCTTTCCCCTTCTTAAAATGATGAATGCGAATGCCACAGTTGTTCCATAGATGGTCGTAAGCTTTGCAATACGTACACTATGGACATTCATTGGAAACATGGTCTTTGGATTTACACTTTGAACACTAGGTTTCCGCTCTTCTTACTGGTTGTTTGGTCTGGCTGAATTCACCAATCTGTCGGGCCATCTCATCAATCTTCCTAGACCAAGACCCCTTCTTAGCCTTTTCTTTGCTCTTCTCATCTGAGCTCCTTTCAGAACTACTGGAGGTCTTACTGTAATCGAAATTCTCAGTAGAAGTACTGCTACGACTGGACCTCCTCTTCTTATGACTTCTTTCCTTCTTAGCCTATTGTTCTAGCTTCAAGGCTCGCTGGACCAAATCATTAAATTTCTTTGTTGGTGCAGGCACCTCCTGTTCTCTAAGTTTTTTACTACAAAAACCATTTAAAAACCATGCTCGCAACTGTTTTTTTGATGGTGGTTCCTGTAGCTGCCTAGTCAGTTCCTTGATTTTCTCAACATAGCTTCTGATTGATAATTTCCTTTGCTTTATCTTATCCAGTTCACAGAGGATATCTTCATCTCCTCTATGATGTAAATATTCCAATCCAAAAGCTTTGAGTAGTTTGTTATACGATCTGAGTTGGCAAGCTCGGTAATGGTAGTACCATTTCCTTGCTGCCACCTTTAATGTCTGAGGAAAGTATTCTCCCCAGTCATCTTCATCAATGTTTTTCAACTCAACATACTATTTGAAGTATTGGATATGAACATCCGGGTCATCTTTCTTCCCACCCTTAAACACTGGAAAAGAAATTTTCAATGAAGAGGTGTAATCATGTCGATCAGCATCATTTCGGCCTCTTCTCATCTTAGGAACCTGGCTCCTTTTTGAAGATTTCTTATAATGGTCTATATCTGCATCCCAGTCAATTTCTTCTGCAGTCTCAGTTTCTGTTTCTTCCCTGGCTTTTCTGTTAGAATTGTGGTGACTATTTTTACTGCCTTTGGCTCTTTCATCCCCATGTGTGGTCCAAGAACTCCTGGCCTTGTGTTCTTCCCTCTCAACCCTTCTTCATCTGGACTGACAGGAGTGTTAAGATCCCTTATCCTCATCAGCTTGACTGTGCTCCTTCGGATCCTCAATCTCAGTCCCCGGTTCAGTCTTAGGATCAGAATCTCTTTCTAACTCCTCAGGGATAGGGTCAATGCGGTAGGATGGTTTTTGACCACGGCTAGTTTTGGGTGCCATATCTTCAGCTGAATATTCAAACTGGGAGACCATATTCAAACTGGGAGAAGTGGTCTGGTCAATGAGCAAACATCTCTAGCCACCGTGATCGCCAAAATGGAATTGAAGCTGATTTCTTCATATAGCTGATTCCGATGTTAGAATTTACAACTACTGGAAGTCGTCATTTCAGCCAGTGATATTGGAATGGAATATAGAAACTGAGCTGGAATAGTTACTAAACTGAAATACTCTATTGTAACTAGGAACAAACTGAATGACTGGAAAAGTGTTTCAAATTAAAATTCAGAGTTTATGAATACAAGATATTACAGATTGAAGCTTAATGGACCACTGTATTAATGATTACAGAGTTGAGTTACAAGTGAAGAAATTGTCACTCAAAACAGCTTCGAAGACTAGAACCAAGATACTAGAAGTAAGAAGTCAAAGAGTGTAAACAGCCCAAAGTAAAATCAGCCCGATTACAATGTAATGGCTCCTATTTATAGCCTCTTGAGGTTATTGTGGTAACCGCCATGGTAATTACTGGCTGGTCCACTGTTCGGTTTCCAGGAGATGATTCCGACCTGTTGAGACTGTCTTCGCCGTCTACAACACCTTTCAGAATGGTATATGGAATAGAGAGATTAGTCCCAATGGAATTTGCTATTCCCACTCTGAGAATGGAAGTTGAATATGAAATGGACTTTAATTATAATCTAAAGAAGAGATTGGATGATCTTTTATAGTAGGATCAAAATAGATAGAGGGCCATACTGGAACAAGAAGTTGTCCAGAGCAAAGGAGAAAAGCACTAGCATGATAGTAAGATTAAGGTTAGAGAGTTCAAGAAGGGTGATTTGGTACTACTTTACCAATCCAAGTTGGGACCAAGGAAATAAAATTTGAAGATAGCTTGGTTAGGATCCTATGAGGTAGATTCAGCGTTCTCCAATGGTATAACAGTAAGGCTTAGAGATGTTTCAGGATTGCTATTGCCAAGAGTATACAATGGGGCCAAGATCAAGTTATACCATGCTAGGACATAAGAAATCCTAGTAGAACCAATACCATAAGCACTAACTTAATCAGAAGATGAACCCTTGCATTTGTTTCATATTAGGCTAGTAGAGTCAGTTCCAGAACTAATACAAATTGAAAATCACACCAGTTTCAGCCAATAACTCCATTCACGCGGGTCTCAAACCCCATAAGCCAGTTTAGAACCAATGGGACGATTTAGTCACATCACCTAGTATTCATTATCAAACAATGTATGCCACAATCATAAAAAGGATCTTGTCAATAATAACGATTGTAGTGGACCACTACATGAGTGAAACATCACAAAAATGCACATAATTTTGAGACAACCAAGGGGTGGTGCATTCATGGTGCATGTGTGTATAACTATGAAAAGGGTTCACCCATCCTCACTTTACTCACATCCCCCTATGCCACTTGCATTGCCACCTATAGAAATCTCTTGCAGCTTGCAACAAGAAACTTCTTCGCTACACACACACACTCCCTCTACAATTGTAGCAACACTATCTGAAATCCCTTGATGTTCTCTACACAAATAGTTTACCACTACAAGTAAGTGTTCTTCTATGCAAACCTGCTCTACTGAGTCATGTATGGATAGAAGGAAAACATTGAAGAAGATGCAAGAGACATTAGACACCATGTCTACAAAAAGAGTTTAAAGGCCTCTATAACATAAGTACTAGGAGTAGTGGCACACAAAAAAATAGCCAAGTATGTGTTTCAAGAAAAAGATCAGGCTTTGTTAAGGTTATGGCATCTAGAGGTAGTGGTGGAAGCGGATGCATTACCCTTTGATGCAGGGATTACCCAGCAAGTACTAGGCACGGGCCAACAGGGTGTCGTTGTCTACTTGGGAGCGCTCTAGCTACTAGGTCATGAATTGTTTTAAAGTGGGTTCCGATTACAAGTTTATTTGTGAAGTTACATTGTGTTGTACAGTACAAGGAAAGTTAAGATGGTTTTGTATCTGGTGAAAGCTAAAGTTTGCTGAAGGCTACAGGTCGGTTCCACCTACTATTCCTTGAGCAGATCTTTCATCAGGTGTTACCTTAGGGTTGTCTTGAGTTTTATCCTTTTCTTATTTATCATTGTTAGGTGAAGAGTTATGTACTCTAGGTGTAGTGGAAGATTGAGAAGAAGAGGTATTTGGGTTCATACCATTGTTCTTACCGTTCTGCTGATTCTACGAGGTACTGGACTTGTTTTCCTTAGTTCATTTCTTGCTCTAGAGATCTTGACAATGTCATTGTAGTCAGTGGGTTGTCATACTTTCACGTCGTATTTGATGTAGTCCTTTCATACCAAAGTCTTATTTTTTAGAGTTATGAAATGATGCGGTTTATGGTTGAAGATATCATTTGTAATGAGTAGCTATTCTAGTTGCAGGAGTTGGGGTGCAATGGCATTTCCAGATTGTAAATACAAATCCATTTGACCCTTTGAACTCTATTTTTGGATTAACTTATGGTAGCCTTAGTATATAAGGTACCTAGGTCATTTTGTAAAGGAGAACTTTATCTTAATCAAAGTTTTGAGCTGTCGTCAATTGTGTGTGAGAGAGAAAGAAAAAGAGCGTGAGCTTTAGCTTGACGCTACTTCTTGCTCTCTCATTGCATTGAAGATTTGATTGCATCATTGCAATAGACTTGGAGAGAGCTACGCAAAAACGCCAAGCATTCCACACGGAATGGAACTTATGTGCTAATGCATCTACAAGCTATTTATGGCTGTAAGTGTATCAAACGATGTATGTTTTCCACCTACCAATTAATCGTTAGAATTGTGGCAACATAAGCTATGCATAGGTACTCATAGATTTCAATTTTGAGCACTTTCAAAATTTTGCTCTATTTTCATATGCATTTTTTGCAAATGGGTTTGGAGTGAGTGTTTTGAGTGTAGAGGCTTTGGGACATGTGTATCCTAGTGAGGGGATGGTGATTTCTTAAGTTTTGTACAATTCGGGTATGATTTGGTGAGTTTTCTTTCATTTGTGTGTATGTGTGTTGGGTGGTGTAGTAGAGGGCACTGAGATTCTTGATGTTGGTTTAGTTGGCCTTCCCCAATGTTGTATGTGTGGGATGGTCTTAGCCTGACAAGCTATAGAGATTGCCTATGTGTGCCTATCGTGTCATATGTGTCTCGATTGAAATTATGTTGATCTAGGTAGTGTTGCATGCACTTTATATGTGGTTTGATTCACTCCCGGAACATTGGCACCATTGTCGAGGACACAAGGACTTGAGTAGGTAATCCTACTAAAACTTGTGTGATGGTTTCTTGCTTTAGTTTTGACTAAAGAAAGCACTTTTTCAAGTGGATTCGGAAGAGGATGTTCCAAGATCAAGTGGACAGCCAAGAAGTGTGTGTCTTGTCGAGAGTCTGCAACTAGATAGATTTAGTTAGGATTAGTAGTATTAGTTGTAGATTACAGTAGTTGTTGTGTTCAAGTGATTTGTGAAGTGATAAAAGCATTTGATAGTCCGTATGTGGCAGTGAAGCGTTTTTCTACTCATAAATGCAAAATCCCATATGATGTGTAAGAGTAGCTTTAGGTAAGTGAGTTGATTCTGATCTAGAGCTATTCATCATTGATGTATTTGCTAAAGTGCTTGTTTGCATTTAAAATCACAAAAAAAGTCTTTGAGGGTAAAAATGCAATGAACACGTTCCTGTTGTCATTTCTTCATGACTGATTGATGATATGCATATAACAGGACATTTGCAAGATTTATGTGTAGAAAAATTGAAATTCTGCAAACTTGGACATCATACACGTATGATGTCTCAAGAGGCATTTGGAGACCAAATTTGACTGCACCAAAGTGTTCAAAAGGGGTGTTTTACCCTAAGCACACCTTGAGACTAGAGTTTTGACCAACCCTTGGCACCCAAAAGACAAAAGACGGAGTGTCAAAACGTAAAAAAGAGAAACTTGTGATTATGATGATATTTTTGCATAAAAATTGGTAGAAGTGATTGAAAACCAGTGCTAGAGACTTGTGGATGACTATGAATGAATTCTGGACAAAAATCCATCAGCAGTCATCATACGGATATGATTTCTGAAGGGTGAATTTGATAGCCAAAGTGAACTTTTGATATTATACCCATCTTTTTCAAGTTGTATTGAGCACACACACCAAGTTTCATTTCATTTGGACATATAGATTGAGAATTCAGAAGATTTTACTCAATTCCTTGTCAAAAAGTGGTAGTTTTGTGCAATTTTGGTTTCCAAAATTTGATGTGAGTACATGTGCATGTAGTACATATGAAGGAGAACCTTGGATAGAAATAGACGTCCATTTTGACCAGATAAACATGATACCTGTATGATGTTTTTGAGATTATACCCATCTTTTTCAAGTTGTATTGAGAACACACACCAAGTTTCATTTCATTTGGACATATAGATTGAGAATTCAAAAGATTTTACTCAGTTCCTTGTCAAAAAGTGGTAATTTTGTGCAATTTTGGTTTCCAAAATTTGATGTGAGTACATGTACATGTAGTACATATGAAGGAGCACCTTGGATAGAAATAGACGTCCATTTTGACCAGATAAACATGATACTTGTATGATGTTCTAGAGGCCAGATTTGAGGTCAAAAGATACATTTGAGTGCACCCTTGTGATCAAGAGTATCTAAGAAGCAAATAGGCAAAATTCCATTAAAATTGAAGCATTTTTGGGCTTGTAAAGCCCACAAGACGGATCTAGGCAAAGTGAATGCTTGAATTGATCATATATAACACAAAAAGTGTTGAAATTGAATTATGAAAGCTACTGTCAGTTGCTTGTGAGGTGGGAGACCTCTAGAGTGAGTTTCACTTCAATTTGACCAGCTAGACATTATACGCGTCTGATGTCTAAAGGGAAATTTTAGGGACCAAAGCTGACATCAGAGCTTACAAGGGTGTTCAAACCACAAAACAAGCTTAGAGACCAAGTTTCATAGCATTTGGAGCACACAGACATCATACGTGTATGATGTTTCAAGTCAAGAACTAAAAGTCCAATTGCAATCTTGATCACATAGGAGGTTTGGAAATAATGATTTAAGCCTATTTGCAAATTTTAATCTTATTCGGACACATACCTTTGATTTAACAATTCTTTTGCAAATCCAAGAAGGTAAAGGTGAAAAAGTAGTGATTTTGAGCAATTTTGACATCCAAATTTTTTTGTGAAGACGTTCTTGTTTTACACACCAAGGAGCACTTGGATAGAAACAAAAGTGAGATATGTGCCATAAGTCATCATATATGTATGAAGACTTTTAGGCTAGATCTGGGTCAAATCAGACATCTGAGTATACCCCAGTGATCTAAGGCATAAAAGAAGTCCCTAGCCAAAATCTCATTGCATTTGCAGCACATTTGGGCTAAAAAGTGCCAAAAGACCGAAATTGGGCAAGGTTCATGCTTGTATTGACCATAACTTGCACAAAAAGTGTTGAAATTGAATTCTCAAAGTTACTGAGAGTGATAAGAAGTCTTTGGATAAAAGTCACTTCATTTTGCCACAAAAGAAATCATACGTGTTGTCAAGAAGTTGGTGTGCTTGCCAAGAAGGTACCAAACCTCTGCCTGTGAGAGCTTGTGAGAAGGTATCAAAGGATTCACTCCATGAAGTGTGGTGTTTGATGGTGAATACTTAAAGTGGAGCCATAGAAGACTCTCTATCACCCTCTCATGTGCAAATAGAACTCTCAAAATAAGACAAAGATGAAAACATCTAAGCTTTGATCATATCTAATCAAGGGTAGGATGAAAGGATTTATTGATGCATTTATAGCGGCTAATCTTTGTCTTCTAAAAAAACCCTGAATTGTTCTTTGAAGTTGTAATTTTGTACTCACAAAGATGTATATATTTTGCCTAGCGATTGGAATGAGTTTTGTATATAAATCTTTACGGTTCATGATCAATCAAGATTCACCGTCTAGAGAAAAATAAATATGTACACATCGACTGAGTTAGAATAATCTAGGAGTGATAGAATAATGGGGAGTGGAGAGAGAATAATTTCTTGTAGTCTTTCAGGTCCAAAAATAAATACAATCTTTGTTGGAAGTGAATTTTTCAACTTAAACATGCATTAACCCTAAGAGATTGAGATTGTACATTATGGAAAGGGTGAAAGCTGGCATCATGTGAATTATTCATTTAAGATAATATAAGCATATAGAAAAGGATCTGGGTATGGCCAGTAGCTAGAGATAGAGGTAGAGGCTTATGTAGAGATAGAAAGGTGATTATGGAGCAAGATAGTTGTAGAGATAGATTAGCAAAGAATTTAAGGGGGAGAGATATATATTTGGTTAGAGAAGGATATAAAGTTAGAGATATAGGTTGGATTAGAGATGGAAAATAAAACAACAAGAAACCAACAAAACCTCAAAGTAAAACACATCTTACTTGACAAAACCTTCAGGATTTATTTGCCATTTTGATGGAGAGAGAAGAAGAGGAAAGAATTCAAGCTTTGATTGAAGCACCAAGTTCAAGTCCTTCTTTTATTAGAGTTGATCTTCCAAAGATTTCTTACAAGATTGGAAGCAAGCATAGGTTGAGGCTTATGTTTATGGCTTAGTACAATTAGCCATTAATTCTCTCACTCCCTAATGAATGAATTTCAAGGAAGAAGCGGTCCCCTTTTTAGGTGAAGGGAACCCCCAAGGGTTACACAAGAAAGAGAGGAGCTAGTGTGAACTAGAACTAGCAAAGTTTGAAATGGGTTGTCCATGCATGATGTGGCCAAACTGGGGTGCACCATTTTAAGCATATCTCCTCAATTGTGGCTCCAAATAAAAAATAAAATTAGAGGCAAAAAATTAAGCTCATAAGATATGACCGCCATTTTATATAATGTTCCCACTTTGGATTGGAACCATGTGTTAAAAAATCATCAAAATAGGGTATCTTTCTAGCAGCAAAGGTTTTCTTGTGGTTCCCTTAGCCTAAACTTTCATTTGATTCAAATGGACACCTCATGCAATATAAAAGCATGAAATTTCTCCTTGACATAGCATCCTTTCAATAACGCATTAAAATAGGAATGCAAGCTAGTATCCGACTAGGATTTGATTCCTTCCTAGTAGCTATTAAAAAGAAATATAAAAAAATATGAAAATACATAGATAGATATATATATCAGAAATCACACTAGCTATAGGATCTAGCTAGAGTGTGAGGTAATAATGGAATAGTAGAACAAAAAAACCAATTCTTTTTTCCCCAAGTTAAAGAGGCGAGGCTATTGACGCTTTTTCTCACAATACTTTGCAATGGTAAAGTAAGAATATATTACCCTTGAGATAAATACTAGGATGAGATAGAAAGATTATTATTATACTTAGATATGTATATGTAAATTATGGGAAATATACTTATGTATCTAGAAAGTCACAAAATAAATCTCTTGACATTTGTTCCCACTATGTACATGCCACAACACGACATGTACCCCCTCTAAACCTGCACATCCTCTAGTATGTGCCACATTTGAATTTCTATAGGTTCAGTCCTCTTGTATATTTTCCATGCTTTCATCTTCATTAATAGGTTCCAATTCTTCATCTTCACTTTGATCTTCACCTGTGTTTTTCTCTTCCTCTTCCTCAACATGTTTTGGATCACTGTCTTGTCTTCTCTTGGACACTTTGATCCTTTTTCCTGCAATGGGAACCTTTACTTCTGTGCCATCTAGTTCTGACAAACTGTAAGTAGCATTTTCATGCACATGCTTTACAACATACGATTCAAACCATCTTTTTGAGAACTTACGCATGACAGTGTGTTGGCTATCAAGGCTACTCTCATACACTAAAACCCGGTCACGTTTGTCAATTGCTTTGCTCATGAGCCAATGTTGATTATCAAAGTAGTCCTTATTTTTCAACCTTGCATTTTTCATTCTCTCTTTTGTAGCCTAAATGTCTCTAGGTCTTCTCTAGAGTTGCCTTATACACAAGCAAGGAGACCTTCCCTGCTAAGCCCCTCTTGCCAGGTAGTACATTCCATGTGGGAATTATATTTATCTTTAATTGGAATCACTAGCTTTTGACCATACGTTAGTTCCATAGGCATATAGCCAGTTATTGAGCTATGTGTTGTACGATCAATCCATAAAGCATATGGAAACAATTTTGGCCGCTCACCAACTCTTCCTTTGCAAGCCTTGGCCAAAGATTTGATGATAGGAGGATGCCCTCTTTTACTCTTTCCATTGCCTTTAGGGTTGTAAGATGTACTAAAGGAAAGCTTGATTCCTAATCTAGAAAAGAGCTCCCTTGCTTCCTCATCATCTAGGTCACCTCTGTCTGCAATGATCTTTCCCACACAACCATAACAACAAATCACATAATCAAGAAGGAATCTTCATACGGCTTCTGTGGTTTTTTCTCTTGATGCTCACCCTTCAACCCTGGTCAGTTAGGTCCTTTTGTGAAAGAACTAAGTATATCATCTTCTAGAGTCCTAAAGGCATTGTGACTAGATCCACAACCCATTTATAGTGCATGGCTAGTGGATATGTATGGTGAAACCCATCAAAATGCCGTACATTTTAATACATTTGACAAGTTACACACGACTCTACAAAGTACAATACATCTTTATACATATCCTTCCACCAGTATTTTTCTTTCAACTTAGAGAATGTTTCCCACACACCCTGTTGTCCAGCCCATAGACTCTCATGGAACTCTTGCATGAGCTTTTGTTGAGTCTCCTTTTTACATATAACCCTTTGTGCTGTAGCACCCTTTTGTTTAGGATGCTTTCACAAGTAACCATCCCTCAAAAAGTATCCATACGCTTTCTTGTGTATCCTCTTAAACTCGTATTTAGACCAATCATCCTTTTTTGTTAGAGTACCCAAGTAGCTTCCAATAAAAAGCCAATCACCTTCAAAAATCTCTTTCAAAAACAATTCAAGTGGATTAGACATGCACACACAATTACCTTTGACATGAGAGATGGAATAGTACTTTGTGTCCACATCATCATCCTCAGTAATCATCTTTGCTTTCTCTTCATAGCTTGCCCTTGATAGCATATATGCTACTATATTTTCTTTACCTACAATGTGCTTAAACTCAAAATTTAAGGACTGTAGGAAATACATCACAACATAGCAATGTCTAGTGTTGAGCAGCTTGTAATCATCCCAAGAAGTGGTAGACAATTTTTTTCTACAATCACACGTGCACCAATTAGTTACTCTTTCCCATTTCTTGTAATGGAAATGGCATATGAACCTTGAGAATAGAGGAATTAGGAGAATTAAAAAGAAAATTTTTGTGGGACTACGCCTTTAAGGTGCAGAATGCGATTAAATCAATGTGTTGGTATTCAATGCAACTGACCATCTTGGTTCACATTTTGTATTTTTGTGATGTGCTTGGTGTCATTCAAAAGACGGCCTACTTCATAACTCTACTTTTCACGAAAAAGCTTTCCCTTTCTCTATCACAATGCGATGGCCCCAAAGTGAGTGACACAAAGCTCCAAGGACGCTCATGTTGTTCCACCTCCAAGGAAGGTACAAAGGAAGGTATCAATCTACTCCAATCTTAATTCAAGCAAAGGTATTAGCTGTGGAAGAAGTTGAAATCTCCCAACCTCAACCACGAGAGGTAGTCGAATATGTCACTAATCCGGTAAGAACAATTTATAATTCTACATTGTTATTCATGTTGACCTAGAAATCCAAACATAGCAATTTCCTTTAACCGTCCAAGAAACATGATTGTATCACAAGAAATAAGCATATGATTTTGTAAAATAGTGAAGGAATTGTTTGATAAATTGTTATTGCTTGATAAACTTACATTGTTTGATATTTTGTTACTGTTTGATATTAAGAGTTGATTGATCATGTTGAAGAATTGTTGAAAGAGAAGAATTGTTGAAAGAATATCTTTTGTTCCTTGCGGTTAGCGAGATGCCTTGAGGGTAGCAAGATTCCCTGTGTGGAGGAGTACGAGCGGAAGTGCGACGCGAGAGAAAGTGCGAGAAGAAGAGCCCGACGATATGGTGAACTCGCTCTACTGTAATGTGTAGAGCATAGTGAGTTCTTATTAGGTTTTTACAAAAGAATATGTGTACATACCTGGCGGTAGTGATGTGTATGAACATGTTGGAATTAGGGTTGCAGAGAAACACACACAGCTTGGAGAAGACGAAGGAAGCTCAAAGCACACAATAGAGAGTGTGTTACTTAGTGTGCAATGGAAAGATAGATAGCCCTAGAGTGATGGGCGTATATACAATGCACGGGGGAAAAAACCTCCTAAAGAGGGAAAAAATACCCCGGCGGTCCTAGTGTGTTCACACACATCACTACCACATGTATATGGTAACAAATCCCCCCTGGAGTGATGCGGTGAACGAGAGCTGGCACATGAGTAAAGGGAAGTGCCATGCCCTAAGGACAGGATCAGTCCACAAAGGGGAGTAAGCCCAAAGCTTTGCGGAAAGCTTCAAGATTCTCACGAGACAATGCCTTTGTGAAAAGATCTGCAAGGTTGTCCTGTGTTGGCACATAAGCCAAGCTGATCTCTCCTGCTGAGAGCCTCTCCCTAACATAGTGGTAATGCACCTCAATGTGCTTTGTGAGAGAATGAAAACCTGGGTTCCTTGCAATTGCCAATGCGCTCTGACTGTTAGTGTAGATAGTGTTGGCAGTGTCCTGTCCAACACCCAAATCATCCATAAGGCGTCTGAGCCAGACACACTCAACCGTAGCTGTGAAGACTGCCCTGTACTCAGCCTCACAACTCGAAGTGGCCACAGTAGGTTGCTTCTTGCTCAACCATGATATACATGAACTGCCAAGCATGAAACAAAAACCACTTGTGGACACTCGCGTGTCAAAACAACTAGCCCAATCTGAGTCCGAAAAAGCATGTAAGTCTAGCGGCAATGATCCCCCCTTGGGATAAAACAAGCCAAGATGTAAAGTGCCACTAAGGTAGCAGAAAATCCTCTTGACAGCCTGCCAATGCTTAGACCCTGGGCTATGCATAAATCTGCTGACCTATGAGACTGCAAACTGAATATCCGGCCTCGTGTTGCATACATAAATGAGGCAGCCAACAGCAGTTTGGTAAAGAGTGACATCAGCAGGATCACCAGCATCATGTAGACTCAACTTCAAACCTGTTTCCATGGGAGTGGCAATAGGTTTGCAATCCTCAAGTCCAAACTTACATAGCAATGTCTCTATGTAACTTTTCTAACACAAGGCAATACCACCATCACACTGCTTAAACTGTATACCCAAATAATGATGCAACAGCCCCAAATCTTTCATCTTGAAAGTAGCATTCAAATCATCCTTAAATTCAGCAATATGTCTGTCATTTGGTCCAGTGATCAGCAAATCATCAACATAAAGAACCACAATGAGAAGTACATCACCCTCACGCTTTACATACAATGTGCTTTCTGTTGGACTATTACAAAAGCCTTGTTTGACCAAATGAGTGTCAGCTTTCTCATACCAAGCACGAGGAGATTGATTCAACCCATACAAAGCCTTGTTACATTTGCACACTTTGTCCTCTTGTCCTTTTATGACAAAACCGCGAGGCTGTGTTACATAAACTTCCTCAAATATGTCACCATTCAAGAAAGCAGTAACAATGTCTGATTGATGTACATCCCAACCAAAATGAGCTGCCAATGCACATAGAAAACGCACAGTAGTCATACGACAAGTGGGAGCAAAAGTCTCTTCATAATCTATGCCTTTTTCCTGTGCATAACCCTTTGCAACAAGTCGAGCCTTATGGCGATCGATCTCACCATCCGGCTTGCGTTTCAACTTGTAAACCCACTTCGTACCAATGGCTTTTTTTCCAGGAGGCAAATCACATAAAGTCCATGTGTCATTTTCTATAAGTGCATCATATTCTGATTGCATGGCAGCCATCCAATTTTCTGAATTTTGTGCTTCATCAAAAGTCAGAGGCTCCTCAACATCATGTAAGCTAGACACAGGCAAAGCATAACAATCTGATGCATAAGATGCATGGCGAGAGCCTGAACGAGTACGACTAGACAAAGGTGCATCCAATTTACTGTCACGCAAAGTGTGCACCAGCCATTTTGGCATACCTCTAGCCTGCTCATTTTCAGCCCTTTCCTCATCAAGTACATCATGTACATCTACATCAGTAATAGGCTAATCTAGAACATTTTCAAAAACCCCCATAGGCTATACATTTGCCTCATTGGAACTTACATTCGTATTTCCACCACTGAAAAGAGGCAACAAAGTGTCATAAATGTCCTGTGAGCTTACATTACTGTCTCTAGTACATGACAGCAAGGGCTGAACAGAATCTTCCACAAACACTACATCCCGAGAAACCAGAATACGTTTTGTTTGCGAATGATACAACCTGTAACCTTTGCTTTCAGCACTATAACCAACAAAAATACATTTGATAGCCTTATCATCCAATTTTCTACGCTGCACTTGTGGCACCAAAGCATATGCCAAACAGCCAAAAACACGTTGTTGGGAAACAAGCAAACTGAAACACCTCTATAGCGATGTCACCCAAGAGCGTTGAAAGAGAATTAAAAGACACCAAAAGCTTTGTAAAATCCTTTTGAAACACCACAAGTCCAAGAGGAGTAATCCCCTTGGGAATTTACTGGCCGTCGCCCACCCAAGAGACTATGTCACATAGGAGCAAAACCCTGTCAAAGCACAGATTTACAGCACACGCCGACCAATGCATGTGAAGACAAGAGCCTCTCCTTCCACAATCAAACATCACAAACCCACAACTTCAACATCAATTCCACAATTCATAGATACATGCCCTCCGAATCTGTCTACACACAATTTGCCACTAGGCTGCCATAGCCATAACCCTGCAAAGAACTAGTCGTAACCTGATGAGCACAACTCCAATTGGGGCACTTTAAAGCTTGAGAGAAATCTTGAAAAATGACTGGCGAGAAATCTCAAGATGACTAAAATTGATTCCATACGCCCCCATGAGCAAAATTGATGCGAACAGAGAGCTGTCCCAGCACGACTACACGTAGAGAAGGCTAGTCGGGGCAAAAAAACTGCATCCAAGAGCACCAAGGAGACAGAACGAGCTAAAACCTACAAATTTCTGATGTTTGGCTGAACGTTTTTCAGTTTTTACATGAGTTTAAGTTATATACAAGGCTCACTTCAAAAAACTCACTCACGGGCACTTACAGTAGCCCGACAGCTGTCACTAGACTAGCGACTTGCAGTGCATGTACATGTGCTTGCTAAAGCAAGCTAAAAAACCCACAAAAAGAAAGCCCACACTCCCTTTTGACATCGGGTGTCATGTCTGTATGTACAAATTTACAAAAAACGAGGTGTCAGAAATGCGCGCAACATAGTTTGCCAACCCCCCAGTCTGCTAGAGCATTCATGCTCAACAGTAGCATAAGCATATTGTCCACCCGGATCAAAGGTCCATACAACATAAGCACAAAATGCATGAAGAAACACCAGCCATATCAGTTTTTCCACTCCCAATATCAAAGCATAAACCATATGTAGAATCCTAATCCTGTTTAGGCATAAAGTTCTCTCAACAAATACAACAGAGAAACACCCTTTCATCATTAGAGCATGCAAGGAAGCCTTTAACATCTCATCCAAAAAGTCTTCAACTTTAACATCAGCCATTTTCATATCCTCATGCTTATCCATCTCATTCTCCCCACTCTTCATGAAGCTTCTATCCAATTCAACCGTATCATGCTTGATAGGGAAGACATCTTCTACACATAACTTCCTATGCTCATCATAAGGATCAAGCAATGAATCATCAACCATCTCATCTTTAGGCATCCATATTACATTTTCATGGCTTTCCACATCCTCAAACACCTCCAAATTCTCCTTCTTGATCAAGGCATGGCTGCATACATCATCATAGATGCAAGCATGAGAGACTCATGGAAAATGTTCTCATTAG
This sequence comes from Adiantum capillus-veneris, assembly GCF_014529385.1. NCBI lineage: Eukaryota > Viridiplantae > Streptophyta > Polypodiopsida > Polypodiales > Pteridaceae > Adiantum > Adiantum capillus-veneris. The sequence goes on from NC_140954.1 coordinate 70,278,821, forward strand.
CAAGATCCACAACATGCTCAATAGCAACATCATTTAGTGGAAAAGACTCAACAATATCATGCATTTGAGAGATCTCTTTATTCACATCATTTACTTCTATATAAGTATCCTCATTGACTTGCAAATCATTCTCAACTACTTCACATAAAGGAGAGGGATACTCAACATCCACTTTCGCATCACCCACATGCTCATCTTTCACATTGGACACATCAACAATGGAATCTACAACCTGATTCTCATCATGATCATTCTTTAAGACTTCACTAATTGCATCCTTTTCCTTCTCATTAACTTTCACATTGGTAGAAACATCACCTTTGGCATGTAGAGCACCATTAAGTGGCATAAACAACAAGGACGGCATAATGAGAGCATTCTTCTTAGCCTCTTTCTCCTTAGTACATGCTTGATTCTTTTTCTCAAGAGAACCATCATGATATAATATTGCACTAGAGGCACTCTTTTTACCTACATCAATGCATAGAGAAAACTTTGGCTCCACATCACCCTGCAATCCAAGCTCTTGCATTCTCTCTAATTTGCATTCCTTATGCTTTGCAATCTGTACTGCATCCTCAAATGTAAGTGGCCTTTTAAGCTCAACCTTTAACTTCAAATCAGCCCTCAAACTTTGCATAAACATACACTTTTTAAGCATAAGAGGAGGAGAATCATTGCCCAAAGAAACACACCATCTCTTCCACAAGGCATTGAACTCCTTGACAAAGGCATCTACACTTTGACCATCACATTGGACAAGTCCTTCAATGGAGTGCCATACATCCGTTGGGTCCTCTACTTTCTTAAACCTCTTAAGGAAAGTCTTCTTTACTACATGATAATTCATCACTTGTGAAGGTTGAGATGATTTACACCAAGACTCATACTCATCATACCATATCCTTGCATCCTCTTTCAAGCAAAAAAACAAAATCTTCAACATAAGCATCGGATCTTCCTTATTGGCAATCAAACACACAAACTCCATGTTTTCAATGAATGCATCCGCATCCTCACCAACATGGCCATAGAACCTTGGAAACTCTGTCCCCATAGCCATCAAAGCTGTCAATTGAAGGTGACCTGAAGTAGATCCTCGGTGGGGGCACCAAAACACTGTTGGGAAACAAGCAAACTGAAACACCTCTATAGCGATGTCACCCAAGAGCGTTGAAAGAGAATTACAAGACACCAAAAGCTTTGTAAAATCCTTTTGAAACACCACAAGTCCAATAGAAGTAGTCCCCTTGGGAATTTACTGGCCGTCGCCCACCCAAGAGACTATGTCACATAGGAGCAAAACCCTGTCAAAGCACGGATTTACAGCACACGCCGACCAATGCATATGAAGACAAGAGCCTCTCCTTCCACAATCAAACATCACAAACCCACAACTTCAACATCAATTCCACAATTCATAGATACATGCCCTCCGAATCTGTCTACACACAATTTGCCACTAGGCTGCCATAGCCATAACCCTGCAGAGAACTAGTCGTAACCTGATGAGCACAACTCCAATTGGGGCACTTTAAAGCTTGAGAGAAAGCTTGAAAAATGACTAGCGAGAAAGCTGAAGATGACTAAAATTGATTCCATACGCCCCCATGAGCAAAATTGACGCGAATAGAGAGCTGTCCCAGCACGACTACACGTAGAGAAGGCTAGTCGGGGCAAAAAAACTGCATCCAAGAGCACCAAGGAGACAGAACGAGCTAAAACCTGCAAATTTTTTATGTTATATACAAGGCTCACTTCAAAAAACTCACTCACGGGCACTTACAGTAGCCCGACAGCTCTCACTAGACTAGCGACTTGCAGTGCATGTACATATGCTTGCTAAAGCAAGCTAAAAAACCCACAAAAAGAAAGCCCACACTCGCTTTTGACATCGGGTGTCATGTCTGTATGTACAAATTTACAAAAAACGAGGTGTCAAAAATGCGCGTAACAACGCATGTGCTCAATAGAAGGCTTTCTATCATGCCATGCTTCATATGGAGTAATAGACTGCAAAGCTTTCATAGGACACCTGTTAAGTACATAAGTGGCACACATGATGGCCTCAAGCCAAAAAGAATGCGGTAAAGCTTGACTTTTGACCATACATCGTGCCATTTCCGTCAGTGACCTGGTTTTCCTCTCAGCAACACCATTTTGCTGAGGTGTATAAGGCACTGTACATTGGTGTTTTATCCCACTACTAGCCAAAAATGCATTAAATTCATGAGACATATACTCCCCCCCTCGATCGGAATGGAGGGTGCCCATAGTACATTTCGAGAAATTTTTAGCCATAGCCAGAAATTGTTTGAAGCACATAAAAACTTCGGACTTCGCTTTAAGCAAAAATACCCATGCATGCCTGGAGTAATCATCAATGAAAGTCCCGAAGTACAGGTAATTGCCCAAGGACGGAGTTTGCATGGGCCCACAAACATCACTATGCACAAGCTGCAACCTGCATGTGGCCCGAACTGAACCATCCTTTGGAAACTTAGAACGCTACATCTTACCCAAAATACAGCCTTCACAAACATGTTTGACAGGTGCTTCAAGAGGCGGCAAAGAAGCAACCATATCAGATTTCTGCAAACGCAGCAAACTGGCAAAATTCAGATGACCAAAACGTGCATGCCAAAGTTTTGCATCTGAAATAGCCCTTGAATCTGCAACAGCATTTGCAAAATTTTGTCCACACTTGTCATACAAAGTGAGCTTATACAGCCCACGGCACAAAATCCCAGATGCAACAATTTCATTACCAAAACTGAGATCATGAACTGTACATCTGTCATCCACAAATTTGACTACAAGTCCAAGTCTAGCAAGTGCGGATACAGACAAGAGATTCTTCTTGATCCCAGGTACATAAAGTGCATCAACAAGTGTAAAGGAAGTGCCATTAGCAGCAGTGAGCACAATCTTTCCAACTCCCTGAACTGGATAAGAGGCGTTGTTGGCACAAGTGACTGAATTCCCATGAGGGACAGACTCAAGAGAGGTAAACAATTCACGATGTGAGGTAATGTGCTTTGTAGCACCACTATCGAAATACCACACATGTGAATCTACAGCAACTGACAAACATGCATCATGGACAGCAGGATTGTAAGTGCACTCTGCGCTAAATGCCCATTCTGCATCAACATCAGCAACACAGTCTCCTTTCATAGAAGACTCAACAATGGCTGCATTTGTAGTGGAACCAGCATTTGCAGTGGAACCACACTCTTTCTTCTTAGCCTCTTTGGCCTTCAACTTAGGACACGACTTGATCAAGTGATCATTGGCTTTACAATAATGGCAACGCATCTTCTTTTTGCCCTTATCACCAGAATTTCCAGACGAATTGCTACCAGCAGAAGCATTAGGAACATAATTTTTGCCACTCGCACCAGAACCATATGAAGTGGCTGCATTGCTGTTACCACCCTTTCTTTGAGAAGCAATAAAAGCCTGTTCAACTGCACGCTGTCTAGTCCTGTTTTTTCTAGACAGTGACTCTTGCAACAGCCATGTGCATAATGCATCAAACTTGACAACTTCTGGATTTCCTTGGGTCATAAGTCTCCAAGTACTAACAAAAGTCTGGTAAGAATCTGGTAAGGCATCAAGAACAGTCTGCACTAGGGAACTGTCTGAAATGACTTCACCTGCAGAAATGAGTTGCTCATTGATATCCTTGACACTAGCAAGGAAAGTGTCCATATCATCTTCTTCATGCATAATCTTCGACTCCAGCTCTTTACGCAGCAAAGCAATTTTAGCCTCATTGCGGCTTGCATAAAGACCTGCTAAAATATCCCAAGCCTGTTTTGCAGATTTTGCTGAACGGATGTGAGGAACAATGGTGCGCTTCACAGACAACCCAATCAATGCATGAGCCTGCGCATCCTTAACATCCCAATGAGCTTGTTCTACCGTAGGCAAAACAACTCTAACAGCTGCAATCCTTGCAGCAAGACCTGCAACATCCTCAACATCGCCTACATCCTCAGAACCAGGACCTACATCAATGCCCTGCACAATGTTTCAGATACCCTTTGACACAAGAACATGTTGCATCATATACGGCCACATAGGGTCGTTGTCCCCATCCAACCTGTCCTCAACAGCACGCTCAATGATCTGAAACAAAGGAATATGCTAAAGGATTAGAATGACGTGATGGTGCTCCAGAGAGATGACGATCCTCGTACAAACATCCCTCAATGGCCACCCGTAAAATAAACTACAAAACACATCTAACAATGATATTAAAATCCACACACGAATTTGTTACACAATTCCCACTATGATATATTCCACTTCAAACATACCTGACACATTTTCTGCGAGTTGTGTGACTTCAAACCGGTAAGCTTCCCTTCTTCAGTGAAACACGTTTAGAGCGAGTGCATTACATCAGTGGGGGTCTGCACAGATCCAATGGGCTCCTGTCAAAATCCATGGTGCTTTAGGGAGTTTTATCGATCCATCGGATGTTGTCTATGGCCAATATTGCTCTATACGATCCACATTTCCAAGGTCAACCCTGGCTCCCAAAGTATCTTTCTTGTCGGTCAGATGGTCCCATAGCAGATCACCCAGATTCTTGAATATGTGCATTGGATCAAGCAAGTGATTGATCATGAGTCGGGGCCAATATGGTAACTCGTACCATAGAGAGAGTCTCTTCATACCTGGGGGCAAACCATCATCACACATCTCCTTCTGCTCTAACCATGCTTGTGCAGACATCCTCGGTGGCTCGCTTCCCAAAAAGCCGTCGTGTAACACATGATTCTCTGGAAGATAAACTTGATGACCTTTGTAGATTTGCTTCTTTAATAAGGGCGCCTGACGTCCGTGCATTCAGTCTAGGTCCAAATGTGACACGTGCTCTGTATCCGCTTGCTTGAAGCCCTGCATGTATACACATGACAATAGATAAGCTTGAGAAAAACCAAGATTTACAGTGTTTGAGTTTGAGTGTAAATCACATGAGCATTCTGCATGGTCCGGGATAGTCATGCATGGTCACATTAGAATGCCTATGATCAAAGCATTCCATCGACCTGTGTGTCGGCTCATATCCACCATTTCTATGCCAATTCTCAATTGTTGTAACTCTTCCAATAGTGGACGAAGATACACATCCATATTCTTCACTTTATACCACCCCGACACAATCAAGCTTTGCCACAGGTGCTCCTTCTTGGTAGTCAACCACAGGGGAATGTTGTAGTTGACGATGATAATGGGCCATACACTGTAAGATGTTGATCTCTAACCAAATGGATTTACACCATCATAGCCAAGCCTAGGTGCAAATTTCAAGCTACCCTGGCAAAATCAGTCCATGTTTTTTCTTTATATTTCCAGGCTGCACAATATGCAAGAATGTGTAGCACACCATCCGAAGATTTATTCTCCTCATGCCATGATGCTAGGGCGGCCATGGACTTATATTTGAATAAATTCTTGATGCGATGAAGTAGAGGAAAATGTCGCAAAACCTTTTGTAAATTTTTTGTTTCTTGGAGATCTACTTGATATCTCTAGGAATCACATTTCGGACACTTCTCCATGTCTATGTATTCCCCTTTGAAAAGAATGCAGACGTTAGGACAAGAGTGGATTGAATTGTAATCCATCCCCAAGTTTTGCAAGATCTTTTTAGCTTCCTCTCTGGAATCTAGCATCACATTATTAGCTGACAGTATCTGCTCTTTGAGCAATCTACACATCAAAAAAAATGTGGTACGCTTGTGTAAATAATCTATCAGACCATTATACATCTAGATTTTTTTATTAAAGTAAACACATTGTAATAGATCACCTGAAAAGCGTTGTGACGCTAGTGTCACTCCATCCAAACTTTGCTTGCATGTTGAGAAGAACCAAGAGCGCCTTCAATCTAGACACAGGTGGTCCATCATACAATGGTGTACCAGCTTCAATTTTCATATCATCATAGATAAGCCTTTCTGAATCCATGATCGTCTCGATCATTTCATCAATCACGGACTCAAACATTGCCTTGTTGGGAATGTGGTCTGCATGATCATCGTCTGAGCTGTCAGAGGCTACATGTTGTGGCCTCACGTATGCTCCTTGACCAAAGCGCCTGCGAACACGTCTATTGGGTTGCAAGATTGCTGTCTGTTGGCCAGTGTCAGAGTCCGATGAGTTATAATTGGCAACAATTCGATCTATAATAGATGAATCAAACTCGTCAAATTTGCAAACGTGATGCAAAGAAACACGTCTTGTCCGTCGCACAGCATGCTTGCATTGATTACAAGGACATAAGATCCTTGTTGAGAGATAGGTGTTTCGGTTGGACGGCCCCACATCCTCTTCATTGCTCATAATGAAGGTTAAAACCTTATAACCTGGACATAAATTTAATCCTCTATTGGCATCCTCCATCTTCTCTCTCTCTCTCTCTCTCTCTCTCTCTCTCTCTCTCTCTCTCTCTCTCTCTCTCTCTCTCTCTCTCTCTCTTCACACTGTAAACTACCTCAAATTCTTTAGTCATGTCCAATCCCCACACACCCAGGTCTAGAGGTGCACGGAGATCAGAACCACCGGGTTATAATCTAGTCTTTATTGGCCAATGCCTATATTTGTGGGTACAAGAAATCTACACACCCACGTCTACATGATAGTGCATGTAGTGGACAAAACCCCTTTGCCTCTTCTCTAGATTTAGCAATTCAGAGCATCTTAACATCTCTTCACAACAGATATTTGTTTGAGGGATTACTTAGCACATTACATGTTGGCCACCAATCTGTGTATCATGTCGTTGAAAGCTTTCCAACTTAAGGTCGCATCTGTAGAGAGGAAGAGACGGATCACCGTTTGCCTAACTCTAATTATTTAACCGTAATCCCGAAGGTAGACTCTAATATAAAAACTCAATCCAAAATCTAATCTTAAATCTAACCTAATTGAACATGTGGTGATTCACGGCTTATTGAATATGGTTAGTGTGTGAGTTAATAGCTGTCAGATTCTGATGGGAATATACATGTATTGTTGTGTAATTAGTATTTGCTCTTTGGGCAAAGCACGCCTTCATTGACATGCATGAAAATATAACCTAAATCTAATCTAATCTTAAATCGAACATAAATCTACATCTAATCTAATCTTAAACTCAAAATAAAACCTAAATCTAATCTAATCTTAAACTCAAAATAAAACCTAAATCTAATATAATCTTAAATCTAACCTAAACCTAAATGTAATCTAACTTAAATCTAAATTTAATCTAGTTAATCTTAAATCTTGTCTTTATCTTAAATCTAAATCTAATCTAATCTTAAACTCAACATAAACCTAAATCTAATCCAATCTTAAATCCTAAACCTAAATGTAATCTAATTTAAATCTAACATAGCTAGCTAATCTTAAATCTTACCCTAATTTTAAATCTTACCTAATCTTAATCTAAATCTAACCTAATCTTAACTCAACATAAAAATAAATCTAACTTAATCTTAAATCTATTTTAAATCTTAACCTAATCTTTCTCTCTTTGTTTTCTCCCCTTACCTCTCTCTTTCGTCTTCCCCCCCCCCTCTCTCTCTCTTTGGTTTTTTATTCTCTCTCTCTTTCTCCCTCTTTCTCTTTCTCTTTGTTTTCTCCTCTCTCTCTCTCTCTCTCTCTCTCTCTCTCTCTCTCTTTCAAAGAAAATGTGTGTGTGTGTGTGTGTGTGTGTGTGTGTGTGTGTGTGTGTGTGTGTGTGTGTGTGTGTGTGTGTGTGTGAGAGAGAGAGAGAGGGAGAGAGAAAGAGGGGAACGGAACATGAGAGAAAGGAGAAGAAGGAACATACCTGGCTCTCCTTCCTCTCCTCGTGTGTGTGTGTGTGTGTGTGTGTGTGTGTGTGTGTGTGTGTGTGTGTGTGTGTGTGGTGTGTGTGTGTGTGTGTGTGTGTGTGGAAGAAAGAGAGAGAGAGAGAGAGGGAGAGCGCGCGTTACCTCTTTCTCTAGAGCGTCGAGAACTCAGATCTAAGATCTGAGTTTCTGGCGCTCTCGGTTTATTTTTTACCCCTATCGGCGTCGCTATGCAACAAATAGAATAGCAACGCCCGTAGCGAAGCACATAGCGTCGCACTGCGAGCGTCGGTAATGTGAAGTACCTCTTGTAGTGATACTACATAGGCCAAAACTAGTCTCATTTTCACTTGTACCCTTTGGAAAGATCTCTCGAGACCTCTTTCCACCTAAGTTACAAGCTTTCAGCGCCCTCCACAGTGCATAGTCTCACATGAAATTTGAGGGGTGATTTGCTAACTATTGATGAATTTTTGTTATCGTGGGTACATAAAATAGGTAGCAAAGAAAGACCCTAGGCCAACAAGGAATATTTGGAATAGAAAGGACCATATCCATTTTGGTGTTGTATTTCTCGGCTTCCACAATTGTAAACAAGGTTTGAGATAGTAATTATGCATATTTGAGGTGCACATGTTAGCTGTGTAGTGATATGTCTCGATAATTGGCTATGTAAATGTATGCCATATATGGTTTTTGAGAGCGAGTATAATTAACTTTTTGATGTTATAATTGGATATGCTCAAAATTGGTAAACTGAAGGTTTTTGGCATAATAGTATAGTACTCAAAATTCTCTACGAGCTCGTCTCTTTAGCTCGATGATTGGAGTTTAGCTTGTTACTGCCTTAGTTGGTATGTTGGCCAAGTGTTGAGATTGGCAATGCTTTGTTCCATAACTATGCTAAATATGGTACTGCTTTGGTTGGTATGTCAGCCAAGTGTTGAGATTGGCAATGCTTTGTTCCATAATTATGCCAAATATGGTGCATTTCAAAAAGCACAAAGATTTCTTGAGGAGCTTCTTGTTCATAATGTTCTCTCTTTAAGTACATTAACGATGGGGTAAGTTTTGGCAATGCTTTGGTGGATAATTATACTTAAAATGGTGCTTAATAATGCTTTGGTTGATATGTAGCCTAAATATGGTGCACTTCATACATCACAAGAGGTGATTGAGGAGCTTCTTGTTTGGAGTGTGTTCTCTTGGAGTGCAAATATTGCAAAATATGTCATGATTAAAAATCTCAGAGTTGTTTTTGCACTAGCCATAAGAGAAAAAAGTGGTGCTTAGGTGTTTTTTGACCAATATGTAAACCAAATGTCGTGCAAAGGAACTTGGCAATTGCCAACCAGAAGAAGATGCCATCTCATACTTAAATGAAGGAATTTTCAATGTGAAACTAATACGAAAAGGAGGAAGGCATGGCGAGCAGCGTGCTACAACAAAGAGGAAGGGAGATTGGTTTTGTTGGGCTTGCGCTAGGCTCTAGGCAACTGCGCTGAGCTCGGCCACATGAAGAAGGTAGACCAACACGGTTTGCCCCCATTTGACACCATAGATGTCAAAATCCATGCAAAGCAATTCGGGCTTACCACATCACTAGGAGGTGCTTCCCATGTTGAGAAATAATGACGTTGCTAGCGGTTTGGGATCCATTAATAGATTTTTTAAATAAGATCTCATAGCTCTCTCTCTCTCTCTCTCTCTCTCTCTCTCTCTCTCTCTCTCTCTCTCTCTCTCTCTCTCTCTCTTCTCTCTCTTCTCTCCTCTCTCTCTCTTCTCTCTCTCTCTTCTCTCTCTCGTGAAGACTAAGCCACCATAGCCGTGATAATCAAGTGGCGATAGCTCTCTAAATCTCTCTTATATTGAGAAATGCCTATTCCCGAGCAAGAGAAAATCTGAGCGACCAAAGAAAATGGATATAGCTTTGATAGAAGAGCATATCAGGACAAATGAATGTCGGAGGGATAACCAACTCTGAAAGGAGATTTCAAAATAAAAAATTGATCGGAAGTTTGAGAGACCAATAGTGACAATAAGAATGAAATATTAATGCAGAGCATGACAAGAGCAATGGATTTTGTGCTACAGACAACACTTTTAAAGTAGCTTTCAAAGGCAATAAAGAATGGCAAGCTCAATCTATACTATTAATAATATAGGAAGGGTTTTTGACAGCCCTTCCTAGCCATGTGTCACATGCTAGTTGATCCGACTAATGTGGCTTGAGAAAAATGGCAACACATGGCTGTGTGAGTGAGACAAAGAGGGAGAGATACCCAAGATAGCGAGATGCCAACCGAAGGCAGTCGGATGTACTAGTACATGATAATGGATTTAGCTTTTTCCATTGAACAAAATTCGCTTTAAGAAGCTTCCAAAGTTTAACATTTTATTGTATTATGCACACACTTAATTAAATAACATCCAACCAAAGACTCCACATATATAAGGGACAACCATACTACAAACAAAAAATTTCAACCATAAAATTCTTTACTTAAAAGTTAACTCCAACCATAGATTTCCCCAACCTTGCTTATCATGATCTGGTAAAAAGATGAAAGTTTAGGAAATTTTAAAACCCAATTATAATAAAGAGGTTTTTATCTTGATCAAATTACTCAAAGTACAAGATTTCTAATTAGCATTGATATTCAAAGGTTAGTTAGGTGGACCTTCAAAAACTTCATCCTATCGGCTCTTTACTTTCAAGCGCACTCCTTAAATTATCTCTCAAAATAATTTTAATATGAAAGTTTTCCCAACGAATCCATGCACTCAATTCTCTAGCATTTGGAGGTGCTTCCATGGGCAAGTATAATTCAATTTTGAAAGTGGGATCGTAATGAAAGGCTAGGATTTTCTCAAACAGTCACCACTTTGACCACCTATTGAAAAGGGCATTGTTTGTTGTGTCATTTGATTCTTTGACATCTAACCTCAAAGAACAACAAGTAAGCATCAGAAAAGGCAAAATTTGGACTCACAAAGAGGCCCTTGAAGGAGTTTGACTTTACCTCTCTCTACCAAAACGGGCGCATGGATAACTTTTTGCAAATAAACTCCAAAGTTGGCGGAGGTTTGACAGTTAGAATGTCGTTCTCAAGCTCTATCTACTAATATGAAGCACGCCATGCGATTCCTCATATTTTAGAAGATTCTTTTTTTGATTCACTTAGATTCCGACAGAGTTGTCACATCATAGGTCATTCTAACCGTCAAACCTCTGCCAATTTGGAGTTTATTTGCAAAAAATTTATCCATGCGCCGTTTTGGTAGAGGAGAGGTAAAGTCAAATCCTTAAAGGGGCCCTTTTGTGAGTCCAAATTTTGCCTAATGATTGGGCTAGGGAGCTAACATGTGTTCATTATGCCCTTTGTGTAAATGGAAGTTTTGGAGTGTGTGTGTGTGTGTGTGTGTGTGAGTGTGTGTGTGTGTGTGTGTTCTCTCACCTTTTCTCGCTGTGTTCCTACCTTTAGGGCTCGTCCCTGCCTATCTAGGACCACTTGAAGACTTTTTGGTCATCACATAAGTATCCAATTCCACTAAGCTTGACCATTTGGACTTACCTTTGAATTTTGGAACCTTAGCATTTTGGAAGTCTTAATGGGCTGATCCCTAAGGGCTTTGGAGTCCATTGTTTCACATTGCTATTTTGCAGATGGCCCCCCTTTGGATCCCTATTTTCCCTCCTTTGGATCCCTACTGTGACCAATCTGCTACCAATAATCTAGATTCTTCTCCCGTGGTACTTATGCATATTAAATGATCAGTTTAACATGAGAAAATCATTTAGGATAATTAGATATTAGTTATTATGAGAGGCCAAGAAGCTCACCTCATAAAGTCACCATTCATGTTTCCATGATTAGCTCACTAATTGTGTGAGTGTTTCCATGCCCTATCCGGGTAGCTCATCTCTCCGAATTGATTATTGTTTTGGTCATTGGAGCTATGCTACGATGGTACCCCCAACACTTCTTCTCCCCTACTCATTGCATGCTTCTTGGTGGGTTGCCCACCCCCTTGGTTATAATCTGATGCACGTCCAGCACCACTCCTCTGTCAAAGTATAATTTGAGTCGCATAGCATTTACCTTATGCTTGAGAAGCTTACCATTAGCCCTCACTAGCTGATAGGTCCCATTCGGAAAGACCTTTTGCACCATATATGGACCCCTCCACTTATTCTTGAACTTCTTCTAAAAGGTGAATTTCAAGTATCTTTTTAACTTCATCACTAGGTCTCCTTCTTCTATCTTCTTGTCTAGCGACCTTTTGTTGACTTTAGCCACCCTCTTCTTCCGTTGCGTCACATAGTAGTCCGTTGTTTCTTCCCTATCCATTTGCAATGCCTCAAGGCTAACAATTCTTCTAAGACCTCTTGTGGAGTGGCATTGATGCACCACATTCCCTTTAACACTCCTAGATGCACGTGCACTAGAAGCACTGCCTCCTTACCATAGACCAACTCAAATGGAGTAAAGTTGGTTGCGACTTTGTAGGATGTCATGTACGCCCATAGACACTTCATTAGATTGACCTCTTCTCCATCTCCTGATTCTTGTACACATACTTTGTCAGCATCTTGATGAGTAGACCATTGGCACTCTCTACAAGACCATTGCATTGGGGATGGTACGGTGACAAAAACCAATGTTGAATCTTTAGCTTCTCCACCAATGCCTGCATAAACTTACTCCTGAATCCTTGGCCTTTATCAGAGATGAGGACCCATGGAAATCCAAAATGGCCATAGATATTAACAAAAGCAATTTGGCTATAGCTTGTGCATTTACTTCTTTCATCATTTTGGCCTTGACCTACCTAGTGAGGTAGTCGATGGATACCACAACATACTTCTTATCGCTTGTAGACTTTAGGATTGGACTAATGGTGTCCAAACCCTACTTCTTGAATTTGAGAAACAATGTCTCCTTGCAACTCGGCTATCAAATGCCTCTCTCCCATAGTCTAGCATTTGTGGTGGCAGGTCTTGCACCAATAGTGCAAATCTTTTACTACTAAAGGCCACCAAAAACCCACTCTCAATAATTGGAACAACACTCTCCTTAGGACTTCATCTCACCCGTAGGTCATTAGGTCTTCACCTACTAATGTAAACTTGCAAGCCTTTAGTACTATCCTCCTCCTCTACAGCTTTGACAAACCTTCAAGACACTACCTTCAGTGATTCTCTACCTCTGTAAGTGGCCGAGTCCACATACATACATGCAACATGTACTTGCTTTTTTCTACTTGCTAGTTGGTTCACCTCTTGGTTTTGTCCTCTCTTCACATACTTAAATTGGATCTCCTTGAAGAACTTCAACAATTCATTGATAGCAAAGAACCAATGCTTTAAGGAATCACTTTTTACCTACCATTGGCCTAACAATTGATTGGTGAACAATAACGCGTCACCCTTGAGCACCAATCTGAAAATATTGAACTCAACGCATTGCTTCAAACCTAGATGGAGGGCTAGATATTCTGCTTCATTGTTGGTGTGGACATCCTCCATATTATAGGCCTTTGAAAAGATTACCTTGCCGTGTGTGTTGTGTATCACCACATGTCCACCTGCTTTTTGTGTCACCCTCTTGTAGGCACCATCGAACAACAAGATAAAAGCTCCCACCAAGTCGGTTCCTCCTTGACTTCATTTCGTACTACCCTTGGATAATTCAACAATTCAAAAACCTTGCTGACCAAAATGTCCGCCAAATGAGATCAGCTAGTGTGGTTGACCTTGAACTCAAACTTGAACTCTTGGAGCTCTATTACCCACTTCATGATCTTTTTTCCCAGCTTTAAGTGCAACACCACTTCAGGCAATAGATTGTTAGCCATCAACACATAAAACATCTGCACAATGAGGTGCACTTTGAACTTCTTGCAAGCAAAAACCAATGCCATGACCCACTACCTCTACTTCAGTGTAGGCCACCTCTCCATGACTTATTACCCTGCTTTTGAACTAGATAGGCTTATAGCTCCGTCCTACTTTTTGCAGCAATAGTACCCCAATAGCCCCACAGTTCCTACTATCATATGTCGGCAACTAACACAAGATTTCTTTTACCCTGTCAAAATCTTCTTGAGCTTCTCCATCCCGCTCAAATCCATGCACTTGTTGAGCTCTCTTTTGGAGAGGATACACATATTATGACATCATCCAAAAAAATCGTGACAAATAATTTAGCTTATGTACAAAGGAGTGTGTGTGTGTGTGTGTGTGTGTGTGTGTGTGTGTGTGTGTGTGTGTGTGTGTGTGTGTGTGTGTGTGTGTGTGTGTGTGTGTGTGTGGATAGGGGTGCAGTGGAATCCTTGGGCTATAACGAGGCAAACATTGTGTGCGTTGGGTGTGTTTCCCCTTTTCAGTGTATTGTTAGTTGTGTGAATTTTGAAGGTGAACTCAGTGGATTGGTGTTCAATGATTATCTTGGTCTATAGAGGGTCAGATTGTTTGTGTGTTGGGTGTGTATCCCTTTCCTCATATCCAACGTGATTCTCACTAGATTCTAATAGGCTTCTAGTTTCTTTTCCTCGGGGGGTTCACCATTCAGTACTCCCCTATATAACGTGCCTTCACAGGGTATTAAAAAAAACCCCTCTTTTAACATGTCAAAATGAATAAAAATGACCCCTTATTTTAGGATTTTTTTCCAAAATTGAATATAAAAACACCTTAATTTAATATATCTCTGTTAAATTGCCTAAAATATGTTTGCGTTTTAAAACCCCTCCTGTCGATCTCACGTTATACATTAACATGATTACATAGTGCACCCCCCCCCGAGTTTTTTCCTTTCATATGAAGGGTTAGATAATTCTTTCATTTGGTTTGCATGGTTTGAACCATTTTTGTTCTTGCTTTGAAGACTTCCAAGCTTACATTGATGTGTTCATAGATTTCATCCACAAGTATTGAATTCCTTGCTTCTTGTTTAGGTACTTTGAACTTTGTGAAGTTAATTTTTTTCTTTCTTGAAGCAACCTTTGGACCTTTTCCTCTATTTCCCTTCTTTGTTTCTATTTCCTAAGCTCATAATCTTGACATCTCTTCTCTCACAGTCTTGAGAGGACTTTTTGCTACTTTCCAACTCCTTCACATTATTTTGTTTGTGCATTTTGGTTTGTATCCTTGTAACTACTTTGATTGGAACTGTTGATTCGCTAGATCTATGGCTAACTGGCAAGATGTTGACTATGTTTATTGTCACTTTACCATTGTTTGTTGAGTTCCTAGGAAACTTCTCAAGATAGTGATCCCCTTTATTGCCACATTGCATGCAATAAGCCTCAATTGGATTAGATTTTTATCAAGTTTTGGGAAATCATTTTTTCAATGATCGTATAATCCACAGTTATGATAATTTCTAATTCTCAATTTAGGCATTGATGACCTAGCCACTTGGTTAGCAATAAAGTGCATAGGTGTTGCTTCTGGATATGCTTTATAAACAAGATCCTCCATGGAGGTTATGGTAGATTATACCAATCTTTCTTTGCTCCAATTATGATAGACGCACTAGCTTTATTGTATGCATATATGGTACCAAGGCCTCCCCATTCACTTGTCCCTCAAGATGCATATACTTAACTAGTATTGCATTGTTTCTTGGCAATCGTGGTTTTTGACCTAGTAGAAGTTGTGGTATTTCCATAGCCATGGGTGGCTTTTGTGGCTTGACCATGTTAGGTAAATACATATACATTGGTTGTCCATGCAGTCTCAATGTCACATATTGAACAATTTTTTTGTAATTTGTCTTTTTAATAATATGTTTGTGTCATAATTTTTCCACTTTTCCTTGATAACACACAATTTAGGTGGTTTTTTTGGTCCCATGGGTTGCCCTTCTGGTGGATCTTGTCTTGATCCTCTTGTTGGCATTCTTTACATGTGCTCATCATTGTATTCATCCCCTGGTGACTTGAGCATATCCTTTATGGAATTTACAGGAGCTAGCATAGTCATTCCTACTTGTGCTACCATAGTAGATGTAGGCCTCTCACTTTGAATGTCTCTCACAATACTTTCTTTTTTGAAGATTTAGCAATTATCCTTTATGCACACTACGATGTGCTAGAGGGGAAGAGGAGAATCTTGTTGTTTGGGTGGAGCAAACCTCAAGAATGAGGAGCCCCTTATTCATTATGTATATTACATGAACATGATAAGTCTATGGTTAGTGGGTTATCGGATATTGAACATTCATCTCAGGGTAAAGGCACAATCATCATTTATGCCAACAACTCTTGAGTCCCCCTTAAAGGTGAATGTTCCAATAAGTGGGTGCTACTAGATAAACTACTAGTGATCAGTGGATAGCAGACCACCAACCATGGGAAAAAGTGCAACGCCTTTACCCGAACAACCTCCCACTTAAAAGTGAATGTGCCATTAAGTTGGTCCTACTAACTAAACTATTGGTATGCACAAGAATATAGGTAAGAGTCTGTCCCAACCTATGCCAAATGGCTTGTTTCATCAATCTACATGCACGTGTATTGGCTCTAGTGATAGGCAAGCATGTGTATCCATGCTAGAGCTTGCATGTGAATCCTACAATCAACTTTGTATTGCCTGCAAAGCTCCACTATGCATCATGCTAGTGTCAGTCACCGTATGTCTGACAATCCCTGCTGCAAATGCGCCCACTACAGCTTCTAGGTTGAGCCTCAACACTAGTAGGTCATACATGAGATGCCTGAATTCTTTAAAAATCTACACAAGCTTAGTTGAATTAGCCTCCACTATGCTATTTTCATGTATTGCATCATTAAAACTACTCATCGCATGTGGACATGTCATCACCCATAGGCAAAAAAATGCATCTATTGGCATCAACTCATCAGCCTCTAGAAAGTTCATATCAAATAACTTTATGTATGTCATCTTTGTCCGTATCTCTAGAGAGAAAACCCGCTACCTCTTCATGCACAAGCTTTGACGACACCTATTTTGTTGCACTAGAGAACTACCACTCTAAATCTATCTCTACAGATTCTGCTGGCATGTCATGTATAGATAAATTCTCTCAAGTCTTGTGAGCATTGTGGAGCTCACCCATGAAGAAGACATGTCTCATCTCTCACTCAACACATGCCAATGACAAACTTGACACCATGTTGTCTCATACCTTATACATGCATAGGATATACCAAGCCACTAAGGTCTCCCTTGGCAATCACTAATGATACACAATGCATATGGAAATAATTCTATTTAAGCAATTTTCAGCACCCATAGTCTATTAACCATCACTTGGATCAAACTATATCTCAGCTGAGGAACATAGTACACATGTCGTAGCATATATGATGCACCAGTAGGCAATGACAGGCAAATATCTCTTGCACCCACATTGTCAAACACCTGACCATCATCGAGTGTGTATTTTTTGTAAGCTTTTGATTTAGGTCTTTTGTAAGAAATTTAGATCTTTTCTAGTTTTGAGCTTTATATGTAGACTATCTAGACATTACATTTCTAATACAATTAGATCAAAGTAATTTTCCACCTTGTTGCATGAGGTTGCCCTCCTTTTTTGATACTATGGGAGTGTCCATTTTTTGTTTAGGAATTGATATTCAATAAATACTTGGAAATTTTAAAAACCCTTTTCATCACTTATCATTGAAAGGCTACGATGTTTGTGTCCACATGATGTAACAGCTTGTTTTTCACCTACTACCTTACACAAGACTAAGATCACAATATGGTGTATTATTGAAGACCATTAATCTTATGGCCAACCCTATGGCATTTAAATGGCCACATTGACTTCATATACATTTTGTTTAAAATGTCTAAAATGAGGCTTAACCTTGTTAAACACAAACAAAAGTAAATGTCTTGTCTCTTTATCAACTTGCCCTCACTCTCTCTCATCCTTCCAAGGCACTACACACAACAAGCTCTTGGCTACATAAAACAAACTCCATCTCTCTCTCTCTCTCTCTCTCTCTCTCTCTCTCTCTCTCTCTCTCTCTCTCTCTCTCTCTCTCTCTCTCTCTCTCTCTCTCTCTCTCTCTCTCTAGTCTTATCTACATTATGTTACATATTTATGAAATTCATACAGAGAATCTATTGAATATCCTAAGAGCTTGAAGTCCAATCCCTTTGCCCAGTGTAAGGACATTCGGGCTTGTAATGCGATCTTTGATGATAACCAGAGTTATAATAGACTTGAAGCAGTGAATTCTTTCAAACCAGAGATATTTTCTAATACATGTGAGGGAGTGTAGACAAAAGAAAATTGTAGGATCATGAATCTTAAAAGTAGCAAATTGCATGATGTACTTAGTGGATCTCTACAGCCTAAGCATCTTTCCATTAAAATACTACCCATTTCCACCATTTGTAACAAGTATACATGACCAAAAACATTTCTAACAATCTACAACCTATTACTTGTAATATATTGTCCATTAGTAAAGCCTTTTTTACAAGATTCACAACATTAAGGTTAGCACCTACCAAAAAACTCTCCAAATAACTAATATGAACTTAAGTTGATTAGCAATATACCATACATTTGCTAGAATCTGACTCCCTTAGTGTTCAACATGAGTGAGGGACCTATTAGATCAAACTATTACAAAATTGTGAATCTGATACCATTTCTGGGTACAGAAAGACCAGAACAAAAGTACTACTACTACTAAAATCCATCCTCATTTGCACGCTAGATGTCGAGAGAGTATGGCTCAAATCCTCTGTTGTAGTCTCCGTCGATGTTTTGTAGCCCCTCTCCTCAATCGTGACCGTTTCGATCTCCGTAGCTCGATTGCTTGAGCGATGAGAGTGTCGGTAGTGGTCGAATGAGTGTGTGTTGAGATTTGCAGTGATGGATGCTCCTCCGGCTGTCCCATATTTAGTGGAAAGAAATCTATAATATGTCTCAAGGACTATCTCTCTCTAGCTCCCCCCAGTAAAGTGTCTTTATATCTGTGTAGCTCAAGTAGATTTAGCCCAAGACATCTCTGATCCTCATAACTCATGACCCTGGAGAGTGCCAGTAGTGGTCGAATGAGTGTAGGTTGAGCTTTGCAATGATGGATGGTCCTCCGGCTGTCCCATATTTAGTGAAAAGAAATCTGTAATATGTCTCAAGGACTATCTCTCTCTAGCTCTCCCCAGTAAAGTGTCTTTATATCTGTGTAGCTCAAGTAGATTTAGCCCAAGACATCTTTGATCCTCATAACTCATGACCCTGAAGAAAGGACCGAAGCCCTCTCTGAATAAGCAGTGAAAAAGGCTCTGAATCTCATAGTACATTGTGCAATGACATATGTAATGTAGCCCTACCTCTGGGACTAAACCTGCCAACACGTCCTCTCCAAGACTCCCAAGGCCACATAAGCTCTAGTCAGTCTAGTCTCTGCTACTCTCCCCAAAGATAACCTAGGCCCAGTAAAGACAACCCCAAGGTAAGTGTATGCATCTGCATACACTTACCAAGGCCCAGTAAAGACAACCCCAAGGTAAGAGTATGCATCCGCATACTCTAGAATCTCCTGACCATATGTGAAAGTCGGTGTTGATCTCCTAATCCACCAAGGTTTATAGACAATCCACTATCCTCTGCACGATTGTGGAATGCATCCAACTATCATTGCATACCCTCTGGTGAGTCAGAGATCAACACAATATCATCAATATATAACAACAATGGGAACCATGTCCCTGCCAGATGGGCACCTATATCACCCTGTTTGTCAATGTAATCAAACACCTCCTCAACATACATACCAAATAGAGTAGGAGACAATGGGTAGCCTTGTTTTACCCCAATAGTGGAGTGAACTAAATCAGATATCTCTTCCGGGGTGCGTACATGTCGCATCACGAGCAGGGTAAAAAGGGATTATTTGAAATGCATAGAGATACATTTTTTTCACGTGTTTCGTTTTCTTTAATGCTTAATGCTAGAACGAGTCCTTGTGGATGGATGGCTAGAACGCGTCTTTATCCCAGTAGAGAATAGTCTATAGAGTTTTCCATCTAAGATTTGTGCCCAAATTGTGAGCTCTAAGATTTGTCCCGCTATAGAGAGTCGCTCTCTCTTTCTCTCTAACTACAGGGTATTCTCTCTCTCACATGCCTTGGTTTCCTATGGGTTGTGGGGGTTGCTCAAGCAACATCTCCTCGAAGAGCATCATTCAAGGTGTTCCTGCAAATTAGGTGCAACACAACCTGAGGATCCAAGACGCAGAAGATCCAACGGAGGTCTTCTACTCCTGATCTTGCGCACCACTAGTGCACACATCCATGGCGTCAAGAAAATGTTACGTAAATATAACTGTGTAGAGTCATTCGAAGCAAACACTGAGGATATGAGTACCTAGATCGTCCGCGTGCACGCGGACGCTTTGTGAGCTCATGACTTTGTAGCAAGATTTTGCAATGATTTGATACATTTTTTTCTTATTCATTTATAGATTCTACAACACAGAGCACGGAGACCGTCCGCGCGTGCGCGGGCACACTGTGAGCTCATAGCTTGTAGGAGGATGCATGCACGTGGACAGTATGTCGCCTTTATGTATCCAGATCTAAAACTTCATAAAAATTAAAGTTGAAACACTAGAAATTTAAAAAGAATTTAGTTTAATAATCTATCTATGGGTGCGTTCACACTACTCATACATGCATGCAGCAACACCCCTTTCTTAGAGAAGAAAATATTTTACTCCATAGCATCACAAGACGGATCACCTAGAAGTGTATTTGTGGGTTACACTATTGGTGGAGATTTGATATACGCCAACATTTCAAACTACAAATACTATGGAGTCTGGACATCTTTTGAGGGTTGGAGGGCACCTTGATTTGTGGTGGTTCTGGGACGTCATCAATTTTTTTTGACAAATTGGAAGCTACCACGTCTACGGCATAGCTCATGGTCTAGGCAGTCTAAACACCACCTATTTCTAACCTTTGGCATCTTTTCCAAGGCTAGTCCTAGTGACCTTATTTCTTAGTCTCCTTCCTAGCTATGGGGGCCCTCCTTTTTATTAGCTCGTGACGTTATGAAACACTATGTGGGATTATAATGGAAAGTCTAGAATGTCGTCAATTATTTTTTGACCAATTGCAAGCTCCCATGTCTATGGCATAGCTTATAGTTCAGGCACTTTGAACACTACCTATGTCTAACATTTTTCATATGCATTCTTCCCAAGGAAAGTGCCATTGACCTTACTTCTTATTCTCCTTGCTAGCTATGTGGGCCTTCCTTTGTCATAGCTCATGATGTTAGGATTATCGTGGCGAGTCTAGAATGTCGTCTATATTTTTTTCACCAATTGCAAGCTCCCATGTCTATGAGGTCCCTCCTTTGGCATAGCTCATACTTCGGGCACTTTGAATGCTACCTACGTCTAACATTTTCCATATGCATACTTTCCAAGGCAAGTGCCGATGACCTTACTTCTTGGTCTCCTTGCTAAGTATGTGAACCCTTCTTTGTCGTAGCTCACGATGGTGTGATACACTATGTGGAATTATACTGCAAATATTGTAAAAAATTCTTATGTCTAAATATGCCATTAAGATGGCTACTATGTTTTGCCACCTTATGGCATACTTGAGTGTTGCATAATTGAGCATGGTCCAATGTTGACTTAGTTCATTTGGTGATGAATATGAATTATTTATCTATTCTTTATGATGGGATGGAAGGTTTGTTATCAATGCTAGCCTTGCTCTTTATCAAAGGGCTTCAGGTTATAGATCATTGATTGGCAAGATCATTAGATGAATACCAAGATAGTTAATAAGATATTATTGGAAATTATCCTCGAGGGTGAGCATTTACTTTTGATGTTTATATAGATGATATATGAAAATCATTTGGTAGCTTCAAGAATTCACACGAAGGTTTAATGTAGCAAAAGGTTGTCCTTTCCTTAAGGAGGCTCTTCTAATACCCCACCTTGTTTTCAAAACACATACCTTGAACATATCAATCACACCCCTTGACATCACGGTTAAGAGAACCATATCAACACTAATAAATTTTTGCAAAGTGCACATTTCACTCCTTGTATGCACACATCCATTCCATATTTGAGTTTGTTTGTCCTCCATCTTTCCAATCCCCTCCCTGCATCAATCCATCCTCTCCCATTTGCCTCCTTTTGGAACCCCCTCCCTATCTATCCTGTAATTCAACCACTATTTTGGACTTTGATAACCCTCCTTCCTCCGTAGCTCAGATGAACTTGGAAGAGAATACTTTCCTTGTTTTAAGTAGTCATTTTTAATGGGGCAACCATCTTGATAGGGAAGACTCCATGTAAAACCACATGGACTAAGACCCTTCGCATAAGATGCTCCTAAATTAAGAGATCTAAATCATACCTCTAGACTTGAATCTTCTTCCATCCATCAACCCTATAATATGAAAGCTATGATCATAGATTCCCATGGCTATCTAACTACCTCAATTGCCTTAGAATCTACAATTAAACCACCTTCTAGGCAAAGAACACCCCTATTTCCAATCAGGGTCATATGTAAACCAGCTTCAAAATCCTATGCCTTCCATAGTCTAGCTTAGAGAGGGACCATCATATTCTTAGGATTGGGTTAAGGGCCACAAAGTACTTTGTATTGTTGTGACATTGTTCCTACAAGCAAAATTCTTGATTTTTCTCCTCGGGGGGTGCACTATGTAATCATGTTAATGTACCACACGGTTTTTTAATTAATATGTGAACTCACATTGTATAGGGAGGTATTGAATATTGAAACCCCCAAAGTTTCCCCTTGATACATGGCCACCCATCCTCCCTACCAAGAACTATAGTTAGGCTACCCTAATTCAATCCAACCTAAATTTCTTTGCAATGGTAGACTGATCCTCTCTAATCATGCATGTTTAATTTTTAAGACATTTTTATTAGTCCAAAACTCTTTTCGTATAAGATATTCCAAACATATGTATGAAAGCTAGCCTAACCATTATCTTGGCCCATGAAAAACAGAGGTTGTAAATGTGCAAGGAGCTCATCCTAGTGGCTCAAGCTCTTATGGAGCCACATGTCCTGGATGCTCCAAAAATTGAGGTGTTAATCCGCAAAAGAGTCCAAGAAGTGGAGAACAAAGGCTTTGAAAATAGAGACCAAAAAGACTAGGAAGTTGAGGTGCCATTAGATACGAGGGAAGTAGACAAAACCACATATGGGTTGGATCACAAACAATTATGCCAATTCCAAAAGTATAAGAACCATGGCCACAAGGTCCATGGGAGGATATAAAAAACAAAAAAGATGGAAGTGCAACCCTTGAGTCAATCCCTATCACTGAGATCAATCTCTAGACCATGAATTCTACCCTGGCAATATTTAATCACTATACAGTGATGCAGGGATAGAGATGTCAAAATATAGCAAACCTCAGTCTTTAAAAACTTTACCTTCGCTCATCGGCAACCATGAAACAAGATCAAAAATTAGTAAAGTACCATGTCAATGGAAACCTGATCTTAACATGATGGACACTAAGACTCTTCATGAGTTAATGTTGTCTCCTATCTATTGTACACTAACTCTATCCAAGTTATAGCATATAAGACCTCATCTTTGGGAAGATGTGGAAAAAAAATTGGACAAAATAGGGCATATTGTTGCGCAACCAATCATTCCTCCAAAAACATCAAAAAACCAAACACCAAAACAGACTAAAGAGAGCATGTACCAATAAATAAAGTAGGAAACTATTACGAGGGAGAAGAAGGAAACACTACCTTACTTGTGGAATACAAAGGAGTAAAGACGGTTGCAATATTAGACAGTGGGGCTACCATAGCAACCAAGGGATGTGGATAAAATAGGGAAAGCCTGCTCTAAGGAAAACCCAAATGAAACTGCAATTAGAGGATGGATAATGGAGAGATGGATAGGCATACTAAAACAAATCATTGTATCCTCATGTGGCATTGCATATGAACACACCTTTGCTATAATGAATTTTGAGAAGAGCAGCAATTTTGATATCATATTGGGCACACCATTCATATGTCAGCTCAAAATGGTACAAAAATGGGGCTATGATTATATCTATTTAAGACACAAGGATGTCACTACAAAGATCAATGCCAAAGATCATAGTTATAGAGATGTTGAGGGAAGAATTAAGCTCCACTACTGAATAGGAAGGGGAGATACCTACATGGCTGCAAAGTAAAGCACATATTTGGATGTGCGGAGCTACAGAAAGTGAAAGTCTATAAAAGAAGATTGCATTCTTGATCGACCAGTACGGGATGAGGCATATGTACCAGAGCCTTTTTTGGAAGAGACTTTTGAGCCATTTAGATGGAAACAAATATTGGCCACCCTTGATGTGTGTGTGAATGAGGTGACACTAACCATGTTCTGTGATGAGGAAGGATATGATATAATTCCATTCCAAATGACAAGGGTTATCTTGAATACAAAATTAGAAGCAAAAAAAACTCGACATGCAGAGAGTTACAAATTGTACAGCATAGTGGATGAGATCTTAATGAAAATGATGAGGATGTATTCCAAGACTCCAGGGATGGACCTTTAGAGGATGACGTGGAGGACAAGCGCTCTATTAGCTCCGATAAGAACATCGAACTCAAGGATCGACAAGCTGGTTTTCACAATTTTTCCAACCAAAAACCACAAAGACAATGGAGATACCAAGAAAGGATCGACAAGCTGTTTTTCACAATTTTTCCAACCAAAAACCACAAAGACAATGGAGATACCAAGAAAGATGCGTAAACAAACGAGATTAAAAAAAAAACCCATATCTCTCTTGATAAATAAAATGCAGTTTTGAGGTTGGTTGAAGCAATTGATTGCCTTAAAGATAAAATCTTGAGAAGGTTCATAAAACCCATCTCAACAAAAAAAAAACTCCAAAAAAGAAAAGAAATCCAAAATCAACACCCAAGAACATCTCAAAAAATCAACGAAATTATTAAAACGAATGCGCAAACAAAGATACAAAGAATTGAAACAAACTTTGAAAGAAGTTTGGACAATGGAGTTGGAGACTAAGGATAAATCCAACAATGATAGGTTTGACGCACCTTTCCACTAAAAGAGGTACACTGTCCAAGATAGAAAATGTGTAGTTCAAAAGCTGAAACAAGACCCCAAGGAACCTAGAACCTCATATGATGGACCATAAAATCCCAAGTGTATAGACCTAGCGGAACCCGGAGAGAAACCAAAGCCGACATACATTGCCATTGACCTCACAAAAGAAGAAGATCAGCTATTGATAGTGATGCTACGGCAATATAGAGATGTGTTTGCATGGTTATACAGGATCTTAAGGGAATAGATCCAAAAAGCTGTCAACACACGATACATCTTAAGAGTGCTGCCAAACCTTGCAGACAACATCTCTACACATACAATGAAACTTTTTCCAAAAAGATTAAGGAAGAGATAGAAAAACTCATGGACGTGGAGTTTATCTACGAGATTGAATACACCAATTGGGTGTCCTCAATTGTGGTAGTGCCCAAAAAGAATAAAAATTTACGGGTCTTTGTGAATCTCAAACTAGTAAATGCTGCTACCATTAGAGACAACTATCCTCTATCGATAATAAATCATGTGATTGAGAGAGTTGCAAAAAAAAAATCTTATAGTTTCTTAGATGGGTTCTCACGCTACAATGACCATAAAACTAGCGGGTCAACATAAGATGGCTTTTGCAACAAAATGGGGCATATTTTCATATAGGGTGATTCCTTTTGGCTTCACCAATGCACATGTCACCTTTCAAAGACTAATGAGTCATGCATTCAAGGATTATCTCATTTTGAAATATACATGGATGATCTATGCATGCATTCTTAGTTGAGGAGTGATCACATAACACACTTGGAGAAAGTATTTTAGAAGTGCAAATCTTACTGTATTTGATTAAGCCTCGAGAATGTGTTTTCATGGGAAGGCAATGTAAAATCTGGGAACACATTGTGTTCAAAAATAGGATTTCCATTGATCAAGATAAGATACAGGTGATTGTTGCACTTCCAAGACCAACCAAAGTGAAGGAGGTACAAGCATTTATGGGCCATTCCGGGTATTATAGGCATTTTATATACATGTATGTTATTATAGCTAAGCCTCTTTATGCTTGTATCACCAAGTTTGAATGGACGAACAAATGTGAGAAGGCTTTTTAAAAATTGAAGCAAGGATTAATTTTTACTCCAATTTTTCAAGCCCCTGACTAGAACAAGATCTTCCATGTCCATGTGGACGCATCAATCTATGCCATAAGATGCATAATAGCTCAACTTGAGAGTAAAACATGGATTTTCCCATTTGTTACTCGAGCAGGCAACTAAACAGTGCAAAGAAGAACTATATCACTACAGAAACAGAAGGCCTAGGGATGATATATGTTGTTAAAAAATTCAAACATTACCTTCTTGCGAACAAGTTTGTTTTCTTTATCGACCACCAAGCACTATTGTACCTAGTAAACAAACCTTACAATATGGGAAGGATTGCTTGATGGTTTATCATATTGCTTGAGTTTGATTTCATGATGGTTTTCAAGAGAGGTACAATGCACCAAAAAAAAGACCATCTTTTGAGATTGTTCCATGGAGAAGCACCCAAAGGTATTTCCATGATGACCTTCCGGATTCTTATTTGTTCAATGGAGTGAAGAGGTCATTCCTCTACTCACCATACGATTACAAGTAGAAAGAAAATCGTGAATCATTAATCATACCACAAATCTCTAGCTTTTAGTTGGGTGGCAAAAGGTAATGACAATAACTTAAGACTATCTGAACAACAAACACGAATACTACCTCAAACTTGCTCATATACAACATGCAGGGTTTCATACTCGGAAAACGCAAACATCCCAAAAAACGATGAGACTTGGTGTCTAGTGGCTAAACATGGAATAAAGTGTCCATGATTACATAAAATCATGTGAAGCTTGTAAGAGACAACCACCAGTGGAACATGACACACTCTTTAGAGTAATTGGAGCACCCAAATGGAGTACTTACATTATTGAGTACCTAAACGCAAAGGCCTTCCCGGAGGGATTGAGCAAAGCACGAATGAAAACTATCAAAGTGGAAGCAAAACACTATGTACTGATCTCAAATCAATTGTATCAGTAGGGAAAAGACGACCAATTGAGATTGTGTGCTAATGAGGGTGAGTATTTCTCCATCCTAGATCAAGCACACAATGGCCATCCAAGTGGATATTTTTCTGCTAGCAAAACAACAAAGCTAATACTTCTTGCAAGCATATGGTGGCCAACCATGTTCACAAATGCAAAAACATATGTAAAACGGTGTGATGATTTCCAACACACTAAGGCATCTTTGCAAAGAGATGAAATGCCCTTACGACCAATAATAGGAGTTCAAGCCTTTGCCAGGTGGGGGCATAGATTTTGTAGGCCCCATCATACCTCTTGCATATCGCACACACGCTCAATATATTATAGTAGTAGCAAATTATTTGACCAAATGGGTGGAAGAAAAGACAAAAAAAAATATGATGCACAGACTACGACACGGTTCCTATTTGAAAACATCTTTACCAGATACAGCCTACCCAGCAAGATTGTGAGTGGTCAAGGAACCCACTTTGGGAACACTGTCATTAAAAGTTTACTCGATGAATTCATGGTGGTTCATTTGTAAATCAGACCCCTACCACCCACAAGCTAACACAAGTAGAGAGTAGCAATAAAATCTTATGGATGGTGCTAACCAAAATAGTGACTGACTCAAGAACTAATTGGGACCTAAATCTACACTTAATAATATGGGCTTATAGGGTAGCATTTAAAACTTCCATTGGAACCTCTCTATTTAACCTTTTGTTTGGAATGAATGTTGTTCTACCCATCACACTTCGAGTTGCAGCACAGCTAGGTTGGATGGGACATGAACTCTCTGAAAGACTAAACATCTTAGACCAACTAGATGAAACAAGATTAAAGGCGATAGCAGGGATATATGTCCAGAAACGACAAATGAAGGCTTTCCATGACCAACATATAATAAGCAAGGAGTTTCAAAATGGTGATTATGTATTGGTGTATACCCTAAAGCAAAACTCCAAAAAACTCAAATGGATGGGTCCCTTTGTGATCCATGACATATCACAAAGTGGTGCCATCAAACTTGCAACATTGGCAGGTGAGGAGATGCCTAATTGGATAAGTGGATGTAGGATAAAAAGTAGCTTTTCCCATTGACACAAGAGGAACTAGAAACAACTCATGTGGCAGCTGAGGGGAACAGCCAAGGCCACTCTATTCAAGCACATGCCAAAGAGGAAGCCAAACTCAGGATATTAAAGCGGAAGGAACAAGCCAATCATAGGGAAACTTGGCAGCAATGCAAGGGCCTCAATCCTCCTCCAATAGTATCAATTCAATAGAAACCTACATGGCTTGGTGGTATGGATGTCCGCATTATCCTTCAACTTCCTCATGGTTCCTCCAAACGAGCACTAGTAGACACACGAGCACGAGCCAATGTAATCAAGTACTCAACATTCTTGAGAATGGCCACAAAACCTCTAACATCCAACCAAATCAAGCTTAAGGCATCCAATCAAGGAACAATGCTTAGCCTGCGTCAATCCAATTTATCAATCAATGTCAATGGAAAAAAATTCCCTCATCAATTTCATGTAATGGTAGATACCGATCTTAATGAAGCAGTAATTCTTGGAGTACCTTGGATATGCACATACAAAGCAACACCAAATTGGCAAGATGACACCTTACAACTCAAATTCAATGACACATCCTTCACTACTCCATTGGCACAAACAGATCACTTTTGGGAAACTCAACCTCTTTTAGAAAACCCTAAACCTACACCCTCTCGTTCAACCAAGGAAATCAAAAAGGTTTGGATCAAGAAGTTTGTGATGCAGTTAAATTCAAAAAAATATGGGTTCCCAAAAGAAATTTTACTCACATTTAAACACCACTAATTGGATCTACTGCTTCAAACACAAATCATGTTCCTACAACAGAATAGAAATCAGCCACAACTCTTAAGATATCAAAGTCAATCAAAAGCACCCACAAGCATCAAGCAACAACCACATGGCAATGAAGACCGATCACGATCCATGTTCCCAAAACCCTAATCTCAAAAGGATTGGACAATAGACTCTATATATACCCAAAAACACATTGTGCTACTTGGATTTGCAATCCATGCTCCAACATGGATTGAGATCCATGTACCCTAATGATAGATTTAGCAAGAAACTCAGCCTATGGTTAGAGGTAGCAAGGAGGAGCATGCAATACAAATTGGGTACAAAATGGATCAACGAATCACCAAGAACCAAGAGATCTAGCAGTTTCAATTTGCAAATGGTTATTTTAGATCTAACATGTGCTAAAGTGATCTTAACTCCAATATTCTATGTCAAATGGCTTAGAATATGTATCAAAAATAAATCCACCAATTCTGGTAGAATTTGACCTCAGGCCATGGATCACAATCCATGTACCTCCTGTCGAAATTTTGTTAGATTTCAACAGTTTACAATTAGTAGTCCTCTATAGGAGAAATACCGAGAAATGATGTCAGGATAGTACATAAGTGTTGATTTTTAAGCTCAAATAAGATGTGTGGGAAACCAAAGTGCCAAAGAGAAACATTCAAAGTTTCAAAGTTTGTGAAATCTAGCTAGAAGTGCTTTCAAAGTCCTCAAATTTTTTCAACTAGATCTCCAACTTCAAATGGAATGAGAGAGTATTGAAAATTGATAAGCAATTGGGCAGCAAAGTGATCCTCATACACAAAATCACCAAAAGGAAAGGAACATCTTAACCAATGATCCAAAACCCAAATTTTTTGGACCAAAGCATCAGCTTGATGTTCCCAACCAAATGGTATCATCAAATCATCAAAATGTGCTCCAACATGGATTGTGATCCATGAACCTCAGAGCCAAATTTCATTTGTGATCTCTTGCCCTTGTGACTATAGTTTTCCTAGATGCACTGGTGAAGTTCGGTCAAATTTGGAGTAGTTTTGATAGGGGCTCATTTCTCATTTTATGGTCAAAGTTTGCATTTTTTTCATTTCCCGAACACCTTTTGATCATCTCCTAATTCTAAAACCAACTTGAAGTTGGTCACAAGATGCCCCGCAGGAAAGTTGAGAAGGAGTGGGGGTTGGCACCTTATGAGGTCATAAACATCTCATCAAATGAGAAATCCCACATCATTGATCAAGATCTAGAAGCAATACTAGCAAATATCTTCATCGGGAAGTTCCAAGCGACCAATGGAACGATAGTCAAGACCACCATATATCCCAAGGAATTACAATACACCAAAATCTAAATTACTAGAAGGGGCTAGATGCTTAGATTTGGACAGCTTCTTCAGATTACCAGCATGGGGAACACATTTTTGGAGAGCCCATAAACTAATCAGCTCCATTCATTACAATTGGGAAACAACACTAACTGACAAAGATGGGGCTACAGTCAAAGTGAAGATCACCCTGGAGATCATCAATGAAGCTCTTCACTTATAGCAAGGAACCCACAACCTATTATGCAAAACCAAGGCAATAGATAATGACAAGGCCTTCCTGAAGTAGAGGGGCCACAAGTTAAGCTATCAAGATCTAATCTACTCCGAGATGGAGCTGCCTCCTATGGTAATATCAAAACACTTCAAAGTGAAAAATCCACCTTGATACATTGAACCAATGTTGCATATGGCAGTGGTCATGGCCATGGGGCTGGTAGAAAGAAGGGTGGTTAGCTATGACTTTGGAACTTACGTCCTTGAAAAATGGAAGAAAAGATCAAGGGGAGTGATAAAAGAAAATCATACATGAATGATAAACTAGTGCTGACCAGAATTTCCTACCAAGCCTTAGGAATGATCGATGAACTACGACTTGTGGAAACACAATTGGAGTTAATTCATAAATCCAAGAGAGTGATGAAGTCGGTGGGAGGACCATCTATAGTACAACCTTCAAAGACAAAAAAAGCTCAAAAAAACCTAATTCTGATAGTGAAGAGACAAAATCAAATGTGCCACCCAACAATGAATTTAAATCAAAGAACAAAGATACTCCCTTAGAGTATCAATCTTCAAAGGAGGAAAAGAGGAGGAATATACACTCAAGCAAACAAGACTAATGGTACAGTCACATAGGACTACCAAAACAATACCCATTACACAAGCACGAAGACCTATGGAAGAGGCTCAAGCCCAAAGAGAAAAACTCCGTCAACAAAGATACGAGGAAAAAAGAAACCTTGGAAGTAAAGCAGACAATGAAAGAGATGATGAGGAGAACATGCCACTAGAACACAGGAAGGTTGAAGCTCTTGAAAAGCTCAAGTAGCACAAAAGAAAGGAAGTAATGGAAAACTTGAATAGTGCCAGCCACATGTGGCAACAAATTTAGAACAACCTCAAATTCAAGGCAAACAAAGGGAAAGAGAAGAAGAGAAGCACCAATGCATCGATGATCTTGAATCATCTGACAAGTCTACTATAGCAAAGGGGGCAGACAAAACTCCAACGGCAGGAATAAGTTCAGAGGTGGAAGGTGCTTTAGAGAATTTTAAAATTCATACAAAAAATACGCCATCAACGATAGAAGCAACCGCACCTCCTCCTACTCAAGAATCAACTCACCAAGCAGTTGAGAAGGAACAAAAAGAGCATGCAATGGATATGCCCAAACAAACAACAGACAAAGTGTCTCCAACAACACGTACAGGTCAAGAGGAGAAAGATAAAGATCCAAAGATCAACCAAACCCAACTGATCTTGAATCACAACATGATAAGATAGCAGAGAAAACAAACACAACAAAAGTTGGCACCTTCAACCAACATCAACGGACACAACAAAGGCTAAGGTCGCCTTGTTCACAAATAGTGGTAGATGAAGGGACACAATTGATCAAGTCCTTTGACATTGATGCACATTTAGAACAAATCAAGTTATAACTTCAATGTCACAAAGCACTCTACAATGTGTGCATGACTTGGAACTAGAGGATACCAAGAAAGAGGCAGCTAAAGACAATGTAGTTCCAGAAGATGTGTCCCCAGGATGTTTACTCCTGCTCCACCATCTAGTATGACACTAGATAGTGGCTCCCACTGTTTCCTAACTTTATAATCTACCTAGATCACTGGTACTTCATCATCTTTGACAGTAGCCGAGTCAACCGTTTTGGCTTTCGCCTCAGCCTTCCTTCGCTATCTGATGAAATTTGATGCTTCACGCAAAGTTTTTCTAATTTCCTCTAACTCCACTGTGAGTTTCTGAATTCTGTCACAAATTTTGACATGAATTTCCTCCTTCTCATGATCGGAGTTGCTATCAAAATTTGAAGAATTGGTAGTATCTATACAATACCATTTCTTTGTTCTAGTGCTTTCAGCTCCCTTGTCAGTCCCTAATTCTTCCATCAGTCCCTAAACTGCAGCCAACATGGTCCCATGTGTTCTAGACCTGCACTGATCTGGTTGTGCTTTCTTGAAAGAATTTGCTAGTATCTTTTGAATGACCCAAGCATCAGAATTCTCTGGCTGCTTTGACAACTTCTTGGTTAAATCCTCTATGATTTTTGCGCCAATTCTCTCTGCTCCTGCCATTCATCAACCACCTTTTCTTTACCCTTGGCTTTCCACACCTCTCTCTGTTGAGCCCATTTGCTATTTTTAGGATTGATTGGTTTTGCTGGATTATCTGGGATTTCTTCAATCACTACCTCTTTGTTGCGTATAACCACTCGTCAGGAACTGGTTATGGGGCTTTCGCCTCAGTAGCCACAGTAGCAGGTGTTTCTAGACATTGAGCCACAAAATGCCCATACTTGCCACAAGTATAGCAATTTAGACTTCGACTCTGGAAATTACCACGACCCCAGCCTCGGCCAGTACCCCCTTGGTATCTGCCGCGCCTCCTACCAGCACTGCTGATACCTAATTTCTCTTCTTGGGGTACACTCGTAGTCTCCACTTTTATTGGTTCAGCATTAGTAAATGCCACCACAGACAGATCTTTCCCCTTCTTAAAATGATGAATGCGAATGCCACAGTTGTTCCATAGATGGTCGTAAGCTTTGCAATACGTACACTATGGACATTCATTGGAAACATGGTCTTTGGATTTACACTTTGAACACCAGGTTTCCGCTCTTCTTACTGGTTGTTTGGTCTGGCTGAATTCACCAATCTGTCGGGCCATCTCATCAATCTTCCTAGACCAAGACCCCTTCTTAGCCTTTTCTTTGCTCTTCTCATCTGAGCTCCTTTCAGAACTACTGGAGGTCTTACTGTAATCAAAATTCTCAGTAGAAGTACTGCTACGACTGGACCTCCTCTTCTTATGACTTCTTTCCTTCTTAGCCTATTGTTCCAGCTTCAAGGCTCGCTGGACCAAATCATTAAATTTCTTTGTTGGTGCAGGCACCTCCTGTTCTCTAAGTTTTTTACTACAAAAACCATTTAAAAACCATGCTCGCAACTGTTTTTTTGATGGTGGTTCCTGTAGCTGCCTAGTCAGTTCCTTGATTTTCTCAACATAGCTTCTGATTGATAATTTCCTTTGCTTTATCTTATCCAGTTCACAGAGGATATCTTCATCTCCTCTATGATGTAAATATTCCAATCCAAAAGCTTTGAGTAGTTTGTTATACGATCTGAGTTGGCAAGCTCGGTAATGGTAGTACCATTTCCTTGCTGCCTCCTTTAATGTCTGAGGAAAGTATTCTCCCCAGTCATCTTCATCAATGTTTTTCAACTCAACATACTATTTGAAGTATTGGATATGAACATCCGGGTCATCTTTCTTCCCACCCTTAAACACTGGAAAAGAAATTTTCAATGAAGAGGTGTAATCATGTCGATCAACATCATTTCGGCCTCTTCTCATCTTAGGAACCTGGCTCCTTTTTGAAGATTTCTTATAATGGTCTATATCTGCATCCCATTCAATTTCTTCTGCAGTCTCAGTTTCTTTCTCTTCCCTGGCTTTTCTGTTAGAATTGTGGTGACTATTTTTACTGCCTTTGGCTCTTTCATCCCCATGTGCGGTCCAAGAACTCCTGGCCTTGTGTTCTTCCCTCTCAACCCTTCTTCATCTGGACTGACAGGAGTGTTAAGATCCCTTATCCTCATCAGCTTGACTGTGCTCCTTCGGATCCTCAATCTCAGTCCCCGGTTCAGTCTTAGGATCAGAATCTCTTTCTAACTCCTCAGGGATAGGGTCAATGCGGTAGGATGGTTTTTGACCACGGCTAGTTTTGGGTGCCATATCTTCAGCTGAATATTCAAACTGGGAGACCATATTCAAACTGGGAGAAGTGGTCTGGTCAATGAGCAAACATCTCTAGCCACCGTGATCGCCAAAATGGAATTGAAGCTGATTTCTTCATATAGCTGATTCCGATGTTAGAATTTACAACTACTGGAAGTCGTCATTTCAGCCAGTGATATTGGAATGGAATATAGAAACTGAGCTGGAATAGTTACTAAAGTGAAATACTCTATTGTAACTAGGAACAAACTGAATGACTGGAAAAGTGTTTCAAATTAAAATTCAGAGTTTATGAATACAAGATATTACAGATTGAAGCTTAATGGACCACTGTATTAATGATTACAGAGTTGAGTTACAAGTGAAGAAATTGTCACTCAAAACAGCTTCGAAGACTAGAACCAAGATACTAGAAGTAAGAAGTCAAAGAGTGTAAACAGCCCAAAGTAAAATCAGCCCGATTACAATGTAATGGCTCCTATTTATAGCCTCTTGAGGTTATTGTGGTAACCGCCATGGTAATTACTGGCTGGTCCACTGTTCGGTTTCCAGGAGATGATTCCGACCTGTTGAGACTGTCTTCGCCGTCTACAACACCTTTCAGAATGGTATATGGAATAGAGAGATTAGTCCCAATGGAATTTGCTATTCCCACTCTGAGAATGGAAGTTGAATATGAAATGGACTTTAATTATAATCTAAAGAAGAGATTGGATGATCTTTTACAGTAGGATCAAAATAGATAGAGGGCCATACTGGAACAAGAAGTTGTCCAGAGCAAAGGAGAAAAGCACTAGCATGATAGTAAGATTAAGGTTAGAGAGTTCAAGAAGGGTGATTTGGTACTACTTTACCAATCCAAGTTGGGACCAAGGAAATAAAATTTGAAGATAGCTTGGTTAGGATCCTATGAGGTAGATTCAGCGTTCTCCAATGGTATAACAGTAAGGCTTAGAGATGTTTCAGGATTGCTATTGCCAAGAGTATACAATGGGGCCAAGATCAAGTTATACCATGCTAGGACATAAGAAATCCTAGTAGAACCAATACCATAAGCACTAACTTAATCAGAAGATGAACCCTTGCATTTGTTTCATATTAGGCTAGTAGAGTCAGTTCCAGAACTAATACAAATTGAAAATCACACCAGTTTCAGCCAATAACTCCATTCACGCGGGTCTCAAACCCCATAAGCCAGTTTAGAACCAATGGGACGATTTAGTCACATCACCTAGTATTCATTATCAAACAATGTATGCCACAATCATAAAAAGGATCTTGTCAATAATAACGATTGTAGTGGACCACTACATGAGTGAAACATCACAAAAATGCACATAATATTGAGACAACCAAGGGATGGTGCATTCATGGTGCATGTGTGTATAACTATGAAAAGGGTTCACCCATCCTCACTTTACTCACATCCCCCTATGCCACTTGCATTGCCACCTATAGAAATCTCTTGCAGCTTGCAACAAGAAACTTCTTCGCTACACACACACACTCCCTCTACAATTGTAGCAACACTATCTGAAATCCCTTGATGTTCTCTACACAAATAGTTTACCACTACAAGTAAGTGTTCTTCTACGCAAACCTGCTCTACTGAGTCATGTATGGATAGAAGGAAAACATTGAAGAAGATGCAAGAGACATTAGACACCATGTCTACAAAAAGAGTTTAAAGGCCTCTATAACATAAGTACTAGGAGTAGTGGCACACAAAAAAATAGCCAAGTATGTGTTTCAAGAATGTGAAGAGTTATGTACTCTAGGTGTAGTGGAAGATTGAGAAGAAGAGGTATTTGGGTTCATACCATTGTTCTTACCGTTCTGCTGATTCTACGAGGTACTGGACTTGTTTTCCTTAGTTCATTTCTTGCTCTAGAGATCTTGACAATGTCATTGTAGTCATTGGGTTGTCATAATTTCACGTTGTATTTGATGTACTCCTTTCATACCAAAGTCTTATTTTTTAGAGTTATGAAATGATGCGGTTTATGGTTGAAGATATCATTTGTAATGAGTAGCTATTCTAGTTGCAGGAGTTGGGGTGCAATGGGCATTTCCAGATTGTAAATACAAATCCATTTGACCCTTTGAACTCTATTTTTGGATTAACTTATGGTAGCCTTAGTATATAAGGTACCTAGGTCATTTTGTAAAGGAGAACTTTATCTTAATCAAAGTTTTGAGCTGTCGTCAATTGTGTGTGAGAGAGAAAGAAAAAGAGCGTGAGCTTTAGCTTGACGCTACTTCTTGCTCGCTCATTGTATTGAAGATTTGACTGCATCATTGCAATAGACTTGGAGAGAGCTACGCAACAACGCCAAGCATTCCACACGGAATGGAACTCATGTGCTAATGCATCTACAAGCTATTTATGGCTGTAAGTGTATCAAACGATGTATGTTTTCCACCTACCAATTAATCGTTAGAATTGTGGCGACATAAGCTATGCATAGGTACTCATAGATTTCAATTTTGAGCACTTTCAAAATTTTGCTCTATTTTCATATGCATTTTTTGCAAATGGGTTTGGAGTGAGTGTTTTGAGTGTAGAGGCTTTGGGACATGTGTATCCTAGTGAGGGGATGGTGATTTCTTAAGTTTTGTACAATTCGGGTATGATTTGGTGAGTTTTCTTTCATTTGTGTGTATGTGTGTTGGGTGGTGTAGTAGAGGGCATTGAGATTCTTGATGTTGGTTTAGTTGGCCTTCCCCAATGTTGTATGTGTGGGATGGTCTTAGCCTGACAAGCTATAGAGATTGCCTATGTGTGCCTATCGTGTCATATGTGTCTCGATTGAAAGTATGTTGATCTAGGTAGTGCTGCATGCACTTTATATGTGGTGTGATTCACTCCCGGAACATTGGCACCATTGTCGGGGACACAAGGACTTGAGTAGGTAATCCTACTAAAACTTGTGTGATGGTTTCTTGCTTTAGTTTTGACTAAAGAAAGCACTTTTTCAAGTGGATTCGGAAGAGGATGTTCCAAGATCAAGTGGACAGCCAAGAAGTGTGTGTCTTGTCGAGAGTCTGCAACTAGATAGATTTAGTTAGGATTAGTAGTATTAGTTGTAGATTACAGTAGTTGTTGTGTTCAAGTGATTTGTGAAGTGATAAAAGCATTTGATAGTCCGTATGTGGCAGTGAAGCGTTTTTCTACTCATAAATGCAAAATCCCATATGATGTGTAAGAGTAGCTTTAGGTAAGTGAGTTGATTCTGATCTAGAGCTATTCATCATTGATGTATTTGCTAAGGTGCTTGTTTGCATTTAAAATCACAAAAAAAGTCTTTGAGGGTAAAAATGCAATGAACACATTCCTGTTGTCATTTCTTCATGACTGATTGATGATATGCATATAATAGGACATTTGCAAGATTTCTGTGTAGAAAAATTGAAATTCTGCAAACTTGGACATCATACACGTATGATGTCTCAAGAGGCATTTGGAGACCAAATTTGACTGCACCAAAGTGTTCAAAAGGGGTGTTTTACCCTAAGCACACCTTGAGACTAGAGTTTTGACCAACCCTTGGCACCCAAAAGACAAAAGACGGAGTGTCAAAACGTAAAAAAGAGAAACTTGTGATTATGATGATATTTTTGCATAAAAATTGGTAGAAGTGATTGAAAATCAGTGCTAGAGACTTGTGGATGACTATGAATGAATTCTGGACAAAAATCCATTAGCAGTCATCATACGGATATGATTTCTGAAGGGTGAATTTGATAGCCAAAGTGAACTTTTGATATTATACCCATCTTTTTCAAGTTGTATTGAGCACACACACCAAGTTTCATTTCATTTGGACATATAGATTGAGAATTCAGAAGATTTTACTCAATTCCTTGTCAAAAAGTGGTAGTTTTGTGCAATTTTGGTTTCCAAAATTTGATGTGAGTACATGTGCATGTAGTACATATGAAGGAGCACCTTGGATAGAAATAGACGTCCATTTTGACCAGATAAACATGATACCTGTATGATGTTTTTGAGATTATACCCATCTTTTTCAAGTTGTATTGAGAACACACACCAAGTTTCATTTCATTTGGACATATAGATTGAGAATTCAAAAGATTTTACTCAGTTCCTTGTCAAAAAGTGGTAATTTTGTGCAATTTTGGTTTCCAAAATTTGATGTGAGTACATGTGCATGTAGTACATATGAAGGAGCACCTTGGATAGAAATAGACGTCCATTTTGACCAGATAAACATGATACTTGTATGATGTTCTAGAGGCCAGATTTGAGGTCAAAAGATACATTTGAGTGCACCCTTGTGATCAAGAGTATCTAAGAAGCAAATAGGCAAAATTCCATTAAAATTGAAGCATTTTTGGGCTTGTAAAGGCCACAAGACGGATCTAGGCAAAGTGAATGCTTGAATTGATCATATATAACACAAAAAGTGTTGAAATTGAATTATGAAAGCTACTGTCAGTTGCTTGTGAGGTGGGAGACCTCTAGAGTGAGTTTCACTTCAATTTGACCAGCTAGACATTATACGCGTCTGATGTCTAAAGGGAAATTTTAGGGACCAAAGCTGACATCAGAGCTTACAAGGGTGTTCAAACCACAAAACAAGCTTAGAGACCAAGTTTCATAGCATTTGGAGCACACAGACATCATACGTGTATGATGTTTCAAGTCAAGAACTAAAAGTCCAATTGCAATCTTGATCACATAGGAGGTTTGGAAATAATGATTTAAGCCTATTTGCAAATTTTAATCTTATTCGGACACATACCTTTGATTTAACAATTCTTTTGCAAATCCAAGAAGGTAAAGGTGAAAAAGTAGTGATTTTGAGCAATTTTGACATCCAAATTTTTTTGTGAAGACGTTCTTGTTTTACACACCAAGG
This sequence comes from Adiantum capillus-veneris, assembly GCF_014529385.1. Lineage (NCBI taxonomy): Eukaryota > Viridiplantae > Streptophyta > Polypodiopsida > Polypodiales > Pteridaceae > Adiantum > Adiantum capillus-veneris. The sequence goes on from NC_140954.1 coordinate 70,317,874, forward strand.
AGCACTTGGATAGAAACAAAAGTGAGATATGTGCCATAAGTCATCATATATGTATGAAGACTTTTAGGCTAGATCTGGGTCAAATCAGACATCTGAGTATACCCCAGTGATCTAAGGCATAAAAGAAGTCCCTAGCCAAAATCTCATTGCATTTGGAGCACATTTGGGCTAAAAAGTGCCAAAAGACCGAAATTGGGCAAGGTTCATGCTTGTATTGACCATAACTTGCACAAAAAGTGTTGAAATTGAATTCTCAAAGTTACTGAGAGTGATAAGAAGTCTTTGGATAAAAGTCACTTCATTTTGCCACAAAAGAAATCATACGTGTTGTCAAGAAGTTGGCGTGCTTGCCAAGAAGGTACCAAACCTCTGTCTGTGAGAGCTTGTGAGAAGGTATCAAAGGATTCACTCTATGAAGTGTGGTGTTTGATGGTGAATACTTAAAGTGGAGCCATAGAAGACTCTCTATCACCCTCTCATGTGCAAATAGAACTCTCAAAATAAGACAAAGATGAAAACATCTAAGCTTTGATCATATCTAATCAAGGGTAGGATGAAAGGATTTATTGATGCATTTATAGCGGCTAATCTTTGTCTTCTAAAAAAACCCTGAATTGTTCTTTGAAGTTGTAATTTTGTACTCACAAAGATGTATATATTTTGCCTAGCGATTGGAATGAGTTTTGTATATAAATCTTTACGGTTCATGATCAATCAAGATTCACCGTCTAGAGAAAAATAAATATGTACACATCGACTGAGTTAGAATAATCTAGGAGTGATAGAATAATGGGGAGTGGAGAGAGAATAATTTCTTGTAGTCTTTCAGGTCCAAAAATAAATACAATCTTTGTTGGAAGTGAATTTTTCAACTTAAACATGCATTAACCCTAAGAGATTGAGATTGTACATTATGGAAAGGGTGAAAGCTGGCATCATGTGAATTATTCATTTAAGATAATATAAGCATATAGAAAAGGATCTGGGTATGGCCGGTAGCTAGAGATAGAGGTAGAGGCTTATGTAGAGATAGAAAGGTGATTATGGAGCAAGATAGTTGTAGAGATAGATTAGCAAAGAATTTAAGGGGAAGAGATATATATTTGGTTAGAGAAGGATATAAAGTTAGAGATATAGGTTGGATTAGAGATGGAAAATAAAACAACAAGAAACCAACAAAACCTCAAAGTAAAACACATCTTACTTGACAAACCCTTCAGGATTTATTTGCCATTTTGATGGAGAGAGAAGAAGAGGAAAGAATTCAAGCCTTGATTGAAGCACCAAGTTCAAGTCCTTCTTTTATTAGAGTTGATCTTCCAAAGATTTCTTACAAGATTGGAAGCAAGCATAGGCTGAGGCTTATGTTTATGGCTTAGTACAATTAGCCATTAATTCTCTCACTCCCTAATGAATGAATTTCAAGGAATAAGCGGTCCCCTTTTTTAGGTGAAGGGAACCCCCAAGGGTTACACAAGAAAGAGAGGAGCTAGTGTGAACTAGAACTAGCAAAGTTTGAAATGGGTTGTCCATGCATGATGTGGCCAAACTGGGGTGCACCATTTTAAGCATATCTCCTCAATTGTGGCTCCAAATAAAAAATAAAATTAGAGGCAAAAAATTAAGCTCATAAGATATGACCGCCATTTTATATAATGTTCCCACTTTGGATTGGAACCATGTGTTAAAAAATCATCAAAATAGGGTATCTTTCTAGCAGCAAAGGTTTTCTTGTGGTTCCCTTAGCCTAAACTTTCATTTGATTCAAATGGACACCTCATGCAATATAAAAGCATGAAATTTCTCCTTGACATAGCATCCTTTCAATAACGCATTAAAATAGGAATGCAAGCTAGTATCCGACTAGGATTTGATTCCTTCCTAGTAGCTATTAAAAAGAAATATAAAAAAATATGAAAATACATAGATAGATATATATATATCAGAAATCACACTAGCTATAGGATCTAGCTAGAGTGTGAGGTAATAATGGAATAGTAGAACAAAAAAACCAATTCTTTTTTCCCCAAGTTAAAGAGGCGAGGCTATTGACGCTTTTTCTCACAATACTTTGCAATGGTAAAGTAAGAATATATTACCCTTGAGATAAATACTAGGATGAGATAGAAAGATTATTATTATACTTAGATATGTATATGTAAATTATGGGAAATATACTTATGTATCTAGAAAGTCACAAAATAAATCTCTTGACATTTGTTCCCACTATGTACATGCCACAACACGACATGTACCCCCTCTAAACCTGCACATCCTCTAGTATGTGCCACATTTGAATTTCTATAGGTTCAGTCCTCTTGTATATTTTCCATGCTTTCATCTTCATTAATAGGTTCCAATTCTTCATCTTCACTTTGATCTTCACCTGTGTTTTTCTCTTCCTCTTCCTCAACATGTTTTGGATCACTGTCTTGTCTTCTCTTGGACACTTTGATCCTTTTTCCTGCAATGGGAACCTTTACTTCTGTGCCATCTAGTTCTGACAAGCTGTAAGTAGCATTTTCATGCTCATGCTTTACAACATACGATTCAAACCATCTTTTTGAGAACTTACCCATGACAGTGTGTTGGTTATCAAGGCTACTCTCATACACTAAAACCCGGTCACCTTTGTCAATTGCTTTGCTCATGAGCCAATGTTGATTATCAAAGTAGTCCTTGTTTTTCAACCTTGCATTTTTCATTCTCTCTTTTGTAGCCTAAATGTCTCTAGGTCTTCTCTAGAGTTGCCTTATACGCAAGCAAGGAGACCTTCCCTGCTAAGCCCCTCTTGCCAGGTAGTACATTCCATGTGGGAATTATATTTATCTTTAATTAGAATCACTAGCTTTTGACCATACGTTAGTTCCATAGGCATATAGCCATTTATTGAGCTATGTGTTGTACAATCAATCCATAAAGCATATGGAAACAATTTTGGCCGCTCACCAACTCTTCCTTTGCAAGCCTTGGCCAAAGATTTGACGATAGGAGGATGCCCTCTTTTACTGTTTCCATTGCCTTTAGGGTTGTAAGATGTACTAAAGGAAAGCTTGATTCCTAATCTAGAAAAGAGCTCCCTTGCTTCCTCATCATCTAGGTCACCTCTGTCTGCAATGATCTTTCCCACACAACCATAACAACAAATCACATAATCAAGAAGGAATCTTCATACGGCTTCTGTGGTTTTTTCTCTTGATGCTCACCCTTCAACCCTGGTCAGTTAGGTCCTTTTGTGAAAGAACTAAGTATATCATCTTCTAGAGTCCTAAAGGCATTGTGACTAGATCCACAACCCATTTATAGTGCATGGCTAGTGGATATGTATGGTGCAACCCATCAAAATGCCATACATTTTAATACATTTGACAAGTTACACACGACTCTACAAAGTACAATACATATTTAGACATATCCTTCCACCAGTATTTTTCTTTCAACTTAGAGAATGTTTCCCACACACCCTTTTGTCCAGCCCATAGACTCTCATGGAACTCTTGCATGAGCTTTTGTTGAGTCTCCTTTTTACATATAACCCTTTGTGCTGTAGCACCCTTTTGTTTAGGATGCTTTCACAAGTAACCATCCCTCAAAAAGTATCCATACGCTTTCTTGTGTATCCTCTTAAACTCGTATTTAGACCAATCATCCTTTTTTGTTAGAGTACCCAAGTAGCTTCCAATAAAAAGCCAATCACCTTCAAAAATCTCTTTCAAAAACAATTCAAGTGGATTAGACATGCACACACAATTACCTTTGACATGAGAGATGGAATAGTACTCTGTGTGCACATCATCATCCTCAGTAATCATCTCTGCTTTCTCTTCATAGCTTGCCCTTGATAGCATATATGCTACTATATTTTCTTTACCTACAATGTGCTTAAACTAAAGATTTAAGGACTGTAGGAAATACATCACAACATAGCAATGTCTGGTGTTGAGCAGCTTGTAATCATCCCAAGAAGTGGTAGACAATTTTTTTCTACAATCACACATGCACCAATTAGTTACTCTTTCCCATTTTTTGTAATGGAAATGGCATATGAACCTTGAGAATAGCGGAATTAGGAGAATTAAAAAGAAAATTTTTGTGGGATTACGCCTTTAAGGTGCAGAATGCGATTAAATCAATGTGTTGGTATTCAATGCAAGTGACCATCTTGGTTCACATTTTGTATTTTTGTGATGTGCTTGGTGTCATTCAAAAGACGGCCTACTTCATAACTCTACTTTTCACGAAAAAGCTTTCCCTTTCTCTATCACAATGCGATGGCCCCAAAGTGAGTGACACAAAGCTCCAAGGACGCTCATGTTGTTCCACCTCCAAGGAAGGTACAAAGGAAGGTATCATCTACTCCAATCTTAATTCAAGCAGAGGTATTAGCTGTGGAAGAAGTTGAAATCTCCCAACCTCAACCACGAGAGGTAGTCGAATATGTCACTAATCCGGTAAGAACAATTTATAATTCTACATTGTTATTCATGTTGACCTAGAAATCCAAACATAGCAATTTCCTTAAACCGTCCAAGAAACATGATTGTATCACAAGAAATAAGCATATGATTTTGTAAAATAGTGAAGGAATTGTTTGATAAATTGTTATTGCTTGATAAACTTACATTGTTTGATATTTTGTTACTGTTTGATATTAAGAGTTGATTGATCATGTTGAAGAATTGTTGAAAGAATATCTTTTGTTCCTTGAGGTTAGCGAGATGCCTTGAGGGTAGCAAGATTCCCTGTGTGGAGGAGTACGAGCGGAAGTGCGACGCGAGAGAGAGTGCGAGAAGAAGAGCACGACGATATGGTGAACTCGCTCTACTGTAATGTGTAGAGCATAGTGAGTTCTTATTAGGTTTTTACAAAAGAATATGTGTACATACCTGGCGGCCTGCCCACTTACCTGGGCGACCACATTGGGCTTTATACCCCAACAACCTCCCACTTAAAGTCCAATGTGGTACTTTAAGTGTGAGAGAAGCTACTGTACAAGCTAATATACAAGAGATGTAGAGAAGTGATGTACTACCCTACACCTAACTGCTTGCGAAAATGCGCAAAGCTCTCTGAGGGAAGTCCTTTTGTAAGTAGATCAGCAGGGTTTTCTGTGGTGTGAACTTTGACAAGCTGAAGTTGCTTATCCTCGAGCATTTCCCTGATGAAATGATACTTCACATCCACATGCTTTGTCTTTGAGTGATAAACTGGATTGCGAGCCAATTGTATAGCACTTTGACTATCACAATATAACACAGGCATCTCTTCTTTGATTCCCAAATCTGTTACTAGTCGATTAAGCCAAATTGATTCTTTGCATGCCTCTGATGCTGCAACATATTCAGCCTCTGTAGTAGACTGAGTAACACAATCTTGTAATCTAGAACGCCATGATACTGCTCCACCAGCCAATGTAAAGACATACCCTGACGTAGACCTTCGGTTGTCTAAGTCACCTGCATAATCTGAGTCTGTAAAACCCTTTACACTTATCTCCTGACTCCCATAGCATATACGCATACTCTTTGTAGCTTTCAAGTATCTCAATATTCCTTTCACTGCCTCCCAATGTTTCTTGCCTGGGTTTGACATGTATCGACTTACTACTCCCACTGCAAATGCAATGTCTGGGCGAGTAGCAATCATTGCATACATCAAACTACCCACTGCAGACGCATATGGAATCTTATCCATTTCAGCCTGTTCTTCCTCAGACACAGGACAATCTTGTTTGCTAAGTTTCACATATGGTGGCAATGGAACACTCAGTGCCTTTCCCTTCTCCATATTGAAACGTTGCAAAACCTTGTCAATATACTCTGTTTGAGATAACCAAATCAACTTCTTTGATCTGTCTCTCTCAATGCGCATACCAAGTATATGACTTGCCTCACCCATGTCTTTCATGTCAAATGATTTTTCCATCTTTGACTTCAACGCTTAAATTTCTTCCAAGTGCTTGCCAGCAATCAACATGTCATCCACATACAAAATAAGGATCAGCCAACTGCCATCCTTAGCCTTCTTTGTATATAGACAGTGATCGAACTCACTATGTTTGTAGCCTTGAGAAAGCATAAACTTGTGGAATTTATGGTACCATGCCCTCGGTGATTGTTTTAAGCCATAAAGACTCTTTAACAACTGGCATACCCAATCTTCCTTGCCTTTCTCAACAAAACCTTCTGGCTGCTGCATGTAAATTTCCACATCTAAATCACCATGCAAGAACGCTGTCTTGACATCCATTTGGTGCAACACCAAATCTAATATGGCAACCAATGCAAGAAAGCATCTCAATGTAGTCATCTTGACCACCGGAGAGAAGACTTCATCAAAGTCAATGCCTTGTTCTTCCTTAAAGCCCTTGGCAACAAGCCTTGCTTTGTACTTTGGCTGACTATCATGAGCGGTGATCTTATACCTGTAAACCCATTTACAGGGTAGAGCCTTTTTGCCCCGTGGTAATTTAACTAGCTTCCATGTCTGGTTTTTATGCAAAGCTGTCATCTCTGACTGCATGGCCAATTGCCAATTCCCGGAGTCCTTCATTTGCACTGCTTCCTTGTAACATGAAGGCTCATTGCAATCAGTCAACATGACATAGTACATAGATCGAACAAACCTATCAAGAGGTCGCGTGACACATCCAGATCTACGCACAATAGGTGGCTCAGGCTCAGCCACAACCTGTGGTTCGACTCTATCCTGTCCTTGCTCCTCTTGAGCCCTGACATTTTGTCTTGCACGTGCAAGTCCATCTTCTTGGAAGACAACTCTTCTAATCTCCTCAACCCTCTCTGGTTTAGAATGATATTTGGATTCATTAAAGTGAACATCATTGCTGCGGACAACCTTTCTGGATTCGGGATCCCAAAGTCTGTACCCCATCTCACCAGAATTACCATAGCCTAGAAAGATGCACTTTCTACTCTTTGGCTCAAGTTTGTTCCTAAATTCCTTTGGAACGTGAGTATATGCCTCACAGCCAAAGACTCTGAGATGCTTGTATGAGGGCATTTTGCCTGACCATACCATCTCTGGCACTGAATCCTTCTGCAAAACCTTGCTAGGAGATCTATTTACAAGATGAACAGCTGTTGATACAGCTTCAGCCCAAAACCCATTTGGCAGTTGTGCATTAGACAACATACTTCTGACCTTCTCTTGTATGGTCCTATTCATCCTCTCAGCAACACCATTTTGAGGAGGATTGTAAGGAGCAGCAAGTTCACGTTTTATACCTTTTGGCTCACAAAAGTCCTGAAAGGCCTTTGAAACATACTCTCCACCATTGTCAGTGCGTAAGCATTTAAGCTTCTTGCCACTCTGATTCTCCACAAGTGTCACAAACGTTTTGAAAACACTAAACGCTTCATCCTTGTGCTTGAGAAATTAAACCCATACTTTCCTCGAGTAATCATCTATAAATGTCATAAAGTAAGAAGCTCCCCCTAGAGATAGGTTAGGCATAGGTCCACACAAATCACTATGAACAAGTGCCAACTGTGTATCTCTTCTACTGCTTCTATGCTTATGTGGCTGCTGTGTTTGCCTACCATACAGACAATGTTCACAGAATTCAAAATCATTAAATGAAAAGCCAGGCAAATAACCAGAATGAGACAAGATTTCCATTCCCTTCTTGGACATATGTCCTAACCGGCTATGCCACAAAGAAACGTTCGGCTGCTCGGTTACATTGATTACATTTTTAGAGACATTTGATACATAAATCATGTAAAGTCCTCCAGACTTTACTCCATGTGCTACTGTCATAGAACCCTTGGATATCTTCCACATGTTCTGTCCAAAAGTGGTGACGTAGCCAGCATCATCAAGTAAACCTGTGCTGATCAAGCTCTTTGTAATTGCGGGAACATGTCTCACATTCTTCAGCGTGAAAGAAGAGCCATTCTGAAACTTCAATTGAACATCTCCAACACCTAAGATCTCACATGTCTGCCCATTGCCTAGCCGAACATGATCTTTAGTGGTCACATAAGAGGTAAACCACTCCTTGTTTGGAGACACATGAAGTGATGCCCCTGAGTCTATAATCCAGTCACTCAGTGCATTTCCATCAGATGCTGTAAGAAGAGCTGAGTCCATTGTATTCTTCAAGAAGTAGATGTCTCCTGACACTAGACTGTCATCCTCTGCAACAGTGTTTGTCACATTTATTTCTTGAATCTTCACTGAGGACTTGTTCTTCTCACCATGGTCTTCAACTTTCTCTTTTCCTTTTTCTGCTTTCCATTCTCTGCAGTCTCTTTTCATGTGACCCTTCTTGCCACAATGGTAGCATTCTATGTCACTCTTGCCTTTAGCACTGCGGGACTTGCTACGAGACTGATTCCTCTTTCCACCTTTGTACTTTTCTTTGGTCCTTCCCCTGACAACTAAGGCTGTTCCTTTGCCTTTGTCCATTGTCTTTCTATTGGTTTCTTCAGTAAGCAGACTTCCTTCTACACCTGCTATGTTCAAACCATCTGGAGGTGCAGAATTACTCAAAGCTGTGCGAAAATTGTCCCAACTTTCCGGCAATGTGATCAACAGGAACATAGCTCTAACAGGTTCATCAAACTTGACACCTTGAGCTGACAACTGACTATAGATTGTGTTGAATTCATTCAGATGATTGGACATAGGTGTCCCTTCTTTCATCTTCAAGTCAACAAGCTTCTTAAACCAGTATACCTGTGAAGCTGCACTCTGCTTCTCATAAAGATCACTCAGCTTTAACCATGCTTGATAAGCTGACATCTCGTCTGCTAGATTGAAGTAAACGCTTTCTTCCAAAGTCAGCATAATGGTAGAAAGTGCCAATTCATCCATTTCGCTCCATTCATCTTCGTCCATATCTTTTGGTTTTATCCCCTTGAGCTTTATAGGTTTTATCTGCTTCTTTTGTACCAACACGTGCCAAATCTGCTTCTTCCACAATGGGAAATTGGTTCCATCCAGCTTCTTGATATTGTAAAGAGCAGTGTCCTGTGATCCAGCCCTAGCTACGCTTCACAGTAGTTTACTTTTCTGGGAAAAATTCGGTAGAGTTTCCCCTGTAAACTGACCTCTGAACCAATACAACCTGTCAAATGAACCAAGAAAGCTTCAGATTCTGCAGAAATTTTGGCAGAGTCTCCTTTGTAAAATGGCTCTGGTATACTAAAAACAGACCAAAAAACAGCTCAAAAAACACTGTCTCTCTGACACTGTAAGCTGCGGGTAAACCTGTCCTGCACCTGTACTGTCTCTCACTGTCCTGTCACTGTCCTATAAGCATAGACTGCGACAATGCCTCAACGGCAGTAAAGCAAAGATGCAATCCCAACTGTCTAACTCACAGTCAATACATCCTAGCTGCCTATCTAAGGGTGCTCGAGGGATCGCTCCAAGACCTGTATCACCGAAAGGATCTCAACATTCGAGAATCCCCCAGCTCAATAAAACCTCACTTGACCCTCAACAAAGGCTGCAGTAAATCTGACAGTACATAGACTTCCCACAAAGTCATACATCCACAAATTTCCCACTGTATGTTGTAACCGCTGCGGCGGTTGTTTGCTGCGTGACTCACAGCCAGCAAACCCTCAACAAACATACATCATCTCTGACAATACATCCCATGTGGAAGTACCTGCAATGTCAGGATGAAATCTGGAATATCAAGCAGCAAACAAAAGCTACCTGATGAACTAGTGGATGTCGCCTACAGTCTGTGTGTAGATGCGCCCGTGTCGTATGTGACACGCCTCCAAGAACTGTGAGCCGTCCTTCGATGTGTAGATAGCCACAAATCAACACTCTGGGAGTGTCGATATCCTCAGCACCTGCAGTCGTAGGCCAAAAACCCCAAATTTACAGAGTCGGATCTGCACCCGTCGAGACCACGTAGTCGAAAATGGCCTTCGCAGACCTTTGTCGAAGCCGAACGGTGGCCGAGATGACCTCAGAATGAAATTCTGACAACACCGATCCCTTCGGACTCGCCCACAAGATTTGGGGCCGTGTCTGCGCTTGTCGAATTTCACTCTAATCTGAGTTGGTGACTCTAGCCTCCTGCAGTGCTGCCCCGAGCCTCGATCTGAGCTCTGATACCAGTTGAAGGAGTACGAGCGGAAGTGCGACGCGAGAGAGAGTGCGAGAAGAAGAGCACGACGATAAGGTGAACTCGCTCTACTGTAATGTGTAGAGCATAGTGAGTTCTTATTAGGTTTTTACAAAAGAATATGTGTACATACCTGGCGGCCCGCCCACTTACCTGGGCGACCACATTGGGCTTTATACCCCAACACTGTGGTTAGCAAGATGCCTTGCAATTAGGGGAGATTAAGATGAGGTTATTTGTTCTCTTTTAATCTCTCACAAGTAGCAAGATGCCTTGCAATTAGCAAATTGCTTCAGAGTTAGAGAGATGCCCTTCCAGTTAGAAATTGGAAGACTCACACAAGTCTGTTGCAATTAGGGTTGTAGGAGAACACACACAGCTTGGAGAAGACAACGGAAGCTCAAGGCACACAACAGAGAGTGTATTACTTAGTGTGCAATGGAAAGGTAGGATAGACCTAGAATGATGGATGTATATACAATGAATGGGGGGGGAAAATGTCCCAGTGGTCCTAAGAGTGTTCACACACATCACTGCCACATGTATATGGTAACAAACCCCCCCCTGGGAGTGATGCGGTGAACAAGAGGTGGTACATAGAGTAAAGGGAAGCTACATGCCCTGAGGACATGATCAGTCCACAAAGGAGAGTAAGCCCAAAGCTTTAGGGAAAGCTTTGAGCTTCCCACAAGACAATGCCTTTGTGAAAAGATTTGCAAGGTTGTCCTGTGTTGGCACATAAGCCAAGCTGATCTCTCCTGTTGAGAGCCTCTCCCTAACATAGTGGTAATGCCCCTCAATGTGCTTTGTGCGAGCATGAAAAAATGGGTTCCTTGCAACTCCCAATGTGCTTTGAGTGTCAGTGTAGATAGTGTTGGCAATGTCTTGTCCAACACCGAAATCATCCATAAGGCATTTGAGCCATACACACTCAACCATAGCTATGAAGATTTCCCTCTACTCAGCCTTACAACTCAAAGTGGCCACACTAGGCTACTTCTTGCTCAACCATGATATGCATGAGCTGCCAAGTATGAAACAAAAAACCACTTGTGGGCACTCGTGTGTCAAATCAACCACCCCAATTTGAGTCCAAAAAATCATGTAAATCTGGCGGCAATGATCCCCCCTTGGGATAAAACAAGCCAAGATGTAAAGTTCCACTCAAGTAGCAAAAAATACTCTTGATAGCCTGCTAATGCTTAGACCCTCGGCTATGCATAAATCTAATGACCTATGAGACTGCAAACTAAATATCAAGCCCATGTTGCATACATAAATGAGGAATCCAAAATTAGTTTGGTAAAGAGTGACATCTATAGGATCACCAGCATCATGACGACTTGATTTAAACATGTTTCCATGGGAGTGGCAATAGGTTTGTAATCCTCGAGTTCAAACTTACATAGCAATGTCTCTATGTAACTTTTTTGACACAAGGAAATACCACCATCACACTACTTAAACTGTATACCCAAGTAATGATGCAATAACCCCAAATATTTCATCTTGAAAGTAATATTCAGATCAGCCTTAAATTCAGCAATATGTCTCTCATTTGGTCGAGTGATCAGCAAATCATCCACATAAAGAACCTCAATGAGAAGTACATCACCCTCATGTTTTACATACAATGTGCTTTCTGTTGGATTGTTACAAAAGCTTCGTTTGACCAAATGAGTGTCATATTTTTCATACCAAGCACGAGGAGATTTCTTCAACCCATACAAAGATTTCTTACATCTACACACTTTATCCTCTTATCCTTTCTTGACAAAATCGATGTGCTACATAAATTTCCTCAAATATCTCACCATTCAAGACAGCATTAACAATGTCTGATTGATGTACATCCCAACCAAAATGAGCTACCAATGCACATAGAGAATTCACAGTAGTCATAGGATAAGTGGGAGCAAAATTCTCTTCATAATCTATGTCTTTTTGTTTTGTATAACCTTTTGCAACAAGTTGAGCCTTATAACGATCAATCTCACCATCTGGCTTGCATTTCAACTTGTAAACCCACTTTGTACCAATGTTCTTTTTGACAGGAGGCAAATCACATAAAGTCGATAGGTCATTTTCTATAATAGGATCATATTTTGATTGCATGGCAACCATCCAATTTTTTGAGTTGTGTGCTTTATCAAAAGACAGAGGTTCTTCAACATCACATAAGCTAGACACAGCCAAAGCATAACAATCTGATGCATAAGATGCATGGAAAGAACTTGAACGAGTACGACTAGACAAAGAGGTTACTATCACACAAAGTATGCACTAGCCATTTGGCATATCTCTAGCCTGCTCATTATCAGCCCTTTTCCCATCAAGTACATCATGTACATCTGCATCAGTAATAGGCTGATCTGTAACATTTTTAGAAACCTCCACAGGATGTACATTTGTCTCATTGGAATTTACATTCGAACTTCCACCATTGAAAGGAGGCAACAAAGTGTCATAAATGTCATGTGAGCTTACATTATTGTCTCTAGTACATGACACCAAGGGCTGAGCAGAATCTTCCACAACACAACATCTTGTGAGACCAAGATATGCTTTATTTGAAAATGATACAACTTATAACCTTTTCTTTCAAAAGTATAACCAACAAAAATACATTTGACAGCCTTATCATCCAATTTCCTACGTTGTGTTTGTGGCACCAAAGCATATTCCAAACAGCCAAAAACACGCATATGCTCAATAGAAGGCTTTCTATCATGCCATGCTTCACATGGAGTAATAGACTGCAAAGCTTTTTTACGACACATGTTAACATAGTACATAAGTGGCACACATGATGGACTCAAGCCAAAATGAATGTGGCAAAGCTTGACTTTTGACCATACATCGTGCCATTTTTGTAAGTTTCCTATTTTTCCTCTCAACAACACCATTTTGTTGAGGCGTATATGGCACTATACATTGGTTTTTTACTCCACGACTATCCAAAAATGCATTAAATTCATGAGACATATACTCCCCCCCCCCCCCCCCCACCCGATCAAAACGGAGGGTGCCCATTGTACATTTCAAGGCAATTTTCAACCATAGACAAAAATTGTTTGAAGCACATAAATACTTTGGACTTTGCTTTAAGCGGAAATACCCATGCATGCCCTGGCATAATCATCAGTGAAAGTCACGAAGTAAAGGTAATTGCCCAAGCATGGAGTTTGCATGGGCCCACAAACATAACTTTGCACAAGCTGTAACCTTCATGTGGCTCTAACTAAACCATCCTTTGGAAACTTTGAACTTTGCATCTTACCCAAAATACAGCCTTCACTGGTAAGTGCTTCAAGAGGTGGCAAAGAAACAACCATATCAATTTTTTGCAAATGCAACAAACTGGTAAAAATCAGATGTCTAAAATGTGCATGCCAAAGTTTTTCATCTGAAATAGCCTTAGAATCCACAACTGCATTTGCAAAATTATGCCCACAGTTGTCATACAAAGTGAGCTCATACAGCCCACGACATAAAATTCTAGATGCAACAATTTCATTACCAAAATTGAGATCATGTAATGTACATCTATCATCCACAAACTTGACTACAAGTCCAAGTCTAGAAAGTGCAGATAAAGACAAAAGGTTCTTTTTTATCCCAAGTACATACAATGCATCAATAAGTGTGAAAGAATTGCCATTTGCAGGAGTGAGCACAATCTTCCCAACTCCCTGAACATGCGATAGTGATGTGTATGAACATGTTGGAATTAGGGTTGCAGAGAAACACACACAGCTTGGAGAAGACGAAGGAAGCTCAAAGCACACAATAGAGAGTGTGTTACTTAGTGTGCAATGGAAAGATAGATAGCCCTAGAGTGATGGGCGTATATACAATGCACGGGGGAAAAAACCTCCTAAAGAGGGAAAAAATACCCCGGCGGTCCTAGTGTGTTCACACACATCACTACCACATGTATATGGTAACAAATCCCCCCTGGAGTGATGCGGTGAACGAGAGCTGGCACATGAGTAAAGGGAAGTGCCATGCCCTAAGGACAGGATCAGCCCACAAAGGGGAGTAAGCCCAAAGCTTTGCAGAAAGCTTCAAGCTTCTCACGAGACAATGCCTTTGTGAAAAGATCTGCAAGGTTGTCCTGTGTTGGCACATAAGCCAAGCTGATCTCTCCTGCTGAGAGCCTCTCCCTGACATAGTGGTAATGCACCTCAATGTGCTTTGTGCGAGCATGAAAAACTGGGTTCCTTGCAACTGCCAATGCGCTCTGATTGTCAGTGGAGATAGTGTTGGCAGTGTCCTGTCCAACACCCAAATCATCCATAAGGCGTCTGAGCCAGACACACTCAACCATAGCTGTGAAGACTGCCCTGTACTCAGCCTCACAACTCGAAGTGGCCACAGTAGGTTGCTTCTTGCTCAACCATGATATACATGAACTGCCAAGCATGAAACAAAAACCACTTGTGGACACTCGCGTGTCAAAACAACCAGCCCAATCTGAGTCCGAAAAAGCATGTAAGTCTGGCGGCAATGATCCCCCCTTGGGATAAAACAAGCCAAGATGTAAAGTGCCACTAAGGTAGCAGAAAATCCTCTTGACAGCCTGCCAATGCTTAGACCCTGGGCTATGCATAAATCTGCTGACCTGTGAGACTGCAAACTGAATATCCGGCCTCGTGTTGCATACATAAATGAGGCAGCCAACAGCAGTTTGGTAAAGAGTGACATCAGCAGGATCACCAGCATCATGTAGACTCAACTTCAAACCTGTTTCCATGGGAGTGGCAATAGGTTTGCAATCCTCAAGTCCAAACTTACATAGCAATGTCTCTATGTAACTTTTCTAACACAAGGCAATACCACCATCACACTGCTTAAACTGTATACCCAAATAATGATGCAACAGCCCCAAATCTTTCATCTTGAAAGTAGCATTCAAATCAGCCTTAAGTTCAGCAATATGTCTGTCATTTGGTCCAGTGATCAGCAAATCATCAACATAAAGAACCACAATGAGAAGTACATCACCCTCACGCTTTACATACAATGTGCTTTCTGTTGGACTATTACAAAAGCCTTGTTTGACCAAATGAGTGTCAGCTTTCTCATACCAAGCACGAGGAGATTGATTCAACCCATACAAAGCCTTGTTACATTTGCACACTTTGTCCTCTTGTCCTTTTATGACAAAACCGCGAGGCTATGTTACATAAACTTCCTCAAATATGTCACCATTCAAGAAAGCAGTAACAATGTCTGATTGATGTACAT
This sequence comes from Adiantum capillus-veneris, assembly GCF_014529385.1. NCBI lineage: Eukaryota > Viridiplantae > Streptophyta > Polypodiopsida > Polypodiales > Pteridaceae > Adiantum > Adiantum capillus-veneris. The sequence goes on from NC_140954.1 coordinate 70,333,235, forward strand.
CCCAACCAAAATGAGCTACCAATGCACATAGAAAACGCACAGTAGTCATACGACAAGTGGGAGCAAAAGTCTCTTCATAATCTATGCCTTTTTGTTGTGCATAACCCTTTGCAACAAGTCGAGCCTTATGGCGATCAATCTCACCATCCGGCTTGCGTTTCAACTTGTAAACCCACTTCGTACCAATGGCCTTTTTTCCAGGAGGCAAGTCACATAAAGTCCATGTGTCATTTTCTATAAGTGCATCATATTCTGATTGCATGGCAGCCATCCAATTTTCTGAATTTTGTGCTTCATCAAAACTCAGAGGCTCCTCAACATCATGTAAGCTAGACACAGCCAAAGCATAACAATCTGATGCATAAGATGCATGGCGAGAGCCTGAACGAGTATGACTAGACAAAGGTGCATCCAATTTACTGTCACGCAAAGTGTGCACCAGCCATTTTGGCATACCTCTAGCCTGCTCATTTTCAGCCCTTTCCTCATCAAGTACATCATGTACATCTACATCAGTAATAGGCTGATCTAGAACATTTTCAAAAACCCCCATAGGCTGTACATTTGCCTCATTGGAACTTACATTCGTATTTCCACCACTGAAACGAGGCAACAAAGTGTCATAAATGTCCTGTGAGCTTACATTATTGTCTCTGGTACATGACAGCAAGGGCTGAACAGAATCTTCCACAAACACTACATCCCGAGAAACCAGAATACGTTTTGTTTGCGAATGATACAACCTGTAACCTTTGCTTTCAGCACTATAACCAACAAAAATACATTTGATAGCCTTATCATCCAATTTTCTGCGCTGCACTTGTGGCACCAAAGCATATGCCAAACAGCCAAAAACACGTTGTTGGGAAACAAGCAAACTGAAACACCTCTATAGCGATGTCACCCAAGAGCGTTGAAAGAGAATTACAAGACACCAAAAGCTTTGTAAAATCATTTTGAAACACCACAAGTCCAAGAGGAGTAGTCCCCTTGGGAATTTACTGGCCGTCACCCACCCAAAAGACTACGTCACATAGGAGCAAAACCCTGTCAAAGCACGGATTTACAGCACACGCCGACCAATGCATGTGAAGACAAGAGCCTCTCCTTCCACAATCAAACATCACAAACCCACAACTTCAACATCAATTCCACAATTCATAGATACATGCCCTCCGAATCTGTCTACACACAATTTGCCACTAGGCTGCCATAGCCATAACCCTGCAGAGAACTAGTCGTAACCTAATGAGCACAACTCCAATTGGGGCACTTTAAAGCTTGAGAGAAACCTTGAAAAATGACTGGCGAGAAATCTCAAGATGACTAAAATTGATTCCATACGCCTCCATGAGCAAAATTGACGCGAAAAGAGAGTTGTCCCAGCACGACTACACGTAGAGAAGGCTAGTCGAGGCAAAAAAACTGCATCCAAGAGCACCAAGGAGACAGAACGAGCTAAAACCTGCAAATTTCTGATTTTTGGCTGAACTTTTTTCAGTTTTTACATGAGTTTAAGTTATATACAAGGCTCACTTCAAAAAACTCACTCACGGGCACTTACAGTAGCCCGACAGCTGTCACTAGACTAGCGACTTGCAGTGCATGTACATGTGCTTGCTAAAGCAAGCTAAAAAACCCACAAAAAGAAAGCCCACACTCCCTTTTGACATCGGGTGTCATGTCTGTATGTACAAATTTACAAAAAACGAGGTGTCAGAAATGCGCGCAACATAGTTTGCCAACCCCCCAGTCTGCTAGAGCATTCATGCTCAACAGTAGCATAAGCATATTGTCCACCCAGATCAAAGGGCCATACAACATAAGCACAAAATGCATGAAGAAACACCAGCCATATCAGTTTTTCCACTCCCAATATCAAAGCATAAACCATATGTAGAATCCTAATCCTGTTTAGGCATAAAGTTCTCTCAACAAATACAACAGAGAAACACCCTTTCATCATTAGAGCATGCAAGGAAGCCTTTAACATCTCATCCAAAAAGTCTTCAACTTTAACATCAGCCATTTTCATATCCTCATGCTTATCCATCTCATTCTCCCCACTCTTCATGAAGCTTCTATCCAATTCAACAGTATCATGCTTGATAGGGAAGACATCTTCTACACATAACTTCCTATGCTCATCATAAGGATCAAGCAATGAATCATCAACCATCTCATCTTTAGGCATCCATATTACATTTTCATGGCTTTCCACATCCTCAAACACCTCCAAATTCTCCTTCTTGATCAAGGCATGGCTGCATACATCATCATAGATGCAAGCATGAGAGTCCTCATGGAAAATTTTCTCATTAGCAAGGTCCACAACATGCTCAATAGCAACATCATTTAGTGGAAAAGACTCAACAATATCATGCATTTGAGAGATCTCTTTATTCACATCATTTACTTCTATATAAGTATCCTCATTGACTTGCAAATCATTCTCAACTACTTCACATAAAGGAGAGGGATACTCAACATCCACTTTCGCATCACCCACATGCTCATCTTTCACATTGGACACATCAACAATGGAATCTACAACCTGATTCTCATCATGATCATTCTTTAAGACTTCACTAATTGCATCCTTTTCCTTCTCATTAACTTTCACATTGGTAGAAACATCACCTTTGGCATGTAGAGCACCATTAAGTGGCATAAACAACAAGGACGGCATAATGAGAGCATTCTTCTTAGCCTCTTTCTCCTTAGTACATGCTTGATTCTTTTTCTCAAGAGAACCATCATGATATAAGACTGCACTAGAGGCACTCTTTTTACCTACATCAATGCATAGAGAAAACTTTGGCTCCACATCACCCTGCAATCCAAGCTCTTGCATTCTCTCTAATTTGCATTCCTTATGCTTTGCAATCTGTACTGCATCCTCAAATGTAAGTGGCCTTTTAAGTTCAACCTTTAACTTCAAATCAGCCCTCAAACTTTGCATAAACATACACTTTTTAAGCATAAGAGGAGGAGAATCATTGCCCAAAGAAACACACCATCTCTTCCACAAGGCATTGAACTCCTTGACAAAGGCATCTACACTTTGACCATCACATTGGACAAGTCCTTCAATGGAGTGCCATACATCCGTTGGGTCCTCTACTTTCTTAAACCTCTTAAGGAAAGTCTTCTTTACTACATGATAATTCATCACTTGTGAAGGTTGAGATGATTTACACCAAGACTCATACTCATCATACCATATCCTTGCATCCTCTTTCAAGCAAAAAAACAAAATCTTCAACATAGCATCGGATCTTCCTTATTGGCAATCAAACACACAAACTCCATTTTTTCAATGAATGCATCCGCATCCTCACCAACATGGCCATAGAACCTTGGAAACTCTGTCACCATAGCCATCAAAGCTGTCAAGTGAAGGTGACCTGAAGTAGATCCTCGGTGGGGGCACCAAAACACTGTTGGGAAACAAGCAAACTGAAACACCTCTATAGCGATGTCACCCAAGAGTGTTGAAAGAGAATTACAAGACACCAAAAACTTTGTAAAATCCTTTTGAAACACCACAAGTCCAATAGGACTAGTCCCCTTGGGAATTTACTGGCCGTCGCCCACCCAAGAGACTATGTCACATAGGAGCAAAACCCTGTCAAAGCACGGATTTACAGCACACGCCGACCAATGCATATGAAGACAAGATCCTCTCCTTCCACAATCAAACATCACAAACCCACAACTTCAACATCAATTCCACAATTCATAGATACATGCCCTCCGAATCTGTCTACACACAATTTGCCACTAGGCTGCCATAGCCATAACCCTGCAGAGAACTAGTTGTAACCTGATGAGCACAACTCCAATTGGGGCACTTTAAAGCTTGAGAGAAAGCTTGAAAAATGACTGGCGAGAAAGCTGAAGATGACTAAAATTGATTCCATACGCCCCCATGAGCAAAATTGACGCGAATAGAGAGCTGTCCCAGCACGACTACAAGTAGAGAAGGCTAGTCGGGGCAAAAAAATTGCATCCAAGAGCACCAAGGAGATAGAACAAGCTAAAACCTACAAATTTTTGATGTTATATACAAGGCTCACTTCAAAAAACTCACTCACGGGCACTTACAGTAGCCCGACAGCTGTCACTAGACTAGCGACTTGCAGTGCATGTACATGTGCTTGTTAAAGCAAGCTAAAAAACCCACAAAAAGAAAGCCCACACTCCCTTTTGACATCGGGTGTCATGTCTGTATGTACAAATTTACAAAAAACGAGGTGTCAGAAATGCGCGTAACAACGCATGTGCTCAATAGAAGGCTTTCTATCATGCCATGCTTCATATGGAGTAGTAGACTGCAAAGCTTTCGTAGGACACTTGTTAAGTACATAAGTGGCACACATGATGGCCTCAAGCCAAAAAGAATGTGGTAAAGCTTGACTTTTGACCATACATCGTGCCATTTCCGTCAGTGACCTGTTTTTCCTCTCAGCAACACCATTTTGCTGAGGTGTATAAGGCACTGTACATTGGTGTTTTATCCCATGACTAGCCAGAAATGCATTAAATTCATGAGACATATACTCCCCCCCTCGATCGGAATGGAGGGTGCCCATAGTACATTTCGAGACATTTTCAGCCATAGCTAGAAATTGTTTGAAGCACATAAAAACTTCGAACTTCGCTTTAAGCAAAAATACCCATGCATGTCTGGAGTAATCATCAATGAAAGTCACGAAGTACAGGTAATTGCCCAAGGACGGAGTTTGCATGGGCCCACAAACATCAGTATGCACAAGCTGCAACCTGCATGTGGCCCGAACTGAACCATCCTTTGGAAACTTAGAATGCTACATCTTACCCAAAATACAGCCTTCACAAACATGTTTGACAGGTGCTTCAGGAGGCGGCAAAGAAGCAACCATATCAGATTTCTGCAAACGCAGCAAACTGGCAAAATTCAGATGACCAAAACGTGCATGCCAAAGTTTTGCATCTGAAATAGCCCTTGAATCTACAACAGCATTTGCAAAATTTTGTCCACACTTGTCATACAAAGTGAGCTTATACAGCCCACGGCACAAAATCCCAGATGCAACAATTTCATTACCAAAACTGAGATCATGAACTGTACATCTGTCATCCACAAATTTGACTACAAGTCCAAGTCTAGCAAGTGCGGATACAGACAAGAGATTCTTCTTGATCCCAGGTACATAAAGTGCATCAACAAGTGTAAAGGAAGTGCCATTAGCAGCAGTGAGCACAATCTTTCCAACTCCCTGAACTGGATAAGAGGCGTTGTTGGCACAAGTGACTGAATTCCCATGAGGGACAGACTCAAGAGAGGTAAACAATTCACGATGTGAGGTAATGTGCTTTGTAGCACCACTATCGAAATACCACACATGTGAATCTGCAGCAACTGACAAACATGCATCATGGACAGCAGGATTGTAAGTGCACTCTGCGCTAAATGCCCATTCTGCATCAACATCAGCAACACAGTCTCCTTTCATAGAAGACTCAACAATGGCTGCATTTGTAGTGGAACCAGCATTTGCAGTGGAACCACACTCTTTCTTCTTAGCCTCTTTGGCCTTCAACTTAGGACACGACTTGATCAAGTGATCATTGGCTTTACAATAATGGCAACGCATCTTCTTTTTGCCCTTATCACCAGAATTTCCAGACGAATTGCTGCCAGCAGAAGCATTAGGAACATAATTTTTGCCACTCGCACCAGAACCATATGAAGTGGCTGCATTGTTGTTACCACCCTTTCTTTGAGAAGCAATAAAAGCCTGTTCAACTGCACGCTGTCTAGTCATGTTTTTTCTAGACAGTGACTCTTGCAACAGCGATGTGCATAATGCATCAAACTTGACAACTTCTGGATTTCCTCGGGTCATAAGTCTCCAAGTACTAACAAAAGTCTGGTAAGAATCTGGTAAGGCATCAAGAACAGTCTGCACTAGGGAATTGTCTGAAATGACTTCACCTGCAGAAATGAGTTGCTCATTGATATCCTTGACACTAGCAAGGAAAGTGTCCATATCATCTTCTTTATGCATAATCTTCGACTCCAGCTCTTTACGCAGCAAAGCAATTTTAGCCTCATTGCGGCTTGCATAAAGACCTGCTAAAATATCCCAAGCCTGTTTTGCAGATTTTGCTGAACGGATGTGAGGAACAATGGTGCGCTTCACAGACAACCCAATCAATGCATGAGCCTGCGCATCCTTAACATCCCAATGACCTTGTTCTGCCATAGGCAAAACAACTCTAACAGCTGCAATCCTTGCAGCAAGACCAGCAACATCCTCAACATCGCCTACATCCTCAGAACCAGGACGTACATCAATGCCCTGCACAATGTTCCAGATACCCTTTGACACAAGAACATGTTGCATCATATACGGCCACATAGGGTAGTTGTCCCCATCCAACCTGTCCTCAGCAGCAAACATCTTGAACACATCTGTGTTGTTGTTGTCAGCCATGGTAAATACTGCACCTGATGTGAAAACTGCCTGAAATAGGGGAAACGGAGCGGGAACAACCTGGGCTATATAGCACAAACTGTAGAAGACTAGAAGGCACCTGTTATGCAGAAAACGGCATTGACAGAAATGCTTCACAAAATGACAAAATAGCCTGTGCAGTACTGCCTGTAGTGGAAACGGAGGCCGAAATGAGCCCAAATCAAAATTCTGAGCAGACCAAGCTCTTCGAGAGTTCCCAAAATATTTGTCGACCTGCGAACGCTCGCCAAAGCTCACTGAAATCGGAGAAAGTGAGCAGGCGTGTGCTGGAGCAACTGGCGACTAAGCCTGGGAGGACGTGACCTGCTCTGATATCAATTGTTGGAATTAGGGTTGCAAAAAAACACACACAGCTTGGAGAAGATGAAGGAAGCTCAAAGCACACAATAGAGAGTGTGTTACTTAGTGTGCAATGGAAAGATAGATAGCCCTAGAGTGATGGGCGTATATACAATGCACGGGGGGAAAAACCTCCTAAAGAGGAAAAAACCACCGGAGCATTTTGCAGGAGAACACAGACACCTTGGAGAAGACAAAGGAAGCTCAAGGCACACAACAAAGAGTGTATTACTTAGTGTGCAATGGAAAGATAGGATAGCCCTAGAATGATGGGTGTATATACAATGAACGGGGGGGGACTCCTAGTGAGGGTCAAAATGCCTCGGGGGTCCTAAGAGTGTTCACACACATCACTACCACATGTATATGGTAACAAATCCCCCCTGGGAGTGATGCGGTGAACAAGAGGTGGTACATAGAGTAAAGGGAGGTGACATGCCCTAAGGACATGATCAATCCATAAAGGAGAGTAAGCCCAAAGCTTTGTGGAAATATTTGAGCTTTTCACAAGACAATGCCTTTGTGAAAAGATCTGCAAGGTTGTCCTGTGTTGGCACATAAGCCAAGCTAACCTCTGTTGCTGAGATCCTCTCCCTAACATAGTGGTGATTCACCTCAATGTGCTTTGTGCGAGCATGAAAAATTGGGCTCCTTGCAACTGCCAATGTGCTTTCAGTGTCGGTGTAGATAGTGTTGGCAATGTCTTGTCCAACACCACCCAAATCATCCATAAGGTGTTTGATCCATACACACTCAACCGTAGCTATTAATATTGCCCTCTACTCAGCCTTACAGTTGGAAGTGGCCACACTAGGCTACTTCTTGCTCAACCATGATATGCATGAGATGCCAAGCATGAAACAAAAGTCACTTGTGAGCACTCCTATGTCAAAACAAGCACCCCAATTTGAGTCCCAAAAAGCATGTAAATCTGGCGGCAATGATCCCCCCTTGGGATAAAACAAGCCAAGATGTAAAGTTCCACTCAAGTAGCAAAAGATCCTCTTGATAGCCTACCAATGCTTAGACCCTAGGCTATGCATAAATTTGATGACCTGTGAGACTGTAAACTAAATATTAGTCCTTGTGTTGCATACATAAATGAGGCATCCATCAAAGCAGTTTGTTAATAAAGAGTGACATCTGCAAAATCATCAGCATCATGAAGACTCAATTTCAAACCTGTTTCCATGGAAGTGGCAATAATTTTGTAATCCTCAAGTCCAAACTTACATATCAATATCTCTATGTAACTTTTCTGACATAAGGCAATACCACCATCACATTGCTTAAACTGTATACCTAAGTAATGATGCAATAACCCCAAGTCTTTCATCTAGAAAGTAGCATTCAAATCAGCCTTAAATTCAGCAATATGTCTCTCATTTGGTCTAGTGATCAGCAAATCATCCACATAAATAACCACACTGAGAAAGTACATGACCCTCACGCTTTACATACAATGTGCTTTTTGTTGGATTGTCATCACGAAAGCCTCGTCTGACCAAAAGAGTTTCATCCTTCTCATACCAAGCATGAGGAGATTGCTTCAACCCATATAAAGCTTTCTTACATCTACACACTTTATCCTCTTGTCCTTTCTTGACAAAACCACGAGGCTGTGTTACATAAACTTCCTCAAAAATGTCACCATTCAAGAAAGCAGTAACAATGCCTGATTGTTGTACATCCCAAACACAATGAGCTACCAATGCATATAGAAAATGCACAGTAGTCATACGACAAGTGGGAGCAAAAGCCTCCTCATTCATAATCTATGCCTTTTTGTTGTGTGTAACCTTTTGCAACAAGTTGAGCCTTATAGCGATCAATCTCACCATCCGGCTTGCATTTCAACTTGTAAACCCACTTCGTACCAATGGCATTTTTGACAGGAGGCAAATCCCATAAAGTCCATGTGTCATATTCTAAAAGTGCATCATATTTTGATTGTATGGCAGCCATCCATTTTTTTCAATTTTGTGCTTCATCAAGAGATAGAGGCTTCTCAACATCATGTAAGTTAGACACAGCCAATGCATAACAACCTGATGCATAAGATGCATGGCCAGAACCTAAACAAGTACGACTAGACAAAGGTGCATCCAATTTAGTATCATGCAAAATATGCACCAACCATTTAGGCATACCTCTAGCCTACTCATTCTCAGCCCTTTTCTCATCAAGTACATCATATACATCTGCATCAATAATAGGCTAATCTGTAACATTTTTAGAAACCCCCATGGATTGTACATTTGCCTCATTGGAATTTACATTTGAACTTCCACCACTGACAAGAGGCAACAAAATGTCATAAATGTCATGTGAGCTGACATTATTGTCTCTAGTACATGACAGCAAGGACTGGTTAGAATCTTCCACAAACACAACATCTCGTGAGACCAAGATACGCTTTGTTTGTGGATGATACAACCTGTAACCTTTTCTTTCAGCACTATAATCAACAAAATACCTTAGACAACCTTATCATCCAATTGTTTGCGTTGTGTTTGTGGCACCAAAGCATACTTCAAACATCCCAAAGCACGCATGTGCTCAAAGTCTTTCTATCATGCCATGCTTCATATGGAGTAATTGACTACAAAGCATTTTTTGTAGGACACCTTTTTAGTACACAAGTGGCACACATGATGGCCTCAAGCCAAAACAAATGTGGCAAAGCTTGACTTTTGACTATACATCATGCCCTTTTTGTAAGTGACCTGTTTTTCCTCTCAACAACACCATTTTGCTGAAGATTATTGGTGTTTTATCACACTACTAGCCAAAAATGCATTAAATTCATGAGACATATACTCCCCCCTCGATCAAAACGAAGGGTGCCCATAGTACATTTTGAGACATTTTTAGCCATAGCCAAAAATTGTTTGAAGTACATAAAAACTTTGAACTTTGCTTTAAGTGGATACACCCATGCATGCTTGGAGTAATCATCAATGAAAGTCACGAAGTAAAGGTAATTTCCCAGGAGGAGTTTCCATGGACACACAAACATCACTATGCACAAGCTGCAACCTGGAGGTGACTTTCCACTCGCAGAAGAACCATGAGAAATGGCTGCATTGATGTTACCACCTTTTTTTGAGTAGCAATAAAAGCATGTTCAACTGTACGTTGTTTAGTCCTGTTTTTTTGGAAAGTAACTTTTGCAACAACAATGTGCACGATGCATCAAACTTGACAACTTGAGGACTTCCTTGGGTCATAAGTCTCCAAGTACTAGCAAAAGTCTAGTAAGAATCTGGAAAGGCATCAAGAACAGTCTGCCTGTCTAAAATAACTTCACCTGCAAAAATAAGTTGCTCATTGATATCCTTAATACTAGCGAGGAAAGTGTCCATGCTATCTTTCTCATGCATAATCTTCGACTCCAGCTCTTTACACAGCAACGCAATTTTTGCCTCATTGCAACTTGCATAAAGACCATCTAGAATATCCCAAGCTTGTTTTGCAAATTTTTTTGAGAACGGATGTGAAGAGTAATAGTGCGCTTCACAAACAATGCAATCAATGCATGAGCTTGCGCATATTTTACATCCTAATAAGCTTGCTCAATCGTAGGCAAAACAACTCTAACAGCAGTAATCCTTGAAGCAAGACCTACAACATTCTCAACATCACCTGCATCATCAATGCCCTACACAATGTTCCAAATGCCCTTCAACACAAGAACATAATGCATCATATAATCCTACATAGGGTAATTGTTCCCATCTAATCTGTCCTCAGCAAACAGCAAACATCTTGAACACATCTGTGTTGATGTCAGCCATGGTAAATGTTGCACCTGATGTGAAAATTGTTCAAAAAGAGGAGAAAGAAAGCGAGATCAACACGTACTATATGTCACAAACCGTAGGAGATCGTATGGGACCTGTTATGTAAAAAATGGCACTGACATAATTTTTGCACAAAATGATAATATAATCTGCACAGTACTACATGTAGTGGAAACAGAGGCCAAAATGAGCCCAAATTAAAAAATCTGAGCAGACTAAGCTCTTTGATCTCTCCCAAAGAATTTATCGGCATGCGAACGCTCGTCAAAGCTCACTGAAATTGGAGAAAGTGAGTAGGTATATGATGGAGCTGCTAAATGATTAAGCTTGGGAGGACGCAACCTACTCTGATACCAATTGTTGGACTTAGGATTGCAAGAGAACACACACAGCTTGTAGGAGACGAAGGAAGCTCAAGGCACACAACAAAGAGTGTATTACCTAGTCTGCAATGTAAAGATAGGATAGCCATTCGGAGAAATATGGACTTTGCATGGGCCTTGTAAGGAATCTTATTTTTTAAGAACTAAGGCTAATGTTGTGTAGGATTAAGGGGACAAGGGCATTCAAGAATTTAGTTTTGAGTAGGCTTTTCTAGCCTGTTTTTACACACATGCAAGACGTGGACCTAAGAGGTTACTTTCTCTCTTTAGCTTTTTGAAAGTGAAGGGAGTAAAGGGACGTGGCCACATCAACAAAAACGTGGGTCACAAAGAGCCAAAATTTGACTTTTTTTCAAAAACTCATTTTTATTTATTTTTTACTTAACCCCCCCCCCCCCCCCCCCCCAACATATATACATAACCAAAAATCATTTTTTGATATTTTTTTACCTACAAGCTCTAAAAGTCCATTTTTTCAGTATCTTTTCCCCCTAAAAAAAACTTTGTTCCCTTCTCCTTCTCCATCCTTTGTTTCTCTCCTCTCCCTCCTTGCCCCTTCTCTCCTCGTCCTCCCCTCTCTCTACCTCTCCCCCCTGCCCCCTTCTCTCCTCCCATCTTCCTCCCTCTCCCTCTTCCTCCCCCTCTCTCTTTTCAGCCTTTGCTTCCTCACGCAACTGCTTCCATGGTGCTTATGGACATCACAAATTGTTTGGTTCCACCACCACATACTCTACACACCAAAACCATACATATTTTCTTGCTCACGACGTTTTCACCGAAGGCTGCATATGAGGGTGATCAAAGGTCTTCACAAGAACAGTGTGCCATTGATGAGACAAATATTGACATTTGGGTGGATGGCCATTTGTACCCTTACGATCCTATAAGCCGCTACCAACCATCCTTTAATGGCCTTTTGACATTTCTTCAATATCTTGGGAGGGGAGAAGCAGGCTTGTTAGGCTATTGCAAGCGGTTGTTTATGGGTGCAAGTGCTTCTTTGCATTTGTGGATGCATGAATGTCAAGCTTTTCAGCTCAAGACAGTGGCATCACAAGAAAGTGTTTCCTCTTTGGAGAGGGAGGTTGAAACTCTCCAACAACAAATGCAGTAAAAGGATGCCCACATTATGAAGCTTTCCAAAACCATCACATATTTGAAAGAAACATCCCTTGGTGCAAGGGAGCGCAAGCACACATTTTCATCCATTGAAACCCTTGCACATTCGGGTGGAGCACGCAAACAACGAGTGACAACCACAAGGTGATTTGTTCTTTACTTGCAAGATACATTTTTACTTCACACTATTTGCTAATATTTATCTTACTGGTTGCTAGAAACTTCATCCAGGAGGCATATAGTGGAACAAGCCAAGATGACCAAGTAAGCCTTCTTGCTAGTTGTCTCAGTACCCATGATGTGATTTCTATCTTATAATCCCCTGGGGGAAGCACATTAGGGATGCAGTCACCAAGCACCTTATGCACAAATTGAGAAATGTGGTTAGTGAAGATGATGTGCAACAAGCTTGTGATGAGGCTAGGATCAGTACCAAAGCCTACCAGGCTATTTCTCAATTCCTAAAGGATGCCTTCAAACAGTGTGGCAGTGAAACTCCTATTTCCCGTTTTACACAAGGTCAACCTTGCAAAGAAGTTCACAAACAAAGATGTGTTCTCCCGCATTGGAGCATCCCTATACATTGAGGACACAATGCCAGCTTTGCTTTATGCTTCATCACACCAAAGGCAAGTGAAAAAGGTAGGAAACACTCCATAAGACCTTTGGAGGAGGGCTTTTATTACACAATGTGGAATAATATTTTTGTGAACCTTAGAAGGCTTCAACAAGCCATGCTTAGATTCTACAAGTTAGGTGATACACTATATTTCTTTCTTTTGGTTGTGTTCTTCTTATCATAGACCTTGAAGTTTAAGGTCTTGCCACTATTTATTTTGTAGTGCTTAGCACAAAGGTTGCTTTTGTGCTGAAACTTGATGAGTGTCAAATAGTGAAAAGCCGAAGGTCAGAGAGGCTAAGTGTCACTCTAATGAATGAGTCCCTTTTGCAAACCAAGTGAAGGGATTCAATCAATCCATCTCCCACCCCGTCTTTTAGTATGCAATCAAAGAAAGACATTTGGTGGTTGGGTGCTATTGAGGTGCCCAAAGAGACCAATGGAGTACTTTCATGGATTTTTGAGAGAACTCCATGGATCATAGAAGTAATATACTCCCAACTTGCAGGTGAGAATTTGGAGGTTGAGGGTTTTGGTAGCTTGATGTGGAGTGGCACCTAGGTGGAGACTTAAAGACCATAAAGTGGTTGCTTGGCTGCAAATAAGGAGCTTCTTCTCTCTTTCCTTGTCCATTTTGCACTATAAGTTACAAACCTAACAGACAAAAAGCACACAAGAAATCTGCAAAGGGCGGTTCAATGCTTCCATGACAAGGGGATGGAGACAAAAGGTTGGACAATCTTGATGTCGAAGATGAAGATAGAGAATGCAAAGCGTCTATTTTGAGATGTCCCATGCTCAATGCCCCAGATCGTGCACAAAAAGACAAGGCTTGGAATCCAATATTTCCATTTCCTCTATCAAATGTACATTTTTTGTACATTACATGCATTCATACGCATTTTTGATAGGCTATTGAAGCTCCCACATTGACTATGCTTTCACAATGAAGCCATTGGAAAAGTCCCATGAAGCGATCAAAAGGGTGGAGGCACTCTTGAATTCCATTGGCTATCACAATGGAAATGTGTCAATTGTTGCTGCAAAGAACACAAGGAAGGCCCATGAAATTTCTCCACAAGTGTCAATGAGTGTACAAAAGGCCAAACATTTTTTGAAGAAAGTAACCCAAGGAAAGTCAGGACAATGTGATACTCAAAACAACTCCAACCACAAGGCAAGTAACCTTTGGGAACTTTAGAAGGAGTTATGTAAAGCTACTACTGACAATGATTTGAATGTTGAGCTTGCAAACAAGCACAAGAAAGTTTGGGCAACTTTTGATAAAATGGTCAAGCTTATGGGCCTTACCAGCACAATAGAAGAGCACTACCAATCATCTCAAGAAGCCTTGGCGGATTTCATCAAGGTCTTCACCCTTTCTTGGGGTGAAAATAACATCACACATTACATGGTAAGCTATGTAATGTAGTGAACTTATTACAAGACATTGTTTTCATTAATTAATGTGCATCGTTGTCTCATGTGAATAGCATAACTTGTTTGCTCATGGTGCATTTTTTATGCACAAATATGGTTCACTTGATATTTTTAGCACTCAATGCATGGAGAAGTTCCATTATTGAGCAAGAGGGGTGTATCTTAAAAATACTCAACATGGTGGTGGTATGGTGCAATCTAATTATTTGGAGGAGATGTTCAAGTAGTTTTTTTGCACGACATTTGCTCCTAAGCTCACAATGGAGTGTGCGTGACAATCCAAAATTGCTAGGGAAGTGCGTAAATTGAGTCGTCAAGAGCACTGCAACAAGTGGTGAATGTTCTAAGGCCCCGCTAAGCATGCTGCATGGCGCCAATGTAGAGTGCAACAAGGGTCAAGGTGATTTTGCGCGAGTGACTACATGTGATTGCAAGGTCCAACTCCTCTTTAAATATTTTTTTAATAAAATTTGGTGCACCCTTTTAAAAAATAATAGTTTTTTGTAAAAATTAGTGTGAACGAGGCACTTTTAAATTGGGTCCTTTAAAAATGGGCCCTTATAAATATTGGATCCACTCATAAACCACTCATTTCTTCAACACAAGTGAAAGGACATGCATCTTGCACACCAATTGTGGTGGGACTTTGAACATTAGCCGAATTACACCTATCTTTTTGCATAACACACCCTGCTTTTATACTCAGATGATTTTGCAATGACAAAATGATTGAGAGTTTTGTATCTACTATCTCCAAATTCATTTGCCTTTTTTTTTTATGAATGTGTCTTGAGTTAAAGTGGTTTTGTGCATGAACTGTTAACATTTTCACTAAATATTAACATCTTCTGGTGTCCTAGAGTGCATACAAGCCCAGAAAAGACCAAAAAGGGGGTGGCCACAAGGGCACACAGATGGGCCAAAGCGCACCTTCTTTTTGGCCTTTTCTGGGCTTGTATGCACTCCAAACACCATAGAATATTAATATTTAGTAAAAGAAGATATTTATGCAGTAGTACAATGTAAATTCCATAGCTTGTATGGGCTTGTATGCACTCCAAACACCATAGAATGTTAATATTTAGTAAAAGTATATATTTATGCAGTAGTACAATGTAAATTCCAAAACTTTTTTTACTTAGATTATTTTTATATTGTCCCCAAAATGATTTTCCTTTTTGGCTTCTTAATGTATTAATTTAAGTGGAAGGGATTGACCATGTGCATTAACAATTAAATTTAAGCTTTATGTGACTATTTCACGTGTCTTGGAGTGCAAACAATGCCAAAAAATGCCAAAAAGAGGGTGGCCACAAGGGTGTGCATATAGGCCAGACAGGACCCCTGTTTGGCCCAATCGCGTGCCCTTTATGGCCACCCCCTTTTTGGCCTTGTTTGCACTCCATGACCACAAAAATGGTGAGATATTCTATGCACAGCAGCACTATGTAAAACCCCCGTTTGGCCCTATCTTTGCTGGTTTGCAGCTCTGAACACTAGAAAATCACAAATGTGGCTTCAATTCAAAATTCCCAAGCATCATTTCAACCCTAGTGACCCATGCCCACCCCCTTGACAGTGGTCCCACTTATATTGAGTTGTTGCTTAAAGCAAAAAGGACACCACAATTAAAACACGACACTAATTTCAATAATTTACAAGATTGAGAGATCACATTGAAAAGGATGTACAAGATAGAGAGTCAATTAAATATATATTTTATTACTTTTGAAAAAGTTGCATTTACACCATATATCTAAGGAGCTCATAATTTTCTTTGCCATTTCTTGGTGCCTCTCTTGTGTGCAAGGCAACTCCCCGGCCAAGAGGGAGTGCGCTATCACCTGAAGGTCAGTTGAGCCAACAAAAGCGTGTGTTCCTATCTAGGCAAACACTTTGCCATGAAAGTCGGTGCCAAATGCTATGCATACAAGGGATCTACGCACTCGGAACATAGGATGTGCAAGTTAAGCAATGGTGCATAAACACAAAACCTTTCTCAAAGCTTTTACGACCATGTCATGAAATGGCCTTGGGGAGTATATTCATTGTGTACAATGGCAACATCACCAGGGGGGAGTCGCCCTATGTAATGTGCAAGGGAAGACTGAGGTCCAAAGGCCGCTCGTCCTTGCTACAAACTCATCAACCTCTAGGACGTTCTGTCATAAACCAGTCAAGGGTAAGAAAAAAACAATGAAGGGTAGTAAAAACAACATGGAAATTAGGATAGAGTTTACCTCTTGCTTCTTGTCCTCCTCCTCCCTATTGCCCTTTCCACCCAATCCAATGCTTGATTCCATTGTATCCACGATCTTTGGATCATCAGAGGGGGGGTTCTACAATGGAGTAGGAATCCCAGCGGCCACAACCTTGGCTTGCATGGCCTGGAATTATTCCTCGTCTATGTGCAGCTGTTTTGCTTCCAGGACCTCTGCACACACAATTGCAATAGTGTCATTAACAGAGTCCCCAGGTGGCAAGAGCTTGGTTTCAAGGACATCTAGCACACTGTCTAAGGGAAATTGGGTGCTGGTTCACAGCACGTTTAAGCACTCATCCATCCGGTGTAGACCAAATGCTTTCTCCAAGTCATGCATAAAGACATACTCCTCTCCATCCACTACCACTAAGGAGAACCGTCTTATTTCTACATATGGGATAGCCTCATCCGTTAGTGGTGCATTCTCTAGAGTGTCACTAGTGCCAGCCACAACGATGGATTTTTCAACCACCTCCTCGAGCCCCCTGGGGTGCTCGAGCCGAAGTGTCTGGCCTTCCACTACAAGGTTCATGGAGACACCCTCCTGCTCCTTGATGTCCTTGATGAAGGACCCAACCTAAAGGTGTGGTAGAGAGAGCTCCTATAAATCAAGTTCCTCGCTCACAAAGAAGATGAATGTTCCAAGCTGAGAAAGGTACTCCACCCCCAATTTTTTCTTCTAAGTGCTAGCACCCCTGGGGTTTGCTCATCCAAGAAATGGCCTGCATCGTTTGGAGAATGGATGATCACCTTTGTGTATGTAGCACAAGAGAGTGCAAAGGCACCTAGATCCCTGCATGTGGGGAGATAGATACGACATATTATATGATGTGCTCTTCCATGAACATTGAAATCTCGGCAAATGCATCCATGTGGAGGGAAAATTTTGGTGTCAAGGTGGGGAGGACGACTAAAGAAGGTGTGGAGATCCAACTTCCCCTTGGAGTTGGTGTCCTTGAGAAAGAGGGTGAAGTGTGACAAAGGGGTGGATGTGGGTGCAGATACAAAGGCTTTGGAGGCGTCCATATCTAGCTTAGTGTGTAGACAGAGAGTGGAGAAGCTCAAGGGTTGCAAAGTGAAAGGTTTAAATGAGTTATGCAGCCCCCTTTTTATAATGGTCCCTTTTTTAAAGAAGGCACTTTTTCCCCCAAAAAAATTAAAAAGGCACTTTCACCAAAAATGAACTTTTGTCTCAATGTGACGGTTAGATTTCAATAATAACTAAGATGGTTCTAAAACAAGTCGTAAGACAGCCATTGTAGAGTGAAAAACTATATTCAAAGTCTTAAATTTACCGAAGAAAAGCATATTGATTCCATGGGGGATCGTTTCCAAAAATTCAAGAGTTACAAAGCTATAACAACAATAGCATAGTTCCATCCATGCCCCAATCCTCCTGTACCTTCATTTTGTCTTCCATTCTCTTCACAATCTGCGGACATTCATTACAATAAGTAGGAAATGATCGTCAAACTTTGATGGAGTGAATATTTGGTGGAAGTATTCTCACCTTGTGACCTTGTAAACGAGATTATGCTTGTTGAAGGTCCTCAAAAATCCGTAACAACCAAATGTTCTCGCACATTACTAAGAGTCCAATGCTTGTTCACTTGGACAACCTCCAAAGCATCATTGGGCATCCTCACTGCAATGTCAAAGCTTGCAATAGCACCATCTACACTCTGTAAGGGAGTCCACACTCAAGCTTTCACATCCAACGATCATAGTGAAATTGCATGTACAAGGAGATGCAAATTTTAAATAGCGTCATCCCAATACCTAAAGCTCCAGTCTTACAATGGTACCTATCCCCATTGTGCATTCCCTCCACAAAACCCATGTCCTCTTCTAAAGGACTCCCTAATTCCTCATAATGCACAACTTTACATACAAGCATTGTGGTAGTCTCCACAAATCCAAACTCTTTAAAGATATGCATGAAACACTGAATAGGAAAATATCAACTCAAGCCCACAGACCTAGATGGCTTTTAAATATTTCAAGGAGTTTTGGACATCTATTATCATCTTTTGCTTGAAAGATGCTATCGACCACAAATCTGGTTGTGGCCACCCCATACTTAATAAGGAAGATATTTTTATGGG
The DNA here is from genome assembly GCF_014529385.1 of Adiantum capillus-veneris. Taxonomy (NCBI): domain Eukaryota; kingdom Viridiplantae; phylum Streptophyta; class Polypodiopsida; order Polypodiales; family Pteridaceae; genus Adiantum; species Adiantum capillus-veneris. Next base: position 70,351,830 of record NC_140954.1, read on the forward strand.
TTCAAGCTTTCCAAACCCTTGTCTAGAAGTAGACACAATATAGGAGTGAGAATAGAAGAAAATCCTTCTTTGAACCAGTTGTTTGGTTGGGCAAAGATTTGTGAAAATTATTGCTCCAATATCCACATATATAGGATTTAATGTGTCAGAGAGGCTATGTAGTGGCTGCTTCTCCATCAATGTGGATGGAAATATGACTATAAATGCATGGAAAATCATAAATATGAATCCATAAGAATATTCCACTGTGATTTCACACCCTGCTTTGTATTCTCAAAATATATACAATGTGTTGGAAATCGAGCTAGTTGCTACAATTGCATGCTTGACATTGAGAAAACATGTTGCACAATGGCTATGGTCCCCTTGTCTTTGCAATTCTTGAAGCCAAGGAGCTTTCCTTTTCAATGATGATCTAAGTTTGCATAATTTTGCATAGGTAAGGGCCAATAGCATATGGTTGCATGTATATCCAAGCACCTTTGGTGAGCTCTTGTGGCACCCACTCACCATCTATACCTCTTGTGTTGTGGCATGCAAGTGATGTGACCTCATCCTTTGTCCGCCTTTGCGGAGTAAATCTGGCCATGGCTGAACAAAGAAAATTAGGAGGAGGAGGAGGAGGACCTTGGTTGTTACTACAATGTAGATGAGAGAAAGTGAGACTTTGCTTGGTGTGCCAATGGGAGGTAGTAGTGACATAGGGGGGGAGGAGTGTTGTGGCAATGGAGATAGGAGAAGGTGGATAACCCTTGCTTGGTGTGGCAATGGGAGGTGGGAAGGGAGGAGAGAACCCTATATCCAACAGTTGGTATCAAAGTCGTGGTTAGCGAATAAGTAAATCTTTTGCAAAGGCTTTGTTGGTTAGACAGAGAAAGTCCACAGGTAGCAAAAAACTCATAAGATATTGAAAAAATCTTTTTTTTATATATAGGAATCTTCTCATTAGACCTTGTTTAAACTGTTTTGGTGATGTTTGAAGGGTTGTATAAACAAACTTGGAACTAATAAAGGAACCCTATTTATATATGTAAAACGGTGTGGTAGTAATTAAAGAACAAGAGGAATGGGTGAGTGTGGTGTGAAAAGTGAGAGACTAGTATCCAAACGGATCTATGTCTACAAACAGGTAGACCCCATTAATCGGGTACTTTTCACAAGATTGTTAGTTAGCTTATACTAAGCCTCATATCATATTTAGGGTTTATGAATGGCATCCGTGCCTCTTAATCGTGAGAAAAAATGCATCATTTATGGATTCTAAATATGTCAATGGGATTTTTATCTTTGTGATATAGGAATTAGCACCGATTGAAACTCCTTTATTATCGACCTGGCATGTGGCATGTGACCCTTACAACCATGATCATGATGGATACAGGACTTCCTCTCTTCTGTTTCTTGTATCTCTGCTTTGTTGAAAATGGAGTAGGGTGTCATCAATGAGACTTGACAATAAAGGAAGGTCATCTATCAAGTCGTCCCAATCTTACGAGGTTGGGGTACTCACAATTGGTATCAAAGCTTTAGGTTAAAAGTTTTCATTGGTTACCCCAAGATTTATAGTGTGTATCGATTTCCAAATACATGGCGTAAACCACCAAAATAATACGACATACCATTCACGTGTACCACGGCTATGGTTAAAACCTATAATATGCTGCTCATGTGGAGAGATTTTTGTAGATCCCTATATGACATTTTGATGACTTTATGAAAAGGAGATTAAGTTGTTTTTTTTTTTTAAATGTTTGACTGATTATGTAAGTGAGTAGATTAGATAATCTATGACTGGTTAAGTCATGTGATTGGATAAGCCATAACTGATTAAGTCATGATTGGTTAAGTCATGATTGGATTAGTCATGACTGGACTAGTCATGACTGGATAAGTCATGTAATTGAGTTTTGATGGACTGGATAAGTCATGATTGGTTAAGTCATACGATTGAGCTTTTAGTGGACTGGATAAGTCTAAGTTTGGAAAATACCTTAGTGTTTTGAGTTATTATGAACGTTGATATTAATATACGCATACACTTAGGGGAACCTTCAAATCACTCCTATGATGAAAACCCCTCAAAACGATGCTATTTAAACAAAATTCAGCAAAACACATTGTCGTTTAAACAAATACAATCACCTTCTTTTGTAGGAGAAGGTGATGATATTGAAAAGGATGCAAAAGTTTGGAATGAAGCTATGGATGATTACTTCTTCACTGCAAGGACCACACCTACAAATCAAGCGATGCTAGGGATTTTTTGCCTCTCAAGGGAAGCAAAAATATGGTTGAAACAACATTGTCATGACATGGGAGTATTGGAGAACTCTCATAATTGGAGGGAAATTAAACAAGCAATGAAGGAAAGATACTTACCTCCTACCTATGAAGTGATAAAGATGAATGAGTTATTTAGCTTGAAATAATACAACTTATCCTTGGAAGAGTACTACTCAAAGTTTGTGAAGCTTAGGTGTTATGCTCCACTAATGACTATAGAGCAGTAGGAAGCTTGTTTCTGTCAAGGTCTAAGAGAACCAATTAGCTTGTGATTGGAAGCCCTAAAACCTACCACTGTACAAGATTCTTTACTACAAGCTAAACCTTTAATAAAAGAGCAATGAATCACAAGAAGAATTTAATAAAATCATAGCTTTGATGACAGACAAGCACAAAGAGCTTATGCTACTAATGTGCAAGATCCTCCACGCTTGAATGTTTGATACTTTGAATGTGAAGAGTTGGGAGATTATCGAAATAGTTGCCCACTACTAACTAATACAGCAGTAGTAGCAACTGAATCAGACTAAGGAAACTACCCTTTTGAACATAATCGTGGATGAGATAGTAATGAGAGTAGAACTACCCTCACTTTTTCTCAGATGATAACATCTCAAATTCCTAATTTGGGAAGATTGTAATATACCCAAAAAAATTCAATAAAAACTATTTCATTTACTTTGAAAAATTATTTGAGGTCCACATTTTGTTAAGTCATAGAAAGTTTTATCAAAACAATCAAATTAAAAATCAAACTTTGGAACTATTAGTTATGGTCCTTATTCACTTGGAAACAATAGGTTGATATGGAAAACCTAAGCCTCTCTAAAGATAAGAGTTGACTCTTACAAAAGAAGAAGTAATTTTAGGAAAGAAAGAGTAGTCTTAGACATGAAAGAGTAGTTTTAGACATGAAAGAGTTTTTTTAGAAAAGAAGGACTTTTTTTAGGAAGACAAAGAAAGTAAGTCAAGATCATAGCTTCTTTTTTGGAAGCAAAACTTCTCCTAAACTTAGAGTCTTAAAATCGTGCATCGGGATGTGTGCCTGCCAAAAAAAAAATCTAAAGAGCACCTCATAGGCTATGGTGTGCCCTTCTTGAAGCAAAACAGGTCCAATGCAATCACCATAGGCGTCGCATTGGACCTCAAATAGCTTTGAGAGATCCGACAGTGTAAGCACAGATTGAGAGATAAGCTTTTCAAAAGCATTGTTCTCCTTGGTGGACCATATATACCTAACATTTTTCTTTTTATGGTCATGTAATGGTCCCGCAATTTGTGAGAACTTTTCTATGAAGCATCTATAGTATGCACACATACCTATAAAGCTTCTTAGTTCATGCAGATTCCTTGAATTAGGGCATCCTTTTTTTACCTCTAGCTTTGTTGGATCCATTTGGATGCCATCTTGAGAGATAATGTGACCTAAATACTCAATCTCTTGTAAGAAAAAATCACTTTTCTTTCGATCAATATAAAGTTTATTCTCTCGTAAAACTTGAAATATTACATAGAGTTGTTGCTTGTGTTCGTATAATGAATTAGAGTAGATGCTTATGTCATCAAAGAACACTCCAGTAAAGGTTCGGTGAGGCTTGAATAGCTTCTCCATCAAGCGGTTAAATGTGGTTGGTGCATTGGTCAAGCCAAAAGGCATGACAAAGTACTCGTAAAGACCAAACGTAGTGCAAAATGCGGTCCTTACAATGTCTTGATCAACTATCATTATTTGATGGTAGCCACTTTTTAGGTCAATCCTACTGAAGTAGTTCAACCCTTGTAGCTTATCAAATAGGTCTTCTACCCGTGGACAGGAAACCTATTCTTGATAGTTGGATATGGGCGGATATACCCTTCCACCTTATGGTGGAGGAGCATTTCCAAACTGGAGTGGAAGTGCAAAGGCTTGTCACTACCAGGCATAATGGGGAAGAGAAGAAAAGGTTGATGTCTAAGGATTGTATTGTACGTAATACATTCCGAGCTTGGTATCATTACGTTGCGGGGAGCCCCAAGTTTAGACCACTTGAGCATAAGCCTCGCCTGTTCGGAGTATCCTGTGGATACAATCGAAGTTGGGAAAGGCGATTTTTGTCACTAATAAAATACTGTACATCAATCCTTATGAACTTACCCTAAGATCGACAAAGGAAACATGGATGGCCAAAAATACATTTCCTTTAGTAATGGCTATGGGATGCTTCGACATTGTTATGTTTAATATATGGGGCCGTCAATGCAAAAACAACGACCGATATTCCTTTAGCCCGGTACCTTGGAAGTTGTTCTTTGACTTATTTGGAAAAACACTAATCTACAATCCTCACCATGTAAAAGTTTTATACAATGCCTGTAATAGACCTTGATACCTTGCAAATTGTGCAAATATACACAGCTCAGTTGGATGGGACACACCGGATGTGTTTCCAAGAGAATCTGCTTACTTCGATGACTACTTCGCGTAGAAGAAGACAATTGTTCACACCGAAATGGGGGTATTTGTAACAAACAAATCCCTTACTCAGCAATGGTATGACTCACACGCCAATGAAGAAATGTTTCAACCAAAGATCAAAAAGGATTATTGGGATCACCCATCCGATATATTCAAGGAATGAGACAACTATACTCCATTGGTGGAAGGATGTCACAATGGCTATTATCTAATGCATTATGTTAGAGCCATTAGGATTTATCAAAAACTTTCAAGACACTTTGTAGACTTTTCGAAAACCCAGAGTTTTGTGATATAGAAATTGGATTAAATTATTCGTTCTTCTTTTTCTTTTCCCTATTTCTCTCTCATCTTATCTTCAACTGTCTATTCTATTTAATTTAAGGACTTCGAGCGGATTAGAATATTTTACTAGGTGTGACCTTGGTTGATATGGTGCAGTAAGTTACCATGCCTCCTAAAGGAAATGTGGCTGCTACTAACGCAAATGCACCTATTGTTCCTCAACACAACATCATTGAAGAGACATCGATACTATGCTTTGGAAGTCTCAACCTGAAAAATTTTAGCGGGGAAGGCAAAGATGTAGGCAAAGTTCTTGAAGATTGGATTGAGAGCATGGATGACTACTTTGATTTGGCTCATTCGTCTACAGTAAACAAAGCTATCATTGCTAAGTTCAAACTAGAGAAAACAGCCAAGCATTGGTGGAAAGACCATTTCACAGAAAGCAATGTTGATCATATTGTTGCAACTTGGGATTACCTTAAAACCCAGCTCAAGAAGAACTATCATAACAAAGTTTATCATTCTGATCGTATGAATGAGTTTCTTAGTTGTACTCAAGGAATCAAAAATCTAGAATCATACTATCAATATTTCTTAATCCTTGTCAAGTATGCTCCAAACAGGGATGACTTAAGAGGTCAAGGTAGCTCGATTCGTATCAAGGTTACATAATCCTATGAAGACTAGACTCCAGAGTGTTTGTCTTACCAATTTTACAGATGTCCTTGATGCAAGAAAACCCATTGAAATAGAGTTATCTACTACTAGGAAGAGGAAACCAAAACCTGTTCATGTTTGTGAAATTAAAATGCCTCATCCCGAGGAGGAACAAAGGTCTAGGAATCCACATCAAAGAAGAGAGAACTTATAACGTATGAAAGCCAGACAGGATCATTTGTGCTAGACTTGTCTTCATCCTCGTTATCAATCCAAGGATTGTCCATTTAACAATTTAAGCTTCACAGAATTGGTGGACAATTATGAACATAGAAACTTCAATCCAAATCAAAATTTAGGAAATTTTAGACCTAGACCATCGGCAATTCAAAGGAACTTCAATCAGCAAAACTCTAACCAGAACCAAACACAATCTCAAAACCAAGGGAATTATAGACCAAGAAATCCACCTTTTGTTCGAAATGGACCACATGTCAACAATAACAACAATGGGAATGTTAATCCTCAACCTTGTCCAGAAGGAGGAGGAAATCAAAGACCTAAAGGAAGAACTCAAGTTAATAGAGCTCAAGGGGCTAGAGGTGAAGGAAATGAGGCAAACGTGTATGTTCATAGTGCAATTGAATATCAGGGAATGAATGAACAATTTGTAGTGATTCAGACTCAAGTGGAGTATTAAGGTAACCATTTTACCTTATTGATTGATCAGGGAGTACACATTGTTTCATATCTCCTAAGTGCATCAGAGACCTCATTTTGCTTGAACACCCTGATACAGACCTTATAGTGGAATTAGCTACAGGTAGGAAGGTTAGATCTTCTACTTCAGTGGGTAGCTTGAATTTTGTTTTGGACGTTCATAATACTTATGCAAACTTTAGAGTCTTACCCATAGGAGTCTATGATGGAATCTTAGGAATGGATTGGCTTAAAGACAATGACGCTCACATACATTGTAAACATGCTTCATTAACTTTTGAGAATGACCAAAACTCTAGGGTTATAGTTACTAGGAAATGGGAAAAGCCTAAGCTCAAACTACTGAACTTTACCAAACTTATAAAGATTTATAGGAGATAGATTTACCTGAACCCAAATGGATAACAGAATTTGATGATGTATTTCCCAAAGAACTTTTACAGTTACCACCCAAGCGTGATGTTGATCATGCAATAGAACTTACTCCAAGAGCTCAACCAGCTACCCATAGACCTTACAAAATGTCAGTACATGAATCTGTGGAACTCAAGGAGCAATTAACTCAACTCCTTGAACAAGGCTTTATTTGACCCAGCGTTTCTCCGTGGAGTACTCCTGTTCTCTTTAACAAAAGAAGGATGGTACTTTGCGTCTTTGTATTGATTATCATGGATTGAACCAAGTAACAATCGAGAATAAGTATGCAATACCAAGGATTGATGAACTGCTTGACCGATTACATGGAGCTTCTATCTTCACAAAGATTGATCTTAAGTCGGGGTATTACCAAATCCAAATCAAGGAGGAGGACATACCAAAGACAAGATTTAATACTTGTTTTGGACATTATGAATTTACTGTTATGCCTTTTGGACTTACCAATGCTTCTGTAACTTTTAATCGTCTCATAACCGACATGCTTCGAGAGAATCTTGATGATTTTGTTCTTGTTTTCTTTGATGATATCTTGGTTTACTCAAGAAACAGAGAAGAACACGAATAACATGTGCGGCGAGTACTTGAACTTCTTCGTCAAAATCAACTTTATGCCAAACTTAGCAAATGCACCTTCTTCAATGACAAGGTGGAATATTTAGGATTTATTGTATCCAAGGCTAGTGTTTCTATTGACACAAGTAAGATTGAAGTTGTTATAGCTTGATCTACACCAAAATTGGTACTTCTTATCATCCTCAAATTGATGGGCAAACAGAAAGAACAAATCAAATCATTGAAGACATGTTAAGAGCTTATTGTATGCATGAGTAGAGTAAATGGACTAGTTATTTGTATTTGGTTGAATTTGCAAATAATTCCTCATTTCAACACTTAATTGGAATGTCTCTTTTTCAAGCATTGTACGGACAAGAGTGTCTTACTCCACTCAAATGGACAGGCCCTCTCATACGAGTTCAAGCATCCAAAGAAATGTTGGATGAAATGCAACTACAAACTGATTTTATACGACAGGATATTAAGACTGCTCAAGATAGACAGAAGAGTTATGCTGATCCAAAACGATCTGCTAGACTTTTTGAAGAGAGCGATATGGTATTTTTGAGAGTAAAATCCAAACGTACGTCTTTATCAATGGGTAAGTGTAAGAAGCTAAGTGTCAGATATTGTGGACCTTTTGTAATCACATAGCGGATTAATGATCAAGCTTACAAACTCTTGTTACCACCACACATAAAGGTACATGATGTTTTTTGCGTCAGCTTACACAAGAAGTATGTACTTGATCCGTAACATATTCTTGATGATTCTCTATTATCTACCTCTACAGATGGAACTTTTGAAGTATACCCCGCAGTGATACTTTAGAGCAGAACTAACCCTCTACGTAAGTGGACCATTGTTGAACACCTTCTTAAATTGTCAACGTATCCTCAAGAAGATTCCATTTGGGAACGTGATGATGTAATTATCCAATTTCATGTCGAGGTGAGGACACCTTGAATTTTTCAAGTGTGAGAGGATGTAAGATCCCCAATTTTTGGGTCTCTTTTAAAAATAAGAAAATTAGCTTTCAATATCTATTTTTATCGAATATTGACTTAAGATGCTTGATTGGCAGTATTGTAAGGTTCTAAAGTGAAAAGCAAGGCCGTTTTCATGTTCAAGTAAGGTTAGATGGAAGTTTGGTCCAGTTTTGAAAAAATCCGCTATTTTTAGCTTTTTCATGCTTTTAGGTGCTTTTTTGCAAAAAGCGAGGTCGGATCCTTGATCTACGTGTTTCGAGGAAGCTATGGTTCAATTTTGTAAAGATTTGCTTTTTGAATGCTTTTCACACTATTTTTAGCTTTTCATGATTTTTAGTGCTTTTCAATGAAAAGCAAGTCCGCTTTCTTATTCCAGTGGACGAGGGGAACCCGTGGTTCAATTTTAGAAAATTTTGCTTTTTTTTTTTAATGCTATTTCTAGCTTTTTGTGCTTTTCGGCGTTCTTGAAAAGCAATGTGCTTTTTAGGATGACCTAAACATAAAAATATTATTTTTGATCTCCGTCGGATTTAAAAATGATCACTCGTAGCAAAAACGGGAACAAACGAAATTTTTACGAGAATTGTTTTTATAAACAGCGATACCGTAAATATACCGGGATAGTACTAGAAAGTCATAATTATGTCGAGACATTACTGTGTGGTATAGTCTAGCTAAGGTTCCATTAGTTGGTCGGATATTGTTCAATTGGCCAAATTTACTAAAAAAAATGAATGGTAAGTGGGAGAGTTGACCACCAAAAGTTGTGCCATGTTTTTAGAAAAAACTGGAGTTTTTCCCAAAATCTTGTAGTAGCTAATCCTAGCTGAGAGGTAGCGCTAGTAGCTGGCTTGGACATCACTCTGACCTGTTGTACTTGCTTATAAATTGTCAGTTAGTGCTCAGTTTTTAGTGTCGTCTGTTGCATCTACTACCACAAGGCTATACGTATCTATTATACGGAGTGGTGCAAGCTCTTCATCACCATCTCCATAAGCTCTTCTCTCTCGGGGAGAAGAAGAAGAAGAAGAAGAAGAAGGATATTCTCTTTCTACTTGCTTACTATGTCCTCTCTTGTTTTACAGTGTACGCGCTCTCCAGAAGCTCTCGCGGCAGATACCTCTACGTAGCTCTCATCACCGCTCTCTTGGGACAAAACAAGAAGCCTTTTGACAGCCCCTAACCGATTTCTGAGTAGTCACCCTCTCGGTGATTGTTTTTTCGTATACGAGTGCATGTATGGATTAACCGAGTACGTATGAAATTGTCCCTTAATTATTCCATCATATTTAACATGTTGATTTATACACATGATGTGTTTATGATCATGTGCGTGCATAAAAAGCGCTTTTCGTTTCACGTCATAGAGACGGTAGGAACGCTGTTTTGGTCATAACTCACAAACCGTTATGAATCAGCCCGAACCCTTTATACCATAGATAAAACACGTCATTTAGAACATTTTCTCTCTTTGGTGTCATGTGAAAATCATGCACAAGCTAAGAGATATGGTCAAAAAACAGCTTGCTTCCCACTCTCGAGGAGTTCACTAAATGTAAAACTACCATATCACATGCGTTCAAGACATGTTTGTAAAACCCCTTACCTGTGAATTTTGTTAAGAATATAACGTACCCTTTTCTTTTAAATCTGTAAGTTTTTTCAAATTTGAAAAAAAAATGCCCTTCTGTATATATATTTTTGTAAGTTTCAAGAACTTTAAATACCCTTCTGTTGAACTCATGTGATAGGTTAAACTTTTATTAGGTGACCTCCCCGGGTTTCCACTGCACACAGCCAAATTTTTTGACTCCAAGCTCCTTGAAGAACCACAATGTAGATTCACTAGATGGGCAAACCCACTTAACCAATTGAAAAGCTTGATGAAACTTGATGATAAATGTATTGAAGTCTCCATTATTACCTCAAAAATGCGAGTTATTAATCGTTCCATAACCGGTTTTACCTACGTGTATAGGGGTGCTACCAAGGGGTAGTACCATATGACATCATGAGTTAACCGAGCTGTTTATGTATGATTTATGGGTTGTTTTGGTGAGTTGATTTCAGTTATTAGATGCCCATAAACTTATGTGGGGTATATGGTTAGACAAACCAAACCGCATAAATAGATATGATCAAAGTGGCTGTCTTTTTGGGTTACCGTTTGTTGTGTAAGTACCATATGGGTAAACTGATGTGATAGAGTGCTAGTCTATATTATGGAGCTGAGATTGATGCATTGGTTTGAAATCAAATACTTTCATTTGCTGCTATACATGCTCCTGAAAATGTCGAAAAGTTTTTTCTGTATATGTGTTAAGTTATGGTTTATAGTTGACCTAAAGGTCAAATTTGTTTTGCATCATGTTTATGGTGATGGAATGTTATCATATGATGTATGGAAACTTATGAATTGATGTGGATGCCTCATATGCATGGTTATGATTGAATTCCACCTTTCTAGGTCAAAACTAGCTCTATGTGCTAGGGAGGTGAAGTGCAGATGTGATGCATCAACTTTGCATGGTTGGATGTTGTCAAAATTGAATTTTTATATCATGGTTAGTTTCTAGTCCGACTCTTTTTATGCATGAAAGAATCACGTCTTAAGAGTCATATCTGTATGGACTCCGATTGACTGCAAGAGATATGTCAAACTCCAACTGTGGGAGTTGGTTCAGTGTGGTTATGTTTTGTGGTTAAGGGCTGAAATTTCCTCATGGACTATGGTTGTCGTTTTATGGTGGAAGCCGATGTGGCTCATGGTTTTTTTCTGGATATGGTTATGCTGCCGAAAGTTTTGCAGCCATGTTATGTTCTAAAGTGGTTATGTAGGGATGGTCATGCCTCACCCAAGTTGGGTTATGGTTTATGATTTTGGGATTGGATCATGAAGTGATCTAGATGGTTGATGGTAGACCTGTAAGGCTAGAGACCCTGTACAGGCTAACTGCTTGGAAAAGATTGTTTGTGCATATGGAAAGTGCTATTGTGATTGGACTCACGTGTTATGTTTCTCATGGCAGCGTCGCTACAAGACTAGGATCACCTACATCGCTTAGCCTTAAACTAAAGGGTTGTTGACTTGGGGCTTTGTTGGATCGGGGGTGTTGCCTAGGTCTTCTTCTTTTTGTTAGGCTCATCTACATGGTTAGTGCATAACGGATTGAATGACCTACAGGGCTAACGCGTTGGGGATTTTGTCTTGGATTTTCCTAAACACCGGGTGTTGGGCATCGAAGAGGCGTGGCACCTAAATTGGTATGGTTGGTGTTAATACCCTACCACCTACTAGTACTTGGGATCCTTTTAGAGCTCGGGTTCATGGAGGGAGGTGAAGCGGCCTCAGCTTATGTCTGGCTCAGGTAGGTTGAAGGTGTCGCTCCCGAAAAAGTGAAATTCTCTCTGTGCGTAGTAGAGCGGATGTGGATGGGTGGACCGATTGATCCCTACACAGGGTCAGATGCTCTGCTAGTCATTTTGTCATAAACTTTTTCATGCTATGATATACCCAGATTTTGTCATTGCATAATTACATGGTTGCCTGTTTCATTTACATGGGGCATTTAAAGATTCTTTGTTGTCATTTTCTCATGTCTCTATGCACTCTATTTCACCCTCCACTATATTCTCTCTCTCTCTCTCTCTCTCTCTCTCTCTCTCTCTCTCTCTCTCTCTCTCTCTCTCTTCCCGCAACGTGGTGTACACACACCCTCCACAATGTTATATTTTTCTTGAGTACGCTTTCATTCATAACACCCACTCAGGGGTAGCACTAGTCGCTAGGTGCCTCTAGATGCAGTCCGGATCATGGCCTAAACTTCATGCTTGGTCAGGCACTGAGAGCTCCTCCCCTATGCAAATGCTTCCGCAACTCTGATGTATATTGAAAATTGTATAAAAGTGTAAATTGTATATTTTGTGCATAGACCCCTGGGGAGGGGTTTCTCTAATCTAAAAATCTCTCTAGGATAGCCTTCGCATACTTCCGCTGAGAAAAGAAGATGTTGTCTAGTGTCTGAAATTTCTTGAATCCAAGTGAAATTTCTTGAATCCAAGAGAATGGTGAAGAAGCTCAAGATCAGTCATCTCAAAATGTTGTGACCTCTTCTTCTTTTTCTTCACTAACTCGAGATAAGAGGTCTACAAAACATAAGGGAAAAATAACAACATAAAGGGAACTAGTACAACGGTATAGTGTGAAACCGCTAGGGAGTGAGGTGAATGGATAAGTGTGCTATCACTCTTGGTAGGTAGACCAACTTGGTGTAGTACAACCATTGTGTCATTGGCAGAGATATGCTTATCCACCAAGGCATGCCAGTCATGATGGCTGTCGATGATAGTCATCTAGGAGTCGTACATGTTGAGCTTGACATCTCAACATTTGTGGTGTAGATAATCTTGCCCCTCATTGTTGTTAGAATTTAAGTGACACATGCAACCAAGTGTCTAATCATGTGGCATACTATTATGTGTTCTTCCTCATATATAGAGTTGGGGCCTATATTTTTGCAAAATCCACTATTGTACTTATCACTTTATATGTTTGTATCTTGAAGCAATTATTGATTAGATAAGGGCCACGAGCTTCGAGTAGATAATTATTTTTTGTGTTTACCACACTTAAATTATTAGTTTTGAGAGCCATTTTGGCAAGAGAACTTGGTTTTGACCATTGGCACAAGTATAAAGGCTAATTTTTGTGAAGATAACTTGCATCTCCCTCACATGAACTCTTTTTTTTATTCCACAAATAGCTTCGTGAAAGATCTATGCGACAACTTAAGTCTCTTGCCTTATTTCCATGTTTTGGGCATGGCCCTCCACTTGCTATTTGTAGTCATAATTTGTGCTTTAAGCATCCATTTTGAATTTTGAGAATAGTTACGGATAGAGCTCAGCATTGATAAGCTATAGAGTGTAACAGACTTAATTAATTTAATTTAGATTATATGTAAAAAATGATGTTTTTAACCTCAAACTCTAGTGATGGGATGGGAACCCTAGATAAGTTCTAGATGGTCTTGTCTATCATTGTAGCAAGTTTCCTTTTAATAAAATCAGTTTAGCTTGGCAAATACTTATATGTGGTTGGTGATTGTAGACTATCTTTCAATGATTTGGGGTTTACTTGAGATTGGCATTTGATTGTAGCGTGTTGTGAGTGAGTTTTTAGGGAGGTTGACACTCTCTCATCACAACATCCTTGGGATTGATAATTTTGTTTGAGATTCTCAATAAGATTAGTAGAGTGGGGCCATTGCTAGGGATGGAAAAACCGAAATTAGAGAAAATTGTGTACCTAAATTTATTTTCCAAAGCTTTCTCTAGCTCACTCTAGAGTAGTCACCCTCATCGTAGTTTAAACACATAGTTAATGTTGGCCTTGTTGAGGGATTTGGGAGTATTGGGATACTTGACAAAAACCTCTCTAATTTGTTTATATTAGATTTCGACCAAGTGGGATATGCATACGGCTCTTGGGTGAGTTTGGAAGGTACTCAATGAGTCAAGGAATTGAAATGCGTTGCTCTTGTTGATTTTGACTTAAATCTATATTTTTAGATTTTCATAGAAGTATGGTAAGCAAGTGCATCATAAGAGGTGTGCACCCCCTAATTCCAAAAATTTCCATTCAAAGTTTGCATCTAGTACATTTTAAAGATTCGTAGCTCCAAGAACCAAATTGAATGTTTGCATGAGATTTTATGCTTGACAGAAATGCAAAATCATAGTTAAAGCTCGGTTCCATTGCTTAATAATGCATACTTCTAAAACATCGTGCCATTTGACAATTGTGCATAGCAATAGCCTCTACCATTACAAGTTGGTTGTACCTATTTTCTACATCGTACATGTGAATTTGGGATCCATTTGGATCATAGAACTGGGATCAAAGCCACTGACTATATAGAAACATGGACTTAGACTCGAGATACTTAGGAATTCACTCAAATAGATACCAAATTTATTACCAAGGGAATGAGTGATGTGTGTGCGCGTGCGCGCGTGCGCGTGTGTGTGTCTGAGTGAGATATATATATATATATATATTAAACCCACCACTGCCAAACTCCAAGTGGTGTGTAGACTTACTCCTATAAGACCAATCTCTATATCTTTCTAGCATTGGAAGGGTCCTACTATTTGCAACTTTGCATGGCACATCAAGAAAAAAAAATGGACTTAGACTAGAGATACTTATTAGGAATTTACTCAAATAGATACCAAATTGAGTACCAAGGGAACAAGTGATACAGATATGAGAGAGAGAGAGAGAGAGAGAGAGAGAGAGAGAGAGAGCTATTAAACCCACCAATTTCGAACTCCAAGCAGTGAGTAGACTAACTCTTATAAGAGCAATCTTTGTATCTTTCTAGCACTGGAAGGGTCCTGTTATTTGCAACTTTGCATGGCCCATCAAGCAAAAGCAAAAACTCCTCCACATTTTAAAGTCTTTAGGAGAAATCATTTTCTAGCCACATGGGGTTGATGGGTCTATACCTGCTTTGGAGATCATGCATGGAAAAATAGATCCTTTTCAAAAGGCATACCTAAAATACGTCCTTTTTTAACTAAGTAATTTAACAAACACTACAAGGACCATAGCTTTTTGTACATGTATCTTTTCTTCCACCCTTTAATCTTAATGTGTAGCAAGGGATCATGTCTTTAAGAATTTGATGGTCTTGGTTCATCTTTAGGTCAAAGTCTCCTGATCTCATGAATTGAGGTATGTTCTTGTTTTATCTTTCCACTAGTGGATACAATTTTAATCGGCTTTCTTGCATCAAGGAAATCTTCAACATTGTTAAGCCTTTGATATTGAAGGGGTTGCGAGCCAGACATAAACACCTTGACCTCATGAGTCATTCCTATTAAGGCATACTTGATTGATATACCTTATTTACCTCTCATCAAGAGGGCCTTAGTGTTTGCCTGAGTGATATACCTTATTTACCTCCCATCAAGAGGCCCTTAGTGTTTGCTAGAGTTGGTTCACCTTACATTGCTGCATGAAATTTTTAGCAAGCTATTTTGATTACAAGCAATGACAATGTTTAGAGGACCCAATAATGGAATCACCTGATTGTCTTTCTCAACGCTAGCTAATTAACATGAAGGCTCAGGCAAGTGGCACAAGTGCTTGCTTCCATACAAGATATTGTCTATTGCAGTTTGGATTTGTTGAGGGCTAGCAGGTTTTGGCTACTGGTTTTTTGGAATTCAATGCTATGTTGATCCACTAACAAAGTGCCACTTTAGGAGATAGAAGGAAGTGTGTCTTGATTTCTTGTAAGTTACAACAAGAAATAATAGTAGATACAAGCCAAAGTCTAAGGCCCAACAAAACTTCGAACACCAAAAGAATGGTATTTGTTTAGCTGGACCTATTCCAAAATGTTTCTTGGTTAAAGGTGGCATCAGCTTTCACTGCCCTAGTAAATTTACTAATCTCTTTTTTTCTTTGGGTACAGAGCACCAAGAAACTTGTCTGTGGATAAAGAAATATTTTGCAAGGATCCAATTTCGCACAATGGTAGCCCATTGCATTTGTTGATATTTAAGTTTGAAAGCCATGATACGTGTTTAGCTTAGCTTGCACTATTTAAATTAATAGACTAAACGATGCACGTGGACGTCATGTAAATGGTGCAGTTGTTGGAATTAGGGTTGCAAGGAAACACACACAGCTTAGAGAAGATGAAGAAGCTCAAAGCACACAAATGAGAGTATATTGCTTAGTGCACAAATGGAAAGATAAGATAGTCCTAGAATGATAGTTGTATATACAATGCATGGGGGGAAAACCTCCTAGTGAGCGGAAAAATGCCCCGCTGGTCCTAAGTGTGTTCACACACATCACTACCACATATATGGCAACAAATCCCCCCTGGGAGTGATGTTGTGAATGAGAGCTAGTACCTAGTGTATAGGGAAGTGCCATGCCCTGAGGACATGACCAATCCACAAAGAAAGCAAGCCCAAGGCTTTGAGAAAAGATTCAAACTTCTCACGGGGCAATGCCTTTGTGAACAGATCTGTAAGGTTGTCCTATGTCAGCACATAAGCGAAGTTGATCTCTCTTGCTGAGAGTCTCTCTCTCACATAGAGATAATGCACCTCAATGTGATTTGTGCACGCATGAAAAATTGGGTTCCTTGCAACTGCCTATGCGCTCTGACTATCAATGTAGATGATGTCTGCAGTGTCTGGTTGTCAAATACCCAAATCAACCATAAGGACTCTGAGCCATACACACTCAACCGTAGCTATGAAGACTACCTTGTACTTAGCCTCACAACTAGAGGTGCCCATAGTAGGCTGACACTTTCTCAACCATGATATGGCCAAGCATGAAACAGAAACCACTTATGGGCACTTGCATTTCATAACAACTAGCCCAATGTGAGTCCAAAAAATCATGTAAATCTAGAGACAATGATCCACTGTAGTAAAGGAGAAGTTAGAGGATTTGGAGTGTCTACTTGAAGATGCATTACAGTATCTTTCTGAGCATAAAGGTAGAAGAGTAGACTCTTGTTCTACCAAGAAGGGGATAAGGAGGTTGTTGAAAGCTTGTTCTTATTTGGGAGGGAAGCTTGAAGATAGTTTTGATTGGGCTGAGAATAGTGGTGATGATGAGGAGTGGGTTTACCTAATGGAAGTGAGCCTAGTGTTTCAAAAGAAGGGAGTAGAAGTGTGTGTGAGC
Source organism: Adiantum capillus-veneris (assembly GCF_014529385.1). Lineage (NCBI taxonomy): Eukaryota > Viridiplantae > Streptophyta > Polypodiopsida > Polypodiales > Pteridaceae > Adiantum > Adiantum capillus-veneris. The sequence goes on from NC_140954.1 coordinate 70,368,934, forward strand.
CAAAGAAGCCACTAAAATCCTATAAAAACTATAAGCTAGCATCACGTGCTGATGAAAAAGGTTTTTCTTAAACTTCATGGCCTCAATGAGGTATTTCATCCATGCAATGCATGTGTCAACAATGAAAGGCTACCAAGAAGCGAGTTTTTAGTAACAAACAAAAATCAAGATAAACATTATAATGGTGTTTTTGGCTACTGTGATTTCCAAAAGATCTTTCTTTTTGGAAAGTTTCTCCATGTTGCAATGCAAGATGGAAGTAAGAAGCTGAAGGAAGCTAGATGTGTTGATTAAAGATGTTTTCTCTCAAATGGAAGATTGGACTCCTTTGTTGAATTCTTGAAAGAGCAGTGTGAAGTTGTTCAATATTGTTCAGTTTTTTTTCAATATTTTATGGTGCTCAAGGAGGTAGAAAATGATGTAGAAAGTGCTCAATTTGAGGCAAATTTCACTAAGTTAATGTTTTTGCAGTCAAATCTTGATGGAAAGTATGTTGTAGTTCATGATTTTTTGAATTGTCTTGATGAGGAGAATGTTGCAACATCACAAAGGTAGCAAAAGCCAAGTTTGTCACATTTTGAGGTCAAAGCAGTACATATGCAAAGTTCTTTGGATGAGATTTTTCTTCATCCATTAGTGCAAAATCAAATGGTTAACCATTATGTTATGATTTTAGCAGATGATCATTTGGATTTTTTTATTGAGTGCAAAGTGACAATAATGTGCAAGCAAATTTTAGTAATCTGAGTTTTTAACAATCATCTTTTAGTGTTCTCGATGTTTATGCAATGAACCAAATGAATTTGATTTTGTCAAAGATTTTTTAAGTTGATTATAATTGGCTATTTTTTAAGTTGATTATAATTGGTTGATTGATGATGGATTTGAATTGAAGCAAAATATAAGGGAAGAAAATGAGAATGTTGAGTTTTGGGCAAAAATTCAAGAAAGATAAAAATATCAATTTGTTGAAGATTTTGGATCTCAAATTGTTTCTAAAGTGGTTAATCCATATCTAGAGATATTGAGATGTTGAAGAAGTATTGTTTGTTAGTGGAAAACTTTGTTTTCAAAGTTGAGCCTCTTTTGAAGTAAACTCTAATTGTTTTGAGATTATATTGGTGGATGAAGCTAATTTTAGACATGTTTATGATCTCTATGAGCATGTGCTTACAATGTGAAGGTGCAAATATTCCTCATGTAAGATCTTATTAAAATCAAGATGTTAAGGCTATTGTTCATCATTCAATTATTTTTATTGCATTTGGATAAGATTTTGCAAGATCACTTAAAGTGGGAATTTCTTATCCCTAATTTTAAAAATTCATGTGGATTTGACAAAGAAGTGATCAAAAGGTTATGCACACACTTATGGGATTGATTATGAGGAGACATTCAACCCAGTAACCAAGACGGTTATCGTTCATGTGTTTATTGCAGTGGTTGTAGCTTTAGGATGGGTGTTGGAACAAATGAATGTAAAGAATGCTTTTTTGAATGGAGACTTGGAGGAAGCTGTGTATATGGAGCAGCCGCAAGGTTATGCAAATATGAGTCTACATGGCCTTGTATGCAGGTTAAAGAAAGCATTGTGTGGGTTGAAGAAAGCACCTAGAGTCTAGTATGAGAGAATTGTTGTATTCCTCATTTCATTGGGCTTTGAGATGTCATTCACTGTATGTGCAAAAGAATCAAGCCAAAATTGTGGTGATATGGATCTATCTGATTGACTTGATTGTTGGAGGTGATAATGTGGTTGAAGTAGAGGGTGTACAAGCTCTACTTATGCAAGATTTTGAGACGAAAGACTTGGGGGACTTGTGAGATATCTTGGGCATTGAAATTGTTCACACAGAATAGGGTGTATGGTTGTCACAAAGACAATATTCTTTACATGTTGAAAAGTATGGCATGGCTAATTGTAAGTCAATTGTGATGTCTTTAGATCAAAATTAAAAGTTGGAGAATGATGTAGGTTAAGTACTTGAGAATACTACGATATACAGGAAGATTGTGGGTAGCTTGATCACTTATGCAGTCCTCCAAGAAACCACACTTGGATGCAATGAGGTGCATGTTGCACTATGGGAGTGCTACTTTGGATTATGCATTCTTTTATAGGGCTGATGTGGAATTGCAACTTTATGATTACATAGATGCAAATTGGGCTAGTAGCACATACGATCACAGGTCTACCAACGCATTCATGTTTTCACTTGGGAGTGTTGCTATCACATGGAGTGGTAAGAAGCAACCTACAATTTCTCTTTTGAGTAAAGAGACAAAGTACAGTGGTGCTACAGTGACGACATGTGAGGTAGCATGGTTGGGGTTTCTACTTCAGGACTTTGGAGTCTCGGGGGGTTCACCATTCAGTACCCCCCTATATGACGTGCGTTCACGGGGTATTTGAAAAACCCCTCTTTTAACATGTCAGAATGAATAAAATGACCCCTTATTTTAGGAAATTTTTCCAAAATTGAATATTAAAATCCCTTATTTTAATTTATCTCTGTTAAATTGCCTAATTTTTTTGTATTTTAAAACCCCTCCTTTCGAACTCACGTTATACATTAACATGATTACATAGTGCACCCCCCGAGTTTTGAGTACAGGTGTAGAGGCCTATTGTCATCTATTGTGACAACCTCAGCAACATATAGTTAGCACGAAACCCACTCACTTCATGCTAGAACAAAGTACATTAAGGTGTATTACCACTTATCAGAGAGAGGGTCTTCATATAGGTGACATCGACCTTGAGTACGTGGAGATGAATGAGTAGGTTGCAGAAGGCCCTTGAAAGTGGAAAATGTGTGGTGATTTCGAGTGATGCTTGGCATACGGGACATGGCATTGAGCTTGAGGGGGAGTGTTGAGATGTCAAGCTCAACGTGTACAACTTGTGGATGACTATCAATGATAGTCATCATCATTGGTACGCCTTGGTGGATACACATATCTTCGCGAGTGATACTATAGTTGTACTACACCGAGTTGGTCTACCTACCGAACATATGGCACATTTATCCATTCACCTCACACACTAGCGGTTCACACAAGACCATTGTACGTGATTTCCCCTTTATGTTTTTATTTTTCCCTTATGTTTTGTATACCTCTTATTTTGAGTTAGTGAAGCAGAAGAGAACATGTTTTGCCTCCATGTGTGTGTGTGTGTGTGTTTTCTTTGGGGGGGGGGGGGAAGGGGGCACGCAAACGCGTGTTCTTGCAAGATCTCAAGCTCTCTTCTTCTTCTTCTTCTTCTTCTTCTTCTCCTCTCTCTCTCTCTCTCTCTCTCTCTCTCTCTCTCAACGAAAAGTTTCACATTTTGTCCTTTGTTGAGGTCTATATCGGGGTGGCTATTATGGTAAAAACAATATGGTGCATCCTCCTCATCAATAACGCTATTGGAGCTTCTTCATTCAATTGACTTTCACCTGTGATAACACCTCGTTGTGCTCATTGCAGACTTGGCATCACTCATAGGATTCCCTTCACCATAGATTTTGCAATTACCTTCAAGATCAATTTCCTCTCCAATTGCCTCTAGCGTCCATTTTCCTAAAGCTTTGCTTTTCTTTAGATTGACATAATTCTTCAATTTTTTTTGTCAAGCCCTCAATAAACCTTGACAAGACCCACTTGTGTATTGGGAAGAAGGCTACTATGGCTAGGTGGTTGGACATGGCCAACCACCCACACCCTTATTAACACATAATTCTATACTCTGTGGCTAATAGAGATTAAGGTGATACACATTGGTATGCATGTGCTCCACCACTAGCTTGCTCTCTCTCTCTCTCTCTCTCTCTCTCTCTCTCTCTCTCTCTCTCTCTCTCTCCCCTTTCAACTAGTATGAGAGATGTGATTGCAATGGTGTTGTCGACGGAGTGAAGAGGCACAGTGCTCGGTGAAGAAGATCAAACATTTTTCAAGAAGAAGTTCAAAATTTGAGCTAGAGTATGAAGCTAGAGCTTGTGTAGATCTCGAGGAGTAGGCTCTTGGCTGATTCTGTCAGAGTCATTTTTCTGTTTTTGTGCTTCAAAACATAGTTTTTTACATGTCTCTCTCTCCAAACATCTGTGATCCAATGGTCTATCCGAGGGTCTTGGTACATTTGAACATGTTGGTGTAATCAAATTTCTAAAGTTCTCTACATAGAATTTTCTATCAAAAGGTCGATTTTTTTCTTTTAGGTCCCAAGATATATTTTCTAGTATATCTCTCTTATACAAATTTGGATAGGCACGATCCAGGAGTTTAGTTTGGGGCAAGCAAAGTATCACATTGCTAGAATGTGTTCGTCATTCTTGAGTAGCTTTTTGCACCCAATATAAATATTATCCCACCCAACACTTGGATGCATACAGTTCTTTGGGTTTGTGGATATTGTTTTGTCATTTTAGCACATCGCATTGAACATCTAGAAATTTCCATAAAGAGACCAATCCATACATGTGAAGTAGAAAGTTCTTACCTTTTCTATATGTCTTTTGGGCTAGCTTTTGTAGCTATGTTTCAGTCCCTTTTTTTACCTTCCTTGCTCACTTGATCAGGTCGTTAATTGTTCGAACTTGAACTATTAGAAGTGTAGCTCTACTTATAACTTCACTGTTTGCAATCTAAAGTTTCCAATAATAGAAAGGGGGAAGGAATAATGTTCTTCAAAATTGTCAAAATTTCATATCAATTAACAATAATAGTAGTAAAAATTATAAGAAGCGTGATTTTCTAGATGTTTTGACTGCAAGAGTCTCTACTATTGGGCAGTGTTAGAGAGAAATGAGGTCATCTAGTTTTCGCAGTGGGCCAACATGCCATGCATTTCCATCCCTCTAGGGAGAAGAATGCTACAAAGAAATTGGCAAATATTGAAGGGGTTAACAAAATAACGCCTCTTCAAGAGCCGACAATGCATCTAATCAATGCTCACATATCTTGCTTTGTAGTATTAATTTTTCGATAAAAATGAAAATTCTTGATTGTAATTTTGCTGGACCATCATTTTCAAGGAAAAAATGGGCATTTAGGTTTATACCTTAGCGTTCGGCATATATTTGAGTTGTATCCTTAGTTCCACCTTCAATCAAGGGCAAGCCGGAAAAAAAAAAAGTTCCAACAGTGCGACAAACTACAAATGCGGCCTCCGGGCATTGAGGGGGTGGGATCTATGGTGAGATGAAGGAGAGCCGTAGATCGTGACAAAGTAATCTCGGGTACCCGAGATTCCTTTGTACCTGAGATCACTTTGCACCCGAAATTACTTTGCGGTCGACCCTCGAACCCTTGACCTCACCTTTGCGACTCCCATGTCCTATCAACGAGCACCCGCGTGTTTATTGTGATTGTATGGGCCCGAGATTCCTCTTATACAAAATGTGACCAAAAGTAATCTCGGGTACAAGTAGTAATCTCGGGTACCCGAATACCCGAGATTACGTTTTGCACCTGAGATGCGGTGCCGACAAGATCTACAGTGCTCAATGCTCTCACCATAGATCCCATGCCGCATACCCGTGTAATATAGTCCTGAGGAAGGGCACCCCGCATGTGCGACAACGACCCTAAAGTCAAATGCACAAAAGTAGATTTGTGAGTGCAAGAGCATTATGTACGAGGACATTAAAGTGAGGTTGTGGGGAGTTGGTGGAAGGCGCCAAGTGGCACGTAAATCTGAAAGCTGGTGTGAGTGATAAATGCTGATAACGTGCATGAGGAGTCGATGACCCATGAGTCATGACTCATGAGTCGTAAGGACTAAGGAACTCCAAAAATAAATTGATAAAAATAACGATAAATTAATAATACGCAACACGCGTCTGATTTTATTTTTTTTGCGGCTGACGTATGTGCTTACATCACCAATCAAACCCATTAAGACGGGAAGGGTACAAGTCAGACTAGCATTCAATGAAGCTTTCTTTCCATGGGGCGCAGTCACACGTGCAATTTGGACCATAATGAGAGCATGCCCCTTGGCGCTATCACAAGAAGATTTTAGAACTATTCTCATATAGGAAAACGGAGTCTTTTTTAATGTTTTTCATACAATACATAACATCATGAGCTTCTGCTTGAGAGGCATACCTAGCTAGGTACGATTGGGGGCAAGGGACCACCGGTCCCCACCATGGGGGTTGGGGGGCCGGTGGTCCCTTGCCCACAATTGTACCCCATGGGGGGGCCGGTGGTCCCTTGCCCTCAAGCGTACCTAGCTAGGTATGTGGTGCCTCCCTCACAGAAACTCATGATGTTAAGGTAAGTCACAATGTGCGAATTATTGTGAGAATTTGTCCGAAACTTCTTATATATGACCCATGAGTCACAACTGCATACCAAATTTGAAATTATTTGGAGCCAATCTCTTCTTGTGTTCTTAAAGAGCAGGTAAAGTGTGAGTATGTTTGTCTTCTTTCTACCCAACTATGCTCTCAATTGAGCAATTGTCCCCAGACATGAGATGGCTATCAGTTACTTTGTTGCATAACCAGGCCACAATTGCAATAGATATTTGTTACATGTAACAATGCAAGTCTTTTTGCAACTATACCCATTTTGGCATAGTTGCACCAATTATATCTTATTGCTAATTGGTGCCTACATGCCCACATCCAATGCAAAGAGTAGGGGTAGAGAAGGGAGAATGTAGCTCTGTCAAAATGGTGGAAGGAAATGGGAAAGCCTTTTGACATACTCATGTTTTGCAAGCACAAGCCCTGAATGAGAGCAAGGGGAAAAGGGAAGCACCTGCCTAACTTAGCATATATGATTTAGAACCACCCAGGCCAATCTTACCGAATTTCGGTCTGGGAATGGACAGGCAAACCAAACAAGATTTGCATATGATGTTTGGGTTCAAAACAAAAAATTTGTACTTTGGTAATGCACTCTAGGAACTTTAAACACGTGCATAACATGTTATGGCCTTTTGCTTGGTCACTCACTAGCTAGCAATGAGTTCATTCTAAGCATCAGCTCTCTACAGCACATACGATGAGGCTCATGGTAACTATTCAGTTAAATTCTGGGTTGGTTCATCACCATCAATCTTCAAAATAAGTGATTGTAGAGCAAGCTTTCGTTTTTTATCTTCCATCAGAATGAACTGTAAGCTTATGAGCAATGCCTGTTGTCATGGTGCGCTTCGATCTTACAAAAGCAGTCTAAGTGCAATCGTATAATGTCCCACCAAATTTATCGTCTCTTAAATTTTAAGCTCCCTTCACTTGTTCAGCATTGTGTTTCAGGTTATGATATAACATTAAAACTGAGCCATCAGAGAGAAAGAGAGAGAGAGAGAGAGAGAGAGAGAGAGAGGGGCTCAAACTGTGGGCCATTGCCATGCATACATGTGAGCTTGGGTTTATAATACCATGCACTTAGATAATTAACATTCCAAGCTGGTGAACAGTTTTCTCAATATTAGTTTTCAAATAACCATCAAATAGGAAGCTTCGACGGTATCAAGGATAAGTCCCAGCAAAGACCGCTATTTTCATCTAAAGAGAATAGGTATCACTTTGGCACATAGACATAACACTGGTACATGTTGGCAAAACTTTGGACAAGGCCTTAGGCCTTCTCAAGAAAAGGGTTCCAAGTTCAAGCTCACATAGCCAAGGTAATTTCTTGGAGCAATATTTTCAACAGTAAGGTTCAGCCATGGCCAAAGATTTTGGTCATGAGAGTAGACAAGCTTCACAGAAGAGAGGCATTACTTTTCTTTCAAATATTGGACAAAAACGCAAACAAAAATTCCTTCAGAATGGCTGTAAAAGAAAAAAATCATCATCATTACTAAGAATATAAAGAATTTTTTGGGGTTGATATATATAGTCTGGTTAACAGTAAGATTGTGAGTTGTCTCAGCTCCATAAGAATCAGGTCTCTCGAGTGTTTCCTCTTTCTTTGGGGAAGGCATACCCCTGTGTATTTTTTACACTCAACTGGAGGCCTCCCCATATATATACAATGTTCCCTCAGAAAAAAGAAAATGGCACCATATGTAAATAAAGCTCCGTACCGACCGATGGGAGCTGCGAATTTCGACAAAAAAAAAAGGAGAGATCAGGCATATCAAGAGCCAACTTCTGACTCTTTTCTCCACAGCAAGGTTGCTAGCCATTACTAGAGAGTGGAAAGAGAGGCTACCACCTACTATTCACTCTAAAAGCTCAAGGTCAGCTCTCAAGGCAGTTGTGTTTTTAGTACAACCGATCCCTGTCAAAAAGGGCCCCATTAGTAGTTCAAGGTTCTGAACCATTCTTTTCTTGAGGCTCCTTTCCTTTGTAGAAACACACTCCTTGCTGCTTGTCAGAAGTTTTCCTTGTGGAACTCAAATCTGGTGGTGGAGACTTGGTTGTAATCCCGCACTAGATTGTCCAGCTCCTTGGCAAGTAGGGATGGTCCGCAGTAGAATACCCCTATTAGTCAAACAAGTCAGTCCACTTGCCTTTAGATAACCATCATGTTATAAGCGGTACAAGCTCAACAAGACATCCCTTGACCTCCCTTGTTAATGATTATGCAACACAAAAATTCACCATGAGTCTTTGCAAGTAGCTTGTTTGCCAGTCAGCAATACCAAGAGAACCTACTAGAAGATGAGGAGTATATGTGTAATCAGACTAATTCTCCACAAGGAACCAGACATACCTATTCTTGCCCCCTTATGGATGGTTGCCAGCCGTGAGAAAACCTTCTTCCAGTTAGGTCTAGCAAAGTGAGTCCTCACCTGCCATAGAGCACATAAGGATTAACAGCTTTGCACACAAGGTCCTCTACAAAAAGGCACTCTTGAGAATTTACCCTGGTCCCCGAGACAATGTCCACGCCGTTCTTGGCATGATGCAAAGCTTGAACCATGGTGATTAGTGCTGAGCGAGCATCGCCCTCCTCATAAACACTTGTTAGATAGTTATGCATCTCTATCACACCCTGCAACAAGGCAAAATTAGAGGTTATCATTATGGAAATTTGCAAAATCCAAGCTCTTATTTCAAAGGAGCACACCCCCCCCTCCAACATCAATTGAAAGTTATGGACTCACGGTAGCCATCCACAAGGCTATATAAGCATCCACTCCATCATGCACAAAAGACAGCCTGAACTCTTCGTCATAGCTAGAAAGAAAACAAAAGCTCACCCTGACATCTTTCTCTGCAACTTCATTCATTACTCCCTTGAACCACTCAAATGAGCCTTGCTCCCTTGTTACCCAATAGAAGTAGGCATTCGAGGGGCAGAGAGCCTTCCTCTTCTTCTTCGAACCTGAGCTCTCCAAACTCTTGGACGAAATGCTGGACTCCAAAGAGCTTATGCTAGAGTTCGAGCTTGAGCTTGAAGTGGAGCTCGTGCTTGAATCCTGCATGGTTACATCAAACCAAATGAACATTGGGTTACCACCTATACATCAGTTGAACGCATACTGGGTTGGTAACATGATGGAGCTAAAATGCATCAAGGGAATACACTCACAGGAATAGAGGGTTGCTGGTCCGCAAATCTGATATTATTCAACATATCCCGCAAAATGCTGATGAATGGTGTTGCTCCAATACCAAGCCCGACAAGAAGAAGCACATCATACTTCTTATAATCTTGTGCTGGTGCTCCGTATGGACCGTCAATTCGCAGCTTTGGAAACCTAGAGAACAATAAATTCGGAGTAAAACCACATCAATAGTAAGACCTGGCTTCAGCATATTTTGATAAGTTTATTTCATCTGAAATGTGTGCAATCCACACACATAATTTACATACCACTTAATTTTGACACATCCAAAATTAAGAGTCAGATCAAACAAATTCAGAGGGGTACCTATATTCATTGCCGAACTTGCACTCTGCTCTCAGCAACCCACTCTTGCCAGCTATTGGAGGCTCCATGATCTATATTACCCTTGGGTATTAAGGCTCAGATACATGCATGAACACTCTTGGCTATAATTGAGCAAATACCTCAGAAAATATTCTTTTCATTTCTAGAGTCCAATCACCGAGAGTACGTATATGCACTGTCAACACACCATCTCCAGGAGCCGACGTAAGAGAAAAAGGGTGCCTGCAGTATGTAAACTCTTAGCAGCAGCCTATGGACCACCAGCTATTATGTTGCTACAAGCATGCATATTGATAGGGATCAAAGCACACACATGGGCGGTCCATTGTGTGAAAAATCATGATTGCACAAAAATGTACCTCATTGCCATGCATAAATATCCTCTTGATTTACTTGGAAAGTCATCAGTATAATAATCTGACATATTCTTCAAGAAATGTCAATGTTTATGTACGTCTAGTAGGCTCTTTACCATGAGGTCGCAATAAGTTAGCAGAAATGCATGCCCCAAACACCACTTTGGAATAAAACTTGGAAATCAGATCTCTTGTCCAAAAAGAAGGCTATTATCTTACCATTCAAATGGTGACACATCAGGACACTGCAGAAACATGTACATTCCACTTTTGTACTTGAAGCCTGGAGGTTTGGTCATGGAAAGAGCCAGCACGTTACCAGCATATATGGCAGCCTGCAAGCGCCATAAATAACACAAAGATGTGTGATAACATGAAAAATGGCAATCCACCCCTTTGAAAAAACTCATGATACACTACAATTGGAAAGGAATTTGAACAGCCAAGCACAACAAACTTTTCTCTTTGAATTTCCAGTGTCTGTCTTAATCATTTGAATACAAGCATAACATTCGATTGACATCAAGGAATGAGCCAAACAGAGAGAAGAAATCTGAGAAAGTGACAGTATTGTAATGAAGCTACAACTAACTTTGGGGTAAGCAAAAAAATACTATTTGTGCAACACCTTCCTCACCTAATGGTACAATTATGAACTTGCATTTGAATGGAGATCAGCACTGCTTTGAAGTATTGCAATATAATACTTATGCGCGATCCATTCATATGCACAGTCTTTCTTTCTGCTTTGCAACTTTTGAACGAACTTTTCTTATCAAAGCATAGATTTGAAGACCTGATATGAGCATTTTGGGAGACAGGACATCCAGAGGATAGAAAGGGGTCTCACCTTCACTACCGTCACGGTGTAATAGCCGGCCCTGAATGACCTCAGAACACGCTCTCCTGTGTACAACAAGATTGGTATTGCCAAATACATCCAAGCCTGCAATGCAAAGCACCAAAATGTGCAGGTAAATTTGTCAAGAAGAAGAACTCCAATCCTCTTTAGGGTGTTGCGCATAGAGCCAAGCCAGCTTATTTGTAAATTATAGTATCTTAACACTTCACAACATCAATGACATGAGGCAAAATTGCACTTTCTTAGTTCCCCAAACAAGGTATGAGCTAAAGTGAGAGTTTTCAAGTTTCAACACCAATAAGAGGAATTACTGAGCAAATTTAAACACGTTTTGAAACTTCGTATTCTACAACCTAATTTTCTAGACAGGAAACAAAAAAAAAAATGCCATCTCGGACAAAAGCTGCCAGGACGTTTCAACTCAATGCCATAGATGCAAACATGAATGTTAATCATGTTTCACAACCTGTAATGTAAACTACTTAAAACCTATAAACCCTTGTAGCTGGGCGTTTTGAACCCTCTTTTTCTTGGTCTTTGCACTAGAGAATCCTTAGCATTTTGTATTGAGAAGAGGTGGTTTGTACTGACACATTTTGGGGCTGAAATGTTTTGCAGTCACACCAAGATTCAACCCACTAGAGTACCTGCAAATCTGTATATAGTTAGTTCATAACTAAAACTTATTTCATCAAGCCAACAAATAGAGTTTCTATCACACTTCCTCGGGACGCTAGCACTTGCAACAAGGCGCAAGTTACAAATGGTTTAATTTAGAGAGAGAGAGAGAGAGAGAGAGAGAGAGAGAGAGAGAGAGAGAGAGAGATCATACTAATGCCCTGTAGACGACAAAGTTGGCCTGAAGGACAAAACAATACATTCTTTTTAGCATATTGCATTTGGGTGCCAAAGGCATGCCCTTTTCAATGCATTGTTTAATTTTTGTCAACCTGCAGATGACAAGCAACTTTACTTCCTCCCAGGTCCAAGAGGGAGTACGACGGACTGAACCATCAGCCATTCAGCTCATTACATCGGCTGAGGATACATCCCTTTTGATACATTGCACTCTCCCAATGCAAAAGCATGGCCTTACTACTGGGGGTTCCATTGGCTCCTCTGCCGATCCAGTGGAACCCTCAATGGCCAATGTCTCCCCTCGTGCTTAAGCTATGGTTCTCGTAGAGACTCTCTCTCTCTCTGACCCTTCCAGCCTTCCTGATGAAGCTTTTCCAAAAAGGCTGGTAGGGTAAAGTGTGGAACCAATGGGAAACTGGTTGCTCAACAATTGATGCAACACGTGCACAGCTGGAAAGAAGGAAGCCCATTGGCGCCAGTAGGCCGGACAAATCAGTGGCCTTGGACTGGGCGACCAGCAGGCCACCCAGGCTCCCAGCCACAGCAGAAAGTTCTTGCCACGTATGTACACACCTCAGTTTAGATGCAGCAGGCCGGCTGGGGGGTGGCCATGTGCAGAGAGAGAGAGAGAGAGAGAGAGAATTCGTCATGATGTTAGCCATTCGCCCAAACGTGACAAATCGTGCATTTAAGCGTTTACGTCTCTCTCTCTCTCTCTCTCTCTCTCTCTCTCTCTCTCTCTCTCAACTCTAATAACTATAAAAACTGAAACCCGGAGTTCCCGCACAAGTTGATGAGTTCAATACCCATCTGCCGCGGGTCGTGAAAGAGTGGAATACCACCCTCCCCCTCTCCCTCTCTCTCTCTCTCTCTCTGCCTCTACGCGCGCAAGTGAGCAGCTATGACGGGACAAACGGGCCGTTAAAAGTACAGACTCCAGGAGGGTGAGAGTGTCAACGAATCTGTGTGTGTTTTCGCGCGCCCATGTTTTGCTTGGCTTAAGTAGTCAAAAATCTGTGCTTGTTTTGCTTGGCGTTGTGGGCCTAGTCAGCTAAGAGTGCGACAAATGTGGGTATTCTTGTGTCTTCAATTTGGGCCAGGTCACGAGAGAGAGAGAGAGAGAGAGAGAGAGAGAGTGTGTTGGCATTGTGTGTTTGTGTGTGGATCATTTCACTTAGTCGTGGATATTTACAGCAGATATGTTCAAAACATAGACAATTGCAAAGCAGGAGAAACAGACAAAATTACCGTTTTCTGCCTCCAGTCATGGGTGAGGTAAAGGTAGAGGGAGTGAACAATGAGCAGCACATAGACAATGGTGAACAGATGGTGCGAGTACCAAAAAGCATTAAAGCCTGTCATTCTATGAAGAGGCCAAGGCAGCTTCAGTTGGTTCCGCCGAAACCACTTAGATGCAAGCAAGAATGCAAAGAACATGAGCATCACCATAAGCAGCCCTGTTACTCCTTCGACTCCCTTCATTAAGCTCTTGTAGCTTGGCTTCACATGGTTGAATTTTGACCCCAAGTACTTCTCAAACTTCTCATCGTCGCAACTCGTCAGAAGAGGGAAATCACATGCCATGTGTGCTACTCCATGCAACAGCACTCCAGCGCATATAGCTACTGCAATTGTCTGCATAAACCATAAACAAAAACGAAAACCTTGATTATCTTCCGAAGAATATCACACTAAAGACATGATCTGTTCATTAGATTCTGCTTTGATCAGAAGAACATACACAAGTTGAATGAAACAATGCATTCCATGTATGTTCATGATAGTTTCATTCGTACTGTAGTTGCATTGTGGAAACGCAACGAGTTTGCCCACACATGTTATGAACATACGTAGGTATTGGGTGGCATCATTAAATTCAACTTCCCAAGCATTTTTTCGCAGTTATAGTGGCACATGGATTTCTATCATTAGCTTTGCATTTTCTCATAGATATGGCTCATGCATGTAGATAGTCAGCTTTGCCAATTTGAGACACAAACATTCTATCTGAAACACAAGCATTCTTTCTTTCTGCAAACGCGACATGCTCGTGTTACCCACAGGCTATAGCTTCAACTTGAGGTCCACCTTTAAACAAACCACAATGCAAATAGAAAGGCACCTTATGGAAGTTGATGTTATCATCAAAAGGGACAATGGAGCCCAAAATAGTTGAGCGTAGCCAGGTGATGGTGTTTCTGCACACAGGGAGTAAGATGAGAGCCATATTGAGCTTGAGTGTCTCCGCCGCACCTTTTGCCGCGCACAAGCAATAGCCCATCACATAGAATGACGATCTCTGCTTGTATTGGAAGAACTTCCATAAGAAAAGGCCACCCATGGCAAGCACCCAAAGCAGGACAACCCAATACCGCTGCCAGTTCTCATCCAACATGCGTACTGCTGCACGCGATGTCCGATAAACAATGTTCCGCCGATGTGTAGGTATCAAGGTCTGGCTTAGAGTTTGACTATAGTTGCTGAGCACATCTCTTGTGAAGCCTTGGCATTGCTGTCCTTGAAGTAGAGCTTCAAGTTGCCATAACTGTTGACAAAAGAACCTATTAAAGTAAATGCCTACAGAAGAAAATGTGTTTGAATTTGCATTAATTGAACTAGTTCTAGTAATCATAGGGGGGTCTATTGAATTCAGTCCTTCAGACATGAATCAAGCAATCAGCAAAGCCATCAATCCTTAACAACCCATGTTACTCTGAGAAAATGAACAAGTAATGGCAGTATACCTCTATGTAGCCTATATTGTCAGGATCAAGCTCCTCCATAATCAATGCAGCATACTCCTCCGCTTGATCTTTAAGCTTTGATAACTTGTTTGCAGAGGCACTCAATGCTATCACCTATAAGAGAGACAAGTGAGACTCCCACCACAAACTTTCTTACAGAAAACATGGTGCAAGATAGCAAGGCAATGAGGATGACTACTTATCCTACTTGCTCCCTGATCATACCTCTCGAACTTCCTCTTCCGTGATACGCCCATCCGCATTTTTGTCACACCTGCACACATTGGAAGATCAAAACTCGCATTCTGTTTCATGATCGAGATTCGAACAAACAAGAAGAAAAATGACATTTTAAAAAAAGGATAAGGGCAGTCATCACACACTTTTCTGGTCTTACATGTCAAAGAAGATCTGTAGGCGCGAGTCAAAACTCTGGTTGTTGATTTGCATCCAAAAGTCCTTAAGCTCATCCATAGAAATAGCTTGCAAAACCATGCCTCGCCTTCGTGACAACGCATCAAAAAGCTCTGTGGCAAATTCATCAGAGTCTTTCATACCTACAAGATGAAGACAGTCAGTGTTGTAGGAAGTGTCACATGTTCTGTAGGGCAAAGAGTACATATAGCCATAAATATAAAAAAAGTGGACATGCAAGTACAAAACTACATTGGCACAACATTCCTATACTAAACCAGCTCAAGTCTGGATATGGGCATAAAAAAAAGAGAAGCACTGACCAATACAAACTCCAAAATCTGCCCGCGCAAGGAGGTTATCTGTCGAAGCAAGGTTGTAGAAGCGATTTTCGACCTCTTGCCATTGGATGGACGCATCGGTGGCCTTACTGATAAAGCGAAGCCCTTCAAGAGCAAACTCTGCACTTGATTTGCATCGCTGTAAAAATGCTCTCTGAGACAGACTGGAGGAGCCAAGCCGAATAGATGAAGGCACCCGTGAAGGAGCTCGCGAGCCAGGACCTGAAAGAGAAAAGTCCAAATTTGAAGAGTTTCCTCCACTGCCATTTGCGAAACGTCTGAGCTCTTGAGAGAATTTGCTCATCCTTCGTGATGTTGATGATGTCCGCTTGAGAACATCTGTAGATAAATCCGTTGAAATCTGCTTGATGAGCCGTCCTGATGCATTTGATGCAGTCCTTACGATATTCATGAATGAGCTCCCACTTTTCTTTTCCCACTCCTGCGCGAGTATCCTGCATTCTGGATCATCCGATGTCGTTTGCACACTCCTCAACAAGATTGAATCATCTCTGACATCAAGAGTGACCTCAACAAGCTGATCAGCTTCTTCCCCTGCACGTGCCATCACATCCTCGAGCTTCCATGGGAGCTGCCCACCTGGCCCACTACAAAGATCTACACTTCCCAAATCAAACGCGAATGTGCGGTAGTCTTCTAGTTTCCCATTCCGGGGATGAGGATAGCATTCTTCAATAATCTGCCCGCTCCTAGGCGCTCCATACGGGTAGACATACTCCTCTATGTATCCACTCCTTGGCAGCCCCCCACTTGCCCCTGCCTTTCCTCTCATTGTCCAATCTTCATCATCACAAAAAGTTCAGATGCTGAATCTCTTGAGAGTATAGCCAGAGCCGATCTTTGATAAGAAGGAAGTGTAAGAAGTTTCTTGTTCTTTTGGCAGCTTTTCCAAATATATCAGACCTCTGGCTAGCAGCTGCTCAAGAGCAAAACAAAATTTATCACTTGGATTGTCTACTTGTTGGCATACATGAACAAGGTATCCAGACGATGGAGTTCTGTGTCGAAGTTCAAACCACCTGCTTTTAACAAGATGTTTGCGGCATCGTTTTCATTTCACAATTACTGGCTGGGCACATCTCTATGCTGTAGATGCTAAACAAGTCAAAAAACCAACCGCAAAGAGACCAACCTGTTGATTCTTTTATCCTGGCCTTGGTAGCCTTCACCAGAAGCTGCAAGTTTAAATCAAGGTTGTGGATGTGGTTCAGAGCTGAGGGTGCAATGGTAATCTACTCCATTGGCTCCTGCAATGATTTTCTTTATGTTTTCTTTGAGAGGCAATCACACTGGTGACTTTTAAGGTGAAAGCTTGAAAAGGTTAGGTGTTGATCTTCTCTTGCAGGTACACGAAATGAGCTTGAGCTCAGCAGAGGTCTGCCTCGATCCGATTATGAAAGCAGAGTTTAAATCAAGGATACTTGCATTTTGTGCTTAGCAAGGAGGAGCATTGACAGAGGGTGATGCACAAGGCAGAGAGCCCTCGGAATGCCGGTTTCAATGCTCGAAGCGCTCGCATCAGAAAAAGCAGAAAAATAGCTTGAACATTCACCCTGGGCAGATTAGGCTTGCTGCACCTGCACTCTGCAAAGGAAGCGTCTGTGTCGCTCATTCAAGGCCCAACAGCAGGGCCAGGGCTGACCTGTTTGCCAGCAAAGATCCCCTGCTCTTTCTGATACTGATAATGAGGCACTGCTTTGAGCAGGGAAGTAGAAGGAGCTGTCGTCTCACCATTACAAAAGCCTGCATATTCTAGCCCCTGCCTTAAGAGCCACACACTGCAAGAGCAAATGCTTGAGCCCAAAGCTGAATTCCTGAGCAAATCCTTTGCACATTGTTTTGCTCTCAACGCAACTCTGCAAATGCTGCTCTTGAAAGAAGCAAGAAGCTGCTAATGTTTAATATTTGACTGTGTGGGATTAAGCGCATCCTCCCCTCCCTTTGACGCTCCCTGCCTTGAAAATCCTGCTTAATGTCTACGCAATGACTCTTCCTATGGTTGACAGCTGCAAACAACGTGAAGAGAAAAGGGGGGGGGGGGAAGGGGGGGGGGGGGGTCTGTAGACGATGAATGAGCTGAGAGCTGAGATGATGGCTCTCACGTCTTGGCACATAGGCAAAAGTTTAGGTGTAGAGAGAGAAGGAAGAGAGAGAGAACACGAGTCACGACTGCAGCAATATTAATGAAGGCCCAAAAATCAGGTGAGGCTGGACGCCGCTAGAGAGAGGTACAGAGAGAGTGGCCAAAGAATAGAGAGAGACGCCCACAGACTCCAGCGAGAGAACCTAAATGCAGTTAATTATCTGCTTGCATACACACATACACAGCTCAAAGCGAGGTAGCTTCTTAATGCTCTTTGCATGATTGCTTTGCGCTTCAGCTTGCTGCATGCAAAACTGAACTGTAATTTTCTCTCTCAACAAACGATAATTTTTTAAAAACAATACCGCGCTTTAATTTTCAAAATGCGGTCTATATATATTTCAATTTTCGAGAGTGCGGCTGTGAAAACAGCCAAGCCAGAAACATGGGGTTTTTTTGCAAGCGGATATATACATATTTTTTCGAATACACAAATATTATTGGGAATTTGCATTTACTAAGATTAGTAGAGAGAGAGAGAGAGTGTGCGTGACAGGTCTGGATTAGGTTGATGAGACGAGTGTGAGTCCCTTCAACACTATAAAGAGGCAAAGCTAGGGTACCTACGTAGGCGGGCAATTTTTACATTCAATTCTCTTGCTTTTGCTTGCCTTTGGCTTTTGGTTGCGCCGAGTTGCCGTCACAAATCACTCAACACAAAATGCTCACATTTTGCCCGTCCTCGGAAAATAACCTATCTAGAAACTCACCAATTGTTATCTGTACTTTTCTTCAAACAAGCTATAAAAACTTTGGACTATAGTATCCAGGTATCCACGCATCGTTCTCTCTCCATTGGCATTGCCTCATCACTATATCACACAAGCACACTCAAATGGGATCAATGGTGGAGGAGAAAAACACGGGGCACGTCAATCATGGATCGTTAGATCTGACGTTGCCTCGAATTTATTAATTGACAAATTTGTTCTGAATTTATTAATCGATTCACATTTACAATATGACATATTCGAATCCCTTATATTTCAACGTACGCATGAGGGCATAGTGGTTAGTGCACATGACTTGTGGTGGGGAGGTCGGAGGTTCAAGACATGGGGTGTGGATTGATCCGAATTTACTTTTCTCCCCGAATTTACAAATGTGCATCTGACGGCCCAAATCACCTTAGCCGTCGATCCCATTTGAGCATGCCCGTGTGAGATAGTGTGGAGGCATTGCCACCCCAAGGATGCTCTGCCAAGGAGGGGATTCGTGGGTAACGCGCGGCTCCATTGCCTATTTGATAAAGCCCGTGAGTATGTTTATGAGTGAGAGAGAGAGAGAGAGAGAGAGAGAGAGAGAGAGGGAGAGAGGCACACAACTCTGTTAGCTTCCACGGCACCCCAATCGTAGAGAGAGAGAGAGAGAGAGCTATAGTTGCGCTAGTCCGTCATGACCTCAAGATGTAGAGAGAGAGAGGTATCGGAGGCTTGGTTGTGCAGCAAGTAGTACATCCCCATCATTATTATCTCGTCTCTCATCCAAGCTACTGCTCACGTGGGAAAATCCTCTAGCAACCTCAAAAAAAAATGCCATGCTAGTCCATGTACGAAAAGTGCGAGAAGGGGCTAGTGTTGTGGACGCTTGGACATCTAAGTTTGCCAACCTCATGTGTCGCGTTTGTGTGCACCTCTAGAGAACTTACAAGGGATCAAAGCAAGTAGCCAACCCGTGTGTGTGTGTGTGTGTGTGTGTGAGAGAGAGAGAGAGAGAGAGTGTGTGTGTGTGTGTGTGTGAGAGAGAGAGAGAGAGAGAGAGAAAGAAAGTCAAACCAGGGTGGTTTTTGGCCAAGCATTAGAAGTTCAGCTTTTGTACCTTGCCTCTACTGTGTTTTCGACATAGGCGACCATATTGTTCGTATGGACATTCTTTCTCTTGTCACAAAAGTCTTCACCTAGCACTACAGTGGTGTTGGTAGGGATTTCTTTTGCAGAAGGGTAGAGGTCGAAGGGGCGTTGGCCATGTCCTATGGATGAAAGGAGAGGAGTAGGCTTCGGGAAGGAGTTGAAGGAAGAGCTTGCCTTGAGAAGAGAGAGAGTTGGCCATTGAGAGGGAAAGTGCCTCCTTGTGTGGGAGGTCGACAATATGCCGGAGAAGAGAGAGCTACTCGGGAGGTTAGTCATGCAATTGAGTGCTGGTATAAGACAAGGGTGGTATCAACAAAGGGTGTAGTGGGTTCATAATAGGTTGAGGGCATTTTCAATGGGCTGAAATCGTACAAAATAATGGCTTCTTTATTGTGTGTGTGTGTGTGTGTGTGTGTGTGTGTGTGTGTGTGTGTGTGTCTGTGTGTGTGTGTGTGAGAGAGAGAGAGAGAGAGAGAGAGAGATTTACCCAAAAAAATGTGTGTGTGTGTGTGTGTGTGTGTGTTTGAGAGAGAGAGAGAGAGAGAGAGAGAGAGAGAGAGAGAGGGGGACAGAGATTTATCCTCTGGCCATTTGCTACATCGTGCAGTCCCCCTTCCCCCCCCCCCCCCAACACACACACACACACACACAAGCATGCATGCGGAGAAGAGAGGAAACTTTTTAACGTTGTAAGGAAAATCTAGAGAGATCTCACATCTCTATACAACAAGTCTTGAACTCGAGACCTATTAAGTGTGTGTGTGTGTGTGTGTGTGTGTGTGTGTAGTTGTTTTATCATAAATAATAAGAACTTTTACATTCAAAAGACAGTTGGCTTCAGAGAAAGGGAAATAATAAGTACAAAAACAATTCAATCTTATAATTACTTTGTACAATGCTTGTATGAATGAAGCCTCATTCCAGTATACAGATATCAGAAGTACTTCCCTTGCAATAGGTGTATGTGTAATCCTGTATTGGACAACTGCTAAAAGCAAAAAAAAACCAAGATAAGATAGAGTCCTTACATGCATCCATCCAAACAAGAGAGAAAATATGTTAGCCTTGGATGTGTTTTACAGGTATCAATGGACTATACCAGTTGTTATCCATGTCTATCTTTTAATATTTTTTTAAAAACATTCTAGCTTAGTCCAAAGTAATTATGTTCTTTTCATATAAGGTTTTATAAACCCAAAGTTTTAGTATTTTAGTTTTAGCATAGAGGGCGATGCCCCCTACCACTTCAAATGGTAAGTTTTCCAACACAACCTTCTTTGAATAAATTAATGGGGCTCCGTCTATAAAGAAGTTTAAACATATTATAAACGAGTATAGGCCCATTGTAGAATAATTCAGAACTAATATAGTTAAAGCGGAATCCGATCCTTCCTACTTTCTATAAGTCACAAAACTCCCAGCAAGTCAAATGGTGAATGCAAATAGAGTATCGCATTATCCCGTCCTATCAACTAATATCAAAATAGGGGCCAACATGTAGTGTAATTGGGCCCTAACCACACAGGGTCACCCAAATATGCAACAACAGCGAGCTTTAGCAGGTAGTGTACGGCCAAAAGGATTCCCTAAGTACACCCAACCAGAGGTGTTTATACCAATTTCCACCAGCAACAGTTTTATCATGTCAATGAATTATAGCGACAGTACCAAGCATAAAGCCAATAGTCATCCGGGGAACACCCCCATCCCAAAGCTTCTTACTGTAACGATAGCGACACATCCATATGCAAGAGCAAAAACCCATCCGGGGTGTACCCAAAGCTCCAAGATGGGATACTTACCTTCACTGTGGGCAAGGCTTTTACCAAACCAATGAGCCAGTTATCACAGAGTAACAGAATAGCTTTTTAGTGTAAAGTGGTACCAATTACCAGCGAGAACATCATTGTTAAGTACAACCTTGCCAGAACATCATTGTTAAGTACATCTTTATTTAAGCTAATGTGTGTTATCAATAAAAAACCGAAACCCAACTAAGGGGTTTTAGCAAAAAAACCCTAGTTAGTGCCATTTTTTGCCAAATTAAAGCAACCATAAAGTGGTTTTTATTAAAAAAAAGCGACAGGTTATGCCCCCCATATTTTAAGCTGTGTTTCCAAGCATTGTCATGTAATCGAAACCAGTAGTCACCGGGTTAGACCCCTCCTTTTTTACAAATTTATACCGTACAGTCCGCTGATGATGCATAAAAATATATACTGTATGGTCCAGCCAGGTGGTAGTACCCCAATATTACAAGCAAATGAACAGTTTTCTCAGCGAAGCCAGAAAATCAGTAGTAAAATGCAAGTTATGCCCTAAGAATCAATCATTAACCATAAAATGATATGCACAGCCAGCAAAAATGGGGCTATAACAGTTATAGGTACTTGAGGGACAATACTCCTTAGTCGTGTTACCAAAAGCACCATGGTCCTTACGTGGGTCCTTACCAATCAACCAACTCATAGCATGCTCTACCAAGCCGAATCAAACCATCCACACATACCATAACAATAAAAGAAAATGACTAACGAAATCTGTGATACCAAGCATAGTAACCAACCTGTATTGTAGCTTCTACAAGCTCCATTTTAGGTGCAGTAGAGAAAAATAAACAGTCCTCACACTTTACTCAAGGAAAACTCACACAAGGCTAAGTGAGGTGCAGAGTGCGCCCTCACCTCTTAAATAGAAGGAGGAAGGCCACCATCCTTGAATATGTGGAGTATATAGGGAGTATTGAGTGGACCGAGCCCCTCGTGGGGATTTGAGCCTGTGCGGCCGCATGTGATGCGGTTTGTCATGGCAGATACCACCATAGCGCCTTCACGACAGGGTTTAGAGAGGCCAGTAAACCACATTATTTGCAAGCCAAAGGTTTTTAATACCTTTTATACTTACAAGGGCAATATCCCACGGTGGATACCTATTAGGTAAACTAGGAAGCTTGTTTATATGAATCCAAAATGTTATTTATGCTACAGAATCCCATAGGTAAGTACCACAGTGTGTGTGTGTGTGTACACGCACGTGCGCATGAGACATATTGAGATTGTATGTGTGCATGAGAGAGAGAGAGAGAGGTAAAATCCTCACAGCAACGCTCATAGTGACACCGACAGGGATAAAAAATAAATCGAGAGCGCCAAAAGCTCAGCTCTCAGATCTGAGTTTTCGATGCTCAAGCGAAAGAGGTAACCCGCGCTCTCCCTCTCTCTCTCTCTTTCTTCCCTACCCACACACACACACACACACACACACACGAGGAGAGGAAGGAGAGCCAGGTATGCTCCTTCCCTCTCCTCTCTCATGTTCCCTTCCCCTCTTTCTCTCTCTCCCCCTCTCTCTCTCACACACGCACACACATTGTGTCTTTGAGAGAGAGAGAGAGAGAGAGAGAGAGAGAGAGAGAGAGAGAGAGCACATGCATAAACAAAAAACACATACACACACATGCATAAACAAAGAATGCATACACACACACATTGAGAGAGGAAAAGAGAGAGAGAGAGAGAGAGAGAGAGAGAGAGAGAGAGAGATAAAGTAAAGAGAGAGAATGAGAGAGAGAGGAGAAAACAAAGAGAAAGAGACAGAGGGAGAAAGAGAGAGAGAATAAAAAGCCAAAGAGAGAGAGAGAGAGAGGGGGAGAAGACGAACGAGAGAGGTAATGGGAGAACACAAAGAGAGAGAGGTTAGATTAATATTTACATTAGGTTTAAGATTATGTTAGATTACATTTAAATTTATGTTTATGTTGACTTTAAGATTAGGTTAGATTTAGATTTATGTTAGATTAAGATTAGGTTAGATTTAAAATTAGGGCAAAATTTAAGCTAGCTATGCTAGATTTAAGTTAAATTACATTTAGGTTTAGGATTTAAGATTGGATTAGATTTAGGTTTATGTTGAGTTTAAGATTAGATTAGATTTAGATTTAAGATTAAGACAAGATTTAAGATTAACTGAATTAAATTTAGATTTAAGTTAAATTACATTTAGGTTTAAGTTAGATTTAAGATTAGATTAGATCTAGATTTATGTTCGATTTAAGATTAAATTATCTTTTGGTTAGATTTTAGTGCATGTAATGAATGCGCGCTTTGCCCAAAGAGCAAACACTAGTTACACAACAATTTGTATATTCTCATCAGAATTTGACACCTACTAACTCACACACTAACCATATTCAATTAGCCGCGAATCACCACATGTTCAATTAGGTTAGATTTAAGATTATATTTTGGATTTACTTTTTATATTAAAGTCTACCTTCAGGATTACAGTAACAAAATTAGAGTTAGGCGAACGGTGATCCCTCTCTTCCTCTCTATGGATGCGACCTTAAGTTGGAAAGCTTTCAACGGGATGATACTCAGATTGGAGGCCAACATGTAATGTGCTAAGTAATCCCTCGAACAAAGATCTGCTGTGAAGATATGTTAATATGTTGTGAATTGCTACAGCTAGAGAAGAGGCAAAGGGATTTTCTCCACTACATGCACTATCATGTAGATGTGGGTGTGTAGATTTCTCGTACCCACAAATATAGGCATTGACCAATAAAGACGAGATTATAACCCGGTGGTTCTTATCTCCATGTACCTCTAGACCGAGGTGTGCGGGGATTGGACATGACTAGAGAATGTGAGGTAGTTTATAGAGAGAGAGAGAGAGAGAGAGAGAGAGAGAAAGAGAGAGAGAGAGAGAGAGAGAGAGAGAGAGAGAGAGAGAGAATACGGAGGATGCAAATAGAAGATTAAATTTATGTCCAGGTTATAAGGTTTTTACCTTCATTATGAGTAGTGACGAGGATGTGGGGCCGTCCAACCGAAACACCTATCTCTTCACAAGGATCTTATGTCCTTGTAATCAATGCAAGCATGTTGTGCAATGGATAAGACGTGTTTCTTTGCAGCATGTTCGCGAATTTGGCAAGTTTGATCCATCTATTATAGATCGAGTTGTTGCCAATTATAACTCGTCGGACTCTGACGCTGGCCAACAGGTAGCAATCTTGCAACCCAATAGACGTGTTCATAGGCGCTTTGGTCAAGCAACAAACGTGAGGCCACAAGATGTAGCCTCTTATAGCTCGGAGGATGATCATGCAGACCACATTCCCAATGAGGCAATGTTTGAGCCCGAGATCGATGAAATGATCGAGACGATCATGGATTCAGAAAGGCTTATCTATGATGATATCAAAAGTGAAGCCGATATGCCATTGTATGATGGAGCACATGTGTTTAGATTGAAGGCGCTCCTTGTTCTTCTCAACATGCAAGCAAAGTTTGGATGGAGTGACACTAGCGTCACAATGCTTTTCAGGTGATCTATTACAATGTGTTTACTTTAATAAAAAGATCTAGATGTATAATGATCTGATAGATTACTTACACAAGTGTACCGCATTTTTTTTGCTGTGTAGATTGCTCAAAGAGCACATACTGCCAGCTGATAATGTGATGCCAGATTCCAGAGAGGAAGTAAGAAAGATCTTGTGAAACTTGGGGATGGATTACAATTCGATTCATGCTTGTCCTAACGACTACATTCTTTTTAGAGGGGAATACATAGACATGGAGAAGTGTCTGAAATGTGATTCCGAGAGATATAGAGTAGATCTCCACGGAACAAAAATTCCACAAAAGGTTTTGCGACATTTTCCTCTGCTTCTTCGCATCAAGCATTTCTTCGAATGTAAGTCCATGGCCGCCCTAGCATCATGGCATGAGGAGAATAAATCTTCGGATGGTGTGCTACGGACTCCTGCAGATTGCGCAGCCTGGAAACATATAGACGAAACATGACCGGATTTTGCCAAGGAAGCTCGAAATTTGGTGCCTAGGCCTGGCTGAGGATGGCGTAAATCCATTTGATCAGAGATCAACATCTTATAGTGTATGGCCCATTGTCATCGTCAACTACAACATTCCCCCGTGGTTGACTACCAAGAAGGGGCACCTGTGGCTAAGCTTGATTGTGCCGGGGCGGTATAAAGTGAAGAATATGGATGTGTATCTTCATCCACTATTGGAAGAGCTACAACAATTGTGGATTGGCATAGAAGTGGTGGATGTGAGCCGACACACAGGTCGATGGAATGCTTTGATCAAGAGGCATTCTAATGTGGACCATACATGACTATCCCGGACTAACAAAGGTAGCCCCTCGTAGTGCACGGACGTATGAGGGCTACCATGTGCCAATCATGGTGACATCAATGGAGGAGATTGGAGAGAATGCTCAGTCAGAAGCCACTGAGGTGGTGCCAGATGAGCATCAAGCTGCTACTCTCTATGGGGTGCATGTAGAGGACCTACAAAATGAAACGGAGGACATCTGCCTAAACAGAGAGCTCTATGTAGATATAGGGAGTTATACTGAGCTATGCGAGGATGAGAGAGAGACCTCTTAAAGCCATAAACACTGTATTTGAACAATTTTGCTATGTTTTATAATATATATTGTATTCATGTGGCTATACTTGAGAAATTTAAATTGTGTTTAATCATCATTGCATCCACTGCTGGTACGTATGCTCCAAGTATGTTCTCACAAGCAGGGACACTCCTCGGTGTGTCGTGAAAGTCTGATATGCCGACGAGCACTACACTCTGAGTGCGATGTAGACTGAGGCTGCAATCGCGAAGGAGGTGATCTATCTCTGCTCATAGATGTTGCTCGTCCCTCCACTAGATCTAGTTGATCGAATGAAAGAGACGCTAGTTGATAGGTGATCCGTCTCTGCTCATAGATGTTGCTCGTCCCTCCACTAGATCTAGTTGATCGGAAGCATCCGATCAACTAGATCTAGTGGAGGGACGAGCAGCATCTATGAGCAGAGACGGATCACCTCCTTCGCGATTGCAGCCTCAGGCTACATTGCACTCGGAGCACAGTGCTTTTACAAGATACGTAGAATGCACACGGGAAACAAATTCACAAGAACTTCACAGGAATCTCTCTACACAGGAATACCTCCCCCTTTATGAGTCCTCTCTCTCTCTCTCTCTCTCTCTCTCTCTCTCTCTCTCTCTCTCTCTATCTATCTACTTGTCCATATTTTCTTCTCCATTCAATATTAAGATTAAATGTTCGTGTGTTTAATGCAGGTATGGATGATGATGAGTTTCTTTCTTCTTTGTCACCCCAGTAGAGGCAGTGGTACGAGGATCGTCATCGCTCTGGAGCGCCATCACGTCGTTCTACTCCTTTAGCGTCTCCCTCTGCTGGAGCATTCAGTGCGCTCTGAAGCTTCGGTGTCGATAAGACAATCTTCACACTCGTGCCCGTCCCCACACCAGCCACGGCATCGCCATCTACGCCAGTTTTTGCGCAGTTATCGGCCGCTCCTGGCTACACACCACTACCTACTCCTCCGGAAGTCACCCCTCGACACTCCTCGCTTCGGGGCCCAGACTCCAGTGGAGACACCTGACGGCCGTACTTCCATCGACACGCTGCTAGAGACCCCTGTCGAGAACCCTAGGTTCACGCGTCACAGGCGAGAGGGCTTGCCGTACTCCGTCGACTTCAGCAGTGGCATCATCTTGGATGATGAAGGCAAGAAGGTGATCTCGTGCATGCGCGGTCTTTGCTCTCAGGTGTTTAGACACTACATACTAAACACCTGGAGTGAAGTACCAAGTGAATTAAAAGACAGAGTCATCAGCATGCTTCATGACAGGTTTCCCATGTCAACACAGGATGAGCGCTTCAATGAAGACCTGATGAAGGTTCGAATGCGCGAATACTGCAAGCAGAAGCGTTCTGAAGTGCAAAAAGCAATAAAGCATGGGTGGAACAAACCAGATTGGCTGGCCAAAGAAGATTGGAAGAATGCGAAGTGAGCAAATCCTGACAAGTGGAACCAACAAAAGGAGGTAGCCAAAACGCGAGTAGAGGCAGGGAGCTCGCACCACTTGGGGAGCAGCGGGTGGGCATCATTTGGGGCCGATTTTGTAAGTGTTTTTGCATTGCTCTTTAGGTTTGGTAGTTACGTCTATTTGTACTTTTAAATTCTAACATAATGGATTCTTTGTATGTTTTGAACAGTGGTCGATGGACAGGACGCGACCCCACACCGTCCGAGCGAGAGTATGCAGGCAAAAAGGGCTTAAACACCCTGATGGACATTCTGAGTTCTCGCGGCAGCATGGTTAGTATTAGGGTTTACTCTTTTCTATTTGTTGTATTGTTTTGTAAATTATATGTTTATACTTACAAAAAGCTGTCTTATTGTTTTTTTCTACAGAATCTGACGTTTGATTAAACGACGTCAGTTAACCGTAGCTAGATAGCATTAGTTTCCTTTTGTCATAGCATGTATAATGAGATGACGTGTATACGTCTTTTTGTAACTATTGGAAAACCATGTATATTTTCTCAATAATGACAATGGTGTTGTAACTATTACATTTGCAAAGCTTAACAATCAGGTGATTTTGCCTATGATGTGTACAAGTGTCATTGATTTACTTTCATCAATTTACTTTTGTCAGTTTTGTATCTTTATTCTGCAAACAATACTATCGATGATGGAGTTAATGGTTATATTGTCTTGTGGGTGACTACTTTGGGTCTATACCTTGCACTTTTTTTCAAAGGTGAATCTGGGCTTATCTTGGATTCATTTAGGTTTACTCTATTATTGAAACATTCAATATGGTTGATGGGTGAATGCCCTGCCACAAAAAAAAAAATTTACTCTCGGGCGTCGCTATATAAGGCTCTGCAACGTCGCTATGAGTGTCGCTATAGGTAGCATGTAACCGTCGCTATATGCATCGCTATATAGCGACATGTATAGCGACGGTTAAAGCGACGCTCATAGCGACATTCCCGTAGCGACGCTCATAGCGACGTTTTCGTAGCGACCTTTTAGCGACGGCCTTAGCGACGCCGGGGAGTATAAAAACCCAATGTATTTCTGTCGCTAAAAACGTCACAAGTGCACACAACCTCTTGTAGTGGGTGATGTAGCATGGACTTGTCAGGAGGGAGCCATCGTGAAGTTAAGCAGAAAATGACAGAGTTTTCAGAGCCAAGAAACCTGTCGAAGGAACATATGTGTGTGTGTGTGGTGGCATTTAAGGGGCAATTAAGTGTCATTTACAGCACCTCCAAAATCTCAACTACTGAATTACCTACTATATTCCACCCAGGACTCCCTAGGTCAATTAGCCCCATAAAATAATGTCCAAGGAATTTAACATATTATCCTTACATTTTCCTAGTCGGGCAAAAGGACCACCCATATTTACACCAATTCGAGAATCACCAGTTCCAGTATCCCAGTACCAGTACAATATTAGTCCAGTATAATATTGTACACAAACAATAGCGGTACAATACTAGTATATCACATAAGTAGCAACAGTACCAGTTCAATACAATACAATACCAATATCAATACAATATAGTACCAATACACACATAGCATCAACACCAGTACATATGTAGCACCAATATTTGTCTAGTATAATATAGTATCAGTATCAATATAGTATAATATAGTACCAGTATCAGTACTAGTCCACAAGTAGCACCAGTACCAGATCTAGCTCCGGTAGCAGTAGCACCAGTTTTAACACATTATCCCTAGTAATGTGTGTGTGTGTGTGTGTGTGTGCACGTATCAGTACCAGTACCATACCAATACATACTAGTATATACAATACAATACAACACCAATACTACCAGTCTAGTATAGCAGTAGCCGTAACAGTACCAGTACTCTGTGTGTGTGTGTGTGTGTGTGTGTACCCGCCCTATCCTAGGCGTCATACACGATGGGTTGGTAGTAGGCCCATTGTGTATGGGCCTACTGCCTTGTGAAGTAGATGAGAGTAACAAAGGTCGATTATGAAGCATTAGCAGAGATGTATCAAGTCAAAATGTCCTTGAAGGTTCAAATCAGTCTTATCAACACAGTATCTGATATTGTCTTCAAGGAAGACATTACTCCTCTAGGAGTTTTAAGGCTTTGGTAGCCAGCTTGAAAAAAGTATGGATGTCATTCATAGTCTATCAATGATATATTTTATGCTTTTGCTCATGATCCCAAAGGAATCCTCATATGTGTAGTTTGTTTAAAAGTAACATGTTCTTGAAATCATCAGAAGAGAACTTGGCTAACTCCCCTTTGTGAGCAAGTGCCAGGGCAAGAATGTTTTCAATCAATTCAGATAACTTTACCACCCCTTCCTTAGAGTAGTTGACAAGTTGGGCAAGGGGTATGGACACATTTATCAAACGACATGTTTTGAACCAAAGAGTTGGCTAGATCAGGTTGAAGCCCCTGCAATCAGTTCAAATGCCATAGGGTCATGAATGTATCTAAGTATGTACCTGAAGTGATGCTTTAGAAAGAGGCACCATAGAAAGATCTATACCTTGAGATAGTGTTAAGTTCTGCAAAATCCATAAAAAGCTATTTAGAGAGATATACCACCAAAGGTAAGAACCGGTAGCCTCTTCAGCCTTCAACCGACCAGGCGAACCTATAAGCTGTGTGATGAGAGCCCTATCCCTCAAGGATCGGTCCAAGGTAAAATTATCTAAGACAAACATCTAGGGATTAAAATATAGTAACTAGGTCTTTGAATAGGATCACTACTATTCTTGGTGTTAGGTGTGTGTGTGTTTCAATAACAATATAACATATACACCAAAGAATCCTTTCAGATTACAAAAGACACTAGAAACTATGTCAATGAAAAGCAGGTACGATTCCCATTCATATACAGAACAATCTTTATACACCAGTGTTGAAATCAAGAGCCAGAAGATATAATAGTCCGCATCTTCGAGCCAAGGAACTTTGAAAACCATAGTTGAGAAAGTAACCCTCACCTGCACCCATGGAAACAACACAACGTTTAGTTAGCATTGGTACCGTATGCAGGTGATGCATGGGTATCCCACATGTTATATATGTCACCCAACTAGATTGCTTTCAAAGACAAATAGTAAAAAATCATAACATATATTCAGAGAAGGTTTCATTTACAATCTCTTATGAGATAAAGTTCAGCAGAAGAAGCTATTCAAGTGCCTCTACCGGTATATGCATGAGGAATACTCACAACCATCAAATAGTTCGGACAACAGTCCGTTTCAATGCCAAAAGTCACCTGAGAATGAGTTGGAGCAGCAAACTCCATAATAGCTTGCTTATCCTTGCTCTTTGCCATAGATCCGACATTGAACACTACCCCTTTGCAGGTAAAATCCTCACAGTCCTATAGTATAGACACTTCTCCCAAATACACACACCACTAATGCTAAGTAAGCATGTAAAGCACACCTTTTTATAGGTTTTGGAGCAAGTGGCCACCTTCCTTCTTAGCCGTATGGCAGGCCCAGCTTCAAGAGGGGTTTGGTGTAGCAGCACCGCCATGTACACACACACACACACACACACACACACACACACACACACACACACACACACACACACAGAGAGAGAGAGAGAGAGAGAGAGAGAGAGAGAGAGAGAGAGAGAGAGAGAGAGAGAGAGAGAGAGAGAGAGAGAGATAACACTTAGAGGGTGTTGTAGCACGGACCTGTCAGGAGGGAGCCACCGTGAAATTAAGCAGAAGAAGACAGAGTTTTCAGAGCTAGGAGACCCGCCGAATGAACATATGTGTGTGTGTGTGTGGTGGTGGCATTTAAGGTGTCAATTAAGTGTCATGTAAGGCACCTCCAAAATCTTAACTACTGAATTACCTACTATATTTCACCCAAGACTCCCTAGGTCAATTAGCCCCATAAAATAATGTCCAAGGAATTTAACATATTATCCCTACATTATCCTAGTCGGGCAAAAGGACCACCCATATTTACACCAGTTTGAGAATCACCAATTCCAGTATCCCAGTACCAGTACGAGTACACTATTAGTGCACAAGTAGCACCAGTATCAATACATAAGTAGCACCAATACAGTATATTAAAGTACACAACCCGTACTAGTACCAATACCAGTATAGTACCAGTATAGAAGTAGTATCAGTACTAGTATCACAAGTAGCACCAGTATCTATCCAGTATAATATTGTACACAAACAGTACTAGTTCCAGTACTAATATATCACATAAGTAACAACCTTCCAACTTCAGTACAATACAATACCAGTAGAACCAACTCATAATTCCTATATTATCCCTTACTCTATCCTAGCCGGGTAAAGGGTCAACCTATTTTTTTCCTCACCAGTTCCAATATCACCTGTACCAGGCTAGGAAAGCACCACTCCACAAGTAGCACCAATACTAGTACACAAGTATCATCAGTCTAGTATATTACAATTACACAATAGTACTAGTACCAGTTTAGTGCCAGTACACAAGAAGTACTAGTACCAGTTTCACAAGTAGCACCAATACTAGCCTTGTAAAATATCGTACACAAACAACACCAGTTACAATACCAGTATATCACATAAGTAGCAGCAGTACCAGTTCAGTACAATATAATACCAGTATCAGTACAATATAATACCAATACACACATAGCATCAGCACCAACACATATGTAGCACCAGTATCCGTCTAGTATAATATAGTACCAGTATCATTATAGTATAATAAAGTACCAGTATCAGTACCAATCCACAAGTAGCACCAGTACCAGATCTAGCTCCAGTAGCAGTAGCACATTATCCCTAGTAATGTGTGTGTGTGCGCGTATCAGTACCAGTATATACAGTACCAATACAACACCAATACTACCAATCTAGTATAGCAGTACAACAATATCAGTACCAGTACCAGTACGCTGTGTGTGTGTGTGTGTGTGTGTGTGCATGGGTGTGCATGAGAGACCTATTGAGATTGTATGTGTGCATGAGAGAGAGAGAGAGAGAGAGAGAGAGAGAGAGAGAGGGACCAGCCACCAGCAGGCATGCACAAGTGATAAAGAAACAATAAGAGAGAACAGTGACGAAATGCTATGATAAAGATAAATATGGGTGTGCGTGCATGTGTGTGTGTGTGTGTGTGTGTGTGTATATATATATATATATATATATATGTATTGCATTTTAAAATCGTGACTAAAAGAATACTAGTTTCTCAAGCCCTCCATGGTGTCAACCTCTTTGTGCTACCTCTATGTGTGTGCGCATTACCCCGAGAGAGAGAGAGAGAGAGAGAGAGAGAGAGAGAGAGAGAGAGAGAGAGAGAGAGAGAGAGAGAGAGAGAGAGAGAGAGAGAGAGAGAGATCAGCATATGCATTCGATCTCTGCCCAAAAGGTTTCCACAAGGTGAAGTGAACTTTCCAAAATACTGATTGGGTGTGTTTTGCCTCTTGCATGAATACATGTTTGTGAGTATTTATTATTACTGTGATGTTTTTGGGCCCTCATCTCTTCACATTGGGTTCACTTACTCAGTGTGTCCCTTCGAGCTTGGTAGCATCACTAGCTTAGGCAAACAAAAAGGGGGACATTCTCTCCATCTCTCTCTCTCTCTCTCTCTCTCTCTCTCTCTCTCTCTCTCTCTTTGTTGTCTCCAACTATAGTAGGGCACTCTTTAGTCCGATGAACGATAGCTAGCTATCAAGAGGTATCATGCATCACTTTTATAAAATGCAACTAAGTGTACATATGTAGAAAGCCTCCATTTTGAAGAGAAAGTAGCACGTTGAGAATAGAGGTCATGCTCTTGTTTTGGCCAATGCTGTGATGCTCCACATCCACAAGGGGAAACTCAAAGAGGATGTTAATTTTTGAACAATATCATCACTTGGATGGATTATTGGAATCTGTTATTGACTTGCATATATGCTATTGGGAAATTTTGATGTCTAAAAATTGGAATTAAAGTGCATTGAAAATTACAAATTAACTAGAGTAATCAATCAATAGTGTAACATTGAGCATATTCGAACATGACAATTGCAGAGCATGCTTTAACTTAGATTCAATTACACATCACACACATGTATCAAAACACACACACACACACACACACACACACAGAGAAGAATTCGACACCTAGTTGAGGGCCAAACTTTTTGGAGCCGACCCTTCTCCGAATGGACTTTGTATTTATAATTTCTTCTTCTTCAGAAGAGCTTCTGATCAATACAACTAGCTAATCGCACTTTCAACTACACAAATTGAAGAGATAAAAGCTCTAAAATTTGACATAGATTGCGATTAGACTTTTCACTTAAAACACCTCGTTGAACATAATCCCAACGGCCTAAACACCTCGTAGGTGATAGGATCTATGGGGATTAAGCAAGAATCAGGTTGAAAAGAAGATATGTAAGCATTAAGAAGTAGTAACCTACATTGTTAATTATGTATAAGCTTGAGCAACCATAGCTATAAAGACTTTGTGTGTGTGTGTGTGTGTGTGTGTGTGTGTGTGTGTGTGTGAGAGAGAGAGAGAGAGAGAGAGAGAGAGAGAGAGAGAGAGAGAGAGAGAGAGAGATGATGAGCCTTGAGAAGAGCATGGAGAGCTTCTTTTTGGCTGAGAATTGCTTAGAGCTTCATGAAACAAGAAGACAAAAGTTTTCCTACTCCATCCAACGCAACCATGCAGAAAAGCGAAGAAAACTCCCTCTTGTGGTCCTCAAATGAAAAAACACTAAATTACAAAGTTGTTCATTTCATCGTTTCTGATAAGTTGGTTGGGCCCTCTTCATGGAAATTCCTTCGCTTTTGAGTTATTCCAAAAATACTCACCCTAGGTCCTGAAAAAGTACTTTTCTATTTTTAGAGCTACTAACACATATTTAGGAAACTAGGGAAAAATTCACACATTTGGGACGATTCTTTGTGTCTCATGGACTTGAGGTAAGGTTGTATTCAACTAGGTTGCTGCACATATGAAAACTGAGATACAATGTTTAGTGGATGCTTATGAGTCTGCAAGATCCAATATGGTCCGTTTTCAACAACCATACTATACACTAGAGTGTTTTTGCACATGATAGTTTATAAATACACACACACACACACATAGGCGCGCGCGCACACATGCTCATGCACCCAAAACAAAATTTTCTTCCCACACATGCTTCATTTGATAAAACAATTAAAATGTAAGTTGCAAGAAAAACTTGGGTGACTAAAGTGAAAAAAAACACCATTCATATTGAATAAGATTTCTTGAAGATTACAAAGGTGGGATGCCATTATCAATGTTGATAATGACCCTAGCTATGGGTGGAATAATTGGAACCATTGCTAAAAGATTACAAAGGTGAAAGGGCAATGCTAAGCGATCATTCCTCCTTATTTGCATTGACATTTGATGGTGCCTCATGTTCATCAAGTTTCAACTGACTCTCTTTGGCCTTGAGGATTATTGCCTTTGGAATCTTGATTTTTTCAGGAATTCGTACACCATTGGGCTTCCATGCCCAAATGATGCAGCTAGTGTCTTCCCAGCGTTGAGGATCATTGATGTTCTCTCTCCAATACTTGTTCCAACAATTCTTGTAAACCTCCACATCGCTTGCATTCTTCTTCTTTGAAATTGGTGCCCAGTATTGTATCTTCACTTGAAGATAGGTTGCTGAGTCATTGTTCTGA
This sequence comes from Adiantum capillus-veneris, assembly GCF_014529385.1. Classification (NCBI taxonomy): domain Eukaryota; kingdom Viridiplantae; phylum Streptophyta; class Polypodiopsida; order Polypodiales; family Pteridaceae; genus Adiantum; species Adiantum capillus-veneris. The sequence goes on from NC_140954.1 coordinate 70,403,924, forward strand.
TCAATATTTGTTTTGTTGCCACTCCTAACCAAACTGGGTAATTTTCATCACAAGGTTGCACAAGTACAAGGTCTCCCTTTGCCACATCAAGAGTTGGGTTGAACTCCTCAACAGGTTTGTTGCGCATTGGACCACAATAGTGGCCCTCGATTATGTTAAGTACTTCATCTAGACCATCTTCCAATGGAACTTCAAGAGGATGATCTTGTTCACGTATACTCCTTGGCCAGAATTCATCAAATAAATTGTTTTCACTTTGTCTAGGGTTTTGCATAGCTTGCATGAGATTCTCCCAGTACATAAGAACTGGGTTGATCCACCTAGCATACTCACTTTCATCTCCTTTCTCTTGCAAGTGATCTTTCCGCCAACTAACATACTTCTTTAATCCTTCCATAACTTTCTCACTATCTTCAACATACTCAAAGGGTGGTAATACTTTTGGAACACCTTCAGGAAGCTTAGCTCCTCCTTGGTCATTTCTCTTCCATAACTCTATACCATTTTTAGGTAACCAATCCACATTTTTAGGGTGTACTTTGTACTGCATCAAAGGTATTCCATCAGTCATATAGAACCTAAATTGCAATGGATTTGAATGACCCACTAAGCTATCTGCTCCATCATGTAAGAACCCCTTTACAAATCCTTTAAAGTCTGCCACCTTTTGTAAGAGAAAAGGTGCTGGATGCATGCTAACATACTCACTGAAGATCTTCATCAAATGTGGAAATGTAAAAATGGCTTGTTTTCTAAGCTTCTTAGAAAAGCGACTGAACAATGCATCAATGTCTTCATGAGTGTGACCAACCATAAGAAATCCAAGCTGCACAGTGTCAAATACGTCTCCTCGTGCAACCAACAATGATAGGTATGCAAACACATATCGATTCTTATTTTCTGAACCACAATTGTCAAGTTGCAACAACAATGTTCTTGGCAACCTCTTGAACCCAAATACATTGCCATCCTCCTGTACATGTGCATTAGTAGCAAAGATTGATTGCATCCTTGGACAATCATTTCCCTGTCTAGAAGCAAAATTCTCAGTGTCCACATTCACATTTGTGATTAGATTAGTCTCTGCCTCTTCATTCTGAGCACTCTGTTCCTTGCAGTACTGGTTTTTCTCCTTAAGCACTTTCATATGGTGATAGAGAGAAGTGGTAGACAAAACACAATAAAAAATATTTGTTCGTGGTTCTACGCTTGAGTTTTCTAAGCTCAAGTCACCAAACATATGTTTATCTGTTCTTTCTAAGTTTCTTAGACATTTTGAGAGAGATGCAATTGTGAAGTTGGGATCACTCGGCCATAATCCCAATGCAAAGTGACATAAGCTGTTTGTCCATGTCCATGAGTGAGCATTCCTGTCAAGGATACTGGAAGCCTCTCAACTCCATTGAGAGATTTTGGAACTGGTTTAATTTGTGGTATAGCAGTCTTACTCTGGTCCATCTTGTCATGTATAATGCACAAGAACTTGGTTGGATTCATTTCTGAAGAGCTACTCCAAGCATAGTACAGATTTCTACAGCTCATTTGTTGCAACATGTGTGCTCTCCTCTGTGCCATGTATCTAGCACGCTCCACCTGATTTTTTGTAGACTCCAGCTTTTGACCTTTATTGATGTGCAAATGTCACATTTAGAGAATGTGCATGATTTGGATAAAGTGACTGTCTTGAAGACTGTGTTCCACAACCTTGAGAATGTTGACTGTGACAACGTTTTGTATTCCATTGTGACAAGTGTGTCTTTTACTTCCCGCAAAATGTCCACTTGTTTGTACATCGTTGGTAGAACACGTTGAGTTTCCCGAGTGCCATGCATGGTTGTCCTTGACTAATGTGGCATTTGATCTGCATTATTATCTATGAAGCCCTGTATGAGTGCTTTTGCCATCTCAACATGTGTCAAGATCTTCCTTTTATTCTATTGTTTCCATGATTGCCATTGCATGCTCCATCCAAGAATTTTTTATGCAGCCTGTAAAATGTTGACTTTCCTATTCCATGCATTACATACCATGATTTACTACATACCTTCTTTCCATCAAAAGTAAACTCAAAGCATTCCTCTTCTTGATCTTTTCTAGAGCCATGCTCATACAATCCAATACAAATGTGCATCGGCTAGTGTAGCTTTGTCCCTAAAAGTCTGCCCTCGCTTGCATGATTTTGGATATGTTTCCAATCTGGCAGCATCGCATCTCACAAAAATCAAATGTTGCAACTTTGTGAATGTTTGCAGCATCACATTGTTTGTTGAAAGCATGAGCATTACCTTTTTTTTTCTAGGCCTAACTCTATGTACATAACTCCTTTTCTTACCTGTCCCATCTCTTATATCATAGTCACCGGCAATGGCATCCCGCTCTCTATCATTTTGAGTATGAAGAAGAAGACCTAGTTCTGTACTGGTGATACCTTCTTCAAAACTAGTTTCAGTGTTTTTATCTATGCCATCATCCTCATACTCATCATTGGAAGCATATAAGCTGTCAAGGGAATCTCCCGTTTCTTCCATGAGGGGATCTTGAATACCCTCAATGGTAGAAAGAAGATTGAGTGTCTTTGATCAAGGGCTCACCATTCTCAAATGTGAGCTGCCTAATAGGCCAACTTACCAAATTCAAACTTGAAATATCACTTTGATGTGGATGCATCGACCCTTCCACAATGACACCCAAGCTACTCTCACCTAGTTCAATACAGTTTATAGCCTCATATGGGTGGACCAACAATACCACTCCATTACCAAGTTTTGTAGATCTATTGTCAGCCCAAAGGATGACTCTTTTCTCTTTCCAACTCACTCTATCTATCAAGCCATCTTCTTGACCAACAAGAAAATCCTCATCTATTGTGTGAGATTTTCCTCTGTCCATAACAATATTATGCAATGGCCATTTGATGATGCTTCCAACTGCTTGAGACATGGTTCTTGCATCCATTGTGAAGAATGGAATCAAGACGGTGTCATCAAAACTTTCTAGTACATGTATCGCCACACATGTTGTGCCAATCAATTCAAAACCACAAAGTTGAGATGCATCAGTGGAATGAATAACCCCACAAGCTTTCCTTGTGGAACCATCAACAAGAAACACTGAATCACCTTGTTTTGGACCCTGCAATTTTTTAGAAAATCAAGGGATATCAGTAAAATTGTATGTCTGAACATAGAACTCAAAATTTAATGCATTCCCAAGATATAGTCACAATTTTGGCTAAAGCTTGCATCCCATTCAATTAAGAAAATCGACACTGAGTCAATCCATGGAGGATGGTAGGAGGCTCGAGCTCAAGTTTGAGCCCGTATCTAAAGCTGACAAGAGTTGCAAGATAGGGACTATGTTACATTGCAGAGGCACCCATGGAATTTGATAGGAGGATGGAGCCTTTATGCACATCCCAATGCTAGAAATATATAGCTCACAAGAGTTACAAGATGGATCTCGAGTTATATTGAATCAACCCATTGGGGATGGTAGGAGGCTCGAGCTCAAGTTTGAGCCTAAATGTACATCTAAGTGCTAGAAATCTAAAGCTGAAAATAGGTCCAAGATGGTGCCTAAGTTACAATGCCGGAGCATAGATGGAGCCTAAATGTAGGTCTAAGTGCTAGAAATCTATAGCTTAAAGTAGTTGCAACATGGATCTCAAGGTATATTGAGTCAACCCACGGAGGACGGTAGGAGGCTCAAGCTCAAGTTTGATCCTAGATGTACATCTAAGTGCTATAAATACCTAGCTAAAAAGAGTTTCATAAAGCCAAAGTTTCATAGAGGCAAGCATGGAATTTTGTAGATGGCTCGATCTCAAGTTTGAGCCTAAATGTACATCCAAGTGTTAAAAATCTATACTTGTCACACGGGTTGCAAGATGGAGCCCAATTTACATGGAGGCACCCATGGAATTTGGTAGAAGGCTCCAACTCAAGAATTGAGCATAGGTGCACATTCAAGTGTTAGAAATCTACGAGCAACAAGAGGTGTGAGAAAAAACCCAGCTATGTTGAAGTAGCCTTGAATTTGGAAGGAGACTCAAATTGAAGTTTGAGCTACATTATACATTTAAAGAGTTGTAAGGTGGAGCCAAGGTAATGATGAGCTTTACATCAAACCTAAGTTTCCTTGAATGACCTATCAAAAGAGTCGGAGCTTACAAGAAGGTGAGGCTTCAAAGTAGTTGCATGAGTGGCTCAATCGAGCCTAGTTAGTCATATAGTTTTCTTTTAGGATAGAACATTAGTTTGAGTATAGGTGGCCTTGGAGATTATGCTATGACAATTGAGCCTTGATGGACATTCAAAATACAATGAGGTTTTTTTCTCAGTTGTTTATGTGTAAATCGAGTCTTGGTGATTATAGTCCTGGTGTTTTACGTGTTGTAGCAGGACAATTTTACAGGCAAAAAGGTGCCACGAAATCGGTTAAGAAAGAGGATTGGTGGAGGCGGGTCCCTCACTCATTGATCCTAAGAGGTTTTAGCCAATGGAAGTCAAAACTATATCCAACTTGTGAGTATTATTTTCCCAAAACTCTAAAAAAACTAGTTCTAGACACCCCTAACTTCGTAGAATTCATGACATCCATGTGGATACCAAAGGAAAAGAAAAACGCTTTGAGGCTCGAGCTTAAGTTCGAGCCTCAACTGTATAAGCTATTGTAGCACTAGGGAGTAAGTCTAGACTCATCCTTTAGAGATACTAATTCCAAGAGGCTCGAACTTAAGTTTGATCCTCACTTGCATAGTCTAGTGTAGCACTAGAATAAGCCTAATGCCATCCTTGTGGCTACCATGGGTATAGAATAGCACCTTAAGTTCAAGCCTCATTTTCATATGCTAGTGTAGCACTAGGATGCAAGGCTTTCCTCATGACATCCTTGTGTCTACTAAGGGCAAGAGGCTCGAACTTAAGTTTGAGCCTTGCCTACATATGCTAGTATAGCACTAGCATGAAAGTCTAGCTTCATGACATCCTTGTGGATACCAAGGGAACAGAACAACACCTTTAGGTTCAAACTTAAGTTTAAGCCTCAATTGCATGTGATATTGTAGCACCATTGTGTAAGGCTAGCCGAGGGATATCCTTGTGGCTACTTCGGGAAAGAGGCTCGAACTTAAGTTCGAACCTCGCCTACATATGCTAGTATAGCAAGTCTAACTTAATGACATCCTTGTGGATACTTAGGGAAAGCGGCTCAAATTTAAGTTCGAACCTTGCCTACATATGCTATTGTAGGCTAGCTTAATGACATCCTTGTGGCTACTTAGGGAAAGAGGCTCAAACTTAAGTTTGAGCCTGACCATGCCTACTTATGCTAGTATAGCAAGTCTAACTTAATGACATCCTTGTGTCTACTTAGGGAAAGTGGCTCAAATTTAAGTTCGAACCTTGCATACATATGCTATTGTAGCAAGTCTGGCTGAATGACATCCTTGTGGTTACTTAGGGAAAGAGGCTCGAGCTTAAGTTCGAACCTTGCCTACATATGCTAATATAGCAAGTCTACGTTGAACTTAAGTTTGAGCCTCAACTATATATGTTACTTTAGCACTAGGGTGTAAGGTTAGCCTCATGACATCTCTGTGGCTACCAATGCCGGTAGGCTCAAACTTAAGTTCGATCCTCACTTGCATATACTAGAGTAGCACCAGCATGTAGGGCTTGTTGCTACCAAGGGCATAGAAGAACACCTTTAGGCTCGATCTTAAGTTCGAGCCTCAAGTGCATATTCTTTAGCACTAGGATACAAGGCTTGCCTCATGACATCCTTGTGGCTAGCCTTATTTGCATATGCTATTGTAGCACTAGGGTGTAAGGCTAGCCGAGGGACATCCTTGTGGCTACCAGAGGCAAGAGGCTCGAGCTTAAGTTCGAGCCTCACCTAGATATGTTAGTATAGCACTATCATGAAATCTAGATTCACTAAGTCCTTTTAGGATCATGCAAGAATAGAAAAACGCTTAGGATTGAACTTAAGTCTAGCCTCATGGCATCCTTCTGGTTACCAATTACAAGAGGCTCAAACTTAAGTTTGATCCCCACTTGCATATTTGAGTGTAGCACTAGCATGGAAGGCTAGCTTGATGACATATTTGTGGCTATCAAGGGCATAGAATAGCACCTTTAGGCTCGATCTTAAGTTCGAGCCTCAAGTGCATCAGGGAATAAAAAATCACTTTTAGGCTCAAACTTAAGTTTGAGCTTCCTCTCCATATGCTAATGTAGCACTAGGGTGCATGCTTAGCCCCATGAAATCCTTCTGGCTAGAAAAATTCAGGCTCAAACTTAAGTTTGAGCTTCCTCTCCATATGCTAATGTAGCACTAGGGTGCATGGCTAGCCTCATGACATCCTTCTGGCTAGAAAAATCATAGAGCTTCACTTTTAGGCTCAAATTCAATGTAGCACTAACTTGCAAGACTACTCTCGTGACATCCTTGTGGCTAGCAAGGGTACAAAACAACATCTTTTGGCTCAAACTTAAGTTCGAGCCTCGCCTACACATGCTAGTGTTTTTTTAAAAAAATGTACTATTTAACTTAAACATATGCTCCTTGTTTAGTTTCTAATATTGTTCTTTTTGGTTGTTTCAGGAATGGAGGCTTCCAATGTACCAAGTATACCAGAGCAGGGTGCACAAGTCTTCACACTCGATGTTCTTGGAATGTCCACTCACACCAAAACTACCGCTCCAAGAATAAAGGTTGACAAGACCTTTGAATTAACAAAAGAAGAAGGAGTGAAGTGGTTTGTGGATACCTACGATACAGATGCAAACTACAAAGGTGACATCCATCTATTTTTGTCACAAGGTGATATGAAATATGGAGACATGGGGATTGTTGTGGGTGTCAAAGATGATGTGGATGCAACAACAATGCCATGCTTTGCATGTAATGTGCTACCTATTGGAGAGACCACAAAGGGAAACAAGTTTTTCTTATCATTGGGCACTTTTCTTGTAGCAGACATGAATGGTAGCAAACACTTTTCCTGTAGCAGACATGAATGGTAGCAAACTAGGAAAAGAAAATTCTATTGTAAAATTAGGATTGAAGATCTCCAGCTTCACTAATCAAGAAGACCAGGTGTGGACTATGTGTAAGACCTAGTGAAGGCAGTGAAACATGCAAAGCGAGTATTGAGCTTACCAAAGAAGATTGTACCTGCAAAGAAACCAATAGGGGCACTATCTAAGAAAGTTGTGGAGAAGATAGGGAAAGCCATAGTTAGGAGTGCACTTGCAACATCAAGAGGTGCTCGTGCAAGCGCTTCAACACATGTAGAGAAGATCACTGCCACCATTAAGTTAGAGGAGCAAGAAGGTTCACAACAGCAAGATGCACAAGGACTCAGAAGAAAAAGAAAGGCAAAGGATGATTCTACTCTTGAGGAAGATCGACAAAAACTAGCAAAGAGGAAGATGAAAAAGAGTGCAGAAGAAAAAGAGGTTTCTGAAGAGGAGTTGATGGACATGGAAACTCCATCCAATGATAACAAGGCACTGACCTCTTTAGAAATCAAGAAGGGATTCTATCCTTTTGGGATTAATGAAGTCTTTAGCATTGACGTGACAAGGTGTTTTCCTTCTCCATCAAACTATGTGTACAGAAGATTAAATCTAGATTGGGTCAGGATTTTGAATTTAGACTTCATTCAAGAACCAAAGCAAGAGGAGATACTAGTAATTTTGATGCCTTGTGATCCTTCTAAAAAAAATCCTCTTGACAAACTTGCCAAAGAGGATGTTCGCAATGTTGATTACTGGATCATCTCTGGACAACACTCCATTAGTGCTACAAAACATTTGCAGGGTGCAAACGACCCCTCAATTGCGTCAACAGTTCAAATATAGACGATCAAAGATTATTCTCAATCGCCCACCAAATATCTCTCGTGAAATCTCCAAAGATGCGAATCCATCTATTGCAATGTCAATGCAAAAGGAGCCATTTCTTGACCAACTTATGCAAGCACGAGCACAATGGCATGCAAATGGTTGTCCTTCTAAGCCATCACCTGGTGTCAACCAAACCAAGAAGGACTTTGAGGCTTGGAAGGTACTTGTTTGATTCTTTGAAAACATGGATGTGAGTCTTTTTAATCAATATCTATTTGTAAACTAGAGTCTATCATAAGCTCAAGCAAGACCTCCATGTGCTCATTTAGAACTTAAAGTGAGGTTTTAACTTAAGATTTAGTGTCACTTGCATATGAGGCTATAGCACAAACAAGCGAGGCTCGTACTTATGTTTGAGCCCCACTTACATATACCATGTATTTTGGACTTTGAATAGATGTATGTGAGCATATAAAGAAACAATTCAATCTAGCTAGGCTTGAATTAAGTATGCGTCTCAATCCCACAAGTTAGAGCCTTTCAATATTGATGTTGGAATTTTCAATTTTGCAAACCTTTGTTGAGACAACAGAGCACACACTTCAAAAGGGATTTGTCAAGACCGACTTGCATTTGCTTCTATGTGATGAGAAGATATGGAAGAATTGGGTCAAGATCATGAGACAATATGCTCAAGGCTTGCTACCAAATACAAAGGGAGAAACAATTAATGAAGGTTCCGACGAAAATCCTAAATTTCTAACTATGAAGGGTGTCAGATTCGACAAGCACCTGGCACCTAGATTGTTCAGGTGCATTTTAGGCCTCGATAATAAAGAAGTTCTTGAACTACCAAATGCAATCCTGGACAAAACCATCTTGCTAAAGAAGAGCAAGCATACCCCTCATAGAATGGACATGGATGAGATGGCTTGGAAGCTAAAAACAAATCGAGTGTTGAAGGAAGCAATAATATCATTCTTCTTTGATTTGACAAGGGAAAATTTATCTTGGGAGCAAGTTTGTGAGAAGTACAAGCTAGGAGAGCATGAGTACAATCAAATGACGAGCTATAGCCAGTACTATGTCAAGGACTCCCTCAACAGAGGAAAGAAGACTCCACCCTCACTTCCAAAAAGTGTAGTAACTCTCCTCAATCATCTTTATAGAGCTAATATGGGCATAATATCTCAAGATGAGTCTATTCCATGGAGAATCAAGGGGGTGGGCTTTGATATGGGGAAGAACAAAAGAATTTTGCAATACAGAGCACGTACCATTTCAATTGGTCCTCTTGGATCTTCATGGTACTAAAGAAAAGCTCTCTATAGATTTTTTTTTGCAAATTTGGCACTCAATCTAAACACATTGAATGTACAATACGAATATGTGCTAGTGTGTTTCATTGATTTCATCAATATTGGAATGCTTGTTAAAGAGGTTTCTAGCCAGTCAACTAAGGTCCATATTGAATATGGAAATATCCAAGCAACAAGAGATGACTCATGGATAGATGGAACTGTGGACTCTGCAATGGTTGCTCTTTTTGTTAGCAAGGTTGATAGATTTAAGGCTATTGGCAAGGATCATACAAAAAGAGTCTTTTTCTTAGGCTCTTGTGGCAAGGATCATGAATTTATTGATAGAAACTTCATTGATGGCCTTATCACAGGGTTTTGTCCTGAGAAAAGCTATGTTTTGGAAAATTTTTGCGGTGTTGTGTTGGAGCAAAGCTTGTCGAAGAAGAGAAGGGCAATTGCTCTATGTAAAGATGATTTTGAAGCAACGGAGTTAGAATCTCAATGCTTTAGTCTTTTGGAGAGCGATCCGTCCTTGCAAGAGTGGTGTGGTGCAAGTCAAGCATCACTTGCGAGACAAACAGTGGAGCTGGATGATAAAGAAAAAGAAGACCTTAACAATGTTGACATCGATGAGCAACAAAGCAGTGGAGAGGATGTTCATGGAAATGAAGACAATGATAACGTAGACAACACGGATGATAGTGAAGTTCAAGAAGCTACAAATTTTGATCATCAAGGGGGGGGGGACAATGTTGGAGAAATGAGTCCAGTTGTGGATGTTGAATGTGCAAAAGAAAATGATGAAGATAATGAGGATGATGATGCAGGCAATGAGGATGCACAAGAGGATGATAGAGCCCCTCAAGACATTGTAGTAGCTGATGAAAAAGGTGCGAATGCTTCTTAGAGTATTTTTGATACTAGGTTTAATGATGCATGCCATTATCATGTACCAACAGACTCCTAAAGTGTAAAAAGGCAGGATAGTGTATTGAATTGATCAATCGTGATACTTTAGGTCCTTCAAACACTATTTTCTTAATATTTTCTTGTGTCTTTATCTAGAAGTATGTCATTTTAATTAGATTTAATTTTTGTTGTTTTAAGAAATGATGGGGGGATCAAACTTGAGTTTGAGCCATCACAAAGCACATGTCTTTATTTAAAGTGCCAATTCACAAATCATAGCTAACATACAGATGTGTATTAAGAGTAAGAAGTTTTGGTTTTGGTGAGACAATATTGAAGCATTACCAAAGACTAATGAGGCTCAAACTTAAGTTCACGCCTAACAAGGAGAGATAGGGAAGCACTTGTGTATGGACTTCAATCACAAAAGTCTTGGCTGAGTTGTTCTAAGTGAGACTTGAAATTCCATATCCTAGTGTAGCACTTGCATATGTTACGTGAAACTCATAATGTCTTTGTACCTAACAAGGCATTGAAATTTAGTTTGTAGGCTCGACTTAAGTTTGAACCTTGCCTCCACATGTTAGTGTAGCACTACCATGTGAGGCCGAGCTCATGAGCACTACCATGTTAGGCTAATCTCAAGAGCATTGTAGTAATATAATCTTCCAAATAGCAATACTTATGGATCATTAAGTAAAAAGGATCATACCTTGAAAGATTCATAGTTAAGAGGTTTTGTGAATAGGCCCTAGATGTGCACAATATAATAATTTTATACATAGTGAATGCGTTGAGACCAGACATGGCTTGGGACTTAAGCCTTACACTTGAAACATAAGCTTAAGGTTAAGACTTAAGCCTTAGGCATGAACTTAAGTTTGAGTCTCACCTCCAAATGTGAAATAGGTAGCATGTTAGGTGAGCATCACGTGATCATATGTATGAGTTTCAACGACAAAAGTCCTTGTCATAGATTCCTACCTCAATACTTCCAAGTGAAGCTCACAATTTCATATCCTATTGTAGCGATTACATATGTTAAGAAAGAGTCGTAATCTATAACAAGAAACTGAAATTTATTTTGTAGGATCGAACTTAAGTTCGAGCCTTGTCTTTGTATGTTAATGTAGCACTACCATATGAGTCCAGTCTCATGAGCATTGTAGCAAACAAATGTTACAAATAACAAAATACTAATAGATTATGAAAAAAATTTGGATGATACCTTGAAAAATTCATAGATAAGGGGTTTTATAAATAGGTCTTGAGTGCACATAATATAAAAGGTTTTCACATAGTGAATGATGAAGACTAAAAGTGGCTTAGGGCTTACATTTAAAACTTCAAACATAAGCATAAATTTTGAGACTTAAGTTTTAGGCTTGAAACAAAAGCCTAAACTTTGAGACTTAAGCCTTAGGCTGGAGGTTAAGAGCGGCTGGAATCTCTTGGACTTCAAAGGGTCCTCCACCAGCACATGTTTGTCCCATCTCATGAGCATGTATGGCTAGATTTAATGTTAATCCCATAGTATAATTGTATGTGGAACCGGAATCAAAGAGGACAAGTGTATCATGTTCTCTCACTTTTCCCCACGCATAACATAAGGGACTTCTAGGTGGAAGACCGCCCTCTTCTTGAACAACTACCATTGCAATCCTAGGGGGTCCCTTCTTTGCATGCTTCTGAGGGCATGTGCAGTAAAAATGACCTTGTTCATTGCATTTAAAACATTTATTGTCCTTACAATAATGCTCTACATCTTCAGGAGATAATCGATTCTTACCTTGGTAGCCATATTTGTATGTAGTCTTTCCGATTTTGGTAGCAACATTTTGATTTGAATTTTTTTCTTTCTCATGTGGCTTGTCTCTCCCTTTGGCTTTGAACCCTTGTCGTCCAAATCTTGGAATTTGATGTTGGAAGCTACCATTGCATGGATAACTTCCAAAATGGTCCGAGGTCTTTGTGCATCAATATAGTTTCTCTAATCTTGAGGGAGCCCATTACAAAATTGCTTCTTTTGATTTGAGAAGTTGATGCGCTTGTATACCGTAGCTTTGAGATGTAGATCCCAAAACGTCTCCACATATTTTTGCATGTTCTCTCCATCATCAAGATTTAGGCTTTGCCATGCCGTAAGCACTTGGTCAAAAGCCCCACTGGATAAGAATTTCTTCGTGATAAAAACTCGGCATGTATTTTAAGTCTTCAGAGCTTCTCCCTTGGAGCATGTTGGGGTTTAGATGACTCTAAAAAATTTCATCCCCAAAGGCCGCATCAAATTGTTGGATACAGCTTAAAACTTTGTCTATGTTGCCAAAAGTTCCATCAAAGGAGAGGAAGGTTATGCTTTTACCTCCTTCCTTGCACTTTCTTAGAGATGCTCTCTTCCAGACATCATGAGAGCATCGATGGTCTCTCCTTTTGTGTGCTTTGGAAGAATTGCTATCTAAGTAGGAGAAACTCTTAGACTTAGATGAGCTTGATGATGACGGAGAGCTACATGGTTTCTTCTTTCTCCATTTCTTTTCAAGTTTCTTTCTTCTCCCTTGAAATACGAGAAGAACAAGAGCTTGAAGATATTCTCCCCCAAAGGGGAGGTGTGGTGAGGCAATTCTTCCTCATCACCTAGGATGTACTTCTGCATTAGATGACATAGGACTATCTTCTTCATTCACAAGAGATTTCTCTCTTGCATCTTTGTATTTATTCTTTCCCTTTTCCTCATGTTGAGGGATTCTTCTTCTTGTAGCAGATGGGTGCTTCTTTCGCTTGATAGAATTTCCTCTTTTTGAAGTCTCTTTGCGAGACTTCACAGGAGAATCCTCTCTGGGAGCAAGGACAATAAGATTCCTTGTTTGCAGCTGTGTTTGGTCTACAGCTTGCAAAGCAAGATTTCCTACAGCTTCTTGTAACCTGTGAGCAAGAAATTCAATTTCCCAAACCCATCAATAGTTTTAGCATCATTGTTGCAAATCCAAACTGGTGAAGTCAATCACTATCTCCTCTTCTTAATTGTGTTCAGACATAGTGATGGTGCTTTGTGAATCAGAAGTTCATTGTGAAATATAACTATTTTGTGTGAACAATCGTAGCTATTCCTTTTTGTGAATCAAGCAAAAGCTATCTGGATATTACACACCCTTGGTTTCAACTCTTTTAATTAATCAAGATAGACATCACCGGTATAACATTGCCCATTTGAGCCCATTTGAACCTAATGAAATCCTTTTGAGCTTTCTCTATGCTCAATAGTGATAAAACCAAAGGTAACCCCCGTAAGGGTCCACAAAATCTCCCACAGTGTTTAATTTGCAAAATATACGGGTTAATAGATCTCAATACTCACTTATAGTGGTTGATTAAAAGGTTCAACCCTTCATGCTCAATCCTAGAACCGCCCTTGAGTCTTTAAAAAAAATTTAAATAACCTAGATATGCTATGATACCAATGTCAAAGAATTGGAATTAAAGTGCAACAAAAATTACAAATTAGCTAGAGTACTCAATCAATTGTGTAACATGGGCTATTTGAGCATGACAATTGCAGAGCATGCATAAACTTAAATTCAATCACACATCACACACATGTACCGGACGGAGAGAGAGAGAGAGAGAGAGAGAGAGAGAGAGAGAGAGAGAGAGAGAGAGAGAGAGAGAGAGAGAGAGAGAGAGAGAAGAATTCGACACCAATTGAGGGCCAAACTTTTTGGAGGCGACCCCTCCTCTGAAAGGACTTTGTATTGATAATTTCTTCTTCTTCAAAAGAGCTTCTGATAATACAATTGGCTATTCACACTTTTAACTACACAAATTCAAAAGATGAAAGCTCTAAAACCTTGTTGAACTCAATCCCAAAGCCCTAAACACCTCATTGGTGATAGGATCTGCAAGAACTAAGCAAGAATCGGGTTGGAAAGAAGATATGTAAGCATTAAGAATTGGTAACCTGTATAGTTAATTATGTATAAGCTTGAGTAGCCATAGCTATAGAGACTTTTGTGGGGGGGGGGGGGGGGGGGGGGGAGAGAGAAGATGACGAGCCTTGAGAGGAGCATGGAGAGCTTATTTTTGGTTGAGGATTGCATGGAGCGTCATGAGACAAGAAGTTAGAAGTTTTCTTGCTCTCTCCAACGTAGCCTTGCACAAAAACGAAGAAAACTCCCTCTTGCGGTCCTCAAATGAAAACATTATGAACTACAAAGTTATTTGTCTTGTCGTTTTTTATAAGTTTTCTTGGGCCCTTTTTATAGAAATTCCTTCTATTTTGAGTTATTCCAAAGAAACCCACCCTTGGGATCAGTTTTGGACTCTTTTAAACTCGCTAATATCCCGTCTTCACACCATAAGATCCCATTTGAATCCTTATAGAATTCCGTTGGAGGTTGTAAAGAATGCATTTAAATTTTGGAGCTCTCTAGTTCACAAACACATTCATCTGCCCATTGTACACAATTGGCCCTTCTACTATTTTTATTTTTTATCCATGGCCAATTCTAGCAAGAGAAAATTCATTTAAGTAGACCAAAGATGAAATTTGGTGACATATGTTGTATTTAGTGATGCCTTGGTTGATGTACATGCCAGATGTTATGCTCGACAAATCCATGGCAAAAATTATGCCGAAGGCAGTGCTCTTATGAGAGCACATAGAGTTCGTGATGAGCTTTCTATTCAAAATGTCGTTACTTGGAAAATGTTGATTTGAAGATATGGCAATATGGTAGTGGAGTTGCTTTTGTTTAATCATCGAAAATTGGAAAATGAAGCTATGCTTAGAAAATCCTTGGTCAAGATGTGAGCCAAGTGTTTTGATTGGTGATGCTTTGGTAAATATGTGTGAAAAATGTTGTGCTCGACAATGCTTTGGCCGATATTTTTGCCAAAGATGGTGAACTTTAGAGAGAAAAATATGTGCTTGAGGAGCTTCTTTTTTGGAATGTAATTTTAGGAATACATTGGTAACAAGATATGGCCAACATGGCAGTGGCAAGAATGCTTTGGGTTGGTTTTTATTGTCTCGTACCATTACAATAAGGGTTGTTGGAGAGAGATGTTCTGCCTAGTTGTGCCTTGGATGACATATATGCTTAATGTGATGCACTTTAGATATCATGATAGGTGCTTGATGAGCTTGCAACTCGAAATGTAATTTTTTGGAGTACATTGCTCGCAGGGATATTGCGGGGATCTGCTCGACAAGGTAGAAGCAAGGAAGCTTTGAGTGAATGATTTTTTAAGACCAAGGCTCATGGAGAAAAATGTTGTACTTGGAATTTCATTGGCCAATATTTATGATAAATGGGTGGTATGTAACCCAAATATAGTGGCAAAGTTGCCTAAGGGAAGGTGGTCGCCCATAGTTAAAAAAAGAAAAAGCAATGCTTATAATCAAGAAAGGAAATCGACGAGCAGCGAATACAAAAGACGACATGATGTCGTTTTGAGACAAAGAAACCTCTATAGGGGAACTCAGGGAAGCACCAAGAAGGAGATTACTTGCAAGAGGTTGGGGCGGTCACATTTGGGCTCAACCAAAGCATATTTTGGCCTCTACTCGCTTCAATCACCATGTCACCTGAGCGGGATTCCCACAATGAGCTTCGGCTCTACAAACAAAACACAAAAAGCTTTAAAGAGAGGAAGGTTCCTGCTCCAAGCATTCGCTTGCAAACAAATAAAAAATAACTTCGAAGAAGTTCTTTTTTGGTATTGTGAGCAACAAGAGAGGCGTTTTTTTCTTGACGAGCAGCAAAAAAGAAAAGTTTTTTATGGCTACAAAGAAAAATCTTTGGGAGGAGGATTTCGAAGAGCTTGAGAAGGGGAGATGGTGATTCTCTCGAGCTTCCTCTTGCTCTCTCTCTCTCTCTCTCTCTCTCTCTCTCTCTCTCTCTCTCTCTCTCTCTCTCTCTCTCTCTCTCTCTCTCTCTCGTGATATTTGTAAGCTTGGCCAAGTTGTTCAAGAACATCTAGAGCAAGGGATGACGGGGGATGAAGAGTAAGTGTTAAAGCAAGGGGTCAGACAAGGGTGAGAGAAGAAGATTACGCCTTCACTCGAGCTTCCCCTTGATAGCAGCATCTCTTCTCTCATTTTTTCTCACAATTATGAAGTATTAAAAACAATGTCGCATTTATTGTTAGATTTGTATTTGATTTCATAATTAATCAACAATACATATTCTAGTTCCAAAGTTTTATTTGTGGATAGTTTCTGTCTATTGTGTGTCTTCTCTCTCATTTCCCACAGTAAGCAGATCAGTGTGGACGTGACTCACTTGGCAAACACAGATCCCCAACATCTTTAGTGAACTCTACGCGAAACGAGTCGGGGTGGGAAATTTGTGCTTGAGAAGATGTCTACGCCACAAGAAGAGATGATGCAATAGACGATGCATTTTTTTTTTTTGGCTTTCATGCAGCAATAGGAGGCTACTTAGTATCACACATGTTTGGAAAGCAAGAATTGTGAAGCGAAGCAGTCTACAGTAGATGAAATAAGTGGATTTGAAGAGAAAGATATAATAATTTTCTTTAAAGTATCAAAGTTTGCAATGGGCAAAAAGGAGTCTGATGAACTAGAAAGCTCAAAGCAAGAGATGATACAACACTAGCTCTTGAAAATGCCAAGCGCTCTATTTTTGACAAGCAGAGAATCTTTGATGGCTACAATCTAGTAGGTTATTTCAAGTGCTATGAAGAGGAATTGGAGTTGCATGGACCCATTTGTTCACATGCATAGATTGCAAAATCTATGGACCACACATGGTACTTTGATAGTGGTGCAAATATGCGCATTATGTCACATCAATTATTCAAAGGTTGTTTCAAATGGAAAAAAATTGGCATGCATGTTTTGGTCATCTAAATTTTGCTATTTTGTTGCATTGCAAAAATATAATCTCAATCTGATATGGTTTCTTCATTGCCCCCTTTTAAGGCACTATTATCTTGGTTAAGCAAGAAGCAGCCTATCATGGCCACTTCTAGTTGTGAGACTAATATGGCAGCTTTCACAGCTATGATTGGGTGCATTTGGCGAGGACACCTATTGATTGGCTTGGGTGTTGGATAGTAGTTTACCACCACAATATATACTAATAGTTAGAATGCTTTGGCAATTGCAAGGAACCTAGCGTTCCATGCTAGCACAAAGCCTATATTGAGGTGCATTATCATTTTTTCAGGGAGAGATTCTCTGGGAAAGAGATCAACTTGGCTTATGTGCCTACCTAGGATAACCTTGTCTACCTCGTGAGAAGCTCAATTTAAAAGAAAAAGCTTTGGGCTTACTCCCCATTTTGTCAGGGAGATATTCTCTGGGGGAGAGGTCATCTTGGCTTATGTGCCTACCTAGGACAATCTTGTCAATATTTCCACAAAGGCTTTGCCTCATGAGAAGCTCATAACTTTTTGAAAATCTTTGGGCTTACTCCCCCTTGTGGATTGATTGCATAGGGTTTGGTACTTTCTTATGTATGAGTGCCACATCATGTTCACCACACCACTCTCAGTGGGGATTTTCTACCATCTTATGTCACTCTCTCCCCTCATTGGGAGGTTTGTATATAGGTCCATCACTCTAAGGAAAACCTTTGATATTGGCACACTGAGTAATACTACTTGTTGTGTTGTGTGCTCTTGAGTTTCTTTTTAATCTTCTCCATCTTTGCATGCATTATCATGACTATCACTCAAATTTGGTCGCTTAGGGGCATCATCAAATTTTTCCTTTCCTTTTCTTGATACATTTGACGAGCTAGCACGACTCATTCTATCACACAACTTGCCATCCATGGCTTCTCACCATAACCTGCACTAGGTGACCCTTGCAATCCATGAGTCAAAACATGTGATTGTGCACCTGTTTTTTTTGTTGCCACATTATCTCTTACATCAACCCCTAAGTCATACTTCACATCAGCTTGCCATTTCATAAAAAAGAACAATAGGCAATGATTACCCAAAATGTGCATTCTTACCCTACAACCACTCATAAGGTTTATGTGCTTTCTTATCTTGCCACGTCTGCATGCAAAATCATAATAATATCTAACTAGACAACCTTGGCCACATAATTGTCTAAAAAGAGAGTACCTTAATGATCCTCATAGAACAATAGTGATCAACACCTTAATATTGGTTGTGACATATATGAGAATATGGTGCCACTATCATACTCCATTGGAACTCATACTCTTCACATGCGGAATATGTATCATATATTGATGCCAATCGCTCGAGTATCCGTGTGGCTAAACTGAACTTCATGAGATCATAGACCATTTATCCATCCTTGCAACAAATAATAAGTGCCATAGATTAGACTTCTATCCCTATAGTCATGGGACCTTCGTAATCCAATCTTGTCCAAAAATAAACATCCTATATGATGAATCTCCATAACGACATCGAAACTAAGTTAGAGTGAGATGAGTGTACCTGCACTCCTTGTCCCATAGAAAGCATATCATATATGAAACATGAATAATGCATGAACATTACTAGTCTTATAACAACATCATAGGATCCATGTTGGCAGCTGGAACCATTGTAACACCTTAGAAACTTTTTTTTCTGGACCCTTGCCCTCACAAAATAAATCATCACTTAAGTCATTGAATTGCATATTTAGTGAAATACATGCCGTGCATGTGACAGAGAGCATAATAACGGAATGCTTGAATGTAAAATAATAAAAAAATAGGCAAAATAAATGCAATTTAAACTGGTTAGCTATGGTTCATAAGCACATTTATTGATAGAAAAGACATCTGTTGCGTGCATATAAGAATGAAGAACTCAATAGAAAATGACTCATTGTTCATACATAGAGGCAAAATAAATGCTAGGAAAAAATTATTCATATCAAACGCATAAAAGAAATGAGTAGAGGGAAAAATAAAAGCCGATCATAAATCTTATGTGCACCCTTATGCAAAATGTCAATGGACGTAATTTTTTGGCGAGCGCTTTTTTGGAATTCGGTGAGCAAATTCTAAAAAGGTTCTTTTTCTATCTTCTCAACTTTATTCTCTCTCTCTCTCTCTCTCTCTCTCTCTCTCTTTCTCTCTCTCTTTCTCTCTCTCTCTCTCTCTCTCTCTCTCTCTCTCTCTCTCTCTCTCTCTCTCTCTCTCTCTCTCAAGTGTGTGTGCCCTTTGCCGATGGTTGTATGCGTGTTAAAAAAAAGGGGTACATTGTTCAACCATTCTACCACCCAAGCTTGGTAGATGGGTTTAAGGTATCTCCATCTTGAATAGCCTATCTTGAGTTCAAATCTCCTCGTTAGATAGATCTCAAGGTCTCTTCAGATAGTTTTCTACAACGTTTAGTCAATCTGCTTCTTCTTATCCGTCATCATCTTCTTCTCTCTCTCTCTCTCTCTCACACACACACACACACACACACACACACACACACACACACACAATCTACTGGGATTTAAAACCTATTACCTGCCATTGCCATGGCCCACTACTCTAACCCACTACACACTACCTCTAACTACACACTACTTATGGGACCCCTTGACAAAAGGCCTTTAGTTCAGCACAATGTGAACTGGGACCTAAGGGTAGGTGAGTACATGGCCATTTTCCCTAAATCGGGCACTGTCTTGGATTTTACTACTGGCGTTCTGGTTCGGCTGCATACTCTACCTCTCTCACTCGCTCTCTCTCTCTCTCGTGTGCGGCGCTCTCTCTTCTGCGTCTCCTTCTGTATGGGATGGCGCCGAATACCCTTTACTCTGCAAGGCCCGCCATGACATCCACAAGCCATCCGGGTGCTGCTGCTCTCTTGTGTATATAAATAGGTGAGCTACTCCATAGCTCACTTAGTATTTGCACTGGTCCTTCTCTGTGGTGAGTGTTTGCAATTCAAGAGGGGGGGATATGGCTAAAGGCAAAGAGAAACTAGCCACAGTGGAGCTGGCTGCTCTGACGCAAGCTCAGGTAATCTTTTCTTTACATGCACAAGTCTTGGGCCGACATGCGCTTATGATTACTTGATGTTGTGTCACTTTACCACTCTGACTTCTTAGCTAATTGATTCGAGTAATGGCATTTGACTGCTCCAATAAACGGTTATAAAGTATACACGGTTCTGTCTGATTATCTTAAGAAATACATTGTTCTGTTTCACATTCACATATTGGAAGGATTGTTGCTAGAGGGCACCTTGACCCGCACCATTAAAGGTTTTTTTAAAAAACACTCTGAGCTGATCCCTGCAAGTTTACATACTGCTTTTTAATTTTTCTAATCTAAATGGCAAATGACTCCTGGCTTTTCTGACTTCTTTGATTACTTGGATAAAAGTATCTGACTAATGCAATGATAAGGTGGTAAACATGAGTATTGGAAGTAATACACTGAATTTCTCACTTGCATTCACATGTACAGGTTGGGAATATGATAAGTTTTTGATGGTAATGAGGCACCTCGGCCTGGACGTTTGAGTTTTCTTACTAACAATTACTGCTGGTTAAATTTTCTCATCGACATACCATGACAAACTGACAAGGCAACTAACTCCTGGCGTTTCTCACTTCTTGACTACTTGGATTGAATAAGGGTATCTGACTACTGCCATGACAGGGTGGTAAACCATACATAATTCGGTATGAGTATCGGAAGTAACTTACTGTTTTTTTGGCATGTAGTCACTTGTACATGCTGGGAATGTGTTTAGTTTCTGATGGTAATGAGGCATCTCGGCCTTGACCTTTGAGTTTTCTAACTAACATTCACTACTTCAAAAGCATTCTTATGCTCGGCTAGGCACTATATGTACTAGGGCCATAATGAGTGTTGGGTGTTTAGTCTTTTGTTTTGGATACTAAACCTAACTTGATGATGCATATAGAACTCGGTTAATTAATTGTGGTAGCCTGCATAAGAACTGAGCTTCATTATTGTTCAGTTTTACATGGTTTCATGGCAACTCTTCTCCATTCCGTTAAGGCAAAGCATGGCTGAGAACTTGGTTCATATAAATATATATTTTTCTGGCATCTTATTGCAACATTCTGACATGCATACTATGGCCTGTTGTTTTGGTAAGACATGGCCTGCTGGAGCATCTCTGGCTTGATTGATATGACCTATGGTTTGGTTTGAGCTGGACTTGGTGGAACTCCATTTGGTTTAGCTATGGATATGAGAATTTCTGATATTTGGAGCTATGGCTGGGAGAAGTGTTGCTTCTCGGTTTGGGGCTGAACTGCCTCTGTTTGATGTCTGTGTAAAATCAGGCTATATTACTGTGCTGGCTAAAGAGGACTAATGGTGATTGAGGTCCCCTTTGTACTGTTGCTAGTCTGAAAAGTCTTTTGGCTTCTTGTGGAGAGGTCGCTGCAGTGTTACTCAAAGCATGACAGAAGTTACATAAGGAATGAAGTGTGTTTTCTTATGCTGTTTTTTTAACCTCTGTATTGGGCATATAGTAGGAAATAAAGCTCTCCTTTGCATCATATTATCCTTAAAGAAATAATGGTTTTGAAGGACCTGACATTTACATAAGTATGATGGTAGACTCACATACTGTGAGCCTAACGATGTGGGCATCAACTAGCTTAATTCAGAGTGATGCCTGTCAATCATGTTCTGAAGTTCTACATTCATACCTTACACTAGGGTGCACTCTGATTCTATTATAGTTGACCCTTTGGCCTCCTTACTTTGCATACAATAGGATATAAGGCTCCTCTTTGCCTCAACTTAACCCTGAAATAGCTGAATGCACACTTAGTAAGGACCGGCCGACTTAGTATTAAATTACACATGACCTTCTTAGTGTTGAACCCATCTGACCATGAGGTAGGAAACTAAGCTTTTCCTTGCCTTATATTGACCTCGTAGTACTTGGATTGTTTTGGAAGCACACTTATTTTGACTGTTTAAAAGCACACTTAATACTTGTATGTGTACAGGAAACACCGAAGTATACACTGACTGCACACATGAGCACCATCACTGAACCGACAAAAAATGATGCCATTAATGCCAAGCTCTACAAGGTGAAGAGACATGTGTACATGGATCACTTCGGGGCAAAGTTGGCCTCCAAATCTCGTCTTCAACCCTTTCTGTTGAGGGCCTGTAAAGCTAAAAAGGGTTCTACACATTTTCCTTGTTAGCCTTTGAAATACATGAATCCGTTTTAAAAGATACCGTCTAAACTGTCCATTCTTTAACTACAAACTAGTTAAATGACATCTGTGTTGATTAGTTGGCTCCCCCTATAGCAAGGTTGTAACTTGATATGGTTGATACTGTCATGGTAATTTGTTAAATGAAGGTACATGCATATTAATCATTGACACATAAAAGGGATATACATGGTACTATCATCATTGGTTATCTATTACAATGATAATGGTTTCATACTTTTTTACATTTTTTTTGATAGCAATCTAAAGTTGGGTGACATCGATAACAAGTGGGATACCCATGCATCACCTACATACAGTGCCAATACTAACTGAGTGTTGTATTGTTTCTATGGATGCAGGTGAGGGTTACCTTCTCAACTCTAGTTATCAAAGTATGCTGGTTTGAAGATTTGCAGGACTTGTATCTCTTCAATCTTACTGGGAGGCTCTTAGACCTCTCCAATGTTGTATAAGACCATTCTAGACAATGAAATGGAATTATACACCCCCTTCCCTGACACAGTCTCTAGCTGTCTTTTGAAATTGTTCAAATTCGTTGGTGTCTATGTATAATGTTATTGGAACACACACACACACACACACACACACACACACACACACACACACACACACACACACACACACACACACACACACACACACACACACACACACACACACACTCAACTCTCTCTCATACTATGATTTTGGGACTCTGTCTCTTTTGCAGGTTTTGAACATTTCTGTAAGGGTAGGTTTGTAAGTAGCCGATTGTTGCATATAATCTCTGAATTGTTCATTTGGAATGATTTAATTGCCTCAGGTTTCAACTCTCTGTATTTGGAATAATATACCATGAAATTATATGATTATAGGGTATATTAGTTAAAGCCTTACTTCTGTAATGAATGAACATTGATATGGCTATGCTGATACTAGCTCTCTTGCAGGTTTTTGATCATGTCTGTAAAGGTAGGGTAGTGAGTAGCAGATTATTGCTTAAAATCTCTGAACTGTTCATTTAACTTATGATTTTGGAATGAGCAAACTTCCTCGGTACGAGTTTCAGTGTTGTGATATATGCTGGCTCATGTGCCGTATTTGAGAGGATAATTGGATGGGGGAAAGCTTGCTGTTGCTGGGGGATGAAAATATATGCTGACCCGTCTATAGGATGTTGGCTGCTCAGTTAATCATAAAAAATTACCTCTGATCAGCTAGTCATAAGATATACTTCATATTTGGTAGATGTTGGTTCTATTATGTAGTTTACTGTTGTATGATCTGTTTAAGTTGAGGAGGTTAGCTGGTCCCTTTAATGGACTATTATTACTTACTCAATGTTGTCTATAGCAGGAATAGCCTCTGAAAATATATTGGAAAGTAAGCAGGATTAGAGGTTACTTGGCTCGGGTTCATTACATCGGCCTGAGGATAATGGCAAACCCACTTGTGGGTACATCTGCCTCGGCGCCCGCCTGGTTGATGTACATCATGAATTCCCATTTTTTATAAATAGATTTAGAATCTCACGTTGGTTCTCTGGTCTCATATCCAGTATACCGTGTGTTAACTATGGATTGGGGACAATTGTCTCAGAACTGTTTTTAGTTATTTTTTGGTGAAAATTATAAGCAAATGTGTTAAAAAGGTGATTTATGGGAAAATGTGTATTGGAGTCTCGGCATGGATCGACTCGATTATTGATCCAAAACTGACATCAGGTCTTGAGTTGTCCTTGACTGATTTAGTCTATGGTATGGGACAGCTCTAGCCGAGTGTTTTGATGTACATACCCATTGATTATGAAAAAAAAGTAATGACTGGTATAACTCTTATGATATGGTACTTACATAGTATCTTTGCATAGTATACTTTGTTTAACTCTCATTATGTGGGTAGACATAGGTATTGGCTTGGTTGGATTGCTGTATAGCAACACTTATGATATATATGATTAAATAATTCTGGCAGTTGATATATGTTACAGGAGGCTTCAAGGTTTAGGTTGATTGCTCGCATGAGCACTATTTCTGACCCTGGAAAGTTGGCGGCTATTAATAACAAACTCTGCTAAGTGAATAAAATGAAGGGCATACCTTCCAGTCATCGGCTTCGTCCCTATCTTTTGAGGGCTTGTAAAACACCATTTGTATGTGATATACTCTCATCTAGCTCTTGTAATGAATAAGTATGTTTCAATTTAAAGTGGTTTTTTACTTAACATCTTTTCACTATCTTTTACTGCTAGTTAGTTGAGTGACATCTATAACATGTGGGATACCCATGCATCACCTGCATACACAGCCAATGCTAACAAAACGTTGTGTTGTTTCTATGGGTGCAGGTGAGGGTTACCTTCTCAACTCTAGCTGCAAAGTTTGAAAGTTTGGTGGCTTGAAGGATGCAGATGTGTATCTCTTCAGTCTTACTAAGAGGCTCTTAGACCTCTTGTACTCTGTATAAGCTCATTCTTATTTTTCAATGAACTTATACAAAACCCTTCACTGACATAGTCTCTAGTGTCTTTTGTAATTTGTTTAAATTCATTGGTGTTTATGGTATATTGGTATAGAAACACACACATGCACACAAACACGTTGGCAGACACTCTTCGATTAAACATTCACAAATTTTAAATCTCTCTCTCACTAGCCTCTCTCATGTGCACTCATACAAGCACATAGTCTTCTCAAATGTTATGATATATGTTGGGCAACAAGCTTAACCACCAATGTGATAAGTGTCCTTCTATTTTGTCACACTTGTGTGCACTTATACACATGCACATTTGTATACAAACACGAAAAATATACCCATAGCAAAGCACACACACTCTTTTGAAATATCATGATATACAACGTGTAACATGATAAGCCATCAACGAGACAATGAAACATGCACAAAAAACATTTGCAACGAACCAAGTTCAACGGTTAACACTCCATAATAATCAAATTCAATTTCGAAGAACATTTGAAGACTACAATAACAAAACCATAGACTAATATTAAAAGGGTTTAAAGTACACAACTCAAAACAACTACAATAAGATAGATATGGACCAAAACAAAACAATACAATATGCTAATACGGTGTCAAGGCCTTATTTCTCTAACATTAACGAGGAAATGTGAGATCTAGTTGTTGTTGATTCCATTGGCTTGTCCTTGCTTAGCAATGTATGCCATCCACATTTCTACCCAAGCCTCTATATGTCGTTCGAGGGATGCACACTCCTGTGGGGTGCGAAAACCATGTTCCCCCCAAATCATGTTTGCATTTTTGGCTAGTGCAACAACTTGCTCGATATCCCCTTCGGTTGGATGTGCATTGAAATCAAGGTCTTGCATGGCATTGAATATGGAGCTTGTGGCCTCATTGACTTCACGGAGAGCATCCATGTAGTTGTGTGCACTATGTGCTGTGCATACAACATTCATAGCATATGCATTGTTGAGAATGTAATTGGCATGCACATTGTTGATGGGGTCAACACGAGGGGCGAGGGGTGGGGTGGGGGGGTGGTTGAGCGCGCTGATCTTGTTGTCTCCCCTAGGCATGGTAAATATGTGAATGAGAGAAAACTAAAGGAATAACTTTAGAAAATAGATACTAATTAGAAAAACTTACGAATGAATGAATGAATGAAACTAGTGTTCTTTTAGCTATTTATGAAAAAACCCAAACGTCTTTACTTCAAAGGTCATTTGGACCATGTCCTCCGTAATATTTTCACATAAAATATTACGAAGAAAAAAAAACTCACTAAAAAATTAACCACCATCGATTGACTTGCCTTTAAAGATTAAACACAGTTACAAAAAAACAAAACATAGTGACAAACACATAGTATGACCAACCAGTAAGTTTTGGTGTGCCATTACATAAAGAATAAGTTCATATGGAGTAATCAATACAAGTCGGGATTTAGGTTCCTGGTGGTCGCAAATTGTGTGGGGGTTGGCTACTGGGGTGTGTGCAGGTGGCCCCATGGGCAGTGTGGGAAATAGTGGCCGATAGAGCGGTTGACCATGGCTTGGCCAACCTGGAACTATAGCTGGAGGTCTACTTGGAGGATGAGTAGATGGCACAATCAACTCTTGGTGACGTCGTAAAGGAGACGGGGGTGGCTGTGAATGTGCTCTACGTGATACCTCGCACACATGAAGAGTCGATCCTAGACCACTAGGAAGCCGCTACTGCGATTGAATACGTGCCAAAAAAAATTTCTTATCCCAATCAATGCTAATGCAATGTCATTGCACTAGCTCGCATTCCATTGCCAAGCCACCACAACCTGCAAGAAAATCCAACATTGCATCCCCAACCTTTGTGAAGGTACCCAACAACCACATGTTTACAATAGCACAAACATTAGCAGACGTTTCAATGGCACATTAGTGGACTAGTTCAATGGCAAAAAATGAGCATAAAAGTGCCCTACTGAGCAAAGAACTCACTCTTCTCCACTCTAGGCCAAAATGGTGCTCCAAGGGCATCTAATGTCCATGGCAAGTCCCGTAATCATGTCACTATCCAACTCAAACCCATCGTTGTCAGCTTCCACATCTCCTGCTTAATGATCATATAGTGGAATCACTCAAAGGCCTTCAATTTTACATGTGAACATGACCAACAGTAAGATCCCGACCTGCAATATGGAAACTATTTTAAACAAAAAACACAACAATATGTACCAACCATGAAATTTGTGGAGAAATGGTTGAGAACTTACTGGATTCATGAAGTCGTCTATCACAACATATGTGCATGACACCATCCGAAGAAAAATGGTACGAAGATGGGAAAAATCGTGCAAGTGGTCCTCCTTGTGATGAGTGCCAAGTGCTTTGCTCGGTACGCCATGTCTACTGCATCATCCGATAGTAAAAACTCTGTATCGAAGGTGAACAAACTGGCAACAAGCTAGACAGAGAATGCATTCCATTGGGGTATGCCACCAATGTTGGCATCAAGTTTGCAATGTGTGGGAAGGTTTGCCCACACAAGTCGCACCCTTCCAAGCCGTTGATCTGGCTCCATTTTGTCGGAGTGTGAGAGAGACCCAATCAAACGTTAGATCACTCGATAGCACTTACAATACAAATTAACATGCAAAACAAGATTAAGTGAGTGCTTATCAAGTTCAAAATTGAAATTGGATGCCAAAGTGTCATAAACTCACTCAGAAGAGTTTTTCGGATCCATGAGAGCTTTCCGTAGTGGTATACATCAGCAAGTAATGCGAGATGTACTGGGACGATGCCAACACTTATAATTTTTACCATTTTTACGTCAGAGTGAGCCAAAACTGTGTCAATGCAAAATTTAATCAAATGTGAGGTACCACTTTTTTATATATAAAAGAAAGCATTTATCTATGGTGGCATTTCTTACTAGTGGAAAGGAGGCAAGTGGTTTGAGTGG
Organism: Adiantum capillus-veneris; assembly: GCF_014529385.1. Lineage (NCBI taxonomy): Eukaryota > Viridiplantae > Streptophyta > Polypodiopsida > Polypodiales > Pteridaceae > Adiantum > Adiantum capillus-veneris. The sequence goes on from NC_140954.1 coordinate 70,431,574, forward strand.
CCGAACAAAAAATTGGGTGGTTGTCCTCGCTTTTTCCAGTAGAAATGGATATGGTTCGCTCGGGACCTCGGGATGTCGAAGCGTGGGAGGGACTAGATCCCTATGACTCCAAGTGATGTTCGGAATCACGTACTCATAATCTGACCCGCCACCTTCATGCACACTCCTTTCACTCTGAAACTCTTCTGAAAACTCTGAAAAATTGCTGATGATTGGTCGTCCTCTCTTCTTACCTTATTTAGGTCTATCCACTCTAGTTTTTGGGCTTCGACGTCCCTTGATTGTGCTAGGGGATATGACATCGGTGGGAGGCTGATTGATGGTGACACTTCCACTTTTCCCTTATTCTTAACCTTCTTGTGCAATGCTACAAGTCCAAAACAAAGTGAGGACACTATAGCAAACCAAACACATTATTTGAATAAGAAAAAAATTACTTACCGTTGTATGCTTCAGCTTTGTCTTCGGGAAATTTTCCATCCGCATAGTCCAAAAATCATGGACAATGTCTCCATGTTTTCTTACCATGGAGCTTCTCTATCCAATCGTCGGGATAGAGACTGCTCTCCTCTCTTTCAGACTCCACCCACACATTGCTAGGATGCTTGGGGTATGAACTGTGAAGATTTATCTTAAGGGCACCCAACCACCATTTACAAATAACGAGAGGAATAACTCCATCTTTCAAAACACACAATTTTAATATTGCATCCTAATAAAACTATATAGTTCAATACTTGTATAGCAAATGTCGACAGTACATGCAAAATGCGGCTGCTCCTCTATGCTATGTGTGGCTCATATGGCGTGAAATCTCCAACCCACCAATACCAAGATTGGGATGGGGGTCCTTGACAGGTCTCTAGGAATATTAAAAGTCAGAGTCTCTAAACAAGAAAAATCCAAGGAATAGACCTTTACCATTGACAATGGCTTGGGTATATAGCCCTAGAAGAAGACCTAGTCCTATCTCACAGCGAAAACGAAAAAACATCTTAAAAATCTAAGACTATTTCAGTCCTATAACTTTGGGCTAAGGTATTCTCAACCAACACACAGATGTGACGGCACAACCACTGGTGAACTCCTCTTCCAATTGGAGAAGTTTACTAAATGCTTTTAGTATGCAGGAATGGATAGTTACCTGACTAATCAGGTCCACCCATTCATGATTGACAACCTTAGTCAATCCCCACTTACCACCCCGCACTCACACATGATCCTTTTGTATCCTAATTACTACCACATGTGTTTTAACACTTAAAATAATGGATTCCTTTTTAACTTTCCGTCACAGTTATTCATTAAGACAAGTCATTGAAGTTAGTATTGAAAACAATCTTTTAGAAAATAAACATCTTTACACTTAAGACAAAGTACCGTAACTTATAATATATCTTAAAAATCTTGACACGTACTCCACTTGTCTCAAGCACACCTATACATGGGTGAATAACAACACCCTTCCTTATTTATAAACAGGGTGGAAACCCATCACCCAAAAGTTCGGGACGCCCATACGCCAAACCAGCTGCCCATACAACCGGGCGGTTTCCCTAGGATAAAAACGATATCCTAAGTAGTATCCATAAACATACACATGTAGGAGGTACAAACTCCACGTACATGGGGGGAAATCGACTCATCCATGGCTGACAAGCCATCATTACTCATCACCTGAAGTAAAAATATTCCAAGGAATCAGAGGTGTCTTGAGACAAGCTGTCTTAAGGATGACCAATCATTCTTTCCTAAAAGTCAGTCAGCCTTATCCTTCCTAATTTACAAACAAGTGATCGTAGTTTCTTGGAAGATGTCTTTCATTTCAGCCGGGTTTATTTTTCTTCATTCCTTACTCCCTCTTTACGTATGCAATGTTAATATTTAAAGAAAAACTTGAATTAGCTAAATTTAATTATAACAAAGACCCACCTGGGACTGATCAGGCATTTTCTGTAGCACGGGGGCCTGAACGTTCTCATCAGTGGGCCTACTACTAGACCCAGCTTTGTCGTCATGCGACGCTTTAGCTCTTTTAGGAACACTACCCTCATTATCAGATGGAGGATTGGCTCGGGTCCTTTTGGGTGCCATGACTTCTTATCCTTTTAAAAAAGGATGTCTAATTATTAGGTAAATCATTCAAAACCTAAAATTAACCTTCATATTCAATCTAATTCCTCTTCTTAACCCAGTCAAGTTAAATTTGTAGTCCTAGATGGTAGATTCTTGACGTAGTAATTTCTTATTTGCTTATATAGGTAAGATAACTTTTCCATAGCTTTCGTAAGCTCTCTTAATTTCCTTATAAATTTTTACATCTTTTTCCTAATTTTCCCATCTATTTTAAACTTGAAATCTGCTTATTTTAAGCTTAATATTTATTATATTCATTCTCTCATAAAGATTGCATTTCCTCAACTTTATATCAATGGTTTACACTTTATGTAATTTTTATAGAAACTTTTGACCGTAAATTCTATTTATCCTAATTGATCTTTAGATAAAAATAGGGCTTTTGATCAATTATAATTGCTTAAGTTGCCTAATTAATTGTGCTATAATTATTACAAGTAAATAATGATATTTCCTAACTCTAGTAATTATATTTTAATTATTCAAATTAGTTATCCAATTTTTCTCTTTCTTTTTCATCTAATTATTTGATCGTAAGATAATTATCACGGCCTATTTATGATGTATACTAACTTTGATAAATAACACATAATTATCTAACTTGATTAGCTAATTTTCCCTTTTAATTTCAACTAGAAGTAGTATATTTTGGCTTAGAAAATTAGCTAGATTAATTTTTTGACCTTAAAATAATTATCATGGTTTACTTATAATGTATACTAACTCTGATAAATAGCACATAAGTATCTAACTTGATTATCTAATTTCTCCCTTTTGATTTCAGCTAGAAATAGTACGTTTTGGCTTAGAGAAATAGCTAAACTAGTTTTCAGACCTTAACATAATTATCACGACTTACTTATGATGTATATGAACATTGATAAATAAAACTTAACTATCTAAGTTAGTTTACTGATTTCCCTCTTTAATTTGTGGCTAAAAACAAATAATTTTAGCTTAATTAAATATTTAGACTAATTTTATGTTAATGAGATAATTAATTGATGTTTCTAACAATATTTCTTAACTGTGATAATTAACTTAGGAATATTTGAGTTGAATATGTAGATTTCTCATTAGTTTTTGGTTAAAAATAGCTAATTTTTGCCTAATTAATTACAGAGACTAATAAAAAATTATGATATAAATTTTCTAGCTTTTTAACAGTTTAATCAAGCTTTGATAATTATCTTATACTAGTTTAAGCTTAATTAATATATTTATCCTTAATTTAAGACTAAAAAGATTAATTTCAGTCCTAATATGGCTTAATAATTAATTAGATTAATATCCCTAATCTTAATCTAAGTAATCAATAGAATATTAAGAGTTAAAAGAGTAATTTATAATGTAAAGAGGTTTAATCTTCTTAATGAATTAAATTAATTAAGAAAATAGAGAAAAACTAGGATAATTTTGCTAATTAAAAAAGAATTAGACTAATCACCGTTGATAATCAGCTAGAGTTTTGCTCACTAGTGATTTTTGAGTAGAGTTTCTCTCTATGTGAGAGAGAAATGGCCAAGACTCCCAGTCTAATTCAAAATGAGAGGCTTAGGGTCCTATTTCTAGTTTTTCAGGGGCTTTCTCTGGTAGTTCCTTACTACTCAAGCAACCCCCATCCTCAAGAAGGTGCCATCTTCTGCTAAATCAGTGCCTGAGAGCTCCTGCAATCTCCTCCCACAGCCTGCTTGATAAAAAAATCAACCTTGCTAAAAGTTTTTGGGCTATTTTCTGATATTTTTATAAATATATGGGAAAAATATAGGGAGGTCTTAGTAAAAGTCTATGCTTAAATGATTACTATAACCATCCAATTTTTCTTAACAATTTAATTTACATTGAATCTTTCAGAGGGACTAACAGGGTCAGTTTTTGTCCGAATTAATTCGGAAAATTTCTAGCCTTGGGTTTGCTGTGCTTAAGATTCCAAAAATACAATTTTTAATTGCTTTTGAGATAGTGGTTTTTACATGTTTGTATGACCAATGCTTTCTCCTAAAGCTTTGAGTTCATTCCGGGTAGCTAGAAAGGTGGAGACCTTACATATGGCTTGCTTCCACCGCACAAAAGCCTTACCAAAGTGCTTTTGTCAAAAAGCTTGCAATGCCTCGCCAAGAGACATGTCACAATCACGTGTGGTGCGTGCATGTAGCTTCTTGATCATGGAGTTCTCAAACTCCACCTTCTCCGCCACACTCAAAACACCCCTGTACTCTTAAGTAATAGTAGTTTTTTAGATTAGACCTCGTGTTCTAATTTTACTATGCTCACCTTTCAAGGTTCCACCCATACACGTGCATTCTCAACCATTGTGAGAATGGCTTCTCCTGCATTGGAATAGATGCCTCCACCAACGACACATCACCCTTGGCCAATATATCAACCAGGAAACATTTCCTGCAATTTATTACTGGATAACATTTTTAGTAGATTAAGGAGAACAAATAGTGCTTTCAAAACCAGATAGTCCTTACCTCGCACATTTTTTCCCTCACTAGGAGGTTTTTCCCCCCGTGCATTGTATATACGCCCATCACTCTAGGGCTATCTCATCTTTCCATTGCAAACTAAGTAATATACTCTTTGTTGTGTACCTTGAGCTTCCTTCATCTTCTCCAAGCTATGTGTGTTTTCTTGCAACCCTAATTCCAACAATTGGCATCAGAGCAGGTTGTGTCCTTCTGGGCTTAGTCGCAAGCAGCTCCAGCACACACCTAATCACTTTCTTCAATTTCTATGAGCTTTGGCGAACTTTAGCATGTCAACAAATACTTTGGGTAAGCTCTTAGAGCTTGGGCTCCTCAAATTTTATATTCAGGCTCATTTCGGCCTCAGTCTTGCACATGCAATTTTTTCATTTTGTGCAAAATTTTTGTCAGTGTCATTTTTTGCATAACAGGTCCCTTACAATCTTCTACGGTTTGTGTTATATAGCACATGTTGTTATCGCTTTGTTTCTCCTCTTTTTGGACAGTTTTCACATCAGGTGCAACATTTGCCATGGCTGACAACAACAGAGATGTGGTTAAGACATTTTCTATTGAGGATAGATTGGATGGGGACAATTACCCTATATGGGCTTATATGATGCCACATGTCCTTGTGTCAAAGGATGTCTAGAATATTGTGTAGGGCATTGATGTACATCCTGGTTCTAAGGATGTAGGTGATGTTTAAAATGTTGCAGGTTTTGGTGGCAGGATTGCTGCTGGCAAAACTGTTCTGACTATGGCTAAGCAACCTCATTGGGATATAAAATATGGACAGACTCATGCATCGATTGCATTGTCTGTGAAGCACTCTATTACTACTCACATTCGTTCAGCAACATCTACAAAACAAGCTTTGGATATTCTAGTTGGTCTTTATGCAAGTCGGAATGAGGCAAAAATTAAAGATTATGCATGAGGAAGATGATATGGGCACTTTCCTTGCTGTTGTCAAGGATATCAATGAACAACTTATTTCTATAGGCGAAGTCATTTCAGACAGTTCCCTTGTGCAGATTCTTCTTAATGCTTTGCCTGATTCTTATCAGACTTTTGTTAGTACTTTGAGACTTATGACCCAAGGAAATCTAGAAGTTGTCAAGTTTGATGCATTATGCTCATTGCTGTTGCAAGAGTCACTTTCCAGAAAAAACAATACTAGACAGCGTGCAATTGAACATGCCTTTATTGGTGCGGCCGTAAGTATACCAAACGATGTATGTTTTCTACGTGCTAGTAACCATTAAAATCGTGGCAACATAAGCTACACATAGGTACTTATAGATTTCAGTTTTGGTCACTTTCAAAATGCTGATTTGTCTTCATATGCATTTTTTGCAAATGGGTTTAGAGTGTAGAGGGTTTGGGTTAGGTATATCCTAGTGAGGGGATGGTGTCCCTTAAGTTTCGTACAATTCTAGTATTATTTGGTGAGTTTCTTTTCGTTTGTGTGTATGTGGGTTGGGTGGTGTAGTTGAGAGCATCGAGATTCCTGATTGTGGTTTAGTTGGCCTTCCAGAGTATTATATGTGTGGGATGATCTTAGCGTGACAAGCTAAAGAGATTGCATCTGTGCACCTATCGTGTCATCTATGTCCTTGATTGAAATTATGTTGATCTAGGTAGTGTTGCATGCACTTTAAAGGTGGTGTGATTCACTCCCACAACATTGGCGCCACTACCGGAGACACAAGGACTTGAGTAGGTAATCCTACTAACACTCGTGTGATGGTTGCTTACTTTAGTTTCAACTATAGAAAGCATTTTTCTCCACCTTTCTAGCTGTCGAGAATGAACTCAAAGCATTAGGAGAAAGCATTTAGGTAAAAACACTATCTCAAACGCAATAAAAAACGCTATTTTTGGAATCTTAAGCACAGCAAACACAGGGCTTGAAATTTTTCAAAATTAAATTCGAACAAAAACTAACCTCGCTTGTCCCTTCGAAAGATTTAATGTAAATTAAATTGTTAAGAAAAATTGGATGGTTGCAGTAATCATTTAAGCATAGACTTTTACTAAGGCCTCCCAGATATTTTCCCCAAATATTTATGAAAATAGCCTAGAAAATTAGCAGGGTTGATTTTTAAATCAGGCAAGCTGTGGGAGGAGATAGTAGGAGCTTCTCGGTATAGAATTAGCCTTCTTGATCCTGGGGATTGCCTGAGTTGCAAGCAGCTGCCTAATCCAGCCAAGGAAAGTTCCAGAATGCCCAAAAAGACTATAAATAGGCCCTACCGCTTCACAAATGAATTAGACTCAAAGTCCTGGCCACTTCTATCTCACATAGAAAGAAACTCTACTAAAAAACCACTAGAGAGCAAAAACTCTAGCTGATTATCAACGATAATTAGCTATATCTCTTTTTGATTAGCAAAATTATGTTAATTTACCTCTATTTTTTTAATTAATTCAATTAATTAAGAAGATTAAACCTCTTTACATTATAAATTACTCTTTTAACTCTTAATTTTCTGTTGATTACTTAGATTAAGGTTAGGGATATTAATCTAATTAATTATTAAACCATATTAGGACTGAAATTAATCTTTTAGTCTTAAATTAAGGATAAATATACTAATTAAGCTTAGATTGGTATAAGATAATTATCAAAGCTAGATTAAACTATTAAAAAGGTAGGAAAATTATATCTTTATTTTTTGATTAGTTTATATAATTAAGTAGGAAAAAATTAGCTGTTTTTAATAAAAAAACTCATGGAAAACCTACTTAATTAACTCAAATATTCCTAAGTTAATTACCACAGTTAGGAAATACTGTCAAGAACACGAGGTAATTACTCAGTAGTAGCAAATTAATCTAAGTATTTAATTAAGCTAAAACTAGCTGTTTTTAGACACAATTTTAAGGGAGAAATTATCAAATCAGGTTAGAGAATTATGTGCTATTTATGAGAGTTAGTTACATCATAAGTAATCCTTGATAATTATCTTAAGATAAAAAAATTAATTTAGTTATTTGTCTAAGCCAAAATAGACTCATTCTAGCTAAAATTAAAAGGAGGAAATTAGCAAATCAAGTTATATAATTATGTGCTATTTATGAAAGTTAGCTTACATAAAATTAAGCAGTGATAATTATTTAACACTAGGTTGGTAACCTAACAGGACATAAAAGTGTCCTTTCAGGGTTTTGAAAAAAACCTCCAAAACCATAGTAGATCTACTCATTTTGTAAAATCCTTTCATGAGGTTATAGTTCAAGGCCTACTACACATGGAAAAAATAAGAAACTTGTAAAATTTCTCATCTTTTGGTCACACCAAGCCTCCAAAGTTGACGGACCAGTACATTTTCATCAAAACAGTCATTTCTTACCTTTTGTTGCATAAAAATAAGTTTAGGGATTTTTGTAGGACTTGAGATAAATTACCTAGTTAACTTCAATGGGTTGGTTATCGGAACATATGATTGCTTCTCACTCACTATTTTTTGTTTTGCCAAAAAAAATAGGTACAAAAAAGTTGAATTTTTACCATTCTGCAAACCTATCATCAAAGTTTCTATAGCCACGCTCAATACAAATAATATATGCATGTTTTCTTAGTTCCCTATTGTCCTTTAGGTTCATAAGGAGCCATGGAGCATGTCAAAAGAATAATACATCTCTTACCAAGGGGAATCTTGGGGACAAAGATGAAGTGCTAAATACAGCAAACATGAAAAAACTGGGTTCAACATTATGAGTTGTAGAATCCCATAGAAACTATTCAATATCTAGCCAAATTTGATCCTTATGACTAGATATGCTTACTACCTACAAAATGCATGTAGTTGTCACAAGAAACTAACAATATTGACAAAGCTATACTTGATATACTAGAATGTTTCGTTTTCTTCTATAATTGAAAAAATCAACCATCGTTGTCACCTATGCAAAATAGGGTATTAGGTGCCCCAAAACTCAAGGAATATTAGCTTTATGTTACGATATGCGACATAGAAAATCAAAACTGCATTTGGATATCATGAAAGCCATCAAAAAAATCATAGAAGAGCTAAAATTGGCTAAAAAACAGGATTTGATAATTTTTGTAATTTGGTCATAACTTACAACTTTAACATTTATTTCTCCCTAGTACATGTTGAGGACTACTAAAGATAGTTCTCTAGCATTATAGACCTCACAAATATGAATTCTAGAGTGGTATAGTTGCAAAAAGTTGAAAAAAGCCAAAAACAGGACCCGTTTTTTCACACAGTTTAGGTTGTTAAATGTTGTGCAAGGACAAGGTTAAAGATGGCATTGATATTCCAAAAACATGTCGAGTTTTTTTCAGCTCATGAGACAACTTTCTAGACAGATAGCACCTCAAAATCTATTTTGAAACTCTTGAAATAATTCAAGGAAAATGGTCACTTAACAGGACATAAAAGTGTCCTAGGACATAAAAGTGTCCCATTACCAACCTAGTGTTAAGGTTAGAAAATTAATTTTACTATTTTTTAAAGCCAAAGAAGACTAATTCTTGTTGAAAGTAAAAGGAAAAAATTAGCAAATTATTTATCAGTGCTATTTTAAATCATAAGTAAGCCATGATAATTATCTTAAGGTCAAAAATTTATTTAGCTATTTTTCTAAGCCAAAACGGACTAGTTCTAGTTAAAATTCAAAGGGGGAAATTAGCTAATCAAGCTAGATAATTATGTGCTATTTATAAAAGGTATTATAAACTATAAGTAATTCTCGTAATAATTATCTTAAGGTCAGAAAGTTAGCTTAGTTATTTTTCTTATGTGCTATTTATCGCAGTTAGTATACATAATAATCATCTTAACGTTAGAAAGTTAGTTTAGCGATTTATCTAAGCCAAAATAGACTCGTTTTAGTTGAAAAAGAAAGGGGAAAACATGATAACTACTTTGGATAATTGAAAGGTAATTATCAAAGTTAAAAAATATCTCTATCTACTTGTCATAATTATAACACTATTATTTAGTCAGTTTAAGTAATTATAATGGATCAAAATCCTTATTTTTATCTAAAGATTAATTATGATAAATAGAATTTACAGTCAAAAGTTTCTTAAAAAATTACAAAAAGTGTAAACCATTGATATAAAGTTGCAAAAATGCAATCTTTAAGAGAAAATAAATATAATAAATATTAAGCTTAAAATAAGTAGATTTCAAGTTTAAAATAGATGGAAAAATTAGGAAAAGATGTAGAAATGTATAAGAAAATTAACAGAGCTTAGAAAACCCTCAGGGAAACTATGGAAAACTTATCTTACCTATATAAGCAAATAACAAATTACTAGGTTAAGAATTTACCATCTAGGACTACAAACTCAACCTTGATTGGGTTAGAAGACGAATTACATTGAATACGAAGGTTAAGTCTAGATTTTGGATGATTTATCTAAAATTAGACGTCCTTTTTTATAAGGATAAGAAGTCATGGCACCCAAAAGGACCCGAGCCAATCGTTCTTCTGATGATGAGGGTAGTATTCCTAAAAGAGCTAGAGCGTCGCACGACGATGAAGCCGGGCCTAGTAGTAGGCCCACTGACGAGAGCGTTCAGGTCTCAGCACTACAATAAATGCCTGATCAGTCCCAAGTGGGTCTTCGTTATAATTAAGTTTACCTAATTCAAGTTTTTCTTTAATTATTAACATTGCATACGTAAAGAGGGAGTAAGGAATTAGGAAAAGTAAAATTGGCTGAAACGGAAGACATCTTCCAAGAAACTTACGAGCACTTGTTTGTAAATTAGAAAGAAAATATTTGGGATAAGACTGGTTGACTTAGGAAAGAATGATTAAGACAACTTGTCTCAAGACACCTCTGATTCCTTGGAATACTTTCACTTCAGGTGATGAGTAATGATGGCTTGTCAGCCATGGATGAGTTGGTTTCCCCCATGTACGTGGAGTCTGTACCTCCTACATGTGTATGTTTGTGGATACTACTTAGGATACCGTTTTTATCCTAGGGAAACCGTCCGGTTGTATGGGCAACTGGTTTATGGGCGCCCCGAACTTCAGGTGATGGGTTTTCACCCTGTTTATAAATAAGGAAGGATGATGTTGTTCACCCATGTTTAGGTGTGCTTGAGACAAGTGGAGTACGTGTCATGATTTTCAAGATATATTACAAGTGACTGTACCTTGTTTTAAGTCTAAAGATGTTTGTTTTCCAAAAGACTGTTTTCAATGCTAATTTCAATGACTTGTCTTAATGAATAACTGTGACAGAAAGTTAAAAAGGAATACATTATTTTAAGTGTTAAAACACATGTGGTAGTAATTAGGAAACAAAAGGATCATGTGTGAGTACCGGGTGGTAACTGGGCATTGACTAAGGTTGTCAATCATCGACGGGTGGACCTGATTAGTCAGGTAACTATCCATTCCCGTGCACTATAAGCATTTAGTAAACTTCTCCAATTGGAAGAGAAGTTCACCAACAGATGTCATGTCACATCTGTTAGGGGGAAAACAAGCATTGGTTAAGAATACCTTAGCCCAATTTGTGGAAGTTATAGGATTCAAACAGTCTTAGATTTTTAAGATGTTGTCCGTTTCCGCTAGGACTAGGTTTTCTTCTAGGGCTATATACCCAAGCCATTGAGGTCAAAAGATACATGTGAGTGCACCCTTGTGATCTAAAGCATTAAGGAAGCAAATAGGCCAAATTCCATTGAATTTGAAGCATTTTTGGGGTTGTAAAGGCCATAAGACAGATCTAGGAAAAGTGAATGCTTGAATTCGTCATATCTAGCACAAAACGTGTTGGATTTGAATTCTAAAAGTTGTTGTGGGTTACCAGTGCAGTGAGGGACCTCTGGAGTGAATTTCACTTCATTCTGACGAGTTAGACATCATACGTGTATGATGTCTAAGGGAAATTTTAGGGTCCAAAGTTGACATCAAAGCATACCATGGTGTTTAGCACCACAAAACAAGCCTCTAGACCAAATTTCATCTAATTTTGAGTACATAGACATCATACACGTATGATGTCTGAGGTCAAGGTCTGAAGGTCCAATTGCACTTTTGACCACATAGGAGGTTTGAAAATGATGTGTTAAGCTTGTTTGTAAAATTTCAACTCATTTGGACACATATCTTTGAATCTAAGGAGATTTTTGCAAATCCAAGAAGGTAAAGGTGAAAAAGTAGTGATTTTGAGTAATTTTGACATCCAAAATTTGTTGTGATCACATATTCTCTTTGTATGCATCAAGGAGTACCTTGGGTAGAAATATAAGTGAAATTTGAGCTAAAAGACATCATACGTGTATGATGTCTTAGAGGCCAAATCTGGGTCAAATCAGACATCTGAGTATACCCTAGTGTCCTAGAGCATAAAAGAAGTCCCTAGCCAAAATTTCATTGCATTTGGAGCACGTTTGGGCTAAAAAGTGCCAAGAGACAGAAGTTGGGCAAGGTTCATGCTTGTATTGATCATAACTTGCACAAAAAGTGTTCAAATTGAATTCTAAAAGTTACTACCAGTTGCTT